>NC_080041.1:100110014-100785481 GCF_012489685.1 Lotus japonicus
TAACAGGCTGTGGTTCATCTTAATCCAGTTTACAGTAAAAAAAATGGATAAATTATGGCAGTCAATGTTTAACCACAAAAGGTTGTTGTGGGTCAAATATAAGTCAATACCCAAGACTACACATTGAGGGGGCTATTCAGGTTAAGTTCATGTAAAATCAGAACAGATATCAGGGTTTTGGGGGAGCAATGCTGTTCACACAGCACCTGTGACCACAAACAACCACAACTATAGCAGGTTTAATAGGGATCAAAAGTACTCAGTTTAAACACCCACACAGTTGTGAGACAGTTAAATTTAGGTCCCTTGTAAATGCCAGTTGTATCAGACCACCAATTGTTAATGATTCTCATTATAAAATTAGCAACAATCACTAAATTATAGTCTCCACCCTCACAAACCTGTAAGCGGTTATCAACATAATCTGATACTTCACGAACTTTATTCTTCAGTAAGGACTTTGATGCAGATGGGAATTTTTGTCGCAAAGACCCTAACACTTTGTTCATGCCTTGAGAACAACTCTGAATAGTAGTCACCTGAAAAATCAATAAAATCTTTGTAAGGTGATAAAATTTGCATGCTGCAGCATAAAATCAGCTCCTAAGTAGAAAAGCAAGAGAAAAATAAAAGGACAGTTTTCTCAAATCAACCTGCAGGCTGCATCTGGCATGGCTCAGTTCAATTGAGATTTTGATTGATCCCTCAAAGTTAATTTTTATTTTTATTTCATTTTATCAAGTTCACGAGTTACACACATGTCCCCATGCGATATTGATATAAACACAACTAAAATGCGTAACTTACAATTATAGGTAAATCTGAGTCTGATATGGCAGCCACACCAGACATTGGGGTAGCACCACCTTTACTGGTTGAGGGACATGCATGTTGGTCCTCATCTTGCATTCTATCTGTAGTTAATTCTATATAGGAGCTACCAGGAATTACATACATACTCAAGGCTTGCAAGCACATCTGCTCCAGCTTAGGAGTACTACTAATATTGTGATCCATTAACAAAAACTCCTTGTCAGAAACCAAATTTGATATGATTAAGGGTTGATTTTTCCGAAGAGCATGCTCTGTCAAATTGGTTAGATATTTCTGCTGTCGAAGCAAAGCACAAAACTCCTCAGTCTCTATGTCATCCTTACAGCTAGGTGAGCTATTGGCCCCTTCAACGTCAATATCTGTTTCCATTCTGTCCACTTGTTCACCCTACATATAAATGAAAAAAAATTTATTATCAAATTGTAATGCCTTTCAAATTCTCAAACAGATACCAGTTATTAGGTGCTCAAGGAGATAACATCAGAGAACATGTTGCTGCACACACACCTCAGCCTGTCATTGACTGATTATATTATATACATGACATGCACAAACATTGAGACAACAAAAAGTCCAAACATTCATCACACATCAAACCCCTACCTCATCTTCTGAGAGATAACCATCAGGCACAAAAAACCCATCTTCACTTTCTCCATCAGATTTTGAACATTCCTCTTGACATTCCTCTTCATCTTTATCACAGTCTGAAAGACTTTCACCAGGCTCCTCCTGAAAAATAGAGAATATTGTCAGCAGATGTCATCAATTATATATATTAATTCAATAATATAGAAAAAACCCAATGCACCTCTTCCCATTCCTCATCACTGCTGACATCATAATCCAGGCTTGGGTCCTTTGTTAAAGGATGGCGTGGTCCAACAACTTGGCTATCAATACAAATTTTAACACATCAGGAATCTCACCTATAAATACTAAAATACATATTACATCATACAAGAAAAGTACTATTGATCTTGGATAATTATTGGCAGTAAATATCCCAATGAGCCTTTAGTATTAGTAACTAAATATATGCATAATTGAAAAGAGACTCGCGCATAAGACATTTGATTAGTGGAGTTCTACACTTTTAAGTGTAGATATGGCCTAGTTAAAGACAATCTGACATCCACTCATGAATCATGATCTAACCTTTTCGTGGGCCAAACACCATAAAAGGCAGGTCTATGAGCTTTATCAAACTGAAATAATTGTTTTCCTCGACAGTACTTTTTGGTATCAAGACTACTATCTGCATTCATTGGGGATGAACTGATATCAAGACTACTTTCTCCCAACTGTTCTACAGTCTTTACTATGCCCAACTCATTATCATGAAATTCAGCTTTAGTAGCTGTCAGTTTAAGTTCCTTAAAAGTCTCAGTCCTAGGCTTCTGTCGTAAGCCCCATCTCTGCTTCCTGTTTGAGCGAATTGATTTTCCTAGACAGCGCCACGAAGAAAAGTGCAACCTGCAAAGTCAGATATTTTCCTAAGATCTGGGAAACAGCATGGCTAAAATCAAACAGAATGGTCAATAGGCTCGGTACTTACTTGCGAAGCTCCTCAAGTGTAACCTCGCTATTTGATGCAAGAGTGCTATCCATTGAAAGGGTGGTTGACTGAGATACACCCTCAGTCTTGCTGCCTGATGAATCAGATGCAATTGATTTAGTTGAAACATTGTCATTCTGAACTGTGGGATTAGGTTTACTTCTTTTCAGAAATCGTTCCATAATTGAGGCACTCTTTTGTAAACAACGTTTCTTCTTCAATTCCGCTTCTTCTTTCTCTCGGCGTCGCTGATCCTTTTCTCCTTCATCTACCTGCTTCTTTTGCTGTTTCTTCTTTTCACAACATCTCTCATCATTTCTTGCCTCACCTTGCAACAATTTTGAATCTGACTCCTGGAAGAATTAAACAGTTGAAGAAAAGGAAAGTCTTTAATAGTCAAGATACATCAAATTTCATAACTAAATGGTGTCCACATGTTAGCTGCCAATCCAAACCTCGTGCACATGCTAATTTGCTTTTTCTTGCCTTCTCTTTTCTCTATTTATTATCTTGACATCTTGTTAATAAAATATTCAAGATGAATATATATAAAATATGATTGCATTGCCAATGAGAGCAACATCAAGGAAGCAACTTAAGCTAAAAACATAACAAACCAGGATCAAAATGGCACTTACCGTGAGCAGTGTTTCTTTTTGCGGTTCACTTTTCATGCTTTCTTTCTCCTTCTCAACATCATTTCCATTTCTATCTGACGGTTTAATTAGCAATTTTTCTTCTTGGTTTGCCTTTTTCTTAGCCCTGCAATTATAATTTAGAAAAATCAAATCAAGCAAATACATTTATTTGAGGAAACAATTATACATGTCAGAAACCCCAGGTTATGTACATGTCTTCACTGTTTTTCCGCAACAAGGCTTCCACTAACATACGAATATCTGCCTCAGAGTGAGCTTTGCTGAGCTTTAAGGATGCCTTCATTAAGTCATTGTTGTAATTTGGTTCACTCTCTAGCTTCTTCAGTGATGCTATCATTTCTGAAAACCAGCCCAAATAAAAAGATACTCAGTGAGTGAGCTGACTACCACTGTAGCAAAGCTTACTGGAAAATTAATATTCTCTAAAGAGGCAGATCACACAAAATATTGCTATAAATGCCAATTATGCAAATTTAGTATAATTAAGTTATCACTATTTTCTCAATTACAATGCAAAAAGTCACACAAATACACAATCAACAACAATAATCAGGATCACATATTCTTCTTATAGTTACCGGGTTCACCATACGTTCCGGTACGGGTACAGGTACATGACCTGTAAAGAAGGCGGTATGAGGGGGTATACATAGTCAGTTCGTCATTTTGCTACGCAAGACGTTCTAATTAAAATTACACTTAATTATTTCAGTAGATATACCAAAATAATTAAAATATTTATTTTCTTATTAAATTTTCATAAATAATCTAATTTCTGTTAGTTTTAATGTTTTATATCATTTTTATTAATATAGGTTTGTTTTGTCTATATGTATATTTGGTAAAAAGGAATTAGTAGGCCCAATTGTCTTGTAAAGAAAAAAATGCGCAAAAAGAGTGATATAACCGGGTCGGGCGGCCCATTGTGAAAAGTTGTTACTTCGACTAAAACCCTAATACATATACGACATCTATCTTCTTCCTAATGTAAAGCGCCGCACAAGCCTCAACTCAATGTCTTCAAATTTTCCCGCGCTCGAAAGTCTTCATGCTCTGCTTCCATGGCTTCATAAATTTCAGAACACCAAACTCAACAAATTCAATGGCAAATTGCAGAGTACCAATACCAAACGTCCCGCAAATGGGTACGTAAAAATTGGAACGCAGTACTTGGGGGTAAGAGTGAATTTGGTAACTATGATTAATTAATCAATCAAATATTCAGAGCACAAAGGACAACCAAATCTAGCTATGAGCAAGGAAACATGTTACCAGAGACAGCTGAAATCCTCTCATGGATCCTTCTCCTGCAAGTGCGTCGAACACCAAGCTGCCCTCTGAAAGCTTTCGGAATCAATTTCACATCCCTAGTCTGCATTACCAATACAACAAATCTATTAATAATAAACAACCAGTTTCACTGTCATATCAACAAGCATAAACACAAACCAAATGAAAACAAAACAAAATGATGGGCACTAGAATGCATTCTAAAATTCAATAGAGAACATCTTATCTGAATACTGAAGATAATTCAGCATTAACAAAAACGAAAAAGCACAATCACCTCCCAACACCAAAGACAAGATTGAGAATGATCCTCCAACACATCAGCATCAGCATTGGGCACGCCGTACATAATCCTCTGCCCAACAACGAACACGCTACCCTTCACCGCCGCTGCCGTCACAGGCTCCGCAAGCACGATCGCGCCACTCGCAACCTCTCTGGTGAGCCTATCATAGATCTCATCAACAAGCTTCGAAAGCGGGAGATCGCTCTCCTCCAACAGCGCCGCAACAACAGCATTTCTGGACCCACCGCACTGACCCAACTCCACAACCACCTTCTCACACATGACCTCCCCGTAGTACCCGAACAACCGCTCGAGCTCCCTCTCGAGTAGCTCGACATGAGCGCGCTTCTCTTCAGGGGTGCGGAGGTTCTGAAGAAGTGAAGCGGCATCCTTCTTCCGCTGCTTGAGAGCGTCGTTCTTGCGGCGATTAGGTTTCGGATCTTGAGAAGAAGGTGGTTGTGGTGGTGGCGGAGGAGTGTTTTCGAGGTCGATTACGACGGTGTCGGCCATTTTGTTGGCCCAAATCGGAGATCTGGGATGAGAAGAGGAAGAACCCTAATTGAGATTGTGGGAAATGCGAAAATTGTGAATATAAATGAAATGAGAAATGGGAAAGTGAAAATTTAGTGTTTCGCGCCAAGTTATTTGGGGTTTTGGCTCCACTGCGAAATGTTGAATGCTCACTCGCTCACCTTCCGGTTTCCGAAACCTGACAACGCATAACGTACGTGGCATAAATATCATAATTAATTTTTTGGTACATAATTAAATAAATATACGGTTTTGTTATATAAATAATACAAATTATTTCTTTTTCTTTTTTCTTTTTTCTTGGGATAACTTAAAATTATATTGATGGATTAAAAAAATTATTATATTTTAATAAATAATTAATATTTTTAATGCACATATGTTATTCATGAACGGATGTATTTTATGAGAATGTGAGAATTAATCATGCGTGAGCCGGTGCAGCCCAACTCCGTTTGGATTATCTTGCTCACCTTCTCCTACTCTTTTCAGATCTAGCCTTATATTAATGTTTTTAGCTTTGTGGTGTTGCATATCTAACCTTTCCAGCTCGGTTTAACGGTGTTTGGACTCCATATTCCCCTTCTTGAGACCCATGGCTACTGTGGCTCCTCTCAAAACCGAGAGCCCTATTTTCACCAGCTATGTCACTACTCCCTTGTCGTTGACAACTTGGACGACACCAACTATGATTCTTGGTCTTCCGACATTAAACTTTGGCTGCGGTGACAAGTATGAAAACCATCTCACTCAGAAAAGCTTATTAAGTGACTGAGGTTGATTGTCCTCGATGGAAGAAGACCGATGCTCAACACCTGGATGGTTCTATGGAAGAATACTTTGGTCTCTTCGTGATTTTAATGAACTCTTGCCTCCAGCTGCCACATATGACAAGGAGATTGAGCAACAACAATCATTATTCATGTTTCTAGCCTTATATGGCTTGCTCGTGGAGTATTCGTCTGATTAGATATTGAGATCTCTTACAATCCCCGCTTTGAATGCTACTTGGTCTACTTTGCCGCGTGTTCCAGCAAAATCATCCTTTGAAGGGGGTGTGGCGGAGCGTACCGACACCAACTGATTCATTTGCATTGGTTTCTCAAGGAGGTGATCGTGCTCATGGAGGCGACCGTGGCCGATATCAGAGAATAGGCAAGCCTCACCACAAGTGTGATCATTGTCATAAGGTTGACAACACTATTGATTAGTGTTATGCTTTGCATGGATGCCCCTTTTCGAAATGTCAACATTGAACATGTGACTCCACCTCCTTTTACCGATTCTACAACTTCGATTACCATCTTCAACGACTTCATCAAGTGGTATGACCCGAACGGCATGTCACTAGTTCTACTGCTTTTGTTGTGCACATGAGTAATTCACCTGCTAGTTTATCTCGCTCCACATATCTTTGCCCAACAAATGATCATTTAGTTAATAAACTTCGATAGGACAACATGAGTTAGCTACAAACAAAAATTATGCAAACCGCGAAAAATCAAACTATAGACTAAATGCTTAAAAAGTTTGTTATCTATCTATCAAGTGTTGTGGATCTTGTTGGTAGACTCCACTAATGCGTGTGGTCATGTTTCCTTCCGATGGCAAGAGAGAGAGATTGTCATCCATACACCCAAAAGTTCACTCTAGTCATCGGATTATGATCCACAAAGACATGCACCTCGTCCACTCAATCCAACATAACACATTACCAAAAAAAAAGGGGGACCAAAAAATAAAACAAAAACACACGTACAAGTTTGCAATAACAAAGAAGGATGTTTAGCCTTAGGAGCAGCACTACTACTATAGCGCAGGTTACTGGCGGTGTTTGTCACAGTCGCCACAGATCATGCTTCCACTCAGTTCCCATCAACTATAGACTCTCTCACCCTGCAACGCGTAACCCTTTATTGGCATTTGTCAAATGCAGTAGAAAGCTTCGTTCTAATTGCAATCGTTTTGGAATGGCAACCTTCACCACGCGTGCATCGGCGCAACCGCTACAGAATGCAGATGAGCTCATTGACTCTGTCGAGACATTTATCTTCGATTGCGACGGTATGTTATGTCATAAAAAAAAAAGTTGTCTTAAATCATAGTATGTTCTTAAGAGTGTGTTTGGTTTCCTGAAAACTTGGAATCAATTCTGGTAGAGAGTAAAATTTATGAATAAATGTTTAGGAGTCGTTTTGGAGAATTGATTTCAGACCCGGAATCAATTCTGGTAGCAAGAAATGCTAATATGCTATCAACACACTTTTTGAACACTCTTCACCACACTTCTTGTGATTGATTTAGTTTTTGAAAAGTAAGAGAAATGTGTCGTCTTTTTAAAAAATAAATCAATAAAAATGATGGAGAGTGTGTTGCTTGCACCCCTTTTTCTGGTAGAATCTAGAGAAACAAGCACATAGTAGCTTAGCTTCTGCGTTGACAATGATCAATTGTGAGATTTTACAACTAATTTGCATGACATTACCCAACAAAAATCACTTTTTAGTTTTTATATAGATATATTCAAGCATAAGTCACTTCACTTTCAACTCACTTTTACTATAGTCCATTTTACCAAGATCAATTGTGACAAATGCTGATACAAACGCGCACTAATTCTGCAGCAAATTTAGGAACAACATAAAATGATGGTGATGCTTAAACCCAAACATGCTATATTATTGACGCAAAATGAAAAAGGAGAGAAAGAAAAATGTAAATAAAGGGTGATGCTTAAATCTTTCAGCGTGTTTGGTAGGAAGTCCCGTAATCACTTCTAGAGAGACGCTACATAGTGTAGCTCATGGAGTTACTGAGGCTTGTGTGCAATTGTCAATCCAAACATGTTATTGATTAATGCATGAGAAAAATGCCTTGTGTGAGTAACATTACTAGATAAGATGTGCATCTTGTTACTTTGCTGGCTGGGATCTAAAAGCATGTTCATGACTCAAATTATGTCTTTCTAAGATTGGTGTTGTCTGAAAAACACATTTTGCTTTGACTTTGTGAAAACTTCCAGTATGTGGCAAAACGGGGATTAGGTCACATTTGATTGAAATTGTGTGAACTAAACTGCAATTTTTTTTTCTCTTTTTCTTTGGTAAAAGAATGTGATTTTAAACTCTTGAGCTCTTATCATTTTATGCTTTTAAACTTGAGGCTTCGCCGCTTCGGAGGTTACTCTTGCTCTTCTCTTTTTTCTTAAATTATACGATTCAGCTTATGGATGGACATTGATGTATGCTACATTCTTATTATAGTTTTATTTTTCATTGGAACTTAATTTGCAGGAGTTATATGGAAAGGTGACAGCTTAATTGAAGGAGTGCCTGATACACTTGACATGCTTCGGTCAAAGGTTTGTGTTCTAAAGTGTGATTATTAACTATTCTTGATGTATTATAGTTCTTTTTTAGGAAAACCTCTGAGATTCTCTTGATACACTTCAGGGCAAAAGATTAGTTTTTGTCACCAACAACTCAACTAAGTCTAGGAAACAATATGGAAAGAAGTTTGAAACACTTGGCCTGAATGTCAGCGAGGTCAGTCCACATTTGTTTTTCTTCAGTTCCTCTGTTTGCACAGCATATTTTTAACCTCATAATATTCATTTGCTGAGTTATTTCAGGAGGAGATTTTTGCTTCATCTTTTGCAGCTGCTGCCTATCTGAAGTCCATTAACTTCCCAAAAGAGAAAAAGGTACAATCTATCTCTCTTGCTTTGTATTTTCAAGGGGCTTTGTATAGGGTCCCTAATAAACCAGGGGGCATTTGTTATTCAGAAAACAAAAAAATGCTTTACTGTATCAAGAAAGTAAGGGATGTTTCTATGATTTCCCAACCTAGGCCAATGTCCGAGTAATTCCCTAAAAAATTTAAAAGTCCACAAATTTTGCATGTAAGACTTGATTTGCTCAATTCTTGCTGCCTTAATTTATTACGGTTAGTGGTTAGCCATGATATATATGGAATATGATTTGCAAACTAGTTTCCATTGATATAGTTGACTAGTAGAGGGGAGTGATTTGCTTCCACTTGTAAACCATTTTCTTCATTGGACCTTTTCTTTTAGAAGAACTAAAAGAGGCATCGCCCCAAAGGGACACACGACTAATTTGGTTTTTAATAGAGCCTAGTGGACACTGGCATTGATTGATCCATGTAACTTTATGTGAAATAATATGATAGATTATAGAAAGCTATTATCTTTTTTTTATGTATGTTATATTATGCTTTAATGTTATATATCTTTAACAATCTTATGTATTCCTCAGACCAGTGTATGAATTCTGATAGATGAGCATGATTTAGGTTTATGTCGTTGGAGAAGAAGGCATCCAGAAGGAGCTTGAGCTTGCTGGATATCAGTACCTTGGTGGGCCTGTATGTGCTGAGTTTCAATTTGCAAAAGCTTTACTGCTTACTCTTTTATATGCTTTTGAATTTTGGCCACTTGATGCTGTGTGATACCATTTGGGTATTGTTTTTAATCAGTTTGGCTGATAGCATATACAAAGGGTTTCAACTTTGAATGATAATTTATTTAGTTTGACCATTTGGTGGAATGAGCTTCAGGTTTAGAGCAGAAGCAAGGTTACTTAGAGTCTAACAAAACTAGTGTACAATAAGATGAATATGGCATTTGTAGGTGTTTTAGGGTGAAAAGGAGAATCTAATAACAAATATAATCCTAAAATAAATGATAAAATGCAAAGAAATCTGCATTTTACCTATCCTTTAAAGTGCATCTTTCACTTTAGAGGACTCCAATCCTAGATGTGAAATCATTGATATGCTTTTACCTAACAACATTAGCTCTTGGGAAGGTTGGTCTTTGCCAAGCATTAAAGAATCAAAGGAGATTCACCAGCATGCTAAGAGGTCCGTTCCTAAGAATGGGAGTAATTGAAAGCCAAATTTAGTACACGCTGCTTGTGAACTGGATTAAATAAAAGATTATTGGAGCTCAAACATTTCTTATTCTAGTGAAAAAGTGTGACCTATAGCATGTTTGGAAATCCTTCTGCAATTGATTCTTAAGCAAAAATCAATTCTGGGGATAAGCTTCTGTGAGTAGCTTCTAGGTGCCAAAGTTGATTATGAGCAAAAGAATCTGATCCAAACATGCTACTAATTACCGAGGTTTTGATGTACTGAATTATGTTTTGAACATTTTCCACGTATGCACATATTAGTATAGAATTTCCCATGTATGATTTTGTTCCCTCTTTGTGCATATTGTTCCCCAGGAAGATGGTGGGAAAAAGATAGAGCTGAAGCCAGGGTTTTTGATGGAGCATGATGAAGATGTACATACTTTCTGCCTTTCTTGATAGTTGGCAATATTTTATTTATATTGTTGTCCCTTGTTCCTATCAAAAGAATGTGTTTATTATTAGGTTGGAGCAGTTGTCGTTGGATTTGATCGCTACTTCAACTACTATAAAGTCCAGTAAGCTTTCAAACACTGGCACTGAAGCATTATTAGTACATTTGCTTGCACTCAAGTTAGACTGTTAGAGACACTGCAAACTTGAGATTAAAAAGTTAAGAAGCCTGGTTTGGCATTGATATTTTAATTTTTTTTCCCATATAAAATGTTGCAGCAAAGGAATTCAGATTCCATACAAGACAGTTTTTTTCATATTTGTTACTGTACATGCAGAACATGACTTCTTTCCTTTTCTCCTTTTTTAACTCTAGCCAAAATTTGGGTTTTGTAAGCATGGGTTATTTTACTAGAGTACCTGATGTAGTGTATAATTTAGCATGTAGCAAGGATGAGAGATCTCTTTCAAAGTTCATATAAGGTGGATAGAAATTCTGCATAGATTATTTGATACCACTTTTTTCCTCGTGATCAAAGGTATGGAACACTCTGTATACGTGAAAACCCTGGATGTCTTTTCATAGCTACAAATCGAGATGCGGTTACTCATCTCACTGATGCTCAAGAATGGGCAGGTTTGTCCTTATTCCCTCTTTTATTGATTTTATTTTATGACATTTTATGCATAGTAATCAAGTGAGTTTTTCAAAATTCTTTTCATACAACAATTGAAGAGTTTGACTACATTGAAAAGAATTTGAAAAATCAAATTTGGTGGTTCCAAGCAGGCTATTACAAACTAAAATGGTTCAACACAATCACTTGGTGTACTCAAGTTAATCATTCTTAAAATTGCATTTAATTTGTCAAATCTGCTATAATTGTACTTGAATTTCAGGTGGGGGCTCTATGGTTGGCGCTTTCGTGGGATCTACTCAACGTGAGCCACTAGTGGTTGGAAAACCATCAACCTTTATGATGGACTACTTGGCAAACGAGTAAAGCTTTCTACTGCCTTATTCTACATTCTTATATCACACTATTAATGACATATATAGTGCATGTTTGGAAATCCTTCAACCATTCCTCGGCCCCTCGCATCTCCATTTTCTATCTCTAAATCATTTCTATTAATCATTGACAAAAAAGTCTTTTGTATATCTTTATTGCTACAATGTAGCATCTTTCCCTTTTTAAAACATCATGCATCATCATAGAAGTAAGCAATGAAAATTATCATATACTCCCTCTGTCCCCTATTATAAGTCACTTTTAACTACTTATCTTAGATTAAGAAAAATAGTTAAAAGCAATAAATTTGTAAGACAAAAACATTGTCTTTCCAATGTCACCCTTAGAATTTCTCTCTCCAAATTAAATTTTTTCAAATATAGCTACCTCTTTCATCTTAAATATGAGGTTAGTATTGGAAACAAATATTAAATGTTGCATTGGTATCACAAAGTGACATATAATTAGGGACAAAGAAAACTCAAAAAATGTGACTTATAAATGGGGACAGAGGGAGTATTCGTAACTGGGAAGATTCATAGAGCTAAACACATTTCTCACCGCAAATGAAAGCGTGAAAAAACGACAAAAGTGCATAGTAGGATATCTTTCTATGTATATGAACTTTCATGCTGGTTTGGCTTGAGAATTATGCTTTCGAAACGCGATTTAGACACAAGAATCTATATCAATTTTCAGTTTTGTTGGGTGAGAGATATGGGAATGTCTTAATTCGAGCAGAACTACATCATTATCAAATTCTTTTTTGTTCTAGTCCTAGTTAGATCCGAAATTCAAGAGACTTACGATTGATCTCATCATTATAACACAAACCATTCTTTTCTCGAGAATTCCTCTTGACTCTTTTTGTAATTTTATTGAACAGATTTGGCATTTCCAAGTCACAGATATGCATGGTTGGGGACAGATTAGACACTGACATTTTGTTTGGACAAAATGGTGGCTGCAAAACTCTTCTTGTCCTCTCAGGGGTCACCTCACTTTCGATGCTTCAGAGCCCTAACAACTCCATCCAGCCAGATTTCTACACAAGCAAAATTTCAGATTTTCTTTCCCTCAAAGCTGCAGCTGTATGACTACACTCCAATGAAATATAGATTTATCCCAAATCAAGATTTGAAGGGATATTGTATTTTAGAATAGAAAAAAACATGCTTGATTTGTTTTTCCTATGAAGAGAAAATATGATTTCTATGATATATAATTATGAAAAAGTTGATTTACTGTCAACATAAAACTTGTTTACACTTGTAAATTTCATTTTAGTTCTGATGGAGCAACTAAGCTTGTCAATCAGAGCTAATATTAAAGTCCCTGGGGATGATGTTGTGTGTTGAATTGAATGAGTAAAATTGGTAACAAAAAAAAAAAGATATACCATTAGGATTCACAAAAAAAGAGAAAGTTTGTGCATCCTCACTATGAGACTAGCCTATTGTATTTTTTTGATGTTAACAAGACCTCTGTGAGACTAATTCGCCTCATTGTAGCGCGTTAAGTTGTAAATTTCATTTTAGTTCTTATGGAGCAGCAAACTTGAATTAAATGAGTAAAATTGGTTCTTGTTCCTTCAAATGTCGAAAAGGTGATTCTAGACAGTTTGAAGGATCATAATGTATTTAGAAAGAGGGGGAAAAACTTGATTTTTTCTCTTATGAAGAGAAAAGATTATTACTGTCAAAATAAAACTAGTTTTCACTCGTAAAATTTCTGTTTAGTTCCTAAAATTTGATGGATTCCTTAAACAAATAGCTTGTCAATTGAAGAAAGGAGTTAATATCACAAGTCCTTGACTTACAATGAAGATTGAATTACATGAGTAAAATTGGTGCTGATGTTTCATCCAATTGCAACACAAACAAAGCACAAAAGCAGAGCCAGTACTAATGAAAGCAGCTAAAGTCCTTGAACAAAAATAGCAATTTAGTACCTCAAATCCTCATAATATTGATATATATAGCATTGACAAAAAAATAAGGAGATATAGAAAACCAATAACCCTCTACATTAATTTGTAGAAAACAAATCAATAAACCTCACACCATGACCCAATTGACATGACACATCTATATAGGAGAAAATAACACCTAATTCTCCAATGAATCAACGAATATATGATGATAAAAGCAGAGAGAACTTTAGTCTTGTAACAGCAAAATGCCAAAATCCATCAGAACAGCAGCACAACAGTGTTGCCAATTATCACCCACACCAAACAAAATCAAACTTGGAACGGCCATGGCCAATCCTTCAAATCCTCATCCTGCTGCACCTTAGAGCTTCTCATAGCAACACCCCCATTAGCACCACCTTCAACATAAGCATAGTACTTCAAGAAAAACGCCAGAGTCAGCACCACCCACTCCAAGCAAAAGATCAAGATAGTCAACCCACCAGAAAGCTTCAGAATCACAGCAGCATCATCTTCCCTCACATAGGACTTCAACTCACCCAGAAAATCCCCTGTTCTGGTATAAATCAGCACCGAAACAGAGCCTTGAAATATGGCAGTGAGCACAGTGGCTACCATGTGGGCAGAGTACCATCGGTTGGCACCAACAGCAGCGCATCCGGTGACAGCACCGGCAATGGTGATGACATGGAGGAGGATGAGGAAGAAGCCGCAGATGGATGGGACGAGGCGGAGGGAGAGGGTGAGGAAGATGCAGCTGGAGGCTGCTCCTAGGAGGATGTAGTTGCAGAGGAGGAACACCTTGTGGGTGTTGTAGTGTCTTGGAGTCACTGATCCGGTGCTAGCAGAGTTCATGTTCATTGAGATTCCACCCATTTTGAAAGAGAAGAAGAAGAAGCAGAGAATGAAGAAGAAGAAGAAGAAGAAGATTGTGATCTTTGTGTTGTGTTGTTGTTTTGGATTGGGATTGAGAAGGTGTGGTGGTAATATAGATTCTGGGGTTCACAGTCTCAAACGGTCATATTTTGGTTGTGGTGGAATGTGACCGTTGGGGGAAAGTGGAACAGAGACAGCTACGTTGTAACGGGTAGTTTTATTAACACCTGTGTTTTTGTTTGTCTTTTCCAAAACGTTCTTGGTGGGCAACAACTGTGTTTTCGTTTCTATTTTACTCGGTTTCATAATTCTTACATATTTCGAAGAGAAAATTAGACATCAAATTTTAACATGGAAAGACAATTAAGAATCTCAACTTAAGATGAAAGTGTCATTTATTCATTTCAGTGAATATTTCCTTTTTTATTTATTCTGAATTAGCTAATTTGGAGTGTTAATATTGCAAGGAGTATATTTGATTGATATACTTCACATGAGTTCTACTAAAAATTATATACACACATAAATTTGATTGTCAAAAATAAAATTTCACGTAAACTTGACCTAGTTAAGAAAAAAAATACTAACACTTACTTTTGGATTCTCGTATTTATTTCTGTCAACTCTCCATCCAATATAAATATCTTCTAATAACATTAAGTAAAATAGTGTTTAAGGCGTAAGCAAAATTAGTCAATAAAAACAAGATAAATAACTTTTTGAATCTTGACCAACGTGTATAATTCGAAAGCTGTGAAACCTGTTTGATAGCAGTTTTAGTTTTCAGTTTTAAAAAACAATTCTTAAAAACAGTTTTCAGAAGAAGAAAACAGTTTGAATAACATGTTTTCGAACATTTAGAAAACTGATATCTGAAAACTAAAAACTGAAACTGAAAACATCTTTTACCTGTTTTGGTTTTTTAGTTTTAAAAACTGAAAATGAGAACTGTTTTTAAAACAGGTCTTACCAAACAAGTTTTCAGTTTTTAAAAACTGAAAACTGTTTTGGAAACAGTTATCAAACAAGCCCTAAATCTTTGCTCCACAATGCACTAAGAAATAAAAAAATTACCAAATAATTTTTTCCACAAAAAAGAATTGGATTCGAACCTCTAACCACGCTCAAGGAACAAAGTGTGACAGAAGTCAATTTGAATAGGCACATATTTTTATTTTCTAAAAATTATTTTTTATTTTTAAATTTTTTTAATTAAAATAAAAATTCAATAACAAGTTGATAAAATGAAAATCTATCACTTATCATTTGAATATTATTTTTATCAATATAAAAATCTCCTATTAATTTAAAATCTAATCAATCTCAATTTCTTATGATATTACTATAATTAATTTCTTGATTCACAGAGTAGAGTTGAATGTGAAAGTCATTTCATTCAATCTAATTCTTTTGTACCTTTTAAAAAATGTGTTTTCTTTTAATTGGAGTGTGTGCTAATGTGGGTTGAAAGTGTATCCAAACATAGCAAATGCATGACAAACTCAGTTGAGGTCTTTTGTTCTGAGTTTGAGGTTATTTGTAGAACAGTAGAAGAACAATCATAGCAGATGCATTATGATTACTATTAAAGCTCCTTCGGAGGCATGTCAATTTTGATGGGCGCATCAACCCTTTGCATCCCCAAACATACTCATCTTTTCCAGCATTAGAACAAAGAACTTCCATACGCATGATTTTAAACGGTAAACTAAACACAGTTAGATACTACTATACAAATAAAATAGGTACAGAAATGATACTTGTCCACCGACAGCTGTAAATTACACGGCGCTAGATAAAACAGAACATCATTGTGCTGGGAGGGGGTGTAAAACTGTAAGTTAGAAATGGAGATATATTACAAAAATATATACATAAAGACCAGAATAATCAATAGGATGTTGATATGGGCCATTTCAACCACCCACCCAAGCCATTCAAGAAAGACTAAGAAGCTAAATCCTACCTCGGTACCCCTCCAAAAAATTATAAGTCAACAGCCATGACTAAAATAGGGGGAGTGATGCAAGAAAGATTATCCCAACCTACCGATTTGAACCCCTGCAAGGATCTTTACACAGCAATATCTCCCATTCCTAATAAGGTTTCAGAAATCTGCCTTCATAAGCTTCGGTCTAGGTTTTAAGTCAATATTGTCATATGGCTCTGCCTGTTCTACATGAACATAATCCCTTGTCTTGAGAACCTGCCATCATGATCGAAATTAAATTTGAACCAATGCATAAGTTGCCAAGTAGGCACCCTAGAAAGATCGAACACAATGAAGAATTCAAGCAAAGTACATTAAGTAACACACCCAAGTAGAGTTTACTAAAAAATACCAATCACAGAAGCTATGTGCCTTTCTCACTTTTTTTTCTATTAAAACTCCCATATTTCATTTGCTCAACAAAATTTTCACAAATGAATCAATAAAGACATTTTAAACTGCTACAAACTCACCAACCAAACTATGAAATTTCACCTAAAATGAAATTAAAAAAAGAAAATCCCAAATTCTCCCTCTTTAAACTCTGATCTACATTGTAAAATAAAATCCCTCCAATTGTCAAATTCTCACAAAATTGTTGACTTAAACTTTCAAAATTATTTCATATCTCCAATCCATCATGAACCCCAAAACAATTCAATGAACAATGAAAATTTAAGGTCTTAAGGCATATGAAATTGAGAACCAAATTTGCTTGACTTTAAAACAAGAGAAGAGAGACTTAATGAGCAAAAAATAAAAAACTAGGGACCCAAATCGCACATAGTCCAGACTAAGGGGACTAAAAAATAGTGCAAACTATTTCAATTGTTACTCCCCTGAACATGAAGGTGATATGTCAAATGTAAAAGTAATGCTAAAATTCATCAGACAGTATATGTGTCAGCTAAAATAATACTCTACCATACCAGTGTTTCAAAAAACATCCTTGATGCTTCCTTCCTTGTTTTACCAGCCAATATATTGTCAAGTTTCAGGTTCTTCCTACCCTGTCGATCTTCCTTATCAAACGAGGTCTGCAGATACTTGGCAACAGCCCTGTGAATAATGCATTAATTAGTTAATCACAAAAAGAAAAATCAGTTACAAGATCCCAAACAATTTGGATAAATTAGATCAAGTTAAAGATTATTTGTCAAGTCTCTATCTGAACCATCTGCACACAACCTCAATTGCTGGGCTGAAATTATTTGAACTTACTACACACTGCACAGTCCTAATAAAACCCCTCCCTAATTTCCAGAATATAGTACAAGCTGAGCCAATGGCTGGGGGGAAGTTTAGAAGAAAACAAACTATTTTAAACTGCTGTATCAGAGAAAACTATAGTGGTGTCTATCAGTCAATCTGGTCCAATAAAAAACTGAACACACCAATCTAATCCAATCCAAACTAAAACACTTCTATTTATAATTTATCATACCACCCACTTATATATTTAATTTCCTATATAAAGCTATCACACAATGCTTATCTATGAAAACATATTTTCAGCACTTACATAAGTTGAAAGATAGATAAAATTACAGGACTATAAAATTCTTTTTTAAAGTATTGAATTTGAATAGTTAAACTAATATTATTTGTTTTAACTTGTGTGTGTGATACTTGGAAGTTGGAATTTTTTTATAATATATATGTACGATATATTTTATGATATATTTGGTGCCTCCTTAAAGAGAAAAGTAAAAATAAGAATAAATAGGAAACCATTCTAATCCAAATCACTTTAGATTGAATTAGATTGGACCTTAAATTTAAAATGTATTGGATCATATGATAACGTAACAAAACTGAAGAGGCTGGATTAGATGCTTTTTAAAATGTATTGGACCATCCAATATACGAACATCCTAAAGAAAACTTAAGATATAGCACACATAAATAACAATCTACATAGATAAGCATGTAATGGATAGCAACCCAACAAACACACCAGATAAAATAAGTGGAGTTACTTTCAATATAGAGCAGAGAAAGCTGAACTACGAGAGCTTATGGCATAAACATACCTGGTCCGGGAAGACCATCCACTATTTTCAAGGTGAGTTCCTTCAGCGGCTGGCATAAAATCATCTTCTTCGTCATCTTCAATTATCTCATCATCACCAACATTCAAAAAACCTGACCAGAGATAGACAGAATGAGTTAACAGATCAAAGAGATTACATAGAACTCTGATTTCTCTTTTAATATTTTCTTTCACTTTCCCTTATTTGCTTCCATTTTCCTGGGAAACCACTTACTATCGCAATATTCCACTGTTCACTAATATATTGCCTGTTATAGCTTGCATTGTTTTGGGTCGTCAAGTTTGATATCTAAAATGTAATGCTATGGGCTTATGGAAACGGAAATCTTATATATTTGTCTTCTAATTTGGAAGTGATGGATAATTTTCTTAACAAGGACGTGGCAGTTTCTGGTATGTAGCTGTTCTTGATTCAGATTCTTTCTAGCCATGATGGTGTTATCCATGTTCTCAAAATTGACAAGGAAACTGTGAAACAGTTAAGAAAGCAGTGAATCAAGTTTAGGGATGAAATTGGTCAGGAAAAGGAGCAAACAGGGTTAAACAGGACTGGTGGAGGTGACTCAACCTGGTCTCAGGGGAAAATGCCAGATAAGGTGGATAGAGATGCTGTCTCCTGATAAGAAGGCTCCCAGAGAGAGGTAACATGTTCAGTGACAGATGGACATCAAAATCCAGATTATCATCTTCTGGTCGGAGTGGTGAGATCAGATCAACAATCTAACACCAGAAAAGGCAAGAACAGAAACAGAAACCATGGCAAAGAAGGGCAAGCAGGTTTAAAACATGAGACAAATGTAGGAATCGAAGCTGGAGAAAACATGACACCACACCAAACGGAGGAGTTCCATAATTTTAAACTTGACAGTGGAATAGAGAAAGGATTTGGTCACGGAGGATGATACAGCTCTGATGCCGCATTAAAAAGTGAGATAAATTGTGTTGTTTACACACAGTCCACCCCACTCATAATGAGTCACATTCAGTAGAGGAACTCATCTATAGTATTTAAATCACACCTACACAGCCAATTAACATCTATTAACTATAGTTACAGTAGAAACGATAAATTGAATAATCTGTCAACATGTGCTAAACTAGTATTCGAACACGGTATTAAACCAGAAACTACCTATTGATCCATTTCATATGGTTGTAAATATGTTGAAACATTAAGCATTAGTAATTTTGTATAAAATGAAAGCAAACCTGTGTCATTAGCAACCATGTCATCGTCCTGCACCATGAAGTCATAAAACTCAATTAGGCATCGATGAATCAGTTAAGAAACACTACATACAGCTTGGAGGAGAAAGATAGCCATTAAATTACATGCAACAGTGTTGGAGTATAACAGAGTGACAAGACACTGAAAGATTGACAACCACTACACTGGCCTCATCATATATATTAGCTTTATACAACTGTAATCTGTAACCATTGTTGTGAGAAGACGCAAAAACTGATATATGAAGACCTTCATTTTCAATACCAGCTCCTGCTTAAAATTCAAACTTAAATTACCAAATTTAAAATCATCCCATCTCTAGAGTTAAGAGTTTCATTAAGAAATAAAAATGAAATCTTGAATAAAAACAAATTTCTGCTAAAACTCTGGATTTTTTGTTGATATATCAGACATGTTATGCAAATAAGATACAAAAGCAGCAAATAAAAGAAGTTAAAGGAGAAAATCTAACTTTTTACAACGAATTGGAGAACTTACATCTTTCTGGTCCACAAAAGGACTTTGAACAGCTGAGGCTTCAGGACACATTGTACTTTGTAGTGCAACTTCTTGACAGACCGGGTCTTCTTCATCATTCAGAGAACTCCTATTTTCATCCAAATCAAGTGCTACAGAATGTAAACAGTCTACTTTAGTAGTTTCACTAAATATATAGTCAGACTTCGCACCCTTGTCATCACATCCCAAGCCAGAAGAAACAATTTGATCCTCATTTACACCTCCTACCATGCATTTTCCACTTTCCTCCATGAGTATGTCTCCATTAAATAAAGCCTGATTATCAGCATGTTCATCAGTTTCCTTAGAACCAGGGGCCGGGGATGGACATAAATCATTAGCTTCCACACCATCAGTAAGAACTTGTGTTCTAATTTCCATGGCTTGACCTGCAATTTCAACAGAGCCAGGAGCCGAGGATGGACATAAATCATCAGCTTCCACACCATCCGTTAGAACTTGTGTTCTAATTTCCATGTTTGGCTCTGCAATTTTAACAGCACCTACTTCACTTCTATCCCAGTAATCCTCCACAAACTCATCCTCTGGAAAAGGAAATGCATTCATATTCTGGGCAGTAGGCTCACTCAATGGAGTTGTATGAATAGAATCACCACGATCATTTGTTTCATCTATGAGGGGCAGCGTTGCAACAAAATCATTAGGCACACAAAGGTCATTTTCAAATAGTTCTGTTAGGGCAGAAGGTTCAATCCCAGGGGCAACAGAGCAATTCTCTGCTTCAGAAACCTCAACATTTCGTCCAGCATTGTTCATTTCAGCATTTTGAGAACTATCAAGGCCAGAAATAGTATTAGGATGTTCAAGAGCATTAATATCATGATACACTGTGTTAACTTCGGACTGATGGCTCTCAGATAGAATAGGTATCTCAGTAGGTTGGGCTGCTGTATTTTCTTGGTGTTGGACTGCCATAGGCTCATCATTCCCTTCCAGTTCTACACCATGACTCTCAGTATTTGTTCTAGAATAGGACTCTTGATCATTTGTTTTTTCTAAGGAAGAACTATCTAAACCAGAATCACTAACCTTGATTCTAGTCAGATCAAATGTGTCACTTCGCAGAACAGTCAAATCAGAAGACAAATCTGAAAGAGATGCGAGAATTGACTTGGTTATATTAGAGGGAAATTTTACAAATAAACCCAAATACAAATTGTTTCATGAAAACCCAAACAAACATGTTTTCATAATTCTTTTTTGTTTCTAGTGAAATTGAAAAAACATGTACACTAAAAAATTGAAAGTACTCCCTCCGTTCCTAAATATAAGACCTAGTTTCAAAATTTTGAAGTTCCTAAATATAAGACCTAGTTACAATAATCTAACAAAAGGTTTTGTACTCTTCCATTTTTACCCTCCACATTAATTATATGTTTTCAATTCCCAAGTTTTGATTATCACTTACCATTAATTAGTGAGAGAAAATGACAAAGGGTAAATATGGAGGAATGTATGCATTTTTAAAAAACCAATACACTAATTTAACACATTTAATGTTTTCTTAATAAGCGCAATTTTTTGTATTAGGTCTTATATTTAGGAACGGAGGGAGTAGAATGCAAACAAGCTGAACAAAGTCATCAAACATAGACGCAGCTTTTACTATACATGAAGAATGGGAAAAACCACAGTAAGCAATGAGAGTTTTTTAAGTGGTTTTTACTTGCTAAACTCATATTAAAAGCCAAGCACACAACTCACCTGTTAATATTGGTTCATGAAAGATTTCATCCTCCAAAAACTGTCTTTGAATCATTAAAATCTCATGCCTGGTGCAAGGAGCTTTTTTTCGTACGCGACGTATGTCTTCAGTACTGGTCAACTGTTGGCGTATTGTACTTCAGAAGATGGAAGGAAAAATTATTAGTATTTTGGAGCATGAGAAAAGGAATGCCATATGTGATATACAAAAAAAAACCAAAAGCATGCTGATAAATTATTAGTATTGTTTGGGCATATTACAATTCACATCTATCACCAGACAAATCATGCAGGAGATCAGTCCTCTCAACTTATCCTTCAGTAAATCTAGACAATATCAAAGTTACCCTATCCCTACCCAAGGGACAAGCTAGGAGCAATGAATCTAGGATCATTATAAAGCGTAAGAATTTACACCAAATGAAACAAGTAGACCTCTAAATAAATAGGTCTGGTATCTTACAGTTTAACTGGGTAACCACCTAATATTAGTCTTCATGATTTGTAGCATGCTATATGTATCAGAATTAATGCTTTATTTGGATGTGTAGAGAAAATAAGCAGGGAAAAAAAGAAAGTGAAGAAAAGACGACTTTTGTTCTATTATTAGGATAAACAGGGAAAAAGGATAGATCTGTCAGGGGCTAGAAATCAGTGGACAAACAAAATCATGTTGTTAGGTCTTAGTCTAATCAACATAAAATAAAGTGGATAAATGTGTAAAAATGAATGGAGCATTATAAAACATACTCGCCATGCAAGACCATGACATCATCCATAAGAACCTTCCTCTTTATGGCACTAGAGCGTGATCCAGAACGAAAGCGCTTTGTTGATGCTATTTCAGGGGCTGCTGGACTGGGTTTAATTTTCAAAACTGAGGATCTTTTACCAGCTGGTGCAGCAAAAAAATTCTTTTCAGCCACACATTGTTCTAAAGGAAAATACATAAGTGTAATTAAAATTATAAAGCAAAATGTACTGGGGACCACTGTTATACCTAATATGGAAGACAACAGATCATCGTCATCAGGAATGGACTCTGCAGTCCTCTTGGACTGAGCCCCACCATATGATTCAACCAAATCTACACTCTGCATTGTAAGAGTACTTTCTGTGAAGCTGCGTTTTTTTCCAGAAATACATGTTACCCCTGCAGCATCTGTATGGCCTTCAGATATACTCTGATTTACAGGGGTAGACTCCAGCACCAAATTATTTGCTTCTCCATCATGTTGATAAGCCAAGGAGAGCATTTTTTCAGGCTCTGGCATGTCAGAGGCAGCAGATTTTCCTGATTCCCCCAGATCTGGCTTTTCTTTATGTACAGATGGCTCTAAAGTCTCATGACTACCTAAAGCAGGAGCTGAAACATCAGTTTCATGACGCTTTTCACCTGTAAAAAGTAAAAGCAACTGATTACAAAAAAAATAATGAAATGCCACAAGTTTAAACATGTCCATAAAGCAGTTTATGCAAATAAAAAAAAAAAAAAACTAGATAAGAGAACAAAATCAACCAAACAGTATTAAGAAAAAGGGCACTATTACCACGGTTAATTGTCCCATTAATAGAGATAATAAAGTGGTGACTCAAAGAAGTCCCACATTGCCTATATTAGCAAGTGCACAAGTGCATATATAATAAAGAACACACACACCCATTGCCTTAAGCCTAAGGTTTTGTGGTGTGTGTGTTCTTTATTATATATGCACTTGTGCACTTGCTAATATAGGCAATGTGGGACTTCTTTGAGTCACCACTTTATTATCTCTATTACCCATGCAGAAAACCAAGAGAAAATCCAAATGCGGTCCATACGGAAAAAATAGTATTATAGCATGATGACATGGATGTCAATAAAACTCAATAGGAAACATGCAATGAAGAAATGTAAAATTGTATTATAATAACAATTTCTGTAATGTGCTCATTTCACTCTAGGGTTGAAAAGAGGAAAAAACAAAGAAAAATGAATAATAGGATTAATTCTAAACTATATGGAATGAAGTGTAATGTTAATACCTTCGATAGGAGACAGAGAAGGCTGACTCTGATGGTAGGTACATGGGCGGAGGTATGACTCAGTGGGCTCCTGAGCTTCAAGAGATACATGGTTTGAAGTCTCTATTTCCTTCGGTTCCTGAGAGGCCTGTGCTTCCAAATCAACAACTTCAGGTCTACCAGGTGATCCAAGAGGACTTATGATATTGGATACTTGAGCCTCTTCAATCGGATCGGGTTGCCCCTCACCCTTAGAAATTTCAGTGTCATTCAGAACTTCGTGCTTTGATAAAGTGTTATCATCCTCCAAATGACAACCTGATTCTAGCCCCATAGATCCATCCACGTTAGCCAACATTTGAAAAGAGAGGTTCTCTTGATCAGATGTAGCATGAGAATAACTAGAAGATGCAACAGCTTCATTTACACTAACACCTTCAGGAACTACATTAACATGATGTTCCGAAGGAACCACAGTTGGTTCATCATTCATCAAAACTCTGTCATGTAAGTCTTCCACCTTCTCAGGCATATTAGAAGAATCAATCATCCCACCTGCAGATTCTGGTGAGATGGTGGTTGGGGGATCTTTATTGGAGGAGTCCAACAAGGGTGCCAATGTTGAGCAATGATCATCTGGTATAAAATTTTCTTGATCTTTCGTCACAACTTTACTTGCCATATGCTCCTTGTCCTCTCTTTTGCTATCCACTTCAACCATTATGCAGTCACTATCCCCATGATGTAAATCTACACCGACATGCTCCCCATTATTTTGCGTGGAGCAATCAACTACATCATTCTCCATTTGATGAGCAGAGGATTCTTTTTGTTCTATCTTCATTGTCACTAAATCTGCTGAATTGTTACAATCAGCTTCATCATTGACCTGATCCACCTGAGTGCCAAACAAGTTTGGCTCTTGTAGTCCAGGGGTAGACGGGCCTTGAGCATATTCACTTACTTCAGCAAGAGAGGGTTGACCATCAATCTATTCAAATGGATCAATTCAATGATTATAACTAGCTGAAACTAAAATCTGTAGTCAACAAACAGCATTCATTTTATCCCCTCTCCAAGAGAGAAAAGAGAGAAGAATGAACAAAGGGGAAAAAAGGCAAACATTTATAGGCTAAAAGGCATGTAGATATTTTAAAATACCAAATCATTCTTGCTTCCACTATCTTCCACTTGCATTCTATCTGAAGTTCCTCTCAACTCCTCATTGTTATCATCATTTTTGTGAGACGCGTCAGGATTAGCACTTAAGCCATCATGGTCCATAGCAGCAGCTTTGTCTCCTAACAAAACCTGTTTTATCAAATCACATTAAAAATCTCTAAAATTAAAATCAGAAAAATGAATCTACATAATCTATTATTCTCCATTGATATTAACCATTACACATAAGGTATTTCATATCACAACTACACAAATTCAAATCAGATACAATCACATAACAGCACTCTAAATAATAATTGATGTTTCACACCTATACTCATTAAAAAGATGGCAGACAACAGCAAAGCATAGAATCTATCAAGGATAGGTATATGCAAAATGCAGAATGATGAAAATGAGCAGAATCAAATATAATAGGGGGGAAAGAAATGCATTTTATAACATTTTTTTGGGATAAAAAATATATTTACAACAACTTTTATCAATGACCAACATAATTAAGGATGTAAATGAAACGTAAAGGACATTATAAGCAAATCAAAAGCATCGGATTTATATCAGACCTACAACAGCTTGCACATGTCAGATGCATACATCATTCTAGTTTGACACAGCCATGCTGCTAGACATAATCAGACATTAAAACTGTAACATCAAAATTATTATGCAGCCTTAAAATCACAGTCACGTTCCAGCAACATGCTCCGGGCATAAAGTGCCAGGGAAAGAAAGAAAAAAGACAAATTACCTCATCAAGGTCAAAACCAATTTGAGAAGCATCGCCATCTCCAAAGCGTTCTGCAAGAACGTTTTTACCATTAATCAGTAATGTCCCAGAGGGTTAGTTCAAGTGGTAAGAGCTAGGGGACATAAGAGTAGGGGGGAATGAAGGGTGAAGGGTGAAGGGACTATTTTAGTAACATTAACAACTAATATTTGCCTATAAAAAAAACCATTAATCAGTAATTAGCACAGATCTTGCTATTGTATATTTAAAATTCACTATCAAGTGACAAGTACAGAGAGAAAAAGGTAAAGGGGAATAGTAACCATCCAATCCAAACTGCGAAGCCGTGTAAACCACACCCTCCATGTTGTCTTGCAGTGTAATCTGTTCTCTGGAACTGACATGGTGATCAACATAGTTACTGCAAGTTCACAACACATACTCTTCTGTTAATAAACCAATAAATCTTCCAGACAAACCATCATACAAAAATCAGCACTAGGAATATAGACTAATTATGAACAAATGGGAAAAAAATCAAAAAATCTGCAATACATAACAAAACTATGGCATTACTATGAAATTCCTTATATCAATCATCTGAAAATAACAAGGAAAAGGTTGACACATGAGATCATATGAAATCACCATAAATACAAGTTAACACATATATTAGATAAATAATAGCATCAATAACATAAATAATATTACAGCCAGAGTCATATAATCAAGTACTTTGTAACTAACCCTTGAGAAATGTCATTATCTGGCAGTTCAAAATCATCAAGATCAAAAGTCTCAGGTAAGGTGATGGAATGGTACGGTGCAGTGGACTCTTCTGGTGGCAAATCAACAGCAGTGGAGCGGAAAGCTTGCTTTACCTTAAGCAAGGCTTCACTGCAGTCATCGAAAAGGTAATTCACCTTTCTAGAGTATATCCTTACCACACCAAGCAGAAGATGACTGGATAATCGGAGTGCGATTGGTACATCAGGAAAAAGAATGGAATCTGCTCATTCACAAAATTGACTACATGAATAATCTGAGAAAATAATATATGGTCAAAATTAGACAGCAATAAATGCAGCACACCCACATAAAATGTACTGAGGAATATCAACATCCCTATACATGAGTATCAATTTCCACCAAATGCATCATTGCAAAAATTTAAGCAACCACAACTTTCATGTCAGCATCAGCAAATCCTTAATCATTCACCATGCACAGCCACATAACTAATCCTTCACTCGCCTTTTACAATTAAACTACAAATATTAAAACATTTTAAATTAAATGAAATGAAATATATCTAGATAGCAATTATCCAAAGTTCCCAATCAAGGTTAAGTCTCTAATTTTGGACGACAGATCTTAAAAAGCTCAATGCACCTTTCATTCTTTGCTACAAATATAATTTCCTTAAGATGAAGAGAAGAAAAATACAAGGAAGAAGAAGGATCATTAGATTGACTATATGCCAAAAATGAGGAGACCACAAAAGGCTCTCGTGCCATGGCTGCCATGGGTGGATCTAGTCAGAACCCAGAAACAGTTGCTCACTTATTGTTCCACGTTGTTCACGCTACTCTGTTATTAAATCATGTATCCCTTAGGAATTCTCAAAAAGTGTTCACGCCAGTCATCTACTAATATGCATTTTATAGTGCTTTCCAATACATATAGTCCCATAAGGCATAATTTATTGATAAGCCTTTTAAAATTTTCAATATTGAGAAGTTTTAATTCTATAGACAAATGGAAATAGCGTTGATAATAGCGGTGCCACTAGAGACACAAAGATAGTAGCATTATGCCCCAACTTTAGAACCTCCAGGAAATACATGATAAACGCAGCGTTGTTAATAGCGGTGCTATGGTGGTGGAGCGAAACGGAGCAGCGACCGTCCGCCACAGGATGTCAAGTAGCGGAGCAGTTTGCTGTAGACACCATCGCGAACGCAATTGCGGCCTAAATATCAGGAATGGTGCCACATTCGTGGCGCTATTTTGTTTCTTCACCGAAAAACCCCTTTTACCCTTAAAATCGTATGGCTGAGGCAACATTTTAAGGGTAGACACGGATTTACGCTTTGGAAAGATTAGGATCACCCCTAATCGTGCCTCTCCCTCACGGATACTTTGATATCTGCCCATCCCGCCATCTCTGTTCTTCCTCCGGCAACACTTCAGCATCCCCAAAAACCTCGCTTTGTTCCAGCATCCCTGAGCTTGCTCTTCTTCTCTGTTTTATCCCTGTTGGCTGCTCTATTATTATTCTTTTAGTTTTTTTACCAGTCTTGTTTCTATTTGTGTTCTCTTTTAGTCTTTATCTCTCTATAATGTATCTCTTTAATCCAGCAGTCTCTATCTATTTTATTTATCACGACAGCCTCTGTTAGTTTCTGCTGCAGTCCTTTATTTTTGAGCTATCACAGCAACCTCTATCTCTTTTATGAATATCATGAATTTTGAACACCTTTTATCATTTTAAAGCATTTATATGTGTATGGTAAAAATTATATAAAAATATTACAAAAATAGTGTAGCAGCCATTCTGCTATACGCTGTACCACTATAGAACTTTTTGGGGTCGTTCGCTACGCACCGCTATCCGGGATTGACAACACTGGATATAAGTACCATATACTAGAGTACTACGTCCCCTCAAAAGAAGATAAGGCATCCTCTTAAGCATAAACAACTCAACAGAGAAACAAATACATCAAACAGGAGAGCCCTCTAGTTTACCTACAAATGAACTTGGATGCCCCCAAAAATGTAGCCATTAGCAAAGCACCACAGGATACACCAAACAGTGCGATCTTTGCCTATATTCCTTACTGGTAGTCTTCAGAAAAACTAGAGTATTACGTCGCAGCCACTCAGACCAAATAACTACACAGATCGCACTCTCTAAACCACCATCCCCTGTCTACCATTCTCAAGTTCCACTAAACTTATTGTTACCCTACGCATAACTACTAGCTTAACTAGTAGGGCATGTTGGTTCGTTGAGCTAGTTTGTCTGACAAAGCAACCCTACAAAGCTCGACATTGTTGCAACCCTAGTAGCAGCACTTTCAATAATTGCATAAAAACAGCCAAGACTTAATTTTTACATTCCAGAATGCTCAAAGTTTCACACCTTTCTTTATGCAAGTGTAAGTAGTAACAAACTATCACTAGACTAAACCACAAGAGTGTAAATTTGACTCACAATTTCAGTGAATCAGGTAGCAACAATAACAGATCAATTCCATAATCAAGATAGAAACACAAACTTACCAACAGAGACACCAATGTCAGTATCAGCCACCTGATTCTTGCGGAGCTTTCTCTCCAAATGAGCAGCAATCCAAATGGTCCCAAGTGGCCCTTTCTTGGCCAAAATAAACTGAGAGTAAAACATATCTCTTTCAAGTCACAAACTTTCTATCCCTAAATTTCAATCCTCATACCCAAACAGAACACCCCCAAAAAATAAAAACCGGAACTTTGAATCCCCTTTCAGAAACCCTAATCCCAATTTCTCCAACAGCAAGCGCAACTCCAATGGAAATTGCACCGAGAACCTCAACCAGCGTGATCAAAGGAACCCTCACCGGAGAAGCAAGCTTACCAGAACAGTGGAAATCGAAGATCGAGTGAAAACAGAAGAGTAGCAAAAGCGCGAAGGAGGGTAATTCAGAAGCGGGAGTAGAAAAGTAGAAAACCCTAGATGGTAGTAGTTGTAATCAACACTGTGGATTAGGGAAGAAAACGTTGAAATTGGGGAAATTTTCAGAGGGAGAAAGAGGCTCGTAGTTTGAAAATTGAAATTGAAATGAAAATTGAAGAGTGAATTTGAGGAGGGTGACCCAGATTTGGAATCGATTTTATTTTTTTTTATGAACGAAATAATAATAGGGATATTATGGTAAACGAATAAATATGACGACATAAAACATAGTATGAAACATGTAACTAGTTACACATGACATGTCATTGTGTCAGAATGTGATTGGGCAAAAGATGAAGTGAGACAAACCTGCACGTTTACTTCACTTTGGTTTATGATTTTTCTTTTACTGCTTCAGTTTATTGGTAGCATGAAGTCATTATTTCAATCTTTGTCTTTTCTGGTCTAGTCTCCCTTTACTTATTTCATGACATAATAATTATTAGAGATAATATCTAGCCTAACCGTATGTGGTTAGGCTAGTGGTTAGTTAGTTAGTTTAGTTAGTATTCTGACTACGGTAGTTAGTTACTTAGGGTAGCTTGCTGTCTAAGCTACTCATTCATATATAAGGGAAACTCTTGTACAATTCTTTTCACCTTTTATCATAATACAATTCTGTTATTCTCTCTCTCTCTCTCTTTTTCTTCTCTCTGATTTTTCACTATTCTAACATGGTATCAAGAGCAAGTTTCTGATCCATGGCAACCATTGCTGATCCACTTTCTTCCGCGCAAGATAAAGACAAGTTTCATCCTGGAATCACCATCAAACTTGATGATTCCAACTTTTTCTCCTGGCGGCAGCAGGTAGAAGGAGTAATTCGCACTCATAGCCTTCAGAAGTATGTGGTTGATCCAGATCCACCTTCTCGCTATCTGAGTGATGCTGATCGAGCTTCAGAAGGGGTGTTCATAACCGAACCAATCCAAACAAAACCGACAAACCGATCCAAAAAACCCGAAATCCAATCAAACCGAAAACCGAACGGACTGAAAATTGAAAAAACCGAAATTATTTATTGGATCGGATCGGATTTTGGATTTGATTTCCAAAACCGAACCAATCCAATCCAAACCGAACATTCACAAATATGTATTATTTTAGTTATACATATATCATTCCATTTACACTTACATAGTACATATTTGTTGTATATATATATTGATTACATCACACATGCTTATTTATAAAATTACGTTTTAATAAAAACAGTTCAAGTAATTATTTGAACTATATACATGCATCAAAGTAAACAATTATAATCATAATTTAAAAATATGTTGACTATGTTATAATTTATGAATGTTATATTAATGTTATAAATTATGTATCGTTGTATTTATCATATATTATATATTTTAAAAATTTATACAACACAATTTTTAAGTACAAAAAAGTGAAACAAAAACCGAACAATCCAATCCAATCCAAACCGCTATAGATTGGATCGGATTGGTTCGGATTTGAATTTAGTAAAAAATCCATTGGATGACAAAATCATAAAACCGATGAGATCGGATCGGATGATTTTTCTCCTCAAAACCGATCCAATCCAATCCGCGAACACCCCTACTTCAGATGTGGTGAATCCTGCACATTTGCTTTGGGAAAAGCAAGATTCTGCTCTGTTCACCTGGTTGCTTTCTACTCTTTCTAGTTCGTTTCTTCCTCAAGTGTTGAATTGCCTTCAGTCATGGCAAGTGTGGGAGACGATTCAGGACTACTTCCAGACACAGAATCATGCTCGATCTGCACAATTGCGAACGGAGCTTCGCAACATCACAAAAGGTACACAATCTGCGACTGATTTTCTCAAACGTGTGAAGACAATTGTGAATACGCTTGCTTCCATTGGAGATCTTGTGAGTCGTGGCGATCACCTTGATGCAATTTTTTATGGATTACTAGAGGAGTTTAATGCTCTTACACATGTCGCATCTGGTCGCATGTGTACGCAAACTATTGCTGAAATTGAATCAGCGATCATCTCCTTTGAAGCACGTCTCGATCGCATGAAGAAATGACAAGCTTCAGAGATGTTTGCGAGTGTTCTTCTCACTCGTGCGAACTCGCAACCTTCTCCCCAACCCGACCCGTTTTCTCAACCCGCGACTCTCCCACAAGTGAATTACACACACGGTGGTGGTTCTTCTGCGCCACCAGGGGCGACGACTGGCCAGGATTACTCCGGCGGCTGTGGAGGAGGCGGCGCAAGCGGCGGCGATGGTCGTGGTAACCGTCGAGGCCGTTATGCGAACACCCAGTGTCATATCTGCAGCAAGTGAGGCCATTCTGCTTCCATGTGCTATTTTCGTTACACACCTCCAGCTGGCAGTCAACCTGGTCAACAGTCTTATGGACATCAAGGCAATTCTCAGTTTGGGCCTTCAGCTACTCAATTTGGGCCTCCTTCAGACCTTCTAATACTCATTATGGGCCTCCAGCACCACAATATGGGCCGCCAATGCCTCAATATGGGCCTCCAGCAACTTCCTATGGTTTTCCAAGCTATTCTTCACCTTCCCTTCTTGGGCCTCCTCCACTTCCAGCTTATGGGGCCCAACCTTGGCCTTATATGGGCTCTGCACCTTCCATGTGGCCCAATCCACATCAGTCAGCCAAGCCTTCTTCTTCTCAAAGGTCACCACAAGCTTTCATGGCAGCTTCTTCTTCTACCACAGCTGAGAATTGGAGAGCTGACACAGGTGCCACTCATCATGTGACTTAAGAGTTCAATACCAGTGACCAATTTACTCCAACTTCTGCTCCTGAGCAAATCTTTATGGGGAATGGTCAAGGTTTGCATATTCAATCCATTAGCTCTTCCACTTTTACTTCACCTCTTAATTCTAAAAGAACACTTCTTCTTAAAAACATTCTTCATGTTCCTTCTATCACCAAAAACTTGATTAGTGTACATAAATTTGCTGAAGATAATGGTGTTTTCTTTGAGTTTCATTCTAAACATTGTGCTGTTAAATGTCAGGATTCCCTTGAGACACTTCTTAGAGGACGAGTTGGTTCAGTTGGTTTATACTCCTTTGATGACTTCTCTCCTTCAAGTCTTCACAAGCCATCATGTCAAGCTTATGTTCATACTTCTCTTGTTCACCCTATGTGTGTTACTTCTACATCAAGCCCAGTATTGTCATCTAGTTCTACTAATTGTGTATCTTTTGTTTCTAGTTCAAGTCATGATCCCACTTCTTATGATCTATGGCATTGTAGGATAGGTCATCCTCACTATGAGGCACTGAAATTTGCTTTAAAGCATTGTAATATACCCATACCTGATAAAATGAGATTGGATGTTTGCACAACTTGTTGTCTTTCTAAGGCTCATAGATTACCTTCTCATGAGTCTACTACTGTCTATACCTCTCACCTAGAATTAATTTCAGCTGATCTATGGGGACCATCTTCTACTGTTTCTTCTTGTGGTTTTTCTTATTTTTTAACCATTGTGGATGCTTACACAAGACACACTTGGGTTTTTCCTCTTAAGAAGAAGTCTGATACATATACCACTTTTGTCAATTTTCACAAAATGATAGAACTTCAGTTGAACAAGAAAGTTAAGGTAGTTCAAACTGATGGTGGGGGAGAGTTCAAACCTCTTACACCTTATTTTACTAACTTGGGAATTGTTCACAGATTCACATGTCCACACACACATCATCAAAATGGCATAGTTGAAAGGAAACATAAGCATATAGTTGAAATGGGTCTTGCTTTGCTTGCACATGCTCATATTTCATTAGAATACTGGGATCATGCATTTCTCACTGATGTTTACCTCATTAATAGACTTCCTACTGTTGTTCTTGACAATGAGAGTCCTTTTACTAAATTGTTTCAAGTCAGTTTTGATGTCAAGTTCCTTCGGATTTTTGGTTGTGCTTGTTATCCTTATCTCAGACCTTATAATGCACACAAATTGTCTCTCCATTCTAAGGAGTGTGTTTTCTTAGGTTATTCAACTACACACAAAGGTTACAAATGCTTAGATCCTACTGGTCGTCTTTATATCTCTAAGGATGTCCTATTCAATGAGCTCAGATTTCCCTACAAGGAATTGTTTGGCTGTAATTCTTCTCCACAATTATCTTCAGTAGGTTATGTACACTCCTTTATTCCTCTATTTTCTTTTCCACAGTTAACAACACTTTCATCCCCAACCCCTCACTCACCAAATACTACACTACCTGAATCTTCCTCCCCAGCCTCTCAATCATCAACTCCTATATTACCAGAACCTACATCGCCAGTTCCTCAATCTTCACCAGATCCTATATCACCAGCTCATATATCACCAGCACTTTCTTCACCAGCCCCTCAATCATCTTCCACAAATTCATCCTCTTTTGTTTCTCCTATAGTTAATCCTCACAACACTCATTCCATGGTTACAAGAGCTAAGGATGGAATTGTTAAACCAAGATTAGTCCCTACTCTCTTGCTCAGTCAAGTAGAGCCCACAAGTGCTAAGCTAGCACTTAAGGATCCCAAATGGTACTCAGCAATGCAATATGAATTTAATGCCTTGCATTCTAATCAGACATGGACTCTAGTTCCCTTGCCATCTCACAGAAAATACATTGGCTGTAAGTGGGTTTTCAGAATCAAGGAGAATGCAGATGGGTCTGTTAATAGGTATAAAGCTAGACTTGTAGCAAAGGGATATAGTCAAGTGGAGGGATTTGATTACAAGGAGACCTTTTCTCCTGTTGTTAAGCCTATTACAGTAAGGATCATTCTCTCTTTGGCAGTTTCAAAGGGCTGACACATTCATCAATTTGATGTCAATAATGCCTTTCTTAATGGCAAGCTAGAGGAAGAAGTATATATGGTTCAGCCTCCAGGTTTTGAAGCAAAGGACAGGTCTTTGGTTTGCAGGTTAAACAAGGCTTTGTATGGTCTCAAACAAGCCCCAAGGGCTTAGTTTGAGAGGTTGAAAACAGCTTTGCTTAAGTTTGGATTTACTGCTAGCTATTGTGATCCTTCTCTGTTCACTCTTTATTCCTCTGGCTACAGTGTGTATGTCTTGGTCTATGTGGATGACATCATAATAACTGGAAACTCCTTACTTGTTCTACAGCACCTCACAGCCAAGTTGAATGCAGAATTTTCTCTCAAACAGTTAAGAACTCTGGATTATTTCCTAGGTGTTCAAGTTGAGCACTTACATGATAAATCACTTATGCTAACTCAATCTAAATACATCAAAGATCTTTTAGAAAGGGCCTCTATGGCAGATGCAAAGGGCATTTCTACTCCTATGATCAGTAATCAAAAGCTAACAAAGCATGGTGCTAACTACATGGCAGATCCTAGTTTATACAGGTCTATTGTAGGAGCCTTGCAATATGTTACTATCACAAGGCCTGAAATTTCTTACTCAGTCAACAAAGTGTGTCAATTTTTATCTTAGCCTCTAGAAGAACAATGGGCAGCTGTTAAAAGAATTTTAAGGTACCTCAAAGGGACAGTTGACTTTGGCTTGCATCTTAAGCCTTGTTCTCTTCATCAGCCTCTATCTCTTATTACTTTTTGTGATGCTGATTGGGCTGCTGATCCTGATGATCGCAGGTCCACATCAGGTTCCTTAGTATTCTTGGGTCCTAATCTAGTATCTTGGTGCTCCAAAAAGCAAAGTCTTGTAGCCAGATCTAGCACGGAAGCTGAATATCGCAACCTAGCTAATACTGCAGCAGAATTGCTTTGAGTTCAATCTCTTCTTCAAGAGCTTCACATTCCACACAAGACACCTCTTATACTATGTGACAACATGAGTACTGTGGCATTGACACACAATCCAGTGCTCCATACAATGACAAAACATATGGAGTTAGATATTTTCTTTGTTAGAGAAAATGTTCTCAATAAGAGCTTGATTATTCAACATGTACCTTCTCTTGATCAAAGGGCTGACATCCTCACAAAGGCTTTGTCTCCCCTACGTTTTGAAGATTTGAGAACCAAACTCAATGTGACTAACAAGTTCACACTTGCTCAACCACCTTGAGTTTGCGGGGGTATATTAGAGATAATATCTAGCCTAACCGTATGTGGTTAGGCTATTGGTTTGTTAGTTAGTTTAGTTAGTATTCTGACTACTGTAGTTAGTTAGTTAGGGTAGCTTGCTGTCTAAGCTACTCATTCCTATATAAGGGAAACCCTTGTACAATTATCTTCACCTTTTATCATAATACAATTCTGTTATTCTCTCTCTCTTTCTCTGTGTCTCTCTTCTTCTCTTTGGTTTTTCACTATTCTAACAATAATAGTTATATTTTAAGGCAAAGAATAAGATGAAAACTTTTATTTTGGATTCACCGGAACATGATTAAAACCGATATATGAATATATGTTAGATGAGTGATTATGATTAATATAGTTATAAAAGGGTGAAAATGTAAAACTACTCTGATTAATTTCTCTCTCCTTTGTCCAAATCTGTGATTTTCATTTCTCTGCACTCTAACCCTTGAGTTCAACCACCACTGACCTAACTTTCGTCGTGTCAAACGCATCCCTTTATTTGCGTCTTCCTATCACTTCACGTTTCTACTTGTGTTTGTGCAAATCCTCATGGTTCGAGCTTGTTGAGAACGAGGGATGGGGTGAGTTTCTAAATCCATCACTAGTGGCTACAGAAGATGGGAGCGTGTGGTTCTGTTTTGAGGATGCATGAAGGCTAGGTGATACAGATATGTTGGCGGTGGTTCTTAGAGAAGGCTAAAGCATATTCCTCTATTTATTATGCAGATTTGGTCGAAGTAGAGGCGGAGGTGGCCGGTGGAGGCGATAGTTGGAGGAGGAGAAGAAAGAGAGGGTGACGGTGGAAGTGAAATAGAAAGGGCACGAGGAAGAATAAAGTGACTTCAAACTTGCTTCCAATGAGTTCCTATGTGTCTTAGGGAGGATTCTAGGTTGTTTTTAGTGAACTTTGGATGCAAAATCAAGGAGAGGAAGAAAGTTGAAGGCTTTGATAGACTGCCCAATTTTTTACAACCCCATCGCCTCTACAACTCAAGTTTTCGGCCACTGTTTACCACCAAACTACCACTATTCATCTTCTCTCTGAGGCGAACAAGACCCCATGCTCCTTTTACATTAAGTGAGTCATGTCATCGTGGTCCATCGTCTTCTCCAGCAAGACTTCCTTTTAAGTTGATTCTCGGTGTTTTAAAGTCATTTTTAAGCTTCTTTAAACCATAAATGATGCATGGAAATGTATTTTTTTATGCCCTAGAACCTTGGTGCAAAAATGGCGGAGGAAGAGTGCACAGTGAAAATTTTAGATTCGCATCTCGCCTCTAAGACCCCAGATCGCATCCACCCTCACCGAAATCCCCTAACCACCATGACCTCATCCTTTCACTAAGCTTCTAGTTGTCAACCACCACAAGATCTTGGACCAATCACTACTCACACATCGATTCTTTCTCATGTGTCAAGGACAATAACAGAACCCTATTTTGGTTTTTTCTGATCTGGGGTGGTTGTAGGTGGACTACGACTAAGGTCATTGGACTTGCGGATGGTTGTGGGTGGAGATACAACAGAGTAAATTCTGGGGTCAAGTGGTTGAGAAGGAAAGTGGGAAGGGTTGAAGTAGGAAAAAGAGGGGTGCAATTGAGGTAATTTAAGTTTTATACTTATGATAAATTAAAAGATAGGTTGTTGGTCCATTGATAGACCCAAAGAAAAAATGTCCATCCTAATTTTTGCGTAGCTATGACTTTGAATTTCATATCCTTACTTTAATGTAATATCAAATTTTGTAATAATACTTTTATGATTGATTTGTATAATGCTAAGCTAAAGTCATTTTTAAGCTTCTTTAAACCATAAATGATGCATGGAAATGTATTTTTTTTATGCCCTAGAACCTTGGTGCAAAAATGGCGGAGGACGAGTGCACAGTGAAAATTTTAGATTCGCATCTCGCCTCTAAGACCCCAGATCGCATCCACCCTCACCGAAATCCCCTAACCACCATGACCTCATCCTTTCACTAAGCTTCTGGTTGTCAACCACCACAAGATCTTGGACCAATCACTACTCACACATCGATTCTTTCTCATGTGTCAAGGACAATAACAGAACCCTATTTTGGTTTTTTCTGATCTGGGGTGGTTGTAGGTGGACTACGACTAAGGTCATTGGACTTGCGGATGGTTGTGGGTGGGAGATACAACAGAGTAAATTCTGGGGTCAAGTGGTTGAGAAGGAAAGTGGGAAGGGTTGAAGTAGGAAAAAGAGGGGTGCAATTGAGGTAATTTAAGTTTTATACTTATGATAAGTTAGAAGATAGGTTGTTGGTCCATTGATAGACCCAAAGAAAAAATGTCCATCCTAATTTTTGCGTAACTATGACTTTGAATTTCATATCCTTACTTTAATGTAATATCAAATTTTGTAATAATACTTTTATGATTGATTTGTATAATGCTAAGCTAAAGTCATTTTTAAGCTTCTTTAAACCATAAATGATGCATGGAAATGCATTTTTTTTATGCCCTAGAACCTTGGTGCAAAAATGGCGGAGGAGGAGTGCACAGTGAAAATTTTAGATTCGCATCTCGCCTCTAAGACCCCAGATCGCAGCCACCCTCACCGAAATCCCCTAACCACCATGACCTCATCCTTTCACTAAGCTTCTAGTTGTTGTAAGACCCCGAAATAAATAACTAGTTTATTTATTTAATTTCATTATATTAAATAATTGAGTGTTTATATTCTATTATTTTAAAGTTATTTTCCTGACTTGATTGTAATTACGAATCAAGGAAATTATTTAAATGATAATATCATTAGTCTTCTTATTTTTAATAAGCCATAACTTTTGTTTTATCCAATAAGCTCAATTCAACGCTCCGTGAGCCATCTGACAGTTGTCTTTTTCTCCCAAATGATGATAAGTACTATTGTCATTTTCTTATAATTTATACTATGCTTATACGCATAATATGACGACGCTATATCTGTTCTAATTGTCTCACAGTTATTCTTTAGCTCAGTTTCTACTCATTTCTTGTCCATGGATTATTTTATTTTGCTCAAAATGATTCAAATTTACATTTCATTATTTCATAGAGTCTCTCATAATTTTTGATATAGTAATATATCATCCTTATATTTTTCTCTTAAATGTGTGAGCTAAATCATTCGGTGTCCAAATCAATTTATACCGATTAGTAAATATCTTCTTATTTTTCCTGGGATATCCCTCCTCCACGTCCCACATGTCAAGGTACCACCAATCAGATTTCCCTCCCTCTCATTCTCGTCCACTCTCTTTCTCAATTTTGACTTTTCTTCTTTCTCTTCATAATATCTTTCTTTCTTCTTCTTCTGCAGACTTCTCTTTTTCTTCTTCCCTTCTTTTCTTTTATTCCTTGCAACACTTCTTCCTTCTTCCATTTCTTTTGCTGAAGCACCCACACCACCATGGTACCTCTCACTCACGTCCCCTTCTCCCTCTCCACGAGATGCCACTGTTGGCCACCATCACCATTTCTTCTTCCTCTCAACACCACCGCCCCTCCTCCTCACCGTGGCTGTATTGTATGTTCAGCCCATGAGCCACCACCATATACAAAAGCTCCAACCATGGCCACTCCAAACAGCCATGAACACGCGAGCACCACAGCCACCGCTGGTCACCACCGCCACGCCTCCTTTCATGAGCGAACCATCACGTCTTCTCCAATCTTCAAGGCTGAAGCCATTTTTCCTCAAAGCTTTCCTTTTTCGTGCTTTTCTCCTCTCACACAAAGAACAAACAAGGTAGCTTATGTCAAGGGCTTCAAACCTATGCTTTTAGTTTTCCATTTGGTTAAGTTTTGAAAAGGTTGTGCTAAAAAGTTGTTTGGATCTCTTTCTACTCTTTGCTAAGCTTGTGACTGTTAAAAATTAAGCTTTGAGTTAGTGATTCTAGTATGTTATTCCTAGTGGTAATAGCTTTCTTTTAATGTAAATGTTTTATGGAAAAGTTGAAATTTTACTCGGAAGTGATTTTGGAAAAAAAATAAATAAAATAGCTTTTCATAGAAAGGGTTGGAAAAGATTGTTCTTGGAATTTTTCTAAGTTTAGGCATGTGTTTTGGGTTTGGAAAATCAATTCTGAAACTTGTTTTTATTTAGTGAAAATCATAAGTTAAGTTTGAGGACTAAAAGTTTATTGTGGGAAAACCTTAGGACTAAAGCATAATATGATTAGAAGTTTTGGGTTTAACTTGAATTTTAAGAGTCTTGGGGTTTGTTTGATAAATTTATTTAAAGTTGAGGACTGATTTGCAAAATGGGTTTTCTTAAGGACCTTCCTTTAAAACTCACAAATATTTTCTCTTCGGACTTTAGTCCTTGGAACATAAAGCATATGCATTAACCTAAGTGAGTTAGAAGGATTAGCTAAACTTATTTTGGAACTTTAGATATGATCTTAGAGGCTAAGGTTTAGCATATGTACTTATGAAGGGTACGAACAACGAAAACACTTGGCGACGAAGTCAAAGGACAAAAGGAAGCGAGCCGACACGAGAAAGCAAGGATGTGATTGGGTTGTAGTTGCAGTTTAGGCAGGAAATTGGCTAAGGTAAGGGTAACTCAGTTTTAGCGCGTCTTTGCGTCTTGCATGCTTTTATTGCACTGCATGCGTTTGAGATGAAGATGTTTAACTTGATTGGCAATTGATTTAAATGTTGACATGTTTTGCAATGTTGTATGCTTGCTTATGTTGAATGTTTTCTGAGGCTTGTGCCAAATGTTTTCTGAAGGCTTCGGCCGAGTAAACTTATTGAGACGTGTGTCTCCGTTTTCTGAGAGGCTTCGGCCGTTTACTGGTTTCTGTCATTGAATTGAGTTGATTTATGCTCGTTGATAATAGGAATAACATGTGGTTACTCCGAATAAATCATTGTTTTGGGCATTGTTGTTGATTGACTTGGCATTTAGGGCTTGGTCTTGAAGTGGCAATGTGGTGGTGATTGTCCCACGTGATTGTCCCGTCTTTTAAGGCGTTATAAAGTGGCGGTGTGGTGGTGATTGTCCGACGTGATCGTCCCATCTTTCGGGATGTCCTAAAGTGGCAGTGTGGTGGTGATTGTCCCACGTGATTGTCCCGTCTTTCATGGGCGTTATTAAGTGGCATTCAGGGGAGTTCGGTTCTCCGTCTGTCCCGTCTTTCATGGGCGTTATTAAGTGGTAGTGGAGTGGATATTTTCACAGGACTGTCCCGTCTTTCATGGGCGTTATTAAGTGGCATTCAGGGGAGTTCGGTTCTCCGTCTGTCCCGTCTTTTATGGGCGCTATTTGGTGATAGTTCAGGGGAGTCCGTTTCCCGCTCTGTCCCGTCTTGAGAGACACTATTGATCGATCCATTTTGGTAGCAGCATATAGTTGCATTATAGGGAACTAACACTTGATCCTATGTTGTTGGATTTTGGTTATTGGTTTATTGGTATTATATTGTTGAGGTTTTGATATCTGATTTGAAGTGATTTTGTTTATATATGATTTGATGATATGTAGTGATATCGTTTATATCTGATTTGAGGTTAATGTCATATGATTTGATTCTATATTGTTGAAGTTGTTTATATCTGGTCTAAATTCTATGTTGCTGCTTCTATTGATATCTATCTTTGATTATATTGTTAGCTTATATACGAGTTTAGTTATGTTGCTAGTTCATTTACCATGATAGGTAATTAAATTTGAATAGCATGATTTTCTCTTTCATACATGGTATTTGCATGGAGTTAACCCTTTCTATTTGCTACTTGTTGTTTGGGCGCTTAACGCTATTAGGCGATGGAGAATCTTCGAAGGAGCTTAACCTTTGTGCAAATAGAGATGAGGACTTGAAGGACAGTGGAGTACTCGACGAGTAGAGTCGGGTTTAAGGCTAGAGCCTTGGGTTAGAGAGCTTACCGTTATTGGTTTAAGCTTGCATAAAGATTTTAGGAATTTATATTTGAGGTTTCGGGTAGGTTCCGATGCATTACTTTCCTGCGGTTCCCCGATGTGGAGATCGTAGGGAGTATGTCGGATTCATGATGTCATTGCAGAATAGTTTTTGTTGAGTTGTTTCTATTGGTTAGACTTTGTAGTTGGGAGTATGCATGACATGTTTTGGAAATACATTTGAAAAGAAAAAATATACTCGTGTTTATACATTCTTTTGGAAAACATTGCATATTTACTTTTAATAGGTTACTAAAGTGACACCCGAAATTCGGGGCGTTACAGTTGTCAACCACCACAAGATCTTGGACCAATCACTACTCACACATCGATTCTTTCTCATGTGTCAAGGACAATAACAGAACCCTATTTTGGTTTTTTCTGATCTGGGGTGGTTGTTGGTGAACTACGACTAAGGTCATTGGACTTGCGGGTGGTTGTGAGTGGAGATACAACAGAGTAAATTCTGGGGTCAAGTGGTTGAGAAGGAAAGTGGGAAGGGTTGAAGTAGGAAAAAGAGGGGTGCAATTGAGGTAATTTAAGTTTTATACTTATGATAAATTAGAAGATAGGTTGTTGGTCCATTGATAGACCCAAAGAAAAAATGTCCATCCTAATTTTTGCGTTGCTATGACTTTGAATTTCATATCCTTACTTTAATGTAATATCAAATTTTGTAATAATATTTTTATGATTGATTTGTATAATGCTAAGCTAAATATATAACATTGTATATTATTTTTTTTTAATTTGGCTCTCCTAAAGTATGCTTTTGCACCTCCTATGAAACAACTATATATTTTTATGTTATTATTCTTTTATTTTGAAATTTATGTTATTGTTCTTTAAAAAAAAACTATGTGATTGTTCCGTTAAAAAAAACTATGTTCTTGTACCATAGTGAGAAATAACAAGGAGAATGTGCAGCAAGCATCTTCATTTATCAGATTCTATTCATTTTCTTTTATTCTTTGGCATTCGCATGAAAATGACTTGATATCTTATGAATATGAGAAAGTTGATCGGAGAGGGCTCGTACGGTATCAAACGGTGGTGTTTCACGGTGGCTGCACCTAAGGGTGTCAAAGCAGGTGCGGCCCGCGGGCTCAACCCGCAAGCCCGCAAAAAAGGGGCGGGGCGGGCCACGAAAAATGAGCCCGCAAACCATGCAACCCGCCCCACCCCGCCCCGCAAACATAGCGGGCCAACCCGCATCGGGGCGGGTTAACCCGTATTTTTCTATTTTTTTCCTCCACATAATTATGTGGGCTGCTACTGCCATTTTTTTCTCTCAATTTTCTCAAGATCTACATGTCAGCGCTTCTCACTTTGGTATGTGTTATGTGTTGTGTTTTGTCACAATAGAACTCCTCAAAGCAAAAAGCAAATGTTTGATCCGGATGAACATGTATTTTCCTAAAGCTAAGTACCAGTACCACATATATAGTTCAAATGTTTTTCCTTAAAATATGAGGCTTAATTATTTGATCTGATTACTTCTATGACATTTTAACCAGTACCACATATATTCACAATGATAATTGGTTTTGATCTGTGTACTGCTATGACATGAAGACATTAGCATGGAGTTGTGGTAAAATAAAATAACCAAGTTAAAACAATTGATGATTTTTCTTTGATGAATTGATGGAATTAATTGTGAGAGATTGACGTACTGTGCGACATGTTTTTGTGTTTATAATTCATTCATATTAATTATCATTAGGAAGTGGAATTTGACTCTTAATATTAGGCCAATATCATCATTATATAGACCAAAATCAGTTATTTGAAGGCAAAACCCACCATTTTATAGGTAAAAAATTGATTTTCTCTTTTACGCGAGCTAGCCCGCGAGCCCGCAAACCCGCCATTATGCGAGGCGGGCTAGACTTTTCCAACCCGCGCCTCATGCGGGCTAGCCCACCCCACCCCGCTTTTATGCGGGTTGAGTGCGGGGCGGTGCGGGGCGGGTTGCTCGCTTTGACACCCCTAGCTGCACCACATCACTTGAACCGGCTCAAATCGTCAAACCTTTGGTTTTTATCGGTTTCGCCGGTTCTTGACCGATTCCACCTATTTCGATGAGTTCCGATTATTTATAAGGACCAAACCGACATATGTACCAGTTACCGATCAGACCGGACATACGGCATGTTCGGTCTTATTCTTCAAATTCTAGTAAATCAGATTCATACATTTCAGTGCAAAATTTAACTTCAAGTGTCACTTTCTCTTATTTTCAAATTTGATGAAAAGTGTCATGGTTTTTCAATTTCATTTAGACATTAGTACATGGGAACCCTTGATTATAAGAAATTTGTCATCACCTATAAAATCAACAAGTTTAGAAACTTGTTTAAAAAAAGAAAAAGCTTTACATTTAGAAACTTGATTACAAATTTAGAATATTTCCGCTATAAATCATTTGATTAGTTTTTTTTTTTGAAACTTGATTGATCAGATTAGAAATTTAGAATATTGTTATTTAAATCGAAATTCTATTGAATTAAAAATTAATTTTATTATGAAAATAGTTAGAAAATATGCATTTAGTTTTAACGGTAACAAAATGGGTTGTCTAAATGACCCATGATAAAGTTTGGGTTAAATAACCCATCATCCAATCACATTGGAGATAAATGAGTTGGAAATAAATTAATAAATAAAATATGGAAATTCCATCTCACCTATCTCCAATTGATTGGATGATGAGTTATTTAACCCAAACTTTATTCATTCGTTTCTTTCTTTGAGGCCCTGCACTGCAATTATTGGAAGATCCACTTGGGATGTCAATCAAAACATGCTTGATGAGGTATTGTTTGATTTCCTATCAATTTTATATTCTAGATGAATTTTCTGCATTGCCTTAGAATTACCAGAAATGATGCTTAATTTTGGGGTCTGGTACACGGTCTTGTGGATTTGCATGTATGCATGTACTTGTGTGATTAGATTCTTGATTTTGTTATGTGTAGTTTTATACTCAGTCAGAAAAGGCTTGTAATATGATGATGACTATGTACCTCTTCAGATCATTTTGTTATTGTATGATCCATCTATTTCCATTTTTCTGATAAACGAACAGGGGCATCAATGGACACCTCCCCTCTGAGTACACTTTTTTTCCCTAACTATATAAACTACTTTTAATTGAAATCAATGGCATGTTTATGGTGTGTATCCAGAAGTCACCAAACCTGTTTTGCTTGCAAATTGCAAATAAAATCTTCTCTGTTTTGCAAATAACTCAGGGAATGAAATTTTTTCTATGTCAATGATCCTGTGTCACTGTGTGATGTTTCTTGGGAATGAAAATCAAAGGGTATATATATTTTTAATGAGATCCTGCCTGTTTTGTCTTATATTTTCTTTTCTTTCTGGGAGAATTTGGACTTACATAATGTTATTTGTATTAGGAGGTTTCAGGGGGCTGTATGAGTTTTCACAAACTGCAATAGAGGAGGAATATGTATTTCGAAGATCATGGCAATAGACAAGTTGCTAATGTAAATTCACTAAATTCAGCAGAGGGTACTAGTAATGTGTTTTTTTGGGAATTAATTAGGAAAATCGCGAAATATATGGACTAATTTGTTATTCTGAGGTATTAATTGGGACCATATATATTTATGGACTTCCTTAACTTTAAAGTACTAATAAACTCTATGCTTGACTTTAATGATTAGGTTAGACTTAAAATTTTGTTCACAATTCTTTCTTTTACACCGCACACTTAGAAAGAGACTTTATGCTTGTTTTCAAACAAATTAAAATGAGTGATAATTTTAAAACTTATTATGCTTTAATTAACTTTAGTTCATGTATGTGATCTCCATTCCTTTTATTCAATTGCAAAATAAATATAAAAGTCTTTAGTTTTAGTTCATTTATGCTTGTTTTAAAAAAAAAATTAAAATGAGTGATAATATTAAAACTCATTATGCTTTAATCAAATGCAAAAACGCAAGCTTTGTATGTATTTGATCTTATGGTGCAAGAGTCGGGGGAGGGGTAGGGCTGGAGTAGGATAGGAAGGGTAGGTAGGGTAGGAGGGTTGGGGTAGAAGGGTAGAGTAGAGGGAGGGTCGGGGAGGGCTGCAGGTAGGTAGTTCGGGGTAGATGATAGGGTTGGAGGGTCGTGGGAGGGCTGGGGAGGTTGGGGGGTAGGAATACGTAGGTAGAAGTAGGGTAGGGCTAGGTGGGGGAAGAGGGGGGAGTGGTATGTAGGAGGTCGTGAGAGGGCCCCGGGCGGGGGTAGAGGGGTAGGAGGGAGAGGGGTCGGGTCGGGGGGGAGAGGAAGGGTCGGGGGGGAGGGCCCCAGACCTGAGCCTACTCTGCCCCCTCCGCCCTGGCCTACTCTACCCTACATCCCCGCCCGCCCCCTACACCTAGCCCTCCCCTCCCTATGCCTCACCCTACCCCTCGCTCTCCCACCCTTGCCCCTTTATCCCTACACCTTCACCTCGGTACCCATTGAAAATAGAAGGGTTCAGTTTATTTTTTACCATATACAAAGGACTAAATTGTAAATTTTAAAAATTTACCATGTAATCTTTCTTGAAAGTCAATCAATTGTGTAATTTAATGTTTATTACATGATAGTATATTTTTAACAGTATATTTTTAACGAAAAACTAATTATTAGTAACTAATTATTCGAGAGTACATAAGGAAAAAAGAACTTAACTAAATCCAAAAGAAAGGTGATTTTTTTTTTTAAAGTTGTGGTGTTTGTGTACTGTCAGAATGTCAAAAACTCCTATCTAACTCGGACCTACCAAACAAACTGAATTATGACAAAAAAAAATGGTATTGATTGATTGAGAGGTTGAGCAAGTTATAAAACGAAAAAGGTAATCAATTATCTTGTTATATGTCCATAACAAATACAAAAACGATACAAGATTATTTTTTTGTCAGCAATTGATTATTAAATTGATTGAGCACATGAGAGGGAAAAAAAAACAGTATCTTAGAATTACTCTAGATGCAAAAAAAAAAAAAATTACTCCAGAAAAGTTAATGATGGTGTTCATACATATGTTAGTTAGGGTGTTCACGTATATGTTCCTAAGTTCTAACGCTTTTGTACCTTTCCAAATATGGGGATGAAGACTTGATTTAAAAGAGATTCAAAGAATAGTCAAATTATTTAGCAGAAACTACTGGTGCCTATAAATAGTGTGTTGCTTTACAAATTCAAATATGGGGATTAGGAAGATTTAAAAACAGATCCAAATTATATTACAGAATTGAATTAATTAAATCCAAAAGAAAGGAAGGGACAAACAGTGTGGAATTGCAATTTCAGCATGCATACCCAGAAACGTCTTAGTTCCAAACAGAACAGAATATCAAATCTATAAGCCCCATCTCATCTGAGTAGCAATTTCATTTCAGCAAGTGTCTTCTTTTCTTTAAACTGCAATAGTCATAATAATTTTAGTTCTGGTACCATTTTTAATCTACTAAAATGAAATACTAAAAGAAAGAAAAATGGGGTGCTCCAGAATTCACCAACAAATAAAAGAAAGAAAAATAAAAAAACAACAGAATGAAAATGAGAAAAGCTCTTCCATCACCTTGTTTGTGTTTCTTGCAGCACTCAGAATGAACAGAACAGAGACACGCCCCAAGGTGAAGAAGCTCTCAGTTTTTTTTGAAGGTTGGTTTGTCTTGGCTTGGACCTTCAAGAAATGCAAACAGAGGACAAGTGCAGAAGGTGTTGCCAAAACGCTTAATCAAGAAGATCGTTCATCTTCATCCAATTGAAGAAATGACAAATATGCAGAGGTCACATGTTATGATATGAACGAAGGAAAAGAAAGATTCACAACACAATTGGGTGAGTGAAATTAACGAACCTTCATTCTCTCTCACCAGAGCCGCACCACCGGAAAGAACCTCCTCGGACACGCCAGAGCACTAGAATTTGTAAAGCAAACATTTTGAATTTAGTCCTTTTTAAAACCATGTCACTCACTTTGCTCTACACCATAATCTAGCACACTGAGTTTAAACTCGATAAATATAAATATGTACACATGCTAATTTTCAAACTCATAATGGATCAAATAACCAAGAAAAGTATTAATTTACCAATTGAAATTGTTTTGTTGAATCAAAGTCCATAGTTTAGAAGCACAAACCCAAAAGAACTAAAATTATGTTATAATGCTACACTTACAATTGCTTACTTATGTTTGTGATATTGTTGATAAGGTTGTTTGTTTCACTCATGTCTCTTAGATGTTGATTTTATTTTAAGTATTCTAATCATATTTTTGTGATGATTGTTATGAAGTTATGCCAGTGGCCACAAATTCGTTCACCCGATAGTCAATTTCATAACGGTTTTTAAAATAGTAAACTCAAACAATATCGTGATATTATAATTTTATGGGTTTGGTCTTCTATTGATTGTAAATTTTAATTTAAGAAAATAGATTGAATGAATAACTTGATATTTCCTCTCGAAGCACATGAAATTATTTGATCAATTATGAGTTTGGGAATCACTATGTGCAAATTTATATTTATTAGATTTAAACTCAATTGGTAAGTGTGCTGAATTATGTTGTAAGGTTAAGTAAGTGACCGAGACACATGATGAATGAGCACTAAAGTTATTATTAATATTATATATAGGATCAAAATATTCTACTCTTCTTCTCCTATGTAACTTAGCCCTTGATGGAAAGAATGTGCAACTAGAGTTCAAGATAAATGAGGTGATCCTGACCATTAATATAATATAATAGTAACTTTAGCTTTCATCCATATGTCCCTAGGTCACTTACTTGACCCGACATCATAACTCAACACACTTACCAATTGAGTTTATGCCTAATAAATATAAATACGTACATGGTGATTCTCAAACCCACGATCAAATAATTTCATGGGCTTTTAGAAAAAGTATCAAGTTATCAATTTAAACTGCTTTATTGAATCAAAATATATAATTAATAGAAACTCTGACCCACAAAATTATACCAGTCCCCCCCCCAAAATTATTAAATCCGATATTCAATCCAAATGTGATTGGATTGTAATAGAATCCATCCGATGGACCCATTGCCCAATCCAACCCGCATTTTTTCCACTAGATTGAGTTAAATTGAGCGAGTTCATTGGGTCTACCCGACCCATGTGCACCCCTAGTGAAAAGATCACTCAATTTTGGAATGAGACCAACAAATGAAGTGTTTTTCTCAAGGTATTCCTACAGCTGACAACTATGAGACTAATTCCTCGAAACTTTGAGATCACATTAAGTGGGTAGGCCTCTAGTGTTAACCTATTTGACATAATCAGGGTTGGTATATATTCACTTGACCTTCTCAAACACAACTTTCCCATAAGGTCATGAATGGGGGCTTTCATAGGCTCATACTATGAACTACCTAGTTGTTTTCCTAGACAGAGGATAGTGTTTGAAGTTCCAACAAAGATGAATCCTTGATCTATGGAAATTGGTTCTAAAAGGCCAACCAATCACTTTAAAATCTTTTGAATAAATCTCTCTAAAGTAGTTCAGAACTATATTTTTAAGATAGTCATATGTGATTAAAAATCCAACAAGCCCGATTAGTGCTTTAAGTGTGTTTCTTCTTCTCCTATAATAGTGGAGGTATGATGAAATTTACTATTGTTATCACCACACCTCAGGCCAAATGGCATCTAGACTTTTGATACCCAAAGAGATTTACCAGAAGAAGAATGCTTTCATTAACTTTTTAAAAAGAACCCGCTTTACAAAATAGTAATACAAACAGGAAGTGAAGACAGTAATGCAGAAGAAAAGAAAAGAAAACCTTATAATTTAAAAACTATCATTTTAAAAACTGAAATAGGACTCTTTTCAAAAACATTATTTCAAAAACACTCATACCAGCCACGTTCTTTCTTTCTTTCTGTTTTTAAAAACTGTATTACAAAACAGTAATCAAACAGACCTTAAAACCACTAATAAGATTGGGGCTGATAATAGAAGGCACTAAGATTAACCAATTAATCTTATTCAGCACTATTGTAATAAATCATCTCTTTTTTTTGCTGATTCTTCCATCATTATTACACAATAAGATCCCTACCACCTTTTTCTGATTTTTAAGGGGTAGGGAGTTTTATGCATACATTTTAAGGCACAAAAAACCAACCATTGTTATTCCTGGTTACATTTCAAAGATAACAAGGCATGTCACAATTCATAAATAAAATTACCTACCAATAGCATGTTTGGATCAACTTCTCTTTCCTCAAAATCAATTATAGCATCCAGAAGCTACTCATAAGCTTCTCCCCAGAATTAATTTTGAGTTCATAATTAATTGTAGAAGGTTTTCCACACATGCACTAACTCGAGTAAAATCTTGAAATTTTTTTTTTGATAAACCAAAATCTTGAAGTTAATGTAAATAAAACACTAAGATCTCCTTACTTCCTCTGCATCGGCATCTTCTTTCTGGATGCCCAATCTGACAATGTCTTCCACCAATATTTTCCCATCTGTTTATGATAAAAATACAAAAAATGTCAGCAAGTGTGCGTTTGGATAACAATTAAGTGTATCGTGAACAGACTTTTATCCCAATCCATTCATAAGAGTTCTGTTCACTTTTACCTTTAAGTGTGGACTAACATTCGTTTGCAGATCCAAGCCAAAGGAGGTTGAATAAATATTGGATCAACTATACTCGTTTAAAGGTTACAGTTATATTATTAGTCATATTCATCTACCCCCTTTGGTATCACCATATATTAGATAATATATAACTAAATCTTTTAAACATCTCTAAATTCCCACTCACCCAATTTTTAATGGCTTTATAACTTGTTTATAACTGCTCATCGCCTATTTTGCAGTTAACATCGACAAATATAGGTTCAGAAGAATTTTAAAGAATCCTAGCATGCATAGAAGCATGTACACTATGTCTAGTTCAAACAATCAAAACTGTGGTAATAGACTTTCATATTATTAGTAGAAAGAATGATACTCGTTTAAAGTGGTGGTGAGTTTATCATCAAATCCCCAAGATGGCTTGAGAAACTGCCTTTGATAAGTGAGACTGTTGAGATAATATATTCGATTTATATTTGAAATTTATGATTATCATTAACTGTAGTTAGCTATATTAATTGTACTAATGTACTACATGCAGTGCATAATCTTATTTTTTAATTATAAATTAATATATTAAGCGTAATTTGGACTTGTGCATTAGGAATCTAAACCCTCACATTAATCATTATTGCAGGGAGCTCTTTTTGGAGGAGCTGTCACATGGCTCCTAAAAAGTGTTGCATAAAGGAAAAAGCAAAAAGCAAAAAGGACCAAAACAGGAAAGAAAAAAACTAAAAACGAAGATCCCAAGTTGCATTAGAAGATGATGTTTTGGGATTTTGCATTAGATTACTAACTTCTTAGTTGAATTAATTGGTGAGGGCACATCAATGATGTTCATAACAAAGATATATTGGGACAGTATGAGAAAAAGGAGGAAAATGACATAAGAACTAACCGCTATCCTTGGAGAGATTGCTGATCAGTTCCTGAATTCCTTCTTTGCCCAGTGTGTCCTTCAGATACATAGCAGCAGACTGAACTTCCTCAGGTGTCACTTTCCCATCGTAATCCCTGCCAGAACATGGTTAAACATTTGAATGAAATTTATTTCCACCAATTAGTTAACAAAGATTAAGCGAAAAGAAATAAATAACTCTAGCCATGTAAAGATGCTGACTAAAACTTTCCCCATTGTAAATGTATTGGATGGCTGTGACTAGGCGGATATGAGTTCTAGCCCTGGAATCAGCCTTTTGCAAATGTATTGGATGGCTGCAGTGGCGGTACGTAGTTGAGACAGGGGAGGGCTGCTGCCCCCCCCCAAAAAAATTAAAAAATCACCGATAGGTACCATATATAATAATTACTAATATATTTTATACTTTTTTAATGTAGTACCTATATAGCTTAGGTCACACGCTTGGCATTTTTTTACCTTTAGAAACTTCTACAGACTACAGCTCATCTCTCGTTCTCATTCTCTCACCGCCTCGCAGTCTCGCACACTCCATATTCACGTTTTATCCCCTTTCTTTTACAGCAAAGAAACAAGTGCTTCAACAGTGGCAACAACAATCAATTAACACTAAGAAATCAAGAATTTTCTAATTGGCTTTGGCTTTGACACTTCACAGTACGTTGCCTTTTCTCTCTAGTCTCTATCTCATCTAGATTAAATATATGAACTTGATTTCTTTTCTTACCACAATTGGATTTAATTGCTTATTTTGACAATCCTTTAGAAGACAACTTTTACCTATTTATTTTCTATTTTACCTCAAAAGTAGTACATGATTTTGTTTTGTGATTAGATTCTTCTTTGAAAGTGAGTGCTTTGTATAAAAAAATTAGGGTTGCTACTTGCTACTTACATATCTACAAAATTGGGGAAAATTGGGGTTGCTGCGTATCTATAAAATTGGGGAATGTTATGAACTTATGATTTTGTTAACTTACTATTGGGTTTGTTACTTTGTTTTAAGTTTGGGTATCACACAAGTGAAGTGACATTATAAGCTTGTTTTGTTGATTGATAACTATTTTGGCAGTTCAATTCCTACTTTTCTTAATTTATTTATCTTATTCAATTTTGTATTTGGTATTTCTATTTTAATATGTGGAGAAATTTTATCCTATGGATTTTAGTGAGCAGGAGAAGATTAATTTGAGATTTCAACTTCAACATTTCATCACTGATGCTCGTCAAGAATCAAATTTGAAGAACTTGTCAACTATTCAAGAATTGTGTTCATGTTTGGCAGCAACAAAAAAATCAGAAGTTTATTACTTGTTTGATAGATTGCTTCGTCTTATCATGACTCTTTCAGTTTCTACAGCTACATATGAAAGGTCTTTTTCAGCAATGAAAATCATCAAGACTAGGTTGAGAAACAAGATGGAAGCTGATTATCTAGCCGACAGCATGATAGTTCACATTGAAAGGGATATTGCAACAAGTTTTAGCTCCGATTCACTTATTGATGATTTCAAGTCACTAAAAGAGCGCAGAGCGGCACTATAATTGAAGGTGACTTTTAATATTTATGGCAAATTTTATGTTAACATTGTACTTAAATTTAAAATATATTACATGTTTAGTTTAGGCACAAAAATTTTATTTACAGCCCCACCAAATAATATATTCTAGTTCCGCCACTGGATGGCTGTGACTACTTACAAGTTACAATATGTCAAACAACCAATTATCTCAAAACCTTAAGCTATTGGGCCACATAAATGGTTTTCTATTTTTATTTCTAACACAATAGACTCATATTGGGTCTGACCTTCTCTAGACCCCGCCATGGCGGGAGCTTTTTACAGCACCAGGTTGCCTTTTTTAAATGTATTGAATACTTGGGATGAATTAATTTCCAAGAAGAGGAAAGGCCACAAATTTGTGGCAGTTGTTAGTCATAAAAGAAAGGCTCCCAAGTGATAAATTCAATCTAAGTTAACACATGAAAGGGCAACAAAATTGGAAAAACTTGTGGGTATGCGAGTAGTATTATTTCTTAGAACATAAAAAATCTCATTCTCAGTTAAAATGGAAGTGAAATAGGATTTGAAAAATATTGGTTAGTAAGTGGTAGATATTTCACAGATTGTGAAAACCTTTGAAAAAAGCACAGGATCACCTACCTCCTCCCCTTCATTACCAAGATTTTTTTGGGGGGGAGGGGGGGGGGGAGGTCCATTGTTCAGATCTTAAGGTCAAACTCTAGCTTTCTAATCGCCAGCAACTGAATCTGAGTTCAGATCTTTTTGTAACTTTTTCAGCTAAAATTACCAGAAATAGCAGTACTCCCCTATAACACTCTCTCATTGATTGTTTAAAATTTATGTAGGGTCCACTAAAAATATGGGCTGCACATCCATTTTCGTGGGGCTCACATAAATATGAACCAATCAATGAGTGAGTGTTCAAAAGAGAGTGTTAACGTGAGTGTTAAAGTGAGTGTTTCTAGCACTCCTCAATTACCAATTTCAGTGAACTACTACTAGTCTAAAGTAACCTCAAGCCTCAGATCTTAATAATGAACATTATGATACCAGACTACCAGTGATATTTATCTTCATTAAGTGGGATGATATGGTGATTGTTCGAGATGATAAATAGGGCATAGGGAGTAAAGATCAGGCAGAGTAAATTTCAGATTATATTCTTCTGAGAATTGAGACATTATCTGGGTGTTGAGATTACCGGATCCTCCCCAGCTATTTATCTAGAAAAAAAGCTTAAACGGAACAGCAAAATGTTAGGGTCTAATCCTATTGACACCCGAATAGATACTATTGAAGATTGCCTGGAAAGTTTGATAATCTACAACAGCTAGATGCCATCAGTAATCAGTCAATTCTTAAACTCTCCTCTGAACAGGTCACTAACAAAAAAAGATAGCAACTTATTAGGTTGCAGATTTCCCATATAACAATGAAATTGATCCCCCCGTCCCCCTGCTATGGTTCCTTTAATGGGTTTTGCCATTGAGGCTGGCTAAACTGCCTTTTAAAAGAAAATATCATATTTAAATATTCATTTGCATTTTGCATGAAGAAAGCAACAGAAATTAATCATAGTCCCAAAGCATAGACTGTAGCACATAATTTCCTGTCGAGCAAATATTTAACTAAGAACCAAACCTGTCTAGCAACCGCCAGCGGTCTCCAATTTTAGCATCAACATCGTCAATTTCTTTTTCAAGTGTATGGAGCATAGAATCAACCTGAAAAAGCATATAAAATTGTACTGCCTTTAGCTATTTACAGTTTCAGAATATAATTCAACTAATAAGTAACAGATAATCTGTTTCCTTTTGTTTTTCAACTATTAAGTGACGTCAAATAAAACTACAGAGTCATAGAATTACCTTTTCAGTAAGTGCTGAAGAAACCTTGTCACTAATAGCCTCCTCAAGGGCATCATCACTATCCTTTCTTGCAGCTTTATAGGCCTTCTTTGCTTCCCGTTCACCTTCAATACCTTCTTTCCCTACCATACTATTATATAGCTCCATCTGCACAATAGTTGGTTAGAACTGATTTTGTATTTGAAAAAGCTGGGCATGATGAATAGTTAGTTCCAGTTTGGGGGGGGGGGGGGGGAGGTGAAGAAAATGTGTGTAAATGCAATAAGCTGTAGACTGGACTCACCCTCTAGTACACTAGTAACCCTACTTTGTGTATAAATACAGATAACAAAATCAGGTAGCAAAAACATGCTCAGTAGGGTATAATCTCTCGAGATTGACTACCTTGGTTGTTGTTGTTGTTGTTGTTGTCTACCTCTCTCTCTCTCTCTTTCTCTCTCTCTCTCTCTCTCTCTCTCATTCTCTCATCCAAGTTTCAAGTACTGATTTTTGTTCGGGGGGGGGGGGGGGGGGTAAAATACAGACAAGTTTTAAATTTTAAGCTGTTAACACAATGCATTTATTTTATCTAGCAAATCCTTTTCTTACCAAATCAATATAAAATTACATGAACGGAAACAAGTTAAATCACATTCGAAAAGGAAAGTCATACCCACACAATATTCTATTAATAAAATGTCATTTGAGTTTTAAGACTTCGAATGCCAAGAAAGTATTCACTATGCCGTATTCATCTCCAGAGGCAGAGATATTATCAATGTTACAATCTACATACCTCCTTCCTAACGAGCCTTAAAAACTCTTCTCGTTCCCTGCTCACTGACTGAAAAATTATTGGACAAATCAATGAGTCCAAGAATTTGCCAATACATAACAATGTTTAGTAATTGGCAGGAATAAAAACAATTTTCCTTACAGATGCTGATGCTAAAACAGCTAGTGCGCGGCTGAGCTCACAGAGTTGCTCATGCTTTTCCAATGTCTTTGTTTTGATCTCTTTTTGTGTTTGTTCGGTTGTTGAAGCCCTCTCTTCCATAGCCAAATTCCTCTCGCTACCAATAGATTCTGTCACTTTGGCTTTCTCCTCTTCCTCTTTCTCTTCCTCCTCCTATTAAACATTTTCAAAACATCAAATCTCAAATTTAAAGCAACAAGTATACCAATGGCCTAGAAACATCAACAAGAAAATCAGTAAATTATGATGATTCAGACGCAATGTTAATTGGATGACAATAATTGAAAAGTTCTATTGCACAATTGATTACCAATGTGCTCCAAAAAGTGCAGTAAAAAATTTTCGTACATGACTCAGGCAGGGTTTCATGATAAATTTATGTGCCTTTCCCACTTTCTTACTGGCAGACTTCCATATATACTTATGTTTGAATCCAGTGTTCCTACCACTAGTAACTATTCACACAGTTACAGTGAAATGAAGCAAAGCTTTTAACAAGGCTACTTTAGAATTATAAGGGGAAAAGTCACCAACCCCATTCCTCCCTCCCGAGACATTAATATTCCAAATAATAAAATATATAATGCATGAAAAGTCAACCTTTATTAGCTCCTCTTGCATTTCAAGGAATTCCAACTTCCTCTTCCTTTCAGAAACTGAATCTTCAGATGGCAAAGTTGTAACTTGAACAGTATCTACAACCTCATCTGGCAGAGAAGAGAGTGTAGCTTGAACAGCCTCCTCTGGCCTCACCTTTCCTGAAACAGAAAATGCTCTACAGAGAGGATGAGATGACCATGCCTTTCCAGAATGAAAAATCCTTAAAATGACAATATTTTAACAGAAAAATATAAGATACCTAGAAAGAATTAAGAGGGAAGACGGCAGAGAATGATTGAGAGATAAATCTAGCCAGTCATTAAGCTGCAAAAAAAATACAATGAGAGATGCTATTGATTACGAAAGTATCTCCGAAGAAAAGCAAGAACCAGTTATACAATGCAGTTTGAAAAATAATGATTGGACGAGGGCGTCCTTTCGTCGAATTCTTGGGTGAATCCTTCGTAACAAACATAATTTCCCATATACAATTTACAACCCCAAATACGGGATCTGTTTTAAACATACAACCATAAGATGGCTTCTTTTATTTAGCATTACTAAATGTTTTCCAACTATACTGTGTTACTTAGCCCACTTTTTTCATCAACCTTGGTAGTTTTCTCCATTCCTCTTGCAATTTATAGCAATACCTATAGCTATAAACCCTTTTTTAAGACATTATTATTTTTATGATACATCCATCACAATGGCATTTGACATTATTGAGACCTCTTATATATCTGATGTGAATGGTTAAAACTGATTAGAAATAGGTTCAACAACCTACGCCTGATAGTCTAAGGCTCTAAGCAGTGAGCTTGATTTTGCCTTGGGTTCGAGTTTTGTGAATAAAAAAAAGACGCTGTGAGAGCTTTGCCCCATTTGAGGTCAATGCCACTCAACTCAGAATATCAGGATGCAATCTAATTTTCGGATACCGGTGGTCTCAGACTTCAAAAAAATTAATAGGTTCAATAAGAAGTTCTAAAAGTAGCAATTATGAGAAAATAAGGGTTCTGATAATAGCAACTATGGAAAGAGAATGGTTCTGATTTGTGAAAGTAGTGATTATGATCAGTTTCTCATCCACAAAAATTGCCCAAGTAGTAAATTAGCACAAATTTGGAGATTTCAGAATTGAGCAGCAGTTCACAAGTTCCATTAAAACATTTATGATTAACCTGTTTCCGCATTTCTTCCACTGAAAGTAATCCAAGTAATCCTCGATCTCTACAAGCTTGACGAAGCTCTGCTTCTGAAAGAGTCTCAACACCTTCTTCTTGAATCATCCTATCATCATTCTTGATCCTGCCATAGCCAAACAATTCACAATTGACTCTCAAAACAACAATGAAGTTATTGACTGAATATGCTAATTTTAGTTAAATAAATACCATAGTTTTGACAACACAAAAAAGCTTGTGTATTGTGCTGACCAGAATTTCATTTTTACCTTTTCTTTTCTTCCTTCTAAGGTGGGGCCATTTGTTTTTCGTGTTACATTTTGTAGGAAATTAATATTATGTTAGTATCCATTGAAAATTATTGATAGACCTTGTGCAGTTGTGCTAGACTGCTAGTTATATTAAACATGTACTTGACGAAAATCATTAGCATAAATACATTCACAGAGAGCCTAATGCATATGAGGTTAATGCATTCCCTTCACAAATTCTTTTCCTTTCCTTCTTTCCCCGTCTATTGAAGCTCTCTGTCATGTTATCAAGAACTGCATTATGAACCCTAAACCCTAAACTCTATAGTCTAAACCCTAACCTATAAGAGCAAACGAACTATACACACATCAGCCAAAGTTATTCCAGAAAGGAAAAAAAGGAATAAATGAATCTTACTCCTGTAATCTTTTGCGGAGCATATAACGCAAATACGCATCAGTTCCAAATGGGCTGATACCCATATATTTACACATATTTACCAAGCGAGGCCTGTTCTCCATTTCACAACCACAAGACATGTTAATAATGATAATGAAATCCCAAAATATGAGATTTATGACAGGAGAGCCCAACTAGTTGAACATAAAGAATCGTAGAAGCACCAACCTGCTAATGGTGTCCAAAGTGAGCTCATCATTAAATAACATGGCAAAACCTAGGATTTCATCATTTGAAACTCGGGCACCCGTTCTGACCTGTTCCATTAGCATAATAAATACAAAAGTAGTATACAAATTTTGCTCATGAGAGGATAGCTACAATGTATAATAACTATATCATGAAAAGCACGGTTGACCTTGTTCATAAATTCATCAAGATCTTCTGCTGTCTTCTTCATTTCTCCACCTCGTAAATTCTGAACTTCCTTTGCCATTTCTTTTACAGTATCTTGAAGAAACTTGGCGTATTCTATTCTTGCATTTAGCCTTCTTTTCAATGCCTCCTACAGGTTAAGCCTTCCCAAAGTTGAGTGATAATAAAGCACGCCAGAAGTTAGGCAAGTAATATTTAATGAGTACATATATAATTACCTGTTCTTTCATTTTGTCCTGGAAGGTGGAAGGCAGCATGTTGGGGAACAGTTTCAGGAATACTGGCAACAGAAACTCCATGAATGGAACTATGATAAATACAGCAAAAGGAACTAGCCTGAAAATATCTGCTGTTGTCCTTGTGAGCTGCTGCCTCTCCCTTCTAGAAAGACTCTTTCCATTGGCAAGTTTCGACAATAATCTGGAGCTTATCCTAACATCAGCCCAAAGCAGTTTTGTACCAAACCAGTAGTGTTTCAGGGCAGATATAAATTCATCCTTCCAATGACGTAACTTCTTTGCCCAGTCATCCCTATGCAATGGAAAGCCAGAGTAGTCTTACACACACAGACACAGCTATATCATACATAAAAGCAAGAGGTAGTAAATTTTAAACCTGCTCATCGACAAAACAGCTCTGAAAGCTGGACCAATTCCTAGAATCTTAGCCCATAATCTCTTTATAATTGATTCAGAACTCTTCTGGGATTCTTGCAATTGTTTAGCCTTGGCTTTTGCTTTAACGGTACTCAAGCCCTCAACAGCTTCATCACATTCCTCTGGTGAAGCTTCCTTCTTTGGCTTGGTAGCTGATTGTTCATTGGCCCTCTCTGCTGCCGTGGAAATATAACGGGTACACTGGGATATCCACCCCAATCTTGAAAGAGAAACTAACTCCGCTTTCTCATTTCTAAATCCAAAATTTGAAACTCCAAAGGAACTATGCAAGAGAAATCTCGACGCTGCAGAAGATGCTAGACCATCTTTATTTACAGTGAATGCATTTGTTCCCCGCCTATGTCCTGTAGTTGAAGATGAATCGAAGGGAAACTGACTCAAACCATCTACTTTATTTGATTCAAATGGTTGACCATGCCCATCACTTGAGAATCCAAGGACAAAGCGAGTAGGTTGACAATTCAGCGGATTGGAGAAGATGCTCCTTCTCTTTCGCGAAATTACTCTTGAAGCCATATCGACAACAAATTCCAAACTTTGATTTCAACTCTCTCTAAACAAAACACTTAATAACTAATGCCCCAATGCCATTGATATGAAGTGCAGAAATTTAGCACCTGCAAAGTGCAAAGAGCAAGTAAAACTTCAATTACTTTTGGCCAGCACAATCCAAGATTTTCAACATACAATTGTCGAAAAGAATAAATCGCTTTACTTTTTAATGAGCATGAACCAATGCTAAATACTGCTAGAATTGAACTATATTCAATTGTGATCATCACATAAAATAGTGTAGAAATGAATACAGTGATATTGTACAAGAACACTAGTAAGAAAATCACACACACATATATATAGATAATGTGCCTCAAACCTTGAAAATCATTCCATCAATTTATGAATATAACCGATTAGAAGACTGTGATAATGAAAAAAACAAGGAATTAGCATTTTTCTTCTATTTCTGCAGAAAGCCTACCTAATTGAATCAATTCATTTCATATTGCGATGAACTGAAACGAACCTTCAAGATAAATTCCAGTTCGTGAAAACAACTTATCGAGTTTGGAAGTTTACCGGCAAAGAACCGCCGTAGCGAAATCGACGGCGGAGGGAAAATGCGAGTCTTGAAGCGTAGCCACGGCGATCAAGCGCGGTGGCTGACAGTTGCGTGTGCGGGGAAACGACTGTGTGAGAGAAAGAGGAAAGGGAGTGAAGAAGGAAGAGACAACAGCATTCTGGGAGAAATTTAACCAGTAATCACAATTTTAAGAAAAATTACTGTCAAAACATTATATAAGATGAAATTTAATTGTGATGTAAAATGTCACCAAGTAGGAACAATTACATTCATCTGTCAAAAAAAAAAAAAAAGTAGGAACAATTACATTTATTTTAAATTTTAATTAAAATGAAAATATTTTTTACTTTTGGCAAAAATTTTAATTGAATATATGTAGCTTACATCGATTGCCAGGACCTTTAATCCTTAGGGCCCGTTTGGTGACCAGGAAATTTTCTTTCAGTATATATTTTCTGGTTAAATAATTTTGATTACTGGTTTATTAATTTAATTAGTCGGTTAAAAATTGTGACCATAATGAATTGAAGAGAGTGTGACTGCTACACATAATAGAAAACCTAACACCTTACTTAATGAATTTAAATATATATCACTTAAATCAACTACTCATTTATGCTCTAGAAAAAAATGTACTATTAATATGAGAGCTGTTCAAATAAGCTAGTATGAATTTTAGTTTTATTATTTTAATGTCACAGTTTTAAAAGATAAGATTATAGATAGTCTTTGGATGCTATTGTAATTGATTTCAAATATTTCTCAACTTTTTATTTACATAACTAAAAATTACTTAAAAAAAAACTAAAAATTATTATACTATCTTTTTTTATTTTAACAAATAATTTTATTTCCTGTACACCAAAAAAACCAAGAATAAAAATACAATCTGAATCAATAAAGTTGAAGCGAACTACAATTTTATATCATCGTCACTGAAGTGAAAGTGAAAGGTTTTAGCTATTAGGTATGAGTATATTCTCAACTCTCTCATTGCCTTGTGTCAGTATATTCTCACTTCTCTCCCTGTCCCATGTGAGAGTCAAATCCCCTGCTCCCTTTCGTTTCTGTCCTAACATACACCCCAGTAGTAATGGGTGGCTCCCAAAAGGGCTTTCAGATTTTCAAGTGTGAAAAATCATAGAGGTTGAACAGGATGTATTTCAGCATCTTATAATTATTGCAAAAACATTTTAAACAAAGATATCTTGAACCAAACACTCCAACATCAATGATGCAAAACACTGCAGTCTGCAGCATATCTCACTGCATATACTTTTTTTTGTCTCAGCATATACTATACTTTTTGTTGTCTCCTGTATTCTCCACGGAAAATAATCATGTTCGAACCAAGAACATCCACAGACAACCACTCATTGGTACTGTAGCATATACTGGTTGAACTTGATGTTAATATGAAAGCCAAACATTTACACTAATATTTTAGACACTTGATACAGGAAGATTGTTACATAGAGAAACCAATACACACTCTTCATTACCAGTTGAAATTTACATATATCCCAATAAATAAGAAGTGGGTCCCACAATAGATCATTTTGTCAAACAGAGATAACATATTATTAGCATCCCTTGTCACATATGCTGCATTAAGAAACAGAGATCCTTGCCAAAGGCAAAACAGACAAGTATAGAAACTATCAGAAATATAAAATCAGTTGGTGAAGACTAGCATTCAATTTTATGTCTTCCATTGTTGATCCCGCAATATTTTTCATGATCTTCTCTGCAAAATAAGCATGTCAGAATTGCTTTCACACAAGAACAAGGGTAAACTTGCACTTCACTACTTCAGGCCATTGAATTGCATTTAAACTATTATCATCTAATTTACAAGTTATACTACTTGAAAGTTTTGAATGATGATCAAATGACCTTCAAAGAAAGTAATTTATAATTAATCTGATTTCACCATTTTGCAACATACTAATCTCAAAACGATTCACCAAAAAAAAATGAAAACCATAAAATAATGATGACCAGGTAACGCCATAATTTCTACTTACTGACCAATAAAGGAAATTACTAAGCTTCATGAGGAAAGAAAATACATCCCAGTGAAATGTTATGTAAAAGACAGGAGGAGGAGTATTCATAAAACAGAAATATCATGTGCTTGTCACTTGAATTTGCAGTTGAGGTGAGTAAAGGGAAACGGATCATCAAATAAGTAAATGAAAATACACAAGCATAAAATTTGAACTCAGTTAAGGAAGAGAGATGGTGGGAAAAAAGACAGAATTCAACACAATAGGCCTTCAAGAAATATTGGAACTTTCAATTATCCAAGCAAGCCTTGCTGCACACCTGACCCAACGTCATATGAATGGTAGAAAAAGGAAAAAAGGACAACTAAGAAAACTCCCACCATGGCAGGGTCCAGAAAAAAGTCAGATCCTGGGCCTATTATATGCAGCCTTAACTTGCATTTGCAAGAAACTGATTCCACATACTAGAAAAATAATTATGGCATAAAAAGTTTGTTCCTATCTATTTCAACTCCAAAACAGAAATACCAATAGATAATAATATGAATATTGCATTAGTGCAATACTACTAACAGGCCTTTTAAGAAATAATTAGGATTACCTCATCTTTTACTTCATAATATTGACAACGCCGTCCATACCTTTATGTATGAGTATCTTGTTTGGTGTAAAAGCAAGCCCACGGATCTATATGTATGAGTATCTTGTTTAGTGTAAAAGAATTTCCACATATTGCTCTTGTACTGGAACTGTAATGGACTCTCTTAGTGAATAAAATGTCCACCCAGTATCAGATTATAAGCCTTAACCTCTCATCTTTTGTCTGACCTTTGGCCTTTACCATCCTACATAAAGTCGAGACGTGATTCAACATAACCGTACTCAATAATGCCTTTACTTTTTATAAACAAGTATTGTTAAAAATATTAAAGAAAAAAAAGCAAATGACTAAACTTACAAAAAACAATGAATTTAAGTAGAAACTACTTATAGGCTTACAATTGATATAATTCTCTTACCTTGGACATAATTCCTTCTTCAAAGCAGAACTTTGCATACACAGAACTTCACCTTTCATTCTCTTAACTGGGATCTGGTCCAGCAAATAAATGTGTTTGTTTTTCTGTTCATTTATGTCGGAATGCTATTCCATGTCAATTTCCTGATTTCTGAGGCACATTCAGCCAAAGTCAGCACTTGTTGGAATGGGCGAAAATCCATTCACATTGCGGAGACAACTATTCAAACACGCTCTAAAGCAATACAAAACAAGATATTTGCAGGCCATTTTTATGGCTCTGTTAATCAGTGCAATGCAGACAGATCCTTGACACAAGTTTTCTGATATCAAAAGTTCAATAATCTGTATTATGTACAAATTTATTCTTAGTTATTCCAGGTGTTCATCATATACTGTGCTAGGTATATATACCATAGTCATTACATCGGCAATTTAATGTGGCAGAATTTCTCAAACCAATGTTTTGGAGCAGCAGGGTGAATTTTAAACACACGGGCAACGAATTTCTTTTCGTTGTTTGCAATCATACTTCTAATGGAATACTTTTTACAACACAAACCCTTTTCTGTAAGCCACTTATGAAATCTGTACCGAGGTATAATTCGGTCCTCTAAGTGATAATGCAACATTGCTGGAAAAGTTTCCAGATAGCTTAAAGAAGTTCCCATTTCCTGGTTAAAGAAATTCACCTTCCGTTTTATTGTTTCCGAGTTTTGATTCAGAATCCTTGGTGTCCTCCTTACCATCATACAGAGCTTTGAGAATTCAATCCTTGAGCATAGAAGGCAGTCAAATCTTTCCTGTAACTCACTACTAGTACCATGCAAATGATTCAAAACATCTATAGTTAAAGCATTTTCTCCAAAGCCCAAGCCATGCAAGAACTTTAGTTTACTAATGCTATGAACTCGGGCTCTTGAAATCTGAATTCTCCTTAGGCCATCTTGATAATCCTTATCCTGGTCCTCATTAGGATACTTTGCGATATAATCCGTTAACAACTGATGATGTCCGCCATTGATTTTATCGAAGAACCACTCTTGTAAGCCTAAAGCCCTCATTACATTCGGCAGGTTAACCAATTTGTTTCTTCCCAACACATGAGCAAATTTTTGACTAATTTCGTCCAAATCTTTAGAACTCAGACCAAAGTGTTTCAATAGCTTCAATACATTAATCACCGGGTTCTCCAAATCAAGACTCAACAATTCTGGACATAGTAGAATCAACTGAGCCACTTCCTCCTTCTTTACACCAAACCTACAGAAAAACTTGACTTTATTAACTAACTCCTCCTCTCTGTATTCAATGAAGATACTCTTGTACTTATTCCGTCCTATGTATTCCCATAAGTTTCCCTTATAGCCAATTAAATCAATGAACAATCTCAATTTTCTACACACCTCATGCCAAGAATCAACATCTCCCTCAACAAACCTTCCCAGACCAAAATCCAAAAATATCAACTTTAAATCACTAAACAATTCATCAATTCCAACACCCTCTTGGCTTTCCTCACTCAAAACAAAAGGGAAAGCCAAACACATGCCAATGACTTCAACATTACCAAAACCAAACCCCTTAAGCTCACCAAGCCTTGATTTCAACTCTGCAGCACTCCTCCCAAAAATGGAACTTTCTTGCAAGTACAACACACCCAACTTCTCCCAGGGAAACCCAAAATCAGAAAGTGCACATGCAGCATCAAAGAGGCTCCTATCTTGAGAAAAGAAAACCTTGTCATCAGGCAACAACCCAGAAACCAGGTGGTGCTCTATGCCTATGCTTTCGAAAAAGACTTCAAACTCGTTAATGGGGTGGTACCTGAGGACCCTCTGAAAGCTTTTGGAGAAGGTGGAGGGTGAAAATTCTACCTTTGCAATGAGATTGGAGAGGGAACAGAGGGTGTTGTTCCCGATGAGCTCTGCGTAGGTGAAGGGGAAGGACCTGGTGGCGTGGAGGTAGTCTGTGAGAGCCTTCTGTGCTTCATGAACAGCAAGGTTTCTGTGCCTGATGGGGATCTTTCGGAGGATGGTAGAGATTGAAAAGTGGCGGTAGAGGGAGAAGAAGGACAAGGTTTTAGAGCACATGGCTCTGTTTTGTTTTCAGATTCTCGTAGCCATGTTTGTGTTACAAAACAAACAAGACTCTTTTAGAAGTGTTTGACTTCTAAAAATATCAATGAGTGTGTTCTTTTTTTTAACAAGATAGACTGTGTTAGTTGTGCTCATCTCCCACCTAATAAACCTACACCGCGTATTAGGGTGACAAAATGACTTTTATATGCTGGATCAGTCCGTTTGGCCCACCCATTTTTAGCGGGTTGGATTGATAGTTTCAACTCAAATGTAAGATAGGGTTAGCCCAACCCGCCCCGCGTTTTAGCGGGTTAATGGCGTGTTGGTCTGTTCCGCCCCGCCAACTCATATTGTTGCTTCTGATGAGATGAAGATTTGAAAGTTGATGACGGAAAAGTTTATGCATATTCTTCCAAGAGAGCATCTTATGTTTCAAATTACAGACTATGTTAGAACTTATAAGTTCTGAACTAATATTATGTTATTGTGAGATTGTTGGTCTTTGATTTGTGTTTTTGTTGTTTTAAAAGACATTTATGAGTTGTGAAGATTGTGAATTTTTGCAACTTGTGAGTTGGTTAGAATTTATGGTTTTTATTCTTAGTGTAATTGTGGAATTGATTCTTATTAAGATGAATCAAGATCCAATAGTAATGTTGACACGGAACAAAGAAATATGGAGAAACCACGTATTCTTTGTTTAACGGTCTTAGTAAAGTGTTTTTAAATCGTCTTTTAAAATTAAAAAATGAAGCAATTAAATGTAAATAAAAAAATAGAGAGGACAAGTTGGTGATTGTACAGTATTAAAACCCTATATTTTCCTCCCCTGCAAAACTAGCTGGTCTTCTCTTCTACTGAACCAAACCACCAATGTCGCAGCAAGGTCAAATTCCGATAAACCCCATGGTTCCTCAGCAGAATCCCATGGCACCCATTCCCATGCAGGTTCCTATGCACATGCAAATGCAGATGCAGATGCCCAACATGCCCATGCCAATGCATATGCCCATGCAGATGCCCCTCCACATGCCCCTCCAGGTTCCGTTCACCGGCTACGACCCAGCTGGGAACCTCATCTACGACCCATCGGGGAACCCCGGTTACGGGAAGCGCCGCCGCGAGGATGAAGCTCCGGGCACCGTTACTGAGGGGGATCAGTCTGCGGCCAAGCGCGTGAAGGGGCAGGACGTGATATTCAGGATCGTCGTGCCGTCGCGGCAGATCGGGAAGGTTATTGGGAAGGAAGGTTGCCGCATACAGAGGATTCGAGAGGAGACCAAAGCCACCATCAAGATAGCTGACGCTATTGCTGTGAGTCCCTTATTCCCCCCTGAATCTGTTTGGTAGCTGAGAAAGCGATGATGAAAGAATTAGGGTTTTGCTTTTGGGATTTTAATTATGAATTTGTGTTTGTGGCTTTTGGGGAGTTAAATTGATTTTTTGGTTGGGAGCTGTTTGGTAATTGATAAAGCTGAGGGAAAAAATAGTTGTTGATTTATTTTAAAATTATGTGTAGAACTAATTGCTGTATCTAATTTGTGATTTGGGGATTGTGAGGAGTTGATTTGATTTGTTTTCATTTATGGTGGGGCTTTCTAGCTGAGAGAGTCGGAGGAAAATATGGATGCAATGGGTGAAGTTAGGACGGTTCTGTATTTAGTGGTTTCGGGTCAGTACTGAACTGAACTCTTTCTCTTTGGTAGCTGAGGAAACAAAAAAATCAGCGGAAGGGAAGGTCATGCCCCGTTAGCAGCATCCCTATAGTTTCCACTACCCCTTGGGACTCCGAGTTTTAAGCTCTTGATCATAGTTACCTGGTTCGCGGTACACTCCGGTACGTGGTACGGGTACGGGAACGTGGAACGCGACCGGTAAAGTATTGGGTACAAGGGGGGTATACATAGTCGGTTTGCTATTTAGGTTCACGGTACATTCTAATTTATTAACTGGTACGCTCATGTAAATTTTTTCTCAAAAAATGAAGAAAATAAGTAGCAATTTATAAGTAGCACATGTATATGAATTAGACTACTCACTTTCCAGTTTTCCAGCTCCTAAAAATAAGACTATTCACTTTCTAATTATTATATATTTTCTATGTAATCAGATGATTGGATTGAACCGCACATTGGTAAGGAAAAGAAGTTTATAGCCGTTTATAATTGAACAAATCACTCTAATAACTTGGCACATTGAATTACAAATTTTCTAGGTAAACAGATGAGTCTTCATTTTCCAATACTTATTTAAGAATTTTCTATTATTGATAATTGAAAAGTCATTATAGCCATGATATTAGTATAACTTATCTGCAGCAATGAATGCTTTGCTTTACGTTTCCTAGTGGTGCAAGATTCTAAAATTTAAACTCTAAACCATTTATTGTATCATTAAAATCAACTTAGAAAATGTTTTCGGAACACTAGACTTAGAGTACCAGTACGTGAATTGCAGTGAACCGGTACGTAAATGTACCGCGAACCGGTTCATATGAACCGGAACGCGGTACCCAGGCTAAATAACGAATTTGGTAACTATGCTCTTGATACCATGATGGAGTTCAAAGTGTTTCATGAATCTAATTTGTTTCATGAAACCCTTTCTCTTTTCTCTTGAACTTCATCATGATATCAATAGCCTAAAATTTGGAGTCCCCTCCTCAACTTCATCATTTTCAAGAGTAAAGGGAAAGGAGTAGTGGAAACCTATAGGGAGGGATGCTAACAGGCCGGACCTTCCGCTGATTTTTTGTTTGCTCCGCTACCAAAGAGATGTCATAAACAGAAAGAATGAATTCAGCACAAGCCCGAAACCACTAAATAGTAAATACTGAACAGTCCTAACTTCGCTCAGCTACGAAACACACGCCAAAAATGAGAACACATCAATTCAACTACTCCTAAGCCCCAAATCCCAAATTAGATAACTCTAACAAACTATGTGACCACTGTACAACAGCTCTAACTAATGCTAACAGAAGCTTAACTACTCTAAGTAATTACATTTCAGTGTGTGTATCATAGACATATAGTCCGACAATAAATAGCCCCCATTTCAATGATTGTTTTTAAGACCTGATTATTATGCTTAGGGTTTAGAAGTTCTTTATAAGGGAATGCATTGAGCCGGCTTACTACACTAACCATTAGCTTCTGGTAGTTTGTAGCCTGCCATTCGAATTCCGCCACCCCATTTCCTTCAAATGACATGTTAAAACTTAAAAATTCTGTCCACCTTTCCATCTTGGCACTGTGAGGCTGCCATTTGGCAGCACTCAAACAAGTAGTTGGAGCTCGTCCCTATAATTCATATTTTAGGTTTCCCTAATAAAATTCATTCTTTTGTGGTTCCAGTTTAGTAGAGGATTGAAAAAGTTTGATGAGGGTGTCTATTTGTTGCTTTGTGAAGTGAAACTTTCTTTGAGAAGATTTATGACCTTGATCTTCAATCAAGACCTGAATGCTTGAATTTCTCTCATTTACCTTTAATATTAGGCTTACCATGTGTTTTCTAGCATAGCTCACAGATACGCCATGTCTACTTGCAGTGATCTCTCAATGGTTTCTTTATTTTCTGCCTATTACCATCAGAAGCTGCGCTCTGGAAACAGAGGTATGCCCTGCCCTGACTCCTTGCAGCGACCAAACCTTGGTTTTTTGGTATTCCACCTATCTCCATCTGAATCTTCCTGCTGGAAAACAAGGCTGAACTCCGATTCTTGATGTTGTCTTTGATCATAATATTTTCTCTTCCTCTTCGCAACTTGTTAGGTAACTTCTCCCATATTTGGGAGTATTTTTTGGCCTAAAATTCTCCCTTTCACTGCATCCTCTGTTGATACCATCAGAAGCTGCGCTCTGGAAACAGAGGTATGCCCTGCCCTGACTCCTTGCAGCGACCAAACCTTGGTTTTTTGGTATTCCACCTATCTCCATCTGAATCTTCCTGCTGGAAAACAAGGCTGAACTCCGATTCTTGATGTTGTCTTTGATCATAATATTTTCTCTTCCTCTTCGCAACTTGTTAGGTAACTTCTCCCATATTTGGGAGTATTTTTTGGCCTAAAATTCTCCCTTTCACTGCATCCTCTGTTGATACCAGCAGAGAACATATAAACTCAACAATTTTCTTGCCTCTGCAAGTGTCTTGCAATGTCACTTATCCATTCTCACTTAAATCTCCATAACAGAGATCCAATTCTTCCACAATGTTTGCATTTCATTATAGTATGTAGTCAAGTCATGATCCCCTTGCTTGTTGCCAGTTGAGTCCTGAGTACGCATACTTGATATGAGTTCTCCAAATCAGTGTAGGTATTTTTAACTCCTTCCCTCCCCTTCTTGGTAAGGGCTCCATTTATTTATAAGCCATACAATAGCCATGAATTTTTCCTATCTCCACCCAGTCCAGGTAGGATCTTCTGATGCTGGGTTTAACTTTGTCAGTCATATGTTCCCATTTCTTTTTTTAAACAATTAAAAGCTTCTTAAGCTGCCTCCTTAACTTTAGTTATTTTTTACCACTCCATTTGTGACCAGTGAATTAGAGACTGTTGGTTGTTGTAGAATATGATGTCAATCCTGGTTATTGTTGTAGCAGGACTTTGGTCAGCCCAAGCTGTATTGTCAATATTTCTCCGAAGGATGCTAGGCCTTAGTTGGCTCCCACAGAGACTGTTATTGCTGTACTCTGATAACTCGTGGAGTTCTGTTACCATAGAGAAAAGGAAAATAATTTGTTGAATTATTGGTTACTTTTGTCAACAGAAACTTTAAATACATGGGGGGAGGTGTGGATTATATTCCCTATATAACCTTGTCTACTAGGATTGGAGATAGAAAATATTTATATTTATCTTTAGAAAATCCTAATGTTTATCTGAATTTATCCTATATTTTGTATGTGTATGTGTAAGAACAAATTTTACCCTATCCATTCCTCTTCATCCTAACTGAAATGTCTGTTAATATTATTGTTTTTGATTTGTGTCAAATGACACGAACTTCATTCAGTTTTGCTGATTAATAATAAAGGGTTAATATTTGGATTGAAGTGCTTGAATTGACATTATAGTTTATGATCATTAGTTAATTTTAGATACACGAGTCTAGTTATTATTGTTACTTAGACCAATTGGTGTTTACCGTATCCAATCCCATATTTTCCTTTTGAGCAGAGACATGAAGAACGTGTGATCATTATTAGTTCAAAAGACAATGATGAAAAGGTTACTGATGCAGAGAAAGCTCTTGAGCATATAGCCAATTTAATTTTAAAGGTAAGAGTCCTGATCAATTGAACATTCTTAAGCCTTTTGCTCATACTTTTTGTAATATGCATAATTAGACATGACCTTTGAAAGATTATTGTGACCTTGAGTTGTAGATTGTGTCATTATGTCCTTTTATAATTTATGCTAAGATCATCGATTCGGTGGACTTTTTTAAGTTATATACTAACACATTTCAAAGCCAGATTTTTATTTTTATTTTGGAAATGAATCACTTTATAAAGTTTTATTAGTTTTAAAATTTTAATATTAATTCTGAATTTTTTTTGTTTTCTTTTATGAATATGTGTATGATTTAAATAGTTCATTGTATGCCACTATGCCTGTATGATATTTTTCTTATAAATTGCTCTACCCCTTATAGTATTTTGTTGGGGTGCAATACATGTTACTTTATCCATGCTTCAATGGTTAGAACATTTTATTCTTATTTTAGTTATAAACCTTGTTAGTCTTAAGCACTCATTCTCTTGCAATTCTGATAGGCATGTGGTGACTTAGTTTTGTGTATACCAGTAGTCCACTATTTTGAAAGATCATTATGTAACTGAGTTTATTGTCTTGGCCTTGTTGGGTATTACTTTTGGTTAATGCTGCTATTCAGATGAACTGATGGAGTCTTGCTCTATATAACAGGAAGATGATAGCAGTCTTGATGCATCAAAAGTTGCTGCAGGACATGTGGCTGCCAATACAATAAGACTTTTAATTGCTGGGTCTCAGGCTGGTGGATTGATTGGGATGTCTGGTCAAAACATTGAAAAGTTGCGGAACTCTTCTGGTGCCACCGTTACAGTTCTTGCACCAAATCAGTTGCCTTTATGTGCTTCTGCCCATGAATCTGATAGAGTAGTACAGGTGGGGTGTCTAAAGTGATGCTCATCAATTTTGACTACGAAAGATTTTAGCTATGTCTGAGATATTGATATGCTCTTATCAGCAAACGTAGCTCATAAATATGATATATACGCAATGCAACATCCAAAGGACAATCTAGCGGTTTAAAATATATCACTTTTATATGCACTTTCCTGATTTATTGATGAATTTGAGTTGTATGAAACAGCTTTTAAGAGTTGTACGGTAGGTATTCCCTGAGAGGCTTCACTGCAAACTTTTGTTTTTGAATAAATTTTTTTATGCAATCAATTTTTCCTGAATGATATGAAACAGTTTGAGAGTTCTAGGTATTTGTTGAGAGGTTTCACCCAAAAATGTAGATTTGAGTAATTTTTCTTTCTTTCTCTTTTAAGAAAAATGGATGTAGAATAGTTTTTGTTATCAAATATTCTTCCTTGTACTTCAATTTACCAGATAAGATTTCAGATAAGAGTCCTCCACCATGTATCATGAAGATGTGGTCGGAATTTAAATTAGACATTTTCTGTATGCTTTGATCTGCCGTCCTTACTTCTTACCATCATCTTATTTTTATGCTGCTGAATTTTGATTGAAGTTCTTCTTGAATTTAGTTATCAGGAGATGTTCCTGCAGTAATGAAGGCTCTGGATGAGATAGGTTGTCAGTTAAGGTCTGATTTTGGACTTCTGTATAGATTTTGAACCTGGTTCCAATTTACTTTTTAAATTTAGTTTGTCGTTTTCTCTAATCTATATGCTAACTCATAGGGAAAATCCTCCGAGGCAAGTGATTTCAATCAGCCCAACATACAATTATGCTGCAATTCGACCTTCCCAACCATATCTCGACCCAACTTCAGGTTATTTAATGTTTTCTATATCAGAACAATTTGTAGCTGTAATTTAGCAGTTATATCAGGTTTTGAATATTGTCTTACAACCACTTCATCTCTAGGACAACCAATCTTGCAGTTGATTATGTTACATTCGAGATGCTGATTTCGGAAACAATGGTTGGTGGGTTGATCGGTAGGTGCGGCTCAAACATATCAAGGATCAGAAATGAGTCTGGAGCAATGATCAAGGTTAGTCTTCGCTTGAAGCACAGCCGTGGTTCAAATATGTGATCATTGATTATAAAGTCATTGTCCTACAGATTAATTTTTTTTTCACTGTTTGGATTCATATTCGATTGTCACTTTGCCGTTAAATGTTAAGTTTCTGCATAGAGAACATAGTCCTCGATTGTCATTTTTAGCTGATTTATCTCTTCGTCAATTGTAAAATATTGCAGGTTTACGGTGGAAAAGGTGAACAAAAGCATAGGCATATTCAATTTGGTGGTAGTGCTCAACAGGTAATTTTGTTTATTTTTTTATTTTCTACCTCTTAGTGGGAGTTGCTGTCGTTATTGATTTTGTAACCTGTTAATGTTTCCAAAAGAAGCAATATAGTTTTGATGTTTGAGACATCTTTTGTTTTCATTTTTGTGCCGTTGTGATAATTTTATTTGGCTACAGAAAACTAAATAGGTAGGAGAATAGGAAAAATATCTAGATAAGTTGAGATTCAAGCTTTGGGACACATGAAAAACAAATTTAGTAATAAGGTAGGCATTGTTGCATATAAGCATTAGACTAAAGAAGCCGTGGATGTCCAAATGGATTAGTTATAGGATCACAGCTCTGAAATTTATACCTTATAGTAGATTAAGGAATGTAAAATGTTATCGGTGCATAAGTCCCACAAGTTGATTTTGAAGAGCAATACAAGTTGAGAATTCTGAGAGAATTCAGAAATTTAGGTCTAGAAATCTCTTAACGTGAAGATATCCGTAGGAGATCTAAATGGTCATGTGGAGAAGGTATCTAGAGGGTATATGGGTGTCCATGCTCCTAATTTTTTTTTTCCCTGATAAGGAAATTGGATAGAAGACTTTGTATGAACTACGAAGTGGTACAAATAGAGTCTGGCCACCTAACAGGTATTGGTTATGAATCTGCATGTCAAGAGGAAAGTAAATAGGAGTAGGCAAGTTACATTCCTAGAATTAATAGTGGAAATTAAAGGGTTAAAAGCAATGGCTGATCGAGGGAAACGTTTTGGAGGTTCAATGTTGAGCCCTTATCTTTTATCTTGGTCCTAGACATGCTTATTTAACACATCCAAGTGACAGTGCCATGATGCATGCTTTTTGCATATACTGTCTTTTTTGTCGGAGATATGAGAGAGGGAATACATGGAAAGGTAGGAATATGGAGGCAGGCCTTTATGGAATGTGAGTTTAGAGGCACAAAATCTAACATAGAGGTAAAACTTGGAGAACAATCAATATTAAAAGTAATAGACGATTAGACAGAGATATTCATCATTGGATTCATGCAAGGTGGATAAAATGTATGAATGCTTAGGTGTGATTTGCGATAGAAAAGTACCTTCTAAGCTTAAAAGAAAATTTTATTGCACAGCTACAAAATATGTAATGTTGTATGGGGTACTCATGCAATCTTTGTTGAAACTTATTAACAGGTAGCTTTGGCAAAACAGAGAGTTGATGAGTATATATATTCTCAGTTGATACAACAAACTGGTACCCAACAATGATAGTAAGTATTTATGCTTAGAATTTGGTCAATTGAAGTTATATTTTTTTTTCATTTTAAATAAGTAAAAGATAAACATCCACGTCATTGGAATGACTGATTCTTCACTTTCTGTAAAAGCCTTTATACCCCTTTTCACAGTTTAACATTTTATGCCTCCTTGATAGTGTAAAATTGTTGACCATGTTAGTGGATTAAAATTAAATCGTTATTTTAAATGATTTGCGACATATGCTTTAGTTTTAAGATTAAATAAATTTGAAATGAATTTTTCATGCCTTCTTTTTTTTGGTCCCCTGCCAAAGTAAGTAGTAATAATTTCGTTAAATATATGTGGTATGGTGAGATCTGAGTAATAATAACATAAGGAATCATGGTTGGATTAAATTAATCATAATTTTTTCAACGAAATTAATGATTTAGATCCCGTGCATCGCACGGGTATAATCACTAGTAAACTTCTAAAGGAGATTACAGCTGGAGTTTACTAATTGTCTTACTTAGACAATATTGAAAATGCATGAGTTGAGCCGTTGTGTTTTTTTTTTTCCTGAAGTTGAGCCATGCTCAATGCACATATAAACTTTCTTGGGTTCCCAACCCAGATTTATTTGAGTTTATATAAAGATTTTGTTCCATATACTCATTCATTTTTTGAAGCTTTTAGTATTTTTGGTTTGAATATCGACCTTTCATATTTTTTTATTTGTATTTTTGTCTCTAGCAGACTAATCTAACAATTGGAAGTGATAGGGGAACTAATTCTTCATAGAAACAAGGGACCAATTCTTCAATGCTTAAAACATACTTGAGTGACATATAAGGGCTATTATTTTAACTCTAGGGGCTTAATATTCAATAGGACTACAACTCAAATAGGTGAATTTTCTGGACTAGAAGATCTTGTTGAAGCCAATTTATATGCTTTCCAGTAAGCACCTGTTCTGTTTTTTTCTTCTGCAATTAATAGATTTCTGGTCTATTCAGTTTCTAGAGATGACAAACCTGGAAGCCAAAATCTCTTGTCCCTTCAATCTCTGCTATGAGTTCAGCTCTGGTTCTTCACCTGGGGTGCTTCTTTAAGTTAGTGAAATGTTGATTGTTTTATTAGGATGTTGGCTTTTAGATGGATAGCGTTTGTTTTCCATATCATTTTAGTGACATTGAGTTACTCAGCTTGTACCGTATCTAATGTTTTAATATAGTTAAAGGTATAATGTTATATTCATATTTTTTTAATACAAATATGAATTCTTATGTATAATGTAACCTGTCTTGAGTTTTTTTTTTGGTTTCCCCGGTTAAAATGAGAGATTTGCTTGGCTATGACGAGTTTCAGCTTTCACATGCTGTTCATTAGGCTTAATCTTAATTTATCTTGTTATTTCTCCTAAACGTTCAATTTTAGTCGATATGTCTTCCATGTCATATTTTTACAATGGGAATCAGTACATATAAACTGCAGCTCAGTCTATGTTATCTGTAAATTTGGGAGAGTTCTCCAATACTACGAACCGTTGTATGATAGGTTAGAAGAAATTTTAATCTTACAGGAAGAAGCACAAAGTGACTGAGCTCTGCAATCTATAGCTCTCACTCTCATAATTACGTCTCAATCTAGAGATAAAACTAAGGTATACCTGACAAATTTATTGGCACCCTAGGTTTTGTCATCGTCTTCTCATTTCCTAGGTATAAACCTGACCTCATGTAGTCATTATAAACCTATTACCTAGTGTTACCGTTTTAGTCCACTAATTCCAATTGTATGGGTTCTACACCTGCAATAGTAGTAGAAGTTAAAAATTTCTACTTTCCCGTAAATATATAACTATATCTAAAGAGACACTTGGATGATATTTGGTTGAAGGGGAATGAAGGAAAATTGAGTGAAATGAAAGTCACCCTATCCCTCAACCTCATTCTTCAGCAAAAGAGCCACTTCTTTCCATTGCCTCCTTCCACTCACCATTTCCTTTATTGCTACCTCTTTTCTCCTCAACCTCTTTTTAAAAAGTCACATAATTTAATGTTTTAATCTAGTCCATTTATTATTAAATCTAACAGTCACAATTTATTCTCATCCTTTTCACATATGAAAGTCATTCTCATAAGATATCTATGAGAGAGCAAATTTGATTTAACAATTTTCAATGCATGGGTGATTAATTATATATAAATGGTTGAGTTTCAATTTAAATGAATGTCCAAAATCAATTGACTATTAATTATTTAAATGGATGATAACTGAAGGGTTTAAATGTTTAATTACAACAAGTGTAACCGTTTGAGGATCAATTGAGACGAAAAAAATAAAGTTATTGGTGTCAATTTAAAAAAGTTTGAAGTTCATGGGTTGAATGTTCTTTTCCCTTATAAAAAGCAAATTTATTTTGAAATTCATTCCTATTGTGAACTTTCTCTATGCTCTCTCCTTCCGCACTTCCTTTCTTTCCCTTCCTCCCCCTCTATGAAAAACCTTTCTCTTACATCCTTTTTGACCAAATATTAGGATAACATCCTTATTTAAGCTTAGTGGAGTAACATGAGAATTAATTCTCTCACGACATTATCATGTTAAAATTTATCTTTATACATCACAAGGCCTCAGTTATTAACATCGTGCTTGGATTCACAATTAAATGCCTCATTATTATTATTATTATTATTATTATTATTTTTTTTTTTTTTTTGGAATTACTTCTTCATTTATATAAGTTACTTTTACTAACTTCTCGAATAATAATTTCTCTTCTAACATCAAAATCTACAACAATTGAAACACCATTAATACATGTGAGAAGTGTTTCACAAAAAATCTAAACTTAAATAAGTTCACATTCAGCTTTAAGAAGAGAAAATAAATTATGATCCTTTTGAACGAAAACATTATGTTTATCTCCCTTTTAATAAAATGTTCAAATGTCATACTCATTTAATAGACATATAAATGAGAAATATATAGAAAATTTTAACAATAGGAGTGGAGAAATTTCACATGAGTATACATCAACTTGCAAAATTCTTAAAGCGTTAGTCATATTTTTATTTTTATATTAAATTATAAAATCACAACTTTTATAATTATTTTTATTTTATTCTTAAAGATAAAAAGTTGTTCTTTCTCATGTCATCTCTCTGTCTCTCTCTGTCTATGTACTCTTCACCTCTAGTCAATGAGACCAAACCTGCAACCTCTGTTATCATAGGAAACCCTTGTTTTTGTTATTGTCATTCTCCTTTCTCTTCTTTGCCAGCTCTCTCTTGCATCTTGCAACTTCCAACCCACAATTCATTTTCACTTACCTTATTAGTTTCTACTCCTTCCATTCCTTGTGCTATCTGCAAAGCTACCTATTAGTTTAGTTTGGTCTACTTCAAATTCCTTCTATAATCAGACCAAGCTAAAGCTCAAAACTTTATACACAAAAAGGCACCAAATACTCATTTATGAGACACCCATTTGAAGCTTGTCCACTCAGGACAAGATTGATAGCCCCTTCTCAAACATAAACCTAAGACCAAGAAGAACAATTGTCAGTTACCAACCAACCATGAAACCTGCTCATGGCCTCATCATCTGTCTCATTTTTGTGTCAATTTTATTTTTAGCAAATGATGCAAGCTTGGTCCATGTAAGTGTTTTCTACTTTTCTCCCTTTACCCTCTTCCACAAAAAAAATCTAGGTCTACCTTTTTTTTTAAAATGTGATTAATCTATCTAGCTACTTTGTTTGTTGCTTCACTTAGTGAAATTTCTTGAGAATTTACTTATGGGTAGTGCTGTAACTTGAAAAAGAAAGAATTTTTATCTAGCTACTTTGTTTGTTTTGTGTCAACCTAATTACTTGGCTTCACTTGGTGAAGTTTCTTGTGGGTAATGCTGTAGATTGCTTTTTTATGATTAGGAGGCAAATGGGTCTTTTCCAATGGTGCCTGTGATGGAGGCTGGGAAGATGGAGATGATGATGGTGATGAATGAGAGCAGAAGGAAGCTTGGGAGCTTCCAGATATGTGCTATGTGCACTTGCTGTGGTGGAGCAAAAGGGATCTGCTTGTCCACTCCCTGTTGCTTTGCCATCAATTGCAACATTCCAGATAGACCTTTTGGCTTCTGTTCATTCACTCCCAAGACCTGTAATTGCTTAGAATGCCATCTTTAATTCCCTTCTTCCATAATTCAAAACTGAGGATTTTCTTCAATTAATTATGTTGCAAGTGTGAATGAGAAGTGAGGATTGAGGAATATATGTTCTTGAATTGTTTGTTTAGTAATTAATATTATTATTTGGGAATTGTTATTTCCAGGCAGGGATTCTTTTTTCTTTCTTCTGTTTGAGATTTTTTTTAGGGGTTTCTGGAGATAGCACACTGTCTGATTGTCAGAATAGCAATATGTGATATATTTTATAAAGAATCAAGAATAGCACATGAGGAATCAAGAAACATTGTCCCTTTTAATGGAGATATTGGGGTTCAGGTTCATTTCTTGCTTTTTTAAATGAATATAGTGATGCAAGTGAGGATGTTGTTTCACTAGTGCTAAGATTCAACTTTACAACTTACTCTCATTTTGTTAAGGGGATTTATAGGTTTTATTCTTCAATTGTTTCATTTGTTTATTTACCAATGAGCTGTTCTTATGCAGATTGCACTATTGAAGTGATTTTTTATTGAATATTATATGGTTATCTTTCGTATCTACCAAGATTTTGCTGCTTCCACCATATCTTCATCCTGAAATTACCTATACAACAACCCTTATGCATTTGTGCCATAAGGTGGAATTCTTGTTATCTCTAGATTAGCCTTGTTACCTAATAATAAGAGAGCTCTTATCTTGATCATCATAAATAGTATATACCTATTGTTGGTGTGTGAACTTGTATCTTTACTTTTGTTGGATGCAACAAATAGTTATTGAAATTTATGACCAAACTTGTGATCAAAGTAAAATAGTGGCATTTAGCCCGTGCACTATATATGAAGATGGATCACGGTCATGCTTAAAGCTTTGGGTGGTCCCAAAATTCGGACACTACTTAGAGGTAGACAATAGGGAGGCAGGTGGTTAGCTTTTCACTTGAGTAAAGTCATTTCCTTTGGTATGGTAAAGTATTCTCCACATGATGTAATCTTGTTTGAACCGGAAATATCTACATTCTGATGGGACACTACTTAGTGGTAGACAGTAGGGAGGCAGGTCAGGGAGGCCGGTCGTTAGCTTGTCCCTTGAGTAAAATAGTCATTTCTTTGGTATGATACAAGTATCATCCACACATGAAGTAATCTTGTTCGAGCCGGAAATATGAAATATCCATAGAATTTTTTTTTACTTCAATACATAAGACTCAAACCTGAAACTCTACTTAAGTTGATTCAAGCATGTAGAACTTGAATTAGCTACCCGTTGGTTGAGTAAAAGTTATTGTGATCCTTGGAAAGATGAAAATTGTGATTTTCTATCTCTGAAAAATAAATAGGTATTTAATTTAGTAAACCTGATTCTGTAATTGATAATTTTTTATCTTTCAAGAATAAACCTGATTTTGCATATTTTCATCTTTCTAAGGAACTAAAGGGATCGAGATTAACTTTTAAGGCGTAGTGAATGAGTCCTTAGATATGATTTTATACATGTTTTTACTATTCTTCAATTTAAACATGAAATTCAGTTGGAAAAATAATTTTGTATTATGAAAGTTATTGTATTAATAAAATTAATAAAATATTTAGAAAGTGAGCCATAGTATTGTAGGTAAATTTCATCCTAATACTAATGTCTGATGCTAATACTTATGTTATTATTATAAGGCTTATAGCTGTCGGCTTTAGAGTTACATCTGGGTGGTTTATTTTATTGGTGACCCCTAATGTGGACCAATTTTAAAGTGGTCTAATTTTATACCACTTTTTTTAACATACTATAATAGGTCAACACTTCTTTTTTTAAAGATATTTAATATATGATAAATTTTTAATGATATTTTTTCTTAAAAAATATAATGTGTTGACTTGCTATACCCAGTCAAAGTAGGTGGTGTAAAATTACACCACCTAAAAATGGTGCATATTAGGTTCTCCCTATTTTATTAATTTGCAAATTGATAAGAATTTTTGGAGAATCACACCACAAAGGTTAGCTATTGTAATTGGATAGTCTGAGACCTTATAAACACCACATTAGAATCTCATATTTTCAATGTGAGACTCAAGTTCCATACCTTGCAATTGGATCCTAACATCCCACCACGCGGGCTGGCTGTGCACCATGTCTCTCAGCTTTTGTGGTCTCGTTCTCCCAAGGTTCTTATCAATTGGTATCAGAGCCTTCCACCATCAAACGAGCGCGCGGGTGGTCACTCTGAGATTACAGTGTTCGCTCGAGACTACTTGAAACTGTGCGCTCATTAGACCAGAAAGACAACATTATATTTTTGTAATTAGTGTTTTTTTATAAGCTAAATATAATAAATAGATGATACAAGGGGTGCCCAAACCCAATACAAAGAAAAATAGTGTGACATGTATGGGTTGGATGACATGTAGGTTTAGCATGAGCTAAGTTGACTCGGCCAGGGGCGTATCTAGGGAGGGGCAGACAGGGGTCATCGCCCCCCCAAGAATTTTGAATTTTCACCGACTATATGTATTTTTATATATAAAATGTTATAACATTTTGTTGCTCATCAAGTTGAAGTTCCTGACTTGAAAGCCCCTTGTTTTATAGGTAATGATGTCATAAGAAACAAGATGGAGATATGAAACATAATTATAGAATAGATATATTTTATTCTGCAATTGATTTGCAACTATCTGAATTAAATAAAAGATTTAATGCAGAGGCAGTCATACTTAGTTCAACTTTAGATCCTCATAAGGAAAATTTTAAATCATTTGCCGTTTCAACTGAGACATTATCATTCAGATGTTTCCCGAGATCCTAATTTAGGAAAAAATTTCAGTTTACCCGAGCCTTACCAGAAGTTATTTGAACTGGAAAAACAACAATATTTTCATGTGTTGATAGATTGATACGTCTTGTTCTGACACTCCCTGTTTCAATAGCATCTACAAAGCGATCTTTTTCGGTAATGAAAGTTGTTAAAACTTCAGCTTTGCAACAAAATCGAAGATGATTTTTTCAGAAATTTATTAGTTATATATATCGAGAGAGAAATTGCTGAAAAATCTCCATTGATACAATAATAGATAAATTTAGTACTACGAAAAAACGAAGAGTTATATTTAAATAATTTTTTATTATTTAAAGTTTATATAATATTTAATAAAGATTTTTTTAGTCTTATATTTCGCCCCCCAACAAGAAAATCTTGGATACGCCCCTGGACTCGGCGCAACTAGTTAACACATTTCTTGTAATGGTGTGCGTGAGTTCCGGAAGGATTAAAACTATAGTACACATATCGGCAACTATACATACTATTTTTTATATAGACATTTATGATTTACCCTAACAAACCTATTTTTTTTGCGAGTGTCTGTTGTCATACACTTAAACACATAAACTTTTTAATTGTTTCTACTTTCGTCTTATGTTATATTAAAAAAAAAACACCATAATTATTGAGAAATTATGTTGTACTTACTACTCCCTCCGGTCCTATTTATAAGCAAAAAAAAAAAAATTCACATAGTTTAAGAAATGTAGTTAAACTAGATAAAATGCATTAAATTTGTCTTGAATCAAAATAAACTTCCAAAATTACCCTTTGTTATTAGTGTTGGAAAGTGGGAAAGAGAGAGAATAATTAATGAGACACATTTTACAAGTTAGAATTAATAAGGGCATCATTGGAAAAAATTAATTAATATAGCTCAAACTTTCATTTGGTTCTTATAAAAATGACCAAAATTTTTCTTCTCTTTCATGCTTATAAATAGGACCGGAGGGAGTATAATTTTTAATTATGTGTGAGTGTATTTTTATTAATCATTTGCTTAAGGAAAAAAATTGAATTGAAATGTTTCCCCATCTAAACGTGGAATCATCGTCTTCGTTAATTCGTTTATCCCCACTAGAATAGATGGCGTGCCGTCAACAACACATCATATCCTAGCTCATGAGATTTCCATTCAAGCAAGCAATAAATTTGATTGATGAATGAAACATTAACTTGAAGAAGAAAGTTGAACATCAAACGTTCAAATTAAAAGACCCATAACTGCAACTTTTCTCTTTGAAAATGGAAATTGCAGCATTTATTGTGAGCAGATTATGTAGATGCATTAACTACACAAGTTTCCGTTGTCAATGAACCTTATGCTTTCTTTGGTCCACAGCATTAATATCATTGTGTGTGAACTGTGAAGGTTCAAACAACAAGCTCAAATTTGTCAATACCCAAAACCCTGAGTTCTCGCTCTGGTTTGTTCCCCCTTCATTCAAATTCACATTCCACGAAGAAATGTGTGCATTAATGCTTTGAAGAAGTGCATAGAAGGAAAAATAGACACAATAAAGAAGGAAACAAAGTTGTCAAACTTATTTCCTAGGGTTAAATTGGATTATTGGAACATGATCAATGAATACTTCTTCATGCAGTAAGCAGCGACACCTGCAATTTGGTACAGTTTCTTATCACAAAAAAGTGCGAGTAAACGTGATTCTGCCTGTTTGAAACCACCACAAATTGTGCGTCTGAAAAATACAAGTTTAAGTTGTGGTAGTTTGAAACCGCCACAATCATGTTTGATTTTATTTTTTAAACTCTGCAACTTGTAGTGGTCATAGACAGTCACAAATGCATGTGTCCTTAAAACATCTTCAATGCTAGGTTCTTAGTTCTTAGTACTATTCATGTGGGTCTGTACTGTCACATGTGCTTAAGCAACTCTTAAGCAATTTTTGCTGATTTTGCTACAACCATGAGTTCTTAGTTCTTATCACTATTCATATGGTCCCACCATACCACATTATTTATACTTTTTATTTTCATAAAACAATAAAATAAAAGTCATAAAGTAATAAAACAATTTGGATGAAAGAGAAAAATATTTTTTAATTTTAAGAACTCATAAAGCAAAGTTGCTTATATAAAAACTAGTTTTTGTTTTTAAGACTAAGAACTCGACGTCATCCATCTTCAATGCTTAAGAACCGATTTTTAGTTCTTAACTTAAGAATTCACTTCTAAAAATTAACATTGGAGATGCTCTTAACTATCCGTCATAAGGGATGTCCATTGATCGTGAGGCTAACCTAGTTAAATAACCTCATAATAAGTGGATTCATAGTGTTTAAGACAAGTGTGTTGAGAATTATATCTATTTTTTTATTTTATAAATAACATATTATTGATCCACCTATGACGAAATTATGATTACCCCCGTGAGGTGGGATATATAGAGACAAAGACAACTGCTTCTATTTGTTGTGAGTGATACTCTTAACACGTCTCTACAAGTTGGTATGACACATATATATAAGACAAGAGTACTTTGAGTAAAATGCAAAAGGAGTTAAATACCTCATTAATTAGGGGTTAATACTCCTTTAAATATAAGAGTTAATTTGGCCTTTAGGCCCTTCGAATAAGCATTTTGATTAACTAGTTTGTTGATGAGAAAAATATCTTATATAGCGAATTTTAAGCACGGTTACTATGGTTTGAAAATTCAACTTGTATATTTGGTTGGATCTATGTAATCCGACAAACTAGTTTATTTGCCCACAAGCTTCTAGTTCTAGCTTGTCCTTTTCAAAAAAAAAAAAAAGCTTCTAGCTTGTCAAATGCGTGTAAACTAAATATAGTCACTGTCGGAATCCTATGGAAGAAGGGCTCAAGAGCATTCCGTTCTAAAGAATTCTCATCTTTGTTGTAGAGATACAATGTCAATTCTCATATTTTGTAGAGATATTATTGACACCCTAAAAATATAGAAAATCCACTAGTTGTGTTGGTCGTAACCTGTGAGCTAATGGATCAACACCCCTATATAACTGTTCAGAGAGATAAGAAACACGCATAAGAGTATTAAGAAGTGCAATTAATTTTGTTAATTTTCATGAAAGTATTATTTGTTTTCCTATTTCACCATTTCAAATGTATTTTATCTTTCATCATTTATTATTCTTACAAGGGCATTTCTTGGAAAAACATCATTTAATGCTTTATTGAAACTCTAAGTGGACAGATAAATAAGAAAACAATTTTTTATTCAAAGTGGACAGTTAATACGGAACAGAGGTAGTAGTTGATTTGAATTTTTTTGATATAGCAGCAGCTGATTTTAGTTAGCTGAATCAAAATGTACGCTAATCAACTGATTTGGATTTTCTGAATTAGGCAGTTAATTGTGGTCAGCTAATCAACTAATTGAGGGTAAGCTTCATCTGGTAATTGTCCAAGTATGATCATCAGAGCAATTTTTCTTAGAAATTCTTCAGACTATGATTTGAAGGCTAGAGTTCGAGTTCTTCTCTTGTAGGATCCTAGTGTGATTGTCTCTTCAACAGATAAATATTCAATGTTCCTAGATTGTTGATCAATGAATTCAGCTCAATGTGTTGTTATCATTTGTCAGAGACATATTGACTTGGTGATCAGATTGCTTAAATCAACAGATAAAAGCGATGATTGGCTTATGATGACGAAATGCCAAAGTTTGACCTCATTGACTTAATCAAGGCACCATATGAAGAAGCACCGTACGTGCCACTCACGCTCTCCGTTCTTTCATTTAACAACACATAACGGCCATATAGGATTGGATTTATTGATCTTAATTAGGAATCAAATTTCACAATTAGTATATTTATTATAAATTCATCTTAGACTATAAATTAATTAACTGAATTATTCAACCCAATTTTGTATGAAATAGTTTTCGTCCACGATTTTTCATATATAAATATAATGTAATTAATCATTATTATTTTAATTTATTTCTATGATATATTGTTTTCAATATAATAAGAGAATACCTGTGATTAAACTTTAACTTTTTTAGTACAAACCTGTGAGACTGTCCTTTAAAGATAAAAAAAAAACTAAGAATGTTTCAATTGAAGATAACGGAACGGGTACATGAGCCCGTGCTTTACGGTTCACACGTGTTTTGCACGAAAGTAAAATGGACACATACGATGAAATAGTGATGTATAAAAAATTCACAATGTGTATGATAAAATTAAGTTTTAAAAATAAAATATAACATAAATTAAGAAATTTTATATTTTGTTAAATGTTACTAAACATTTCAGATTGTTTTTTTCTTTCTTAAGGTATGTTTACAACCGACAATCTTAAGATTAATTATCTTGAGGTGATAAATCTTTTGTCTTATACACCACTCAGACAGTGAATCATGGACTAAATATTTAAGGACAACTATCCACTAATCGTGCCTAAAACTTATTACTAGTATTTTAGATGTATCTTTATCTTTTGTTTTCCAAATTGTAAAAAACTTAATGTCAATTTGTCATGTTCCAACAATAATTATATCAAGAAAATAATAGCATACAGTATGTTGCAACATGCTTCTTAACATATTTTACTATTAATTAAAATACATTTTATATGAATATATCACTAGTTTCTAGATAGCAGGGAGTAACTTCCATAACACTGAGTATGGATCACATGAATATGATTTAGTATGTCCCATCCAGTTAATATTTTCTTAATACTAGAGATTGTGTTACAAAAATGTGTTGAGGTTTTATACTTTCTTCAATAAAAAAAGAGTCAAACACGTAATAATCAAAATTTTGAAATAAAAAGCTGAAAGGAATATTAGGGTGAGGAATCAAGAACGGGAAGAAACCACAACGATTAAAGATTCAACCAATTAATAATTGCATGGCCACAAGGCATGTTACCAATGCCACACCATTGAGGGCATATGGAATTTAAAAGTGAAATAGAAGAAATTAATGAAATAAAAATGATAATCCTTAAACATATTTTATTTTATTTTCTTGGGTCAAAGTTGTGATAACATTAGGAAAACAATCTTTTATAGGTTAGAGAATAATAATTTGAGATGCCGTCTGATTTTTTTTCTTGATACTTAACTTCTAAAGAAAATATCCAATTAATACATTAATGGAATAAGAAGCATTTATATAGTTAAGGCGACCATGGATATATAAATTAAGAATTATAATAACTAATTAAAACTAATTGCAATATATTTGAATATTTAAAATTAAACAATGTTATCTAACCTTTGAATTTTTTATTTTATTGCTTCAAACCGGTATCACATTATACTCTTTGGATGGAGTGTATAGCTCATATGATTGAGTTAAGAGTAACTGCAGGTGAAGGGTTAGGCTTCAAACTCTGGAGAGAAATAATTTGTACTAATTTACTAACAACTAACATTTGCATATAAAAAAGCTCCGTAAAAAAATATGCAGGTGATCGAGACTTTCAAAAAAGGTGTTGATTAAGAAATAAAGCATTATTCATTTAAATTTTTTAAATACTTGACAATTGAAAATACTTATCAAATATTTAGTTCTATTTTTGAAACATTTATTAATAATAGCCTAAAGACATTGACTAACATTGGCCTTTGATAAGTTCAACAAGTTACGTTCAAAAAAAAAAAAGTTCAACAAGTCACCAAATCAATTGGATTCTTAACCAAATTCATCAATGATTTTTTCTTTTTGACTATTCCCAGGTTTTTTTCATCAATTAGCCCTAGCCTAATCATTATTAATCAAGGATCTCACTTTCCTAAACTTATAAAAAGAAAAATCTACTAGTTGCCAACAATGGATATGTTTTCCAACTTCCAAATTCCAATCTAGCAATGTGTATCTTTCCTTAACCGCAAGTTGTAGTTTCCATCCTTTTCCTCAAGCTTCGTAACTTAACTTTGACCCTCTCCTCTTTTTCTTTGTCTCCATGCACCTTCGTTTTTTCACTCCAAATTTAATAGAGATTCTACCATTCTAAATTGCCCCAACTAATTACACCTCCTCCCAAACAAATGCTATCTCTCTCCTCTCTTTTTTTGAGTTTTTTCTCAACCGTTTTCCTAAAAAAATTTGGTCGCTAACAAGTTTATATCTAAAAAATAAAATATTAAATTTAGTGCTTAATATTGTAAAATGTTAAGACTAACTTAACAATTGTTTTATGTCATTGTCAAAACTAATTTGACCAACATTTTATAGAAATATTATAAACTAAATTAGATATTTTCCTACAAACTTTATCACCAGCTTCCATTTTTAAAAATCACCTCTCAATATATCTATTTCAATTATACTACATCACTTATAAGGTGTTTATAGCCTATTGGAGTATCCATCCAATAATTTCCTTTTTGTATTAAACACATAAAAAATCAATTGTTAGATATGGTCAAATTTACTAAAAATTGTAGCTTTAGTGGTAAGTAATTTAAACTATCTTAAAGATAAAGCCATGAAGTAAAATGTTCGAATCTTAAGAGAATCAATAAATAAGGACATTCGAGTCAAATACCAAAGATACGATCGAATTCACAAATTGTTACCAATATAATGGTAATCAATATCGACTGAGGTGAAAGTGAAACCATAAAGTCAAATGTTCGAATCTAAAGAAAGTTAACGAATAAGGACATTTAAATCAAATACCAAATATACAATCAATTTATTTTTTTAATTTAGAGGATCCATTTCCATATTAAACTTTTTTCTCCCCTTTTTAGCACATACTCTCTCACTATTAAGAAGAAGACAAAGCAACCCTTCTTCTCTCAATTCAGTTCAGTTCTCTACCAGATCTCTTTCTCTCAGCTCACAGTGAGTGGGTGTCAGGGTGGACACAACACACACACCCCTCCCTCAAATGCTACTGCCACCACCACCAACAACACACAAAACGGCGTCGTATGTAACCACCAAATGAGGTGCAAGAAACACATATCAGACTCCAGCAGCACCGTCGGCGTCTGCGCCACCTGTCTCCGGGAACGCCTCACATTCCTCATCGCGGCCCAGGCCCAAGCCCAAGCCCAATTATCTCGCGACTGTTCACGAAACTCCGACGTAAACCCTCCGCCGCCGCTGATCTTCCCTCGCTCCGTCTCGCCTTACGTCTCTCGCCGGAAATCCGACTACTCTGCCCCCGGCGCATGCCACCACGGTGGCGACCGCCGTGAAAATCGTGAGAATCTCTTCTACAGTACTCCCCAGGTCGGCCCAAGCTTCTACACCGGCGCGAACGCCGGAGAAGAAGCGAGGTCGATCAAGAAGCGTTTGAGCAAGTTCTGGAGTTTCTCGAACTTCTTCAAGCACAGATCGGAGAAATTTCGCCCCGATCCGTCGTTGGAGCAACCGTCGACGGCGACGGCTTCGCCGTCGTGGTTCTCAAACTTTTTCCCCGCTCGCCGGAGGAATCGGGATCGCGCTGGGAGGGCTGAGGATTTCGCGGTTGGAGCGCGGCGGCGGTACCGGCCGACGGATCGCGGAATGTCGCCGGTGAGAATAGAGGATTCTCCCGATGAATGCGATCAGTGTGACTCGTCGGAGACTTCGCCGTGGTGGCGGAGGACGCCGTCGAGATTGGTGGTGGCGCCTTCGGCGCGGCGCTCCCGGGTAGGGCGGGGGATGAACGTGACGGGTTTGGATATTGCTTTTTGTCTGAGTCCTCTGGTTCGGGCTAGCCCGAACCGGAGATGGAACAATAAGGGAATGCCACCGGAGATTGCGGCGGCGGCGGATGTTAGGGCCACCGCGACGCCGAAGCCTCACCTCTCGGCAGCGGCGTCGTTTTGCGCGAACCGTTCCCGGAAGCTTGTAGATTTTGGACGAGTCAATCAGAACCGTTGATTTGGTTGACCGTTTCACATGAAGGGTGATTTTTCTTTTTTCTAATTGCTTGCTGCTTTTGTAGACATTTTCAATTTCTTTCAAGCAAAGCAAAAAAAAGGGTGAAGTAGAGAACAATAAAGAAAAATAGATTTTTTTTTTGTTATTTTGAATTTTATTTGTACACAAATGTTCACTACATAGAACATGGAATACAAAGTTTAGGTTAATTTTTATTTTTATTTTTTTGTGTTTTTACTTATAGATAGAGAGTTGACATTGAATCCTTGATGTGACTGTGTATTTACATATTTGATGAGGGGTGACATTGACTTAATCTAATATGAGAATTTATGTTAAATTTATATTAGATTTTGGAATCTACTTATCTGCACTTTTACGTTTTTAATTGTTTACTTGCCTTCTCAGCTTATCGCTACTCTTAACTCATGTCTTAAGTATACAAATCAAATGTAAACATGATTCATTTGAATTGGACTTTAAAATGATTTAATGAATTGTGACAGTGTAATTTTTTTTTGAAAGTGTGACAGACAGTGTAATTGATAAAAAGTGATAAATAATGTAAGTGCCAATAGCTACACGTTATCTATTATTTATTTTTAGCTGTTATATGTGGAAGTTATTATTAATTAAAGTATGATGCATCTACACCAAAAAAAATAATATGAATATATGAATAAAAAAAATGGTAAATTGATGTTTCATGACTTTTCCTTTGCGTCGTTTAGATAAATACTAAGGATCTCGCATAATTCTACCTGAGAAAAATTTAATGTTATTAATAATTTGTGATGCAGTATATAACTTATCATTTCATTTAAATAAAATTTATTGAATAATAAACTTTTAAAATACTTAATAATATTTTCAAATAATTTATCAAAGAGTGGCTCTAGCAATAGCGAAGAGCTAGGGGTGATGGCGATAGAAGGCGGTGATTGTGGCAATATGGTGGTGGTGGATGGTTGCGGTAGGGTGGTGGAGAGAATGCATGGTGGTGGCGTGGTGGGGATGATTGTGGTGGTGTAAATGGTGGTGGTGGTATTGATGGCGGCAATGTTGTACCACAGTGGTGGTGGAGTATAGTGGTTGTGGTATTTAATGTTGTAGGGTGATGGTAGTAGTAGTGGTGGTGAATGATGGCCGTTCTGATGGTAGTGGCAATGGTGGTGGTGGTGACAGTGGTGGTGGTGTGTTAGTGGTGACAATGGTGGTGGTGGTAGATTATATTTTCTAGTAGCTTATACAAAAATTTTTTATCATGCTTAATCTCACATCTAAAGAGTGAATGAAATCATTCATCATTTTAATGTATTAGAGTGGATTGATGAATAAACATATATAATACAATGTTAATATTACATATGATAAACTCATAATATATTTTATAAGTTTATACAATCATATGTAATATAACATACTACACGAGTGATGATTCTACTTTTGTTGAAGAATTGAAGTTACATTGACCTTCTAATTAAGGTGAAATTCACGTTTTGAATTAATGGAAACAACATAAAAAGGAACTAATGAAAAATGATTAATTTAATGCTTTTTTTTTTATCTCCAATAAACGTTTTAAAAATACAAAGCAGGATAACATGTTTTATATCCTATTCACATGTATATAACAAAATGGGAGGATGGCCCTAGGATAAATATACTTCGAATAATGCCTTTGCTCATTCAACAAACACTCAAGGATAGTTGACAAAATTAAAGGCTCCATAGGTCTCCTCATTTTCAACCCTAATTGTATACTTTTATAGGCAATTAGTACCGGATCTTTTGAAATATTTATTCTTACTATTCTTCCAACAATTTTGTACTTGCCCTAAAGCCTTCTTCCTAAGAGGAAGTCTCAGACACAACGAACCCTCAACCTCCATTATGAATTATATATGACTAGAAAGAGAAAAATAGAAACAAAGGGCAAGAAGCAAGGGTTACCTGAGAAGTCAAGAGACAATAGAGAAATAGAAACGTTTGTAAGCAAGATTAAAGGTCAATTGGTAGATCAAAATTTTACATAAAAGGTTGCACAAGGTGTTAACGTAAGCTATAGTTCAAGCAGAAGATTGTGAAATGGGTTAATCAAACACACAGTTTCCATTTTAAACACCAAAGTATGATGACAATTGAAAAGATATGACGTGACAACCGAATGCGATCCAATAAAAAACACCCAAGTAAAGCGATCCAATCTTACAAATTCAAATTTACACTACAAGAGTTTGATGGTCAAAAAGGTCAGTACTCTATGTTGATGGTGTTAAGAAGGTTAATATCATGTACCTTTAATTTAGGAACACATGTCAAAAAGTTGACATCAAGAAATATGAGGCTTAAGAAAACATCTCTTTGTACCTTAGCTTAATATAGCTCTCAAGCTTGGGGAGGGGGGATTGTTAAGCTACCGAATCCTCTAAAGGGGAATATCTTTCTAACAATATGTACAAGGAAGGAGCACCATGGATATGGTGCAAGGACAACACTTCCACCTTTCCTTTAGCACTTGTAGGGCACATCAAAAGAATCATACTACAAAAGAATCATACTACATGTTCTCACACGAATCAAACCGGATACTCTCTTAATATAACCTCATTAGACACATAGGTCACCTACTTGCTCTCTCTGTGAGTGAGTGTCAAAGTATTTTTTTTTTCAAATCATAATGTTACATGAACATACAGTTTTCTCAATCATTATACACATTAGTAGTTATTTTTTACCGCTAATGTTTCTGGTAGTTCAAAACCACCACTACTGCTTATGGTTGAATGTCAAGCAAAACCGCATGTCTACTTATAAGAACTATTTGTAAATACCTCATCACCTGCAAAAAGGAGAAGCTACTCCAACATTCTTGTTACAAGAAAAATGTGGAGAAAGCGTGTTGGATCAAGCTATTTTGGACCGGACTTGTCTAAATGACCATGAAAATTTTTGGGTTAAATCATTATAGTCCTAGGTGGACCAATGATATTTAAGATAAGCTAAGTGAAATTTCTAGCTCACTTATCTTACATATTATTGGTCGACCTAAAACTGAGGTGATTTAACCCAAGTTTTTTTTAGTCATTTAGCCTGCTCATTTTGGACCATATATCAAAACAATAAGTAATTATATATTTTTTCACTTATCAATACATTTAATGCATGTTTCCATCTCCTAATTTCTTAATCAACACTTATCAACACTGGACAAATCTTATTAGCATAATCCTACTTCACATTAGCTATTGTTAGTAGATCAGAAAGTGCCTGAATTGGATTTAATTAGTTTGAACAAAAGCAAGATAGTAGTGAGAAGCATGATGAACGGAACGGATGGTGCTCTCCACTTGAACCTGAAGTCAATAGCAATAGTGGTGGCCCATTGAGTTGAACTTGAAATCAATGTTGAGCTTCGTGGTGGTGAATTGGGACACACACTATGTGAGATAGCTACCTTTCAAAGTGTTGGTAGTGCTCATCTCATACATGGGGTCTGCACCATTTATGTTCTTCCAGTGTCTCCTTTAATTCCTTTGCTACCCTTTTAAATGCTACTAGCAAATAGCAATATAGTGCTATGCACTGTATTTAAAGCAGGGTATTAGTTTAGCCTGTAGTTTGCATAAGCCAACTCTAATCTTCATTCCAATTTTACAGTTTTTCTTTTTATAAGCAATGACATATTATTGATGAGAAGTACGGGGTACTTCAACTCAATTATAAAGAGAAAAAAACTTATAAGTTTACAATAAAGTGAGAGCAGTCTAAGACTAATTTGTATCTACTAACTCCTTGATAGAGACTCTAGAAAAAATGTCTAATTAAAACCTTACTAGGAAAAACTTATGTAAAAACCTAGAGAAAAAAGAGGCATGAATTGTAATTGTACAAAGCATGAATTGTTCATTTATATATATATATATATATATATTTATGAATTGGTTAATTAAGATAATTTATACTTCAACCACCAAATTTGACTAAATCCATTTTTGTTATGGTTCAGCAATGATCCATCTATTCAAAACTCTTAGCATCAAACGTGATTTCAGGTAGGGGTGGCAAAATGGGTTTGGCCCGTTGGGCCAGCCCGTTTTGCCCACCTTTTTTGGCGGGTTGGGTTGGGATTTTGAATCCAAATTTTAAAAGTGGGTCAGCCCAACCCAACCCGCATTTTGGCGGTTAATGACGGGTTGGGTTGGGTTAGCCCGCCAACCCGTTTTTCACTTTTTTTTGAATTTTTTTATATTTTTATTCTTTAAGTAGATTATTGTAAGGTACGCATAGATTATGACAGACCTAAACTAAAAAACAAAAACTATTTTGAAAATTAGTCAATGATGAACTTTCATGGATTCACAGATATAAGTTGCGGCTCTTATTATGTTTTGTCTAAAACATTCATGACTACTCGACATTATCTTTTATAATTGTTGGTTAACTATTATTGACTAAAGTAAATTCTTGTTGATGATTGATAAACATATCTAGTGTTGTTAAGTAATATTAAGTGGGTGAGTATCAAAGAAAAATGACATTTATCAATGATTTGATGAAGGTTATTGGCACTTACAGTTGATAGTTGCTAGTGAGGTTACAATTTTACAACTTTTAATAACCACACATGATAAATATTTTCTTGGTATTACTATTGGTGAGACTTTCTAGTTGAAATCATAACATTTAAAAATAAAAAACAAGTATAATTATAATTTTTTCATGTACCAACGTATGAAAAGTGAAAGATTACTTAAAATTCATCATTGCACATTTTTTTTATTATACTACATTTTCTAAGTGGGCTAGCCCGCCAACCCGCAATCCCGCCAAAATATGGGTTGGGTTGAGACTTTGAACCCAAATACCAAAAGTGGGCTAGCCCAACCCAACCCGTATTTTGGCGGGTTAGTGACGGGCTGGGCCTGGCCCGGCCCGCCAACCCATATTGCCACCCCTAATTTCAGGGGCCGCAATGTTCTAAATAATATTTGGTTCAATTTAGTTCTTAATCTCTTATTATAAATATATCCAAGTGATTAGTTTTGTCAAAGTTTGTTCCGAGTCTCTAAAGACAACTAAATTAGATGTAGACAAGTAGGATTAAAAAGAAAACCTTCGTGTTGTTGCTTCCATTGAGGATGTTGGAATAAGTGGCGAGCCGAATCATCAAGTTGATGAATGTTACAGGAGAGACATCTATCTATAACTTACTAAAGCTAGAGGGTTTTGAGTACTGTTCATAAGAAAATACCCACAAAGCTGGGTCACGGGTCGGTTCTGGTGCGGTTTTTCCGAGACCTATGCTGGAGACCCGAAAACGGTAGCTGGTACGGAGTATCTGCACAACAGCTTTGCAAATCTTCTGCAAGCTTGCCCTCTTCCCCATTTGCCCCCTTTCTCAACTCCTTTCTCTCTCGAATGCTAACCATGACATCTATAAAAACCCAAATCGTAATCATCCATCTGCACCGCTTGAGTCATCGAGCAATCCCTCCCAGTTTGTTGAGACTTTGTTGTCATGGCTTCGTTGTCTGCAAGTTTGAACTCTGTTGCCAGCCTTTGCAGTGGAAGAGACACATGGAGGATTAAGGTCCGTGTTGTTAGGATGTGGGAGATGTGCCCTATTTCTGAGCCAGGGAAGCCATTTGCTGTCCAGATGGTGTTAATTGATGCTGAGGTATGTTCTAATTGTTTCATGTTTCAATATGTATGAACTGCAGTTATGTCCAATGTGTGATTAATTGTGATTTGAAATTTGTTTATATTTTTGGTGTAAATAAATAATGAGGTGTGTCTTCTCGAGTATCTGCTCTTGAAGGTCCACTAATGTTCACCTTTATGCATAATCTATGAATCCAAAAAATTACATGTTAGAATCCTATGTGTTGTCTAGGGTGGAAAGTGCTTACATTGTGTTGTTGTATCTTTTGTTGGTCAATGTACGAACCATTTTTAGTAGATGATTTTAGACTTTCATGCCTCCAGGAAACCATTAATCAACAAATCAATCAAGTAGAAAAATATTCCAGCTATTGGTAACTAAAGATGATTGTTCCTTATTTACAGGGACAGAGAATTGAGGCTACTATCATAAAATCCCTCATAAGGAAGCTGTTTGGTGAGATTGTTGAGGGAAACATATGCAAGATTACCTATTTTTCTGTGGTCCCTAACCTTGGAGTCTACAAGGCTGCTAAACATGAATTCAAGATCATTTTTAATAGCAGGACAAAAATAGTGCCTGAGGAGTCAGATCTCATTCCTTTGTATGGATTTGATTTCATGAACTCAGCTGAAATTGCTCACACCAACGGTGAATCTGAAAATCTCATTGGTGGGTAATTTTATAGTTTATGTCAAATTGGTTAAGTAAGTTAGCTGCCCCTTTCTAGGTCTGATTCTGAATTGCTGCATATTTTTTTAAACAGATGTGATAGGCTTGGTGACTGCAGTTTCCCGCGAGAAACAATACACCAAAGGTGCAAATATCACAAGGATGATCGAGCTCCAATTGATTGATGATAGGTATGGTTTACTCATTCTTGCACCAATGATTTCCTAAACAATCCTTTAACCAAATATGTTGTAATACTTGGCTGTTTTGATGTAATTAGGGGCAGTGTCCAGTGTACCTTTTTTGGAAGCTATGTTGACGTTGTTACTCATCATGTACAAGAGGATCGACAAGCTATGCCTGTGGTTGTTGTCAAGTTTGCTAAGATTAAGACATTCAAAGGTTATTTGAGTGAAATATGTACATTTTCTACTCATTGACAGTATTTTCACAATTTGTTTGATTTTTGTTATATTTTTTTTGTAGGAGATTTTGTGCTTCAAAATGTTATGCATGCTACCAGGATTCTCTGGAATCCTGAAATTCCTGAGGTGCTTGCTTTCCGCAATAGGTGTGTGTGTACTCACAAACCCCTTTAATTTTTCTATCTTAACTGTTGTCAGGTTTATCAAAAACTGATCTAATTCCAAAATATTTTTTTTACTGTAGTCATTATGATTGCTATGACTGATATAGTCCGGTTATGCGTGTGATTTTCCCTTCTTAGGTTGATGCTCCACCGTCGGAAGCTACTAAATATTTGAAGTTGTCGCAAAAGAATTCACCTGATTCATTAGAGACACCCTTGCTCTTTTTTGAATTATATACAAGGATACATAAGGTTTTGCTTACCTTTCATGTAAGTGGAGACCAAATCCTATCTACCAATATATTTTTCTTAAATTTAAGTAATGTTGTTTAGCTATTACTTCTTCCTTTCTCTTTTAAGCACATTAGAAATCTATAGTGTTTGGGAGAGCTCTATTTTGTGACTAAACAGTTAATGTCAGTTATAGCATTTGAGCAATTTTATTATCAGCGGACACGTCTTATTTCTGAGAGTTACACTGATACCCAATGATCAGTTCCCACCAAACCACTAACTCCCCCAAAACTAACTAACAGACCTCTCTAACCAAGTCACATGCATGGCTACTTCTAAACATCTGTTTTTCGTCTTATGACCAATAGGTTTGTAGTTTCTATTTCTTTGTCAAACCTGTCCATTTTTAACTGTCACTTAATGTTCTCCCAAATCCTTTATAATTATCACTATTACATATTAGGGTCCATAATTTAGGTGCGAAGAACACTGAATTTCTGCTTGACTGATATGGTGTGCACTTATTGGTATTAATTATGAAGACAATTTTTCGATTGATGACCAAGTTGTCTGTAGTTTTTATTTCTATGTCAAACCTTTTAATTCTCGAAAGTAAAGCAATGATCTCGCTAATCCTTTAAATTTACCTATTATTACCTATCAGGTTACATAATGTAGTTGTGAAGAAACTTGAATTTCTGATTGACCGATAGTGTGTGAACGTATTGTACTTATTTTTTATATATCCATTATTTAGAGATCTTCTTAGACTGTACGTTTGCTATGATATACATTTCGTAAGCTTTTTCTGATGTGATGTGGAACCATTTTTTTTTGCTAGAATGTTGGTTTATCCATCTTTTTTATGTCACCATATGGTCACATGCTCATCAGTATAGTTAAATTTACTATACTGAGTATTGGATTAGAAGTGGATTAGAGTTCTACATTTTACTGTAATGTAAACAATATTCAACTAAATCAATTGAAGCAAGACATATTGACAAACTTAGGAAACTGACTGACATGATAACTGTGGAAGCACTCAACCTCAATAAAAATGAGTAAGCTCCCTCACACACACATGAATGATGGTATAACCGTATAAGCATTAAAAGCTGAGGAAGAATATGCACCAGTACTCCCTAAGGATTCTATTGACTATTCTGTTCCATAAGAAGCCAAGTCATTCTGAGCTATATTCATTTTTGGTCTTTCACAAGTCACAACAATCTCATCATCATGCCTGAACTCTCTAAAGTGTGCCATTTTTCCCAATTCTTCAATTTCAGCTATATTTATTTTCGACAATCACATAATGCTCTCCCAAATCCTTTAACTTATCAATTATTACTTAATTTCAACCTTTCTCTTTGGAGGTACATGAATTCACAATTTCTGGTCTTCTATTATTTTAATATATATTTGGTATTCAAAATGATGTTTTTAAAAGTTTAAACTATCAGCTGTGACGAGGAATCAGTGTGAAGAACCTTGAATTTCTGCTTAACTGATAGGGAACACTTATTGAACCTATTTTTTCCCTTTCTTTCATTTTGATGTCATTTGTATCTTAACGTTTGGGTCTGCATTTCCCCTTTTGTTTCTGCTGTGATATGGAACTAATTATCCCTTTGCTAGACATTTGGTTTATACACACTGAACTCTATTTCTGCAGGTATAATAGATACTATCTCTTTGTTTAAGTCCACCAATTGCTTTCATGTACCTCAATATTGACATTTTCATTGGGTTGTTCTTGAAATTGTTTGTGTATGTATTATGAGCATGTTCTAATGGGTCTAAGGAGGGTTCTTAACCAATCAGTGTAACTCTTATAGTTTTACTGTCATTCAATCCCAGGGGTGTTATTTGTTGATTAGTTTATATAATAGATAATTTAAGTTACTTTCTCATATATGAATAGCACTAAATCATTGAATGTATTTGTTGTGATGTGGTTTGATCTATTTTATAGCTTACAACATGTCATTTTCGTTAATCTACAAGGCCAGCGGATTAAGGCAACAATCAGGAAATCATCAATCTACTGCAATAATTTTCATATATGGATGGTGGAAAGCGTGAAAAAAAAAGCATTTTTGAGTGGAATTTTGCACCAAGCGAAAGTTGTTTATGTGTTGGATTGATGTAAGGTACGAGACAGACACATAGAGGGCAGAGGCAGCAGTGGAACTAGGTTTGTGATTGAAGGCCCTTTGTGATCCACTCAATAGGTTATAAAGATAAGTTGGAACTAATGTATGTGTCCTTCAATAGTAGCCATGTATTGTCCTATGCTTTAAGTAACACCTGAAGTCCTGAATCAAAACCCCACCACTTTTATATCACATCAGGCATCTACTGTATGGTGTTAATTAAATTTACCCTGTTTGAGTGTGTATGTCTGTGCGAGATATACTTTCACATATAATACAACTCTTTAAAAAATTCATCCTAATTAGTAAATAACACCTTAATACTTTTCTGAAAAAATATACACAAGGTGTTTACGTTGTTGTTCATTTTATCTATTGCAACTAATGTTTACCCTAATCCCACATCGCTCACCAATTGATTACCTCCATTGCTTGATGCTTTTTTAGTAGAATTATTCTATGCTTTGGTATACATGTAATCAATGTAATGTAATGTAATTTCAAATGGATGATATCAGTATAGAATACTTGATCTTTTTGCACAGTGCAACGTCATGCTTTAGAAAGCTTATGGTATTAATAGAAAGATTTCAGGTGGGTCTTCATCTTGGCATGATCAGAAAGCAAATTTCCACTACCTTGAGGGAGGGGAGTGTATTTTAGTATGTTCTTAGAATACCATCAAAATGTATTTTACTTTTGAAATTGGTTTTAAATATTAATTGAATCTAATTTTAAATTAGTTTTTTGACAGAACTATATTCTTATATATATATTTATAATATTAATTTTTAGTTGAAGCATTAATTAAATATTAAATTTTAAATTTAGAAAATAAATAATATTAAAAATATGGGGTATGGTGATATATGGGGAATAGTAAAATAAGGAAGCATGGTTGGATTTAATTAATCTTAATTATATTGTGTGATATATTTAATATAATTTTTTAATGAAATCAATGATTTAGTCTCCGTACATCGCACTGTGTGATACATTCTATTATATATGTTATATTTCCTGTGTGTACTTAGTTTTGATCACCGAGATCTGGTTTTGCTTCTCTTTTGTACCTCTTTGTCCGGATTTAAAAATATTAATTAAATCTATATCTAAATCTTATTGTTACAAATATTAGTTAAATAAATTGTAGTTGGAGCATTGTTTTAATTATAAATTTAAAATTTAAAAAATAAATAATATAAATATATGAGGTACGTTGGGATCTGAGAAATAATAATAAAATAATAAACCACTGTTAGATTAAAAATTAATCGCAATTTTTTCAACGAAATCAATGATTTAGATCCCGTGCATCGCACTGGTATAATCACTAGTTATATGACAAATTGACAATAGATTGAAAATTTATTAGTGCGCTTTGTTGCTCCAAATAAATAAAAAAAAATTATTAGTTCAGGTTGTAATAAAATATATGAACTTGTATCGTAAATTTAAAGGTTATTAAAATCTTGTTAAATGATTTTACGGTCAACATTAAAATTTCATATTTGATCATTTAATGTGTACTCTACTACTCTTTACTTTAAAGAAGACATATTTTCTGTATGAGTTATCATTATATTTATAATAGCATAAAGTTTTTTTAGACGAGTGTATTCACCATTTATAGTGGTGATGTATAAACCTTCTCACAAAGGGTGCTCACGCTAAATAAATGGCTGATCATAAAATGTGTTTTATTTTCATGTGTGAGGATTGAACTCTCAAATTCATGATTAAAAGATGAGGTGAGCAATCACCATACCATACCATGTGATTATAATAATATAAAGTTAATGGTGTAAAGTAAATACCCAAGAAATGAATAGTTAGATTAGGACATCTATACACTAGAGCTTTTATAATCAAATTGTTTAAAGTTAAAATCAAGCGAAATTCAAGATTGAATCGAGAAGGAAATGAACCTAATTCATAAAGTTACTTGGTACGAAAATCAAAAGTGAATTCCTATATGTCAAATGACGTGACTTAATCATTTTTTCCCCTCATAGTTTTAATAAAAAGTTAAATTTCAGAATAATGTATGTGTCTATGAGTTACCTAAGTTTAAACCACAATAAACTCTTGCCAGGAAGGGTATGATTGAAAAATAATATAAAACTATACATTCAACCACTTAAGCCATTTGGGCACTCGGTTCAGAAGAGGATGTGGTTGTTGAAATGAGTAGTGTGGCTACATGAATTGTTCATGCATATTCCTTCGTATGTGGAACACAAGAGTAGATTGAAGGTTATCTCAGGTAAATAGTTCCACATCTAGCAGAGCTGGCATAGTTGTTAAGGTTTATTGAAGAAGCATAGTGTTAAGAGATAGTTACCAAACTCATCTATTAGTTCATTTTTCAATTCAGTTTTATCTACCCTTCTCTGCCATTTCTGATATACTGTTGTTATTCATTACCTATTCCTTTCATAGTATCAGGAGTTTGAAACCCCTCTTCAATGGAGAACACTACTAGAAAAATGTTTAAGTTATGATATGATATCCAAGTCCCCGAAGGTTAGCTCAAGTGGTAAAGAGCTAGGGGACATAAGGGTTTGGGGGGAAATGAGTGAAGGGTCCAGGGTTTAAACCATGAGGAGGACTAATTTACTAACAACTAACATTGACCTATAAAAAAAACAATATGATACCCAAGAAGTGGAATTTAACCTCACTGCCCCTTCATAATTTCCGCCAAATAACAGCTAGTTTTGCCATTTCTTGCATTTTTCTTCGTAGCATAAGACAATTTGGTGTGTTTTGAATTTCATCCTCTCCATTGTTTGGTCAAATCACAGCAATACCAGATGAATGGTACTACTACTATCAATTTCATCTTCAACATGTGCATTCTTACTTCTTAACTCTGACTCTCATTTTCTGCAGCAATTTATAAGTTCTATGAATAAAGTGTGCATCAAATTACACATATCTCTTTCAATCCTTATTTGCAGTGTTCTTCCTTTGGCTTTGTAGACTAGGAGCCTGTTTCGATACACGCTTATTGGAGCATATCTACTAGAAAATGTATTAAATAAACTTTAATAAGTACTCTTTAGTTTGCATCCAAACGGGTAGTAGGTCCCCCTGCATCTGCAACTTGAGAGGACTTTCTAAACACTTATAATACTCCACTGCTTGATAAAAGTGCCACGTACTTCAATCATGCTAGCTATTATGACAAATCTCAGGTATTACTATCAATAGCATCAACCATAATTTGCATTAACACCCAGAACTCATCTTAATGGGCTTATTGATGGGACCTGCACCAATAATGGCTTCTAATGGTTTCACTTATTATATAAGCTTTTTATATGCATATTCTATTCAATGTGATATCTTGGTTAAAACTTGAAAAACACAAATCAACTTCACTACATGGTTTCATTGAATTTAAGAACATGGTTGAACTCCAAATAGAAAGTAAGATCAAAGCAAATTAGTACAATTAGGGCGAAGAATTTTGGACCCCTCTCCACTAATCTCAAATCCAATGGCATTCACTATTGACAAATCTGTCCCAACATGGCACCATTCAGAGAAAACAAAAACACTACAAAGCTTTCTTGACTCTTGAAATTTCTGGGATGAAGCTTTTAAAACAGCTACTTATATTATAAATAGATTTCCATCTTCAACAATTTCCACTCTTATTCTTTATACAAAACTTTTTAACCACCCCGAAACTAGTCCTCTCCCAATGCATATTTGGTGGTGCTTGGCTGCCCTCTTTCTAGGCCCTACAAGTTCTTTGCACCAAATGGCACACTACAAGTTTCAAATGGCAATATAGATAATAGATTCACTGGGAGTACATTCCAGGCTATGATTCCATCACAAAGATACAAGTCCTTTGCACCAGATGGCATACTACAAGTCATTTATAATGAGCTCTATTTTGCCTTCTCAATTAAAAGTGTGTTTGGAATGGTGTCGCACACAATTCAAAGCACAGTAATTTCAGAAGCTACACTTCGTAGCTTCTCCCAATAAGTGATTATGAAACTTTTTTCTAAAGAACCAACCAAACACGCTATAAGTCTATCCTATAGTCCTGCGGTTCAACAATTTCTATGTTCTAATAATAAATATGTGAATGTGGTTACCAAATCCCACTTCCTTTATGACTTCCTCTACTGCTACAAGTTCATCTGATCAACAAACAAATAGCATAAGTAAATGGTGAGATGTCAAATATGAAGATAAGCCTTGAAAACGCATGGCTACCGCATAAGTAAACAAGAATATATTGAATGGAAGTTTAAGAAGAGACTTACAAGTCCTAACTCCAGTGAGAATTGGAAAATATACGATAGCATAAATCTCAAGCTTCAACTAACTTGGGTTCATTATGTAAAATGACAGAGATATAGAGGAAATGTAAATTGTAGAATTTTACCAATGTAAATGAAATGAAAGAATTCTTTGATTGTAATATGCAATTAAAAAAGAATCCCTTATCACTCAAGTTCAAAAGATTCACTGAACTGTTATAAGACTTGCAATGTTGGATGAGACTGACTGTTGATTAGGAGTTACTTTCTGCTAGTTTGTTGTAACTTGTAACTTATTCAGTTTAGTTAGTGATTGTTATGTGTTTAGCAGTAAAAACTTTTCATTCGGTTAATACAATAGAGATTTTCTCTCTCATTCATATCACTCCCAATATGGTATAGGCAGTAAAATGCTAATAAGAAAGTAAACTTGGGTTCAGAAAGATAAACATCTATGATCAATAAGTGTAATTTGATTATATCAGTGTCAAACAAAACATCAGTGGCCATGGAAAAGTTAGCTGAAAATATGAAGGAAATTTGACCAACACTATTGGCGCACCACAAACACATTCGTCCATATGAGTATCATGTGCCTCAACAACCCCATCACAACCAGAATTTCACCTTAACATCTACCAACCAAAAAACCAAACTTAAAACCTCAACCAACCATAGCTACCCAATACATAAATGACACATGGGTTGGCATCCATCCCCATCACAACTAATATATCTATATATAAACAATGCAATGTAAGTGTAATATTGAGAAGAAGAAGAGAAGAAGGCAAGGAAGAGAGATGGAGACAATGTTTATTCTTTTTAAAGAAATGTTAGTTGTTAGTAATGTTAGTAAATTAGTCTCACTCAAGGTTCAAATCGTGAACCCTTCCCTCATCACCCTCCCAAACCCTTATGTTCTCTAGCTCTTACCGAGATATGGAGACAATGTGTCATTGTTCAAAGTTTCTTCTTCCACCACCGGAAGAACCCACCGCCGCCGCTCTTTCTCCGACCACCACCACCACCACCACCACCACATACGCTCTAATTATTCTGAATCAAAGCCTCCCCAGATTTGCTCCTCTGCTTTGGGAACACGGTACTGCTCTGCTCTTTCATTCCTTCTCTATTTTTTCTTCATTCACGTTGATTTGGTTGCTAACTACCTACCTACCTATTTGCAGCAAAGCTACGAGTGTGTGCTGATGGAGGTGCCAACAGGGTGTTTGATGAAATGCCTCTTTTCTTCCCTCATGAACAACCTTCCCATGTTCGCTCCAGGTTCCTACTTCTTCCCTCTTTTCCTTCCCCTACACTTCTAGGTTCTCTCGCTTTTAGTGGTCCAGGACAATTTGACAAAAAGAGTTTATGGTTGCAGATTTCCCATTATCTAACTTGCTAGATTTCTAATAGGTACAAGCCTGATCTAATAAAAGGTGACATGGATTCAATCAGAAGAGAAGTGCTTGATTTCTATGCAACGCTGGTATCTCTATCTATCTATATGCTTATGGTTTTTGTGTGTCAATGTGCATGTAATGAAGAAAGTTAGTTCAAAACTCAACTTTCTGGTTCACACCAAATGACAATTATTCTGTTCCTATGTTACTGCTATTTACAAACTTGCATAAATCATATCAATGACTTATGCTTGTTTGCTTCCTGCAGGGAACTAAGATAATTGACGAGTCTCAGGATCAGGATACTACAGATTTACACAAATGTGTAGCTTACATACGTGACTCCACACCAAATGTTGATAAATCATCAGTAAGTTTTGAATACATGCTCATACTTTCATCATTTAATTTTCTTTTGCGAGGAGGACACACGGAGAGTGTAAAAGTTCACAGGATCACTATTAGTAATAAGTAGTAGTACAAGGACTATATTGTAATAATATAGAAGTTCATTGTAAGCTGGCATGAGCTGGCATGTTAGTTACTGATTAGTTTAGAGTTTGTTAGGTTGTTATATAATTAGTTAGTGTCTAATCTAGGTATAAATAGCTATCTACAGTGTTGTATTGCAATTCAGTTGAAATCAGAATATCAAAGTTTCTTCTTCTTCTTCAATCTCTCTCAATCTCTCTCAAGAGTTCTCACATTCTTTGATGGTATCAGAGCCCTAGATTGGGCTCTGCCATCACCAGCTTCCGCAGAAATGGTGCGAAACGCACAAATCAACAACAACAATGGAAATCAGCAAGCACATGTGGTTCAGGATCCAGCGCAAAATCCGATTTCGCCGTATTACATTCATTCCGGTGAAAATCCGTCGGCTACAATGGTATCTCCACCTCTCAATGGAAGGAATTACAGTGCCTGGGCTCGATCGATGAAGCGAGCACTTGTGGCGAAGAACAAGTTCAAGTTTATCAATGGCGAAATTCCAGTTGCAGTACCTGGTGATGCCAACTACGATGCTTGGGATCGCTGCAACAGCTTGATCCATTCATGGATACTCAATTCGGTAACTTCTACAATTGCTAATAGCATAGTTTTTGTTGAAAATGCTTGTGATGCTTGGAAGGATCTTCGTGATCGATTTTCTCAGGGAGATTTAGTGAGAATTGCTGAATTGCAAAATGAAATCAGTAGCTTAAAGCAAAATTCTATGTCAGTAAACGATTATTACACTGAAATCAAAACTCTTTGGGAAGAATTGGAGCACTATCGACCAATACCTCAATGTAGATGTACTGTTCCCTGTAGATGTGAAGCCATAGAGCAAGTAAAATTGTTTAGGGAGCAAGATAATGCTATTAGATTTCTTTTGGGACTGAATGAGAATTTTGGAGTTATTAAGTCTCAGATTTTGATGTCTAATCCTCTGCCATCCATAGCAAAAGTTGTTTCTTTAGCTATGCAACATGAAAGACAGTCAGATTTTGAAGAAAGTGATGAATCAAAGGTTATAGTGAATGTTGCAGAAGGAAGAAAGTCATATGGCAGGGGAAAAATGCCTAATTCTAGTTATTCTGGATACAAGGGTGCAGGAAAATTTTGTACCTATTGCAAGAAGCCTGGTCATATTATTGACATCTGCTATAAACTGCATGGTTATCCCAACACTTCCAATACTAAATTTGCTTCTAATTCCACTACTCATGTAAACAATGTCAGTGGAGGTAGTGGAGGTTATGATACAGAAGATGATCAAGGAGATGACTCAATTCAAATAAAAGAGAGTGAAGAACCATTCACAGCTGATCAGTACAAAAGAATAGTGTCTATAATTCAACAAGTTGCTGGTTCATCAAAGAAAGTTGCAGAAACAGGACAAGTTGCAGTTAATCATGTGATCAGAACTACTAATCATAATTCAGGAACCACAGGGCATGGTAAGCATTTTGCTCTCTCTTGTTCACAAAAGTATGATAGTAGAGATTGGGTGATTGACTCAGGAGCTAGTGACCACATTTGTTTTAACAAGTTGTGTTTTGAGACTCTAGCTGAAGTAAAGCCTATAAGCGTTAGTTTGCCAAATGGAACAATCATAGATACCTGTTATGTAGGAACAGTTAGACTTACAAGTCTAATATTGTTAACTCATGTCTTATTTGTTCCTGAGTTTAGCTACAATTTAGTTTCAGTACATAAATTGGCAAAGAGAAATCATTGTGACATCATTTTTGGTGAATTCACTTGTGATATTCAGGAGGTGCATTCCCAGAAGAGGATTGGTTTGGGTAGCTTGAAGGAAGACAAGTTATACCATTTAGTAGTTACAAGTCCTTCTAGTGTATGTTTTAGTGTTCAGCATTCTGTTTCTGAAATAAACAGCTCCACTCAGGTTATTCCACCTGGAGCTTTGTGGCATTTTAGGTTGGGACATTTGTCTCATGATAGGATTCAAGCTTTGAATAAATTCCATAGTTCAGTAAATATTAGTAGTTTACTAGTATGTGATATCTGTCATCTGGCCAAGCAGAAGAGGAAAATGTTCCCTGACAGTTTACATAATTCTAAGAATTGCTTTGACCTTGTGCACATGGACATTTGGGGGCCACTTGCTATTCCCTCAGTACATAATCACAAATATTTCCTTACTGTTTTGGATGATCACAGCAGATTTGTTTGGATAGTCTTGCTTAATAATAAAGGACAAGTTCAGCATCAGGTTCAGTCATTTGTGGCCATGGTACAATCTCAGTTTGGGCATACTGTTAAAGCTATTAGAACTGACAATGGGCCTGAGTTCATCATGCCATCTTTCTATTCTGCAAAGGGTATTCTACATCAGAGAAGTTGTATTCATACACCTCAGCAGAATGGGAGGGTAGAAAGGAAGCATCAGCACATTCTGAACATAGCCAGAGCATTGCTTTTTCAGTCTAAATTGCCCAAGAAAATGTGGAGCTATGCTGTGTTACATGCAGTCTTCCTTATGAACAGGATACCAAGCAAGCTGTTAAATGATAGGTCACCTTATCATTTACTTTATCAAGAGAAAGCAGATTTAGAGAGTTTAAAAGTGTTTGGATCACTATGTTTTGCTAGTACAATATCCTCTCAAAGATCTAAACTAGACCAAAGAGCCAGGAAGTGTGTCTTCTTGGGATTTAAGCAAGGTGTAAAGGGATTTGTTTTGCTAGACATATCTACTCATGAGATCATAATTTCCAGAGATGTGGTGTTTCATGAACACATTTTACCTTATAAGAGTTCTACACTACCTACTTGGGAGTGTTTAGATTTGCAAGCACAAGACAAGAAACCTGGAGATATTGAGAAGTCAGAAGTGCCACAATCTATACTTGAAAGTCAGATGCTGCAGAATGAAAAAGATTCTTCTGTTGTTCCAGAAGTGATTACTGATAATTCTCAGGCAGAAAGGCTAACTTTATCTCCTCAGACTGAGAATCTGAACTTGCAACATTCCATAGATCTTGATGCTACAGAGACAGAGAAAGAAGGGGAAGTTCCAAGTTTGAGAAGATCAAGTAGACAAGTAAAGAGGCCAGCTTTTCTACAAAATTTTCAATATAGTTCATTGCCTTCCAGAACTAGTACAGTACATAGCATCACACAGTACTATTCTCATGATAAACTCTCATCACCACATCAATCCTATGTACTTAGTATCTCATCAGATAAAGAGCCTACTACTTTTGAAGAAGCTAATAAGCATTCCCACTGGCAAGAGGCTATGAAGGCAGAGATATTGGCTCTAGAGAGAAATGGAACCTGGAAATTGGTAGACTTACCAAATGGTGTAAAACCTATAGGGAATAAATGGGTTTACAGGATTAAGAGGAATGCAGATGGCACTTTAGCTAGATACAAAGCTAGGCTGGTAGCAAAAGGATATAATCAAGTTGAAGGACTGGATTATTTTGACACTTTTTCTCCAGTTGCCAAACTCACCACTGTTAGAGTAATACTGGCCTTAGCAGCAGCACAGAACTGGCATTTGCATCAGCTGGATGTAGACAATGCATTTCTTCATGGAACTTTAGATGAAGATGTGTACATGCAAGTCCCGGCAGGAGTTTTGACAGAGAAGCCTAATCAAGTATGCAAGTTGCAAAAGTCACTTTATGGACTTAAGCAGGCTAGCAGGAAATGGTATGAAAAACTTGCTGCTCATCTTATACATCTTGGATACACACAAACTGCTTCAGATTACTCTTTATTTGTTAAATTTCAAGGAGACATGTTCACAGGATTGCTTGTTTATGTGGATGATGTTATTCTGGTTGGTAACAGTCTCTTAGAATTTCAAATGGTTAAGGATTCTCTACATTCAGCATTTGGTATTAAAGATCTAGGTGTTTTGAAATATTTCCTTGGCCTAGAAGTAGCTCATTCTACCTCTGGAATCTCATTGTGTCAAAGGAAATACTGTTTGGATTTGCTTCAAGAAACTGGAAATCTTGGTAGTAAGCCAGTTTCCACTCCATTGGATCCAGCTCTCAAGTTAACAATCGATCAAGGAAAACCTTGTGAAGATGTCATGGGATATCGCAGATTGGTAGGCAGATTGTTGTATTTGACACACACTAGACCAGATATTTCTTTTGCAACACAGCAACTGAACAGTTCATGAGCCAACCTACTGATATACATTACACAGCAGCACTTAGAGTTTTAAAGTACTTGAAAGCATCTCCAGGACTTGGTTTGTTTTTTTCCAGTAACACTCCAATCACTTTACAAGGTTATTCAGATGCAGATTGGGCAGGTTGCTTGGATACGAGAAGGTCAATATCAGGGTACTGTTTTTATCTTGGTAATTCACTCATATCTTGGAAAGCAAAGAAGCAGGTCACAGTATCCAGGTCTTCTAGTGAAGCAGAATATAGAGCTCTTGCCTATGCCACTTGTGAACTACAATGGCTACTTTACTTGTTGAAAGACTTGAGAATTTCTTGTCTTAAAACACCTGCTTTGTTTTGTGATAACCAAAGTGCTTTGCATATTGCTGCCAATCCAGTGTTTCATGAAAGGACTAAACACTTGGAAATTGATTGCCATGTTGTCCGAGAGAAGTTGCAAGCTGGAGTTGTCAAGCTATTGCCTATTCCAACAGCTTTGCAAGTTGCAGATATCTTCACTAAAGCTTTGCAGCCTCGGATCTTTCAGGGATTTCTGGCTAAACTTGCAATGATCAATATCTTTCCACCTTCAGCTTGTGGGAGGGTGTAAAAGTTCACAGGATCACTATTAGTAATCAGTAGTAGTACAAGGACTATATTGTAATAATATAGAAGTTCATTGTAAGCTGGCATGAGCTGGCATGTTAGTTACTGATTAGTTTAGAGTTTGTTAGGTTGTTATATAATTAGTTAGTGTCTAATCTAGGTATAAATAGCTATCTACAGTGTTGTATTGCAATTCAGTTGAAATCAGAATATCAAAGTTTCTTCTTCTTCTTCAATCTCTCTCAATCTCTCTCAAGAGTTCTCACATTCTTTGAGAGAGTGAACTGATGTCAATTTTAAATCTAGGCATAGATAGTTTTGGGATAATTGAAGTGAATCGAGTCTGGTGTAGTATCAGCCGTTATCTGTTTTTGATAGCAGAGAATTACTATAGATATGTATTTAGTTGTACAATTGAAAATTTGGAATTAATATCAGTTGTGCTCCCTGTCCCTTTAATAGCAGCTATGCGTTCTTGTTGCTGGAGCACTTGGTGGGAGATTTGATCATGAGATTGGAAATATTAATGTGCTGTGCCGATTCTCCAACACACGAGTAATCCTTCTATCTGATGATTGCCTCATTCACCTTCTTCCGAAGAATTATTCTCACAAGATCTTTATTCAATCTTCGGTTGAGGGTCCGCATTGTGGACTCGTTCCCATCGGAATTCCATCAGGAAGTACTACTACAACTGGGCTCCAATGGGACCTGAGTAAGTATTGTGTATAATTCTTTCATAATAATGCTGGTTCAATCCTGTAAGTCTAACTGACTGGCTGAAGATTAGTAGGATGGTAATCATTGCTAGTGACATGCTATCATGAAATTTCAATTCTTGTGCGGCTGTTGTTAATCAGTAAATAGGATGGAATACTTTATCTTTAATTTCCTTTTTCAGTCATCCAGTTCTGATCTTGTTTGCCAGTGGAGTTTGATGATTAGCATTTTATTTGACTATTTCAGATAACACGGAGATGAGATTTGGAGGTCTAGTAAGCACATCAAATATCGTTAAAGAAGATATAGTAACAGTACAGTCGGATTCAGATCTTCTGTGGACTATTTCTATCAAGAAGCTCTAGGTTCTACATGTTGCAAGGCTATTTGAATGGACTTCCCACCCTCTGGTGTGTTTGCAAGGCTTGTAATTAATTGCAGGCCCTTGCTCTGTGTTTACAAGATCTGAATCCGACTGTACTGTTACTATATCTTCTGTATGGACACCTTGCAAAGCAATGAAATCCACCCAGCAACAAGTGTGCTACTGCCACCATGACACAAACCAAAACTAAACAGAAGGGACTCTTCAAAAACGAAACAGCATAGCAAACTGAACACACTAATAAAAGGCCTATTCCATTTAAAGGCCAGATCTTCTGTATGATTCATTCTTTTCATCTACTGTGTGAGTTATAATGACAATAGACTTAATTGCACTTTTGGTCCTCCACTTTGTTCAGTCGTACGATTTTTGTCCTTAACAAAAAATATTAGCATTTTACGTCCCTTATGTTAACTGTCATTTGCACTTTTAGTTTTCCGTCCACAATTTTACAGAATATTCCGTAATTTGTTTTTAAAATAAAATTGGTTCAGAGACATTCATCATCTTCATCCCATTTTTCCATCATCTTCGTAAAAATACAGAAACATTAAAATCTTCATCTTCATTTTTTCCTAGATCTACCTAGTGCCTGATATATTGGGGTGTTTGATATATATCTTGAATGGAGTTTGATTTATATATTACTGGTAGCTTAAATATTCTCTAGTAGCTTATATGTCACAATTTTATCATGCTTAATCTCACATCTGTTGGATGAATTAGATCATTCATCATTTTAACGTCTCACAGGATTCATGGATAACATATACAATATGATGTTAACATTAAACATAATAAACTTATAATGTATTATATAAGCTTATACAATCATATCTAATACGACATACTACACGAGTGGAAATTCTACTTTTGTTGAAGAATTGAAGTTCCGTTGAACTTGTAATCAAGGTTAAATTTACGTTTTGAATTAATGGAAAGAAAATAAAAAAAAATAATCAAAAAATGATTAGTTTAATGTTTTTTTGTCTAATAATTTTTTTAAAATACAAAGCACCAGTAACATGTTTTAAATGCTATTCACATGAATATAATAAAATGGGAGGATGGCCCTAGGATCAATATACTTTGAATAATGCCTTTATGCCTCATTCAACAAACACTCAAGGATAGTTGACAAAATTAAAAGGTTCCATGGGTCTCCTCATTTTCAACCCTAATTGTATACTTTTATAGGCAACTAGTACCGGAAAGCAAGAAATCTTTATTCTTACTACTTTCAACAATTTTGTAGCGGCTCTAGAGCTAGCCTCCTTCCTAAGAGGAAGTCTTAGACACATTCGACAGACCCTCAACCTCCATTACGAAATATGACTAGAAAAAGAAAAATACAAACAAAGGGCATGAAGCAAGGGTTACCTGAGAAGTCAAAAGACGACGAGAAAAAAGGAACGCTGTAAGCAAGATTGAAGGCCAACTGGTGGAACAAAATTTTACCTAAAAGGTTGCAAAAGGTGTTAACATAAGCAAAAGTTCAAGCAGAAGATTGTTAAACGGGTTAATCAAACGCGCAGTTCCCATTTTAAACACCAAAATAAGATGACAATTGAAAAGACATGACATGAAAATCGGATGCGATCCAATAAACAACACCAAGTGAAGTGATCCAACAATACAAATTCAAATTTACACTACAAGAAAACTTGATGTCGCTGACAGCTTATTAACAATGTTTTGGTTGTGTGTGAGAAAACTTGGAGTTTGATGGTTTGATGATGTTAAGGAGGCTAATATCATGTACCATTACTTTAGGAGCACATGTCAAAAAGTTGACATCAACAATGTAAGGCTTACAAAAACTTACGTTTGTACCTTAGCTTAATATAGCTCTCAAGTTGGGGGAGAATTGTTCTAAGAAACTACCAAAGCCTAAAGATGACCTATCCCATTAAGATTTAAGCCTAAAGGGGAATATCTTTCTAACAATATGCACAAGGAAGGAACACCATGGATATGGTGAGAGGACAACACGTCCCTAGACTTCCACCTTTCTTTTAGCACTTGCAGGGCACATCTAAAGTACCACAAGTTCTCAAACCATCCAAACTGGATACTCTAATATAACCTCATTAGACTCATACATAGGTCACATACTTATTCTCTCTATGAGTGAGTGTCAAAGTCAAACTACTTTTTACAAATCATAGTGTTATATATGAACATACAGTTTTCTCAATCATCACATGCATTGGCAGTTATTTTTAACCGCTAATGTTTGCGATAGTTCAAAACCACCACTACTGCTTATGGTTAAATGTAAAGCATATAACTGTATGTTTATTTATCAGAACTATTTGTAAATATCTCATCACCTACAAAAAGGAGAAGCTACTCCAACATTCCTGTTACAAGAATAATGTGGTGAAATTAAACTTGGATCAAGCCATTTTGGACCGAACTTATCTAAATGACCCATGGAAATTCTGAGGTAAATCACTGTAGTTCTAGGTTGACCAATAACATTTAAGATAAGTAGAATTTCTAGCTCACTTATCTTACATATTATTAGTCCACCTTGTACTGAGGTTATTTAACAAAAGTTTTTTTATGATAATTTAGACAACTCATTTTTTACCATATATTTTTTTGGGTACATATTTTGGACCATATATAAAACAATAAGGATTTATACGTTTTTTTTTTCCACTTATCAACGCATTTAATGCATGTTTCCACTTCCTAATTTCTTAATCAACACTGGACAAATCTTATTAGCACAATCCTACTTCACATTAGCTATTGTTAGTAGATAGGAAAGTGCATAAATTGGGAGCAGTCCTATATAGCACAACAGTATTTGGCACGATAGTGCACGAGCTGCAGTTAGTGGCAGTTTAAAACCGCCAATAGTTTGCGGTGGCAGGTAAAAACGCAAGGTTTACACATTTCTGACGGTTTTATACCGCCACTAGTCTGTAGTGCAAAAAAAAACCACAAGCTGTACAGATTTCTTGCGGTTTAAAACCGCCAGAAACTTCCTCGTGCTCTTAACGTGCTTTCATCCTCGTGCACTCTATCATTATCCTTTAATTAGTTTGAACAAAAGCAAGATAGTGGTGGGAAGCATGATGAACGGATGATGTTCTCCACTTGAATCTGAAGTCAATAGCTACCTCTCAAAGTGTTGGTAGTGCTCATACATGGGGTCCGCACCATTTATGTTCTTTCAGTGTCTCCTTTAATTCCTTTGCTACCCTTAGTGCTATGCACTGTATTTAAAGCAGGGTATCAGTCTAGCCTGTATTTTGTATAAGCCAGGTCTCATCTTCATTTTAATTTTACAGTTTAACTTTAGCATGTAGTTTGTTATAGGTCAAATTTTAAAGTTTAAAGCCCTAACCCAATCTGGCCTGACCTAGTTACTACCATGCTTACAAGTTTATTTAATAGAAAGTTTTCTCTTGAAGAGATTAGTAGACTAGCCGATTAGTAGGCTTTTCTAAGCATTTTTTTAGTTTACATTATTAATTATTAATAAAAATAATATTATTAAAAAAGCCGGCCTATCATATCAAGACAGATAAACTTTTTTAATATCTTTTTTGTAAATAATTTTTTAATAACTTGAATCTAGTCTTTTTAGATAATCAGACTTAATAAAAAGTTAAGCCTGGATTTTTTAATAAATGGGTTAAGGCCTGACAAGACCTTTGATGGGTCAGGTTGTGGCCCCTAACGGGTTATTTGGCATACTTCCACTCCTATAATGAATAGAACTATAGGTGGTTGGTTCAGACAGTACATATTTTATTGGTAAGTAAAATCTTAAGTTTGAGTTTAATTGATAAATAGAAAATTCTAAGAAAGTTAGCCCTAACCCAGAATGTGAATATTTCCTACCCAAACAATATTGCCACTCGTAGAAAATACATGTCCTACACCCAAAAAAGAGTATAATGAATGCATTGAGGTCACTAACATTATAGAAAAAGAATGATGCACATACATTATAAAGTTTTTAAGAATGTATCACGTTAACTAATTAAATTAAATAAAAAACAAATTTTCTCACATTCTTAAAATTGAATTGGTCAACTGTGTAAATTTTTTCCACAATCAGTGCATAAATATTATTCCCATAACACAATATTAATTTGGTGGATATTTCATATATAATTTCTTTTTGTACATTTATATATTTACATTTTAGGATATACTTTTTTTTTACAGATTTGGATAACTTATACTTCAACCCAAAAATCAAAACCACCGAATTTGACTAAATCCATTTTCGCTATGGTTCAGCAATGATCCATCTATTCAAAACGCAATGTTCTAAGTAAAATATTTGGTTCAATTTTGTTCTTAATCTCTTATTATAAATATATCAAAGTGATTAGTTTTGTCAAAGTATTTTCTGAGTCTCGAAAGACAACTAAATTAGATGTAGACAAGTGTGGATTAAAAAGAAAACCTTTGTGTTGTTGCTTCCATTGAGGATGTTGGAATAAGTGGCGAGCCGAATCATCAAGGTGATGAATGTTACAGGAGAGACATTATATAACAATAAATTGAAAATTTATTAGTGGGCTTTGTTCCTCCAAATAAACAAAAATAAAAGTTTATTAGTTCAGACTTCAGATTGTAATAAAATATATGAACTTAGTATCGTAAATTTAAAGATTATTAAAATCTTGTTAAATGATTTTACGGTCAACATTACAATTTCATATTTAATCCTTTAATGTGTGTAACTCTTCACAAGAAGACATATTTCTTGAGTTATGGCTAGAAATATAATAACATAATATTTTTTAGACGAGTGTATTTACCGCCGATAGTAGTGACAAACCCCTCCGGCCCTTACTATGGGTGTTTATGCTAAATAAATGAGCTATGAAATGTGTTTCGTTCTCATATATACGAGGATTGAGGCCCCAAACACATATTAAGAAATGAGGTGAACAACCACCATACCACACCACATGGTTATAATAGTATAAAGTTAATCATGTGTATTTACCCGACAACTGAATAGTTAGATTAGGCCATGGTATATATTAGAGCCTTTATAATCAAATGGTTTAGAGTTAAAATTACCCAAAATTCAAGATTGAATGCAGAAGGAAATGAACCTAATTCATATAGTTACTTGTTATGAAGATCAAAAGTGAATGCCTATGTGCCAAATAGCTTGACTTAATCATTCTTTTCCCTCCTACTTTAATAAAAAGTTAAATTTCGGAATAATGTATTAGTCTATGAATTACCTAAGTTTAAACTGCAATAAACTCTTCCCTGAAAGGGTATGATTGAAAAATAATATAAAACTATTCATATTATACCTTCAACCACTTAAACCATTTGGGCACTTGGTTCAGAAGAGGATGTGGTTGTTGAAATGAGTAGTGTGGCTACATGACTTGTTTATGCATATTCCTTCGTATGTGGAAGACAAGAGTAGATTGAAGGTTATCTCAGGTAAACAGTTCTACATCCATCCAGCAGAGCTAGCATAGTTGTTAAGGTTTATTGAAGAAGCATTAAGTGTTAAGAGATAGTCACCAAACTCATCTATCAATTCATTTTTCAATTCAGATTTATCTACCCTACTCTGCTATTTCTGATTTACTATTGTTATTCATTACCCATTCCTTTCATGGTATCTGGAGTTTGAAACTCCTCTTCAATGGAGTACACTACTAGAAAAAATGTTATAAGTTACGATATGATACCCAAGAAGTGGAAGTTAAGCTCACTCCCCTTCATGATTTCTGCCAAATAAGACAGTTAGTTTTGCCACGTCAAGCATTTCTTGCATTTTTCTTTGTAGCATATAGCAGTGCTGCAGTTACATCTATCCTCAAGAACATGAAGGCCATGTTCAAGCCACTTCATACAGGGCATTAACAACCTCATTAATTAACTTTATGCTTCATCTCTAGGTTGTTGGGAAGTAGTGTCTATTACTCCCATAAGAAGCAAGAACAAAGAAGCACATAAAGACAATTTGGTGTATTTTGAATTTCATCCTCCATTATTTTGTCAAATCACAGCAATACCAGATGACTGGTACTACTTCTATCAATTTCATCTTCAATATGTGCATTCTTACTTCTTAGCTCAAACTCTCATTTTCTGCAGCAATTTATAAATTCTGTGAATAAAGTGTTAGCATGAAATTTTACATATCTTTTACAATTCTTATTTGCAGTGTTCTCCCTTTGGCTTTGCAGACTAGGAGCCTTTTTGGATACATGCTTATTGGAGTCTACTAGAAAATGCATCAAATTAACTTTAATAAGTACTCTTTGGTTTGCTTCCAAACAGGTAGTAGGTCACCATGCATCTGCAACTCTAGAGCACTTTCTAAATACTTGTAAGATTCCATTGCTTGATAAAAGTGCCATGTAATTCGATCACGCTAACTATTACAGAAAGTCTCATGTATTACTATCAATAGCATCAACCATAATTTGCATTGAACACCCAGAATGGCTTCTAATGGTTTCACTTATAATATCAGCTGTTTATACGCATATTCTATTCAATGTGATATCTTTGTGAAAACATGAAAAACACAAATCTATTTCACTAAATATGCTTTCATTGAATTTAAGGACATGGTTGAACTCCATATAGAAAGCAAGATCAAAGGCGACAAATTTTGAACCCCTCTCTCAAATCTAATGGCAATCACTAAAGACAAATCTGCCCCAACATGGCACCATTTAGAGAAAACAAAAACACTACAAAGCTTTCTTGACTCTTAAAATTTCTGGGATGAAGCTTTCATAACAGTTACTTACATTTTAAATAGATTTCCATCTTCAGCAATTTCCAATCTTATACCTTATACAAAACTTTTACCCACCCCCAAACTAGTCCTCTCCCAATGCATATTTGGTGGTGCTTGGCTACTTCTAGGCCCTACAACAGTTACAAATGGCAATATAGATAATAGATTCACTGAGAGTACATTCCAGGCTATGATTCCATCACAAAAATACAGGTCCTTTGCACCAGATGGCATACTACAAGTTTCAGAAAATGTCATTATAATGAGTACGTTTGGAATGGTGTCGCACACAATTCAAAGTTACAGTAAATTCAGAAGCTACACTTTGTAGTTTCTCCCCATAAGTGATTATGAAACTTTCCACTGCAAAACTGAACAAAAACACTTTAAGTTTATCATAGTCCTGCGGTTCAACAACTTCTTTGTTCTAATCATAAATATGTGAATGTGGTTACCAATTTGGCAATTCCCACTTCCTTTATGACTTTCTCTTCTGCTATAAGTTCACCTGATCAACAAACAAATAGTGCTTATGATTATGAGCTGAGCAACATGCACCATCTCCCATGTCTACTTCTCCCTTACTTCTTGACACAACTGGTCCTGAAAAAAACATTGTTACACTGAAAAAAACATTGTTACCCTATCACTGCATGTCTGCATCCATGCTACCTCACTTCCTAAGATCTTGCTTACTCATTCAAAAACGACCTTCATTTAAGAAGCTTTAAATGGCCCTCATTGTAAAAAAGCTACCCAAGTAGAAGATGTGGATCACTACTTCAACAATATTTCATTTTATTCTTACTCTCTCCAGCACTATATCACACATTCACACCTCTCCTCTGCTGAACGCATGTTCAGCTGTAAAAGTAAGGGTGTGTTCAGCTATCTATTTGTATAAGTATAAATGGGCGTTCATATGCACTTCAAAACAAAAAAGTAAAAATAACATTTCTTCTAGATTGGAATGAAATTCCATTAACCATACACCAAATTGGTGTCGAAAAACACACAAAGAATGTTCCTTTAAACATGTTCTCAATCATGAACCACAAATAGGGCGGCTGCAAATAATAGTTTACTTATAACCTGTTAATATCATGCTGGAAGAAGAAAAATAAGTCATAAGGAAATGAAATTAAGATTCGATACCTATTTCCTGTTGAATGATATTTATTGAATTCGATCCATGTTTAAAAACACTAAGGTCCAACAAATATTTTACAGTTTGAGTACTAATAGCCTTATAAATACTGTAATAACTGACAGAAGCAATTATTAACATCCTTATACATGATTTTCTAGAACAGGAAAGAAAGATGGATCCCAAAAGAAAATAAGAATAGCTTAAATGAAGTGTTTGGCAAGGGAATAGAACAGAACAAAATCTAACTTGATGAACAGAACAGAATCTATGTTTGTTTTGTCCTAACTTGTTGACTAAACACTACCTAAGTTTTAACAGCTGGTCAGCAAAATTGTTCATACAATCTTCTAATAATATATAATAAATTGACACTATAAAGAAAACTCTTCATAAATACCCACTATAATATTTATTCATTTATAATGATTTAGCAATCAATGATTTGAAGACAGCTTTAAAAAAATTTATACATGCGCCAGAATAAATGAAGATTAAAAGAAGATAAAAGCAAAGAAAAACTAATGACTATATAATCCCAAGACTTCCATTAATCACCAGAGACTATTCAATTTATCACAAAAGCTATTGAAATATTTGGAATGAAACGAGCAGATAATTTAAGCCATTCTGAGACACCAACAACCTTTTTCATTCATTGAACGATATACAATTCAATATCCAAAGTGGCAAAGAAGCTCATAGCCTAACTAGCTCACTATTTCTTTAGGCCTGAAAGAGAAATAAAACCTAACACTAGCAGATGCTAAATGAAGGATTTAAAGCCAAAAAGAAAATTGGTAGTTTGAGCTAACACATTTATTGACTGTTACCAATTTGAATATTCTCAACATGAAGAATCATCGTGTGACTTAGAAGCAACAGCTTGCGCACGTCTTGTCTTTAAATCATCAATATAATTCTGATAGATATATGAAGCAAAACCCCAGATAGCCAAAAGCATGGAAATTATCTTCACCCCATTCATCTTATCATGAAAAACAATAACAGAAGCAATAGGAGTTACTGCCAAAGAGACAGTACTGATAACATTGGAGTAGAGAGAAGACACTAGGAAAATCAAGCCAACAACACCAACAGAACAAACCTGCCATGCCACCGCAGTCCAAACCAAAGTCAACACGTAAGCAACTTCTCCCTTCTTAAAACCCTCCATTTCTCCATGCAAACTGTGCCATTCCCCACTCGCAAAGAGGCCTATGGTGGAAGCACAAGTGGCAACGAGCGATGTGTATATTTGCATTTCCAAAACAACAGAAAATGTTTCCTTTTTCAGAACCTTATCAAAGGACAGTTGCATTAGGGAAAGTATAAGAGAGTAAAGTGCAGAAGCTCCAAGGGTAACAAGGAAACCAACAATGTATTTACCCTGGGATAAACCATCTGGTTTATCCGAGTCTTCATTAACAGCAAGGAGGGAAGCAGAAAAAGTGAGAACCACTGTCGAGTTTATAATCAAAGCGGTGAACTTTTGAGAATTGATGAAATAGGAGAAAACCGCATTAAAAGCTAACTGGGATGCACAAATCAGTGAATAAGTAGAAGCAGAGAGGTATAAGAGTCCAGTAGAGTACATCATATTGTCAGCAGCAATTAGGACTCCCAGAACAAAATATATCAAAACAATAACTTTGAAGGAAGGCGGAGCCGAAGAAGTTGAAGCCTCGCTAGATGAAGGAATTGCAAAGAATGGAATGAACAGGATTGGGAAGGCAGCAGTTTGGACTAAAGTAGCTATCCATTTACTATTTCCACCCTGGTCATAATAAAATCTTCCGAGGATAACCGCAGCGGATTGGCCTATAATAAGAAAGGCTATGCTGAGTGCCACCATAAACCACCACTGCCAACGCTTATACTTATCAAATGGTAATTCAGAACTTGGTCCAGCTAAGATCATCGGTTCTTCATTATCTGTAATTGGAAGAAACACTAAACTTAATATCATCTTTAAGACTTTAAAAGTAACAACAAGAACATAAAAAGAAAAGTAAATGCAAGAAAGAAAAAGGAAAAAAGATACAGAAGCACTTAAATTCAATACATAAGCACAATAGTAAACCTATGCACATAGGTTAGGATTTGAATATAGGTATATACCAAGGTTCACTCACCATTCCATCATAATAGTATAAGTTTTGGTTAGGATATTATGATGGAAGGGTAAAGTTTCACCAGCATATACTTATTATGCTGGTATATAACAATATTGTTAATCACCATACCAAGGTGCATATTATGATGGAAGGGTAAAGTTTTGGATAAACAATATTTTGTCAATCCTATGTTTCGCTGAAAGTGAAACCCAAACCACATTAAATGACTTGAAATTGGCTCTCAAATTATAATTTTTACCGGTAATGGCATCATATGTCACAAACACCAAGGAAAGATATTAAAGGACCTAACGTGGTTTTCATTGATTTGAGAAAGACATGATAAAGTATCCAAAGATGACTTAAAGAAGATTACAAATTGCTTATATTTGAATAATTAAATATATGTATCAGGGGACCATGGTCAGTGTCAGAACACAAGAAAGGAATATAGAGATTTCCCCATGCACCAAAGTTCGATTTTGAGCTCTTATCTTTTTATGTTGGTTTTTGACATGATTACTAAATATATCTAAACGATGCCATGACGTTTATTTTCTTGCCTATGATATAGTTTTATTTGTATACTCAAGAGAATAAATAAATATGGTGAGATACCAAATATGAAGATAAGCCTTGAAAATGCATGGCTACCGCATAAGTACACAAGAATATATTGAATGCAAGTTTAAGAAGAGACATACAAGTTCTAACTCCGGTGAGACTTGGAATACATACGATACCATAAATCTCAAGCTTCAAGTAACTTGGGTTCATTATATAAAATGATAAAGAAATAGAGGGAAATGTCAATATTAGAATTTTACTAATGTGGATGAAATGAAAGAATGCTTTGATCGTAATATGCCATTCAAAAAGAATCACTTATCACTCAAGTTTAAAAGAATTTTTCTGCACTGTTATAAGACTTGCAATGTGGAATGAGACTGACTGTTTATTAGGAGTTACTTGCTCCTAGTTTGTTGTAAGTTGTACTGATTCAGTTTAGTTAGTGATTGTTATATGTTTGGCTGTAACAACTTTTCATTCAGTTAATACAATAGATATTTTCTCTCTGTTCATATCACTCTCAATATGGTATGGGCAGTAAAACGCCAATAAGAAAGTAAACTTAGATTCAGAAAGATAAACATGCTATGATCAATAAGTATAATTAAGTGATTACATGAGATAAGATACGATTAGAAATATAACTATTAGAGAAAGATAAAGATGGGGAACTCCTATTGTAGAAAAGATGGTAGAGTCCTGTCTTAAATGGTTTGTTCATGTGCGGAAAAAACCTAAGGAAACACCACTAATGACAGTTTACCAAATGGAGGATAGCTGAGTAGTTAATGATAGAGGGAGACAGAGGAAAACTATATGCCAAAACATAAAGAGAGGTTTAGAAGTAAATGGTTTGCTGATAAACTATAGACCAAAACATTAAGAGGTGTTTAGAAGTAAAGGGTGACAAAAAAAACTATAAGCCAATTCACTAAGGTGGACTTAGAGGTGTGAGCTCAACACATGACAGGGTACTATGCTATCATTTTGATTCACAAAGCTCGCCCCACCCGTTTGTTTGGTTTGCCGTTCTTATGCGGTACATGAAAACTTCAACTGAAAACACTCAAACGTGAAAGGAACCCTTTACTTCCATTGGCTTGAATACGCTTTCATGTTGATCTCAACTTGAATCTAAACACACCCCTAGTCGGGGAAAATGATTGATTGTGTTGGTGATCAATAAATAACATTAATTTGGTCCTTACAAACAGTAAATTTTGCACTATATTGATGTCAAAGAAAACATCAGTGGCCACAGAAAGCTAACTGAAAACATGGAGGAAACTTAGAGTTTGACCAACCAAGAGAACAATATTGGCGCAAATACATTCATATACACATATAACCGTCCATAAAGATCAATTTTTTGAGGACAACCAGAACAACCCAAAACACAAAACATTAAATGAACATGCAAAAATTCTCCATACCCACTTCATTTAATGACTCAATCAATTCAAAAAACAGAGCAATTAAAAAAACAGAGCAATTCAATAAACAGAGCAATCAGAAAGAAATAAAAATCAAAACCCAGGAACAAAATCACGTAAAATCAATCATGTTCAGTGGAAAACCCATATGTTAATTTGGAATTCAATTAGCTGAATGAAACTGTAGTTACCCGTCATGGTGATTTGATCAGGTGCAACGAAGAAGCTTTTGAGCGTCGAAATTGAAGGAAGGGTTTCTATTTTTCAAAGGGGTATTACTATTGCGGAGAAGAAAGACAAACAAGTGACGTAGCGAACATGAACATGGCCCATGCTGTGAATGAAATCGTGAAATGAATCGAATTCGATTCAAAGGTTTGGTTCATAGGTAGCAAATTGGCAATTCTTGTTTGTTCTTTGATCACGTGACACCGCTTAAAGCGAATATAACAGTTGACTTGAGTAGGAATGGTCCATATTTTACGGGCGAATTGGGTTTTTATGTGAGAGTTAAGGAAATATCTTTTTTTTGAACTGAAAGAAATCATTAGTTATGAGTCAATTGATTTAAGGCTTAATTGCAACTTTGGTCCCTGACGTTTACCAATTCTCCGATTTTAGTCCCTCACCTAATTTAATTACACAGATGGTCCCTGACTTTGTTGGTCGTCTGCAACGTTGCTCCTGCCGTTTATTGGTTAACGGAGGAGGCTTACTCGGATGTCCAATTGGAGAGAGAAAGAAGGACTGAAGAGAGAGGGAAGCATGCGAGTTGCACGTGAGACCTGCAACGGTCATCTTCTACCATCTTCCTCCTTAAAAAACAGAGCACCGTGAGGAAGATGTTTCGAAGCTTGAGATTGAGCGAAAAGGGAAGAGATAAAGAACGAACGAGGCCCTAGAGGCAAGGAAGAAGATTGAATCAGTTGCTGGTCTCTTTCTCTCTCCAATTCGACTTCCACATCAGCTAAGTGACCATCCACGTAAACCTTCTCTATTGACAAATAAACGGTAGGACCAACGTTGCAGACGACCAGCTAAGTCAGGGATTATCCGTGTAATTAAATTAGGTGTGGGACTAAAATCGTGGAATGGGTAAACGTCAGGGACCAAAGTTGCAACTAAGCCTTGATTTAATTATCAACGGTCAAGATTTTTTATTAAGTTTGTTTTACAATGAATACTTATGCAAGAGTTTGAGAGAGCTTATCTAAAGAATTTATGGTATATGTTTTCACTTTTCAGCTTATTTTCAGAAGTTGCTGAGATTAGCATATGTATAAAGACTTATACCTACCTATAATCTATTTTGAGGTTATCATATTAGCTCATGATTAAGCGCTTATGTAATAAGTGATTATTGCGATAAGTATGTTCCAATAATAATAGCTATGCTCATGTGTTCAGCATTTACCAATTCCACTCCCTTTATGCCTTTATCTACTGCTATACGTTCATCTGATCAACACATAAATTGTGCTTATGATTATGAGCTGAGCAACATGCACCATTTCCCATATCTACTTCTCCCTTACTTCTTGACACAACTGGCATTGCAAATAGCACGCTTGACACTATAAAGAAAACCCTTCATAAATAGAAATATTTAGTCCTTTATACTGATTTAGCAATCAATGATTAGAAAATAGCTTTAAAAAATGTATAATAACACCAGAATAAATTAAGAAAAAAGAAGATAAAAGGAAAGAAAACCTAACAACAATAATCCCAAGACTTCCAAAGTTCCAATAATCACCAGAAACTATTCAAAATATCATAAAAGCAAGAATCAAAAGAGCAGAGAATTTAAGCCCTTCTGAGAGACCTTTTCATTCAACATCCAGAGTGGCCAAGAACCTCATAACCTAACTAGCTCACTATTTCTTTAAGCCTGAAAGAGAAATAGAATCTAAGACTAGCAGCTGCTCACTGAAGGACTAATTAAAGCCAAAAAGATTAGAAGGAAAGAAAGTACTTTGAGCAAAGACATTCGTTGATTGTTCCCAGTTTGAATATTCTCAACAGGAAGAACCATTGCTTGACTTAGAAACAACAGCTTGCGCGCGTCTTGCCTTTAAATCATCAATATAATTCTGATAGATATAAGAGGCCAAACCCCAGATAGCCACAAGCATGGAAATTATCTTCACCCCATTCATCTTATCATGGAACACTATAACAGAAACAATAGGAGTTACTGTCAAGGAGACAGTACTGATAACATTGGAGAAGAGCGAAGACACTAGGAAAATCAAGCCAACAGCACCAACAGAACAAACCTGCCACGCTACTGCGGTCCACACCAAAGTCAACACATAAGAAGCTTCTCCCTTGTGAAAACCCTCCATTTCTCTGTGCAAACCGCGCCATTCCCCGCTTGCTAATAGGCCTATGGTGCAAGCACAAGTAGCGACGAGAGATGTGTATATTTGCATTTCCAAAACAACAGAAAATGTTTCCTTTTTCAGAACCTTCTCAAAGGACAGTTGCATTAGGCAAAGTATAAGAGAGTAAAGTGCAGAAGCTCCAAGGGTAACAAGGCAACCAACAATGTAATTCCCTTTGGATAAACCTGATGGTTCATCTGAGTCTTCATTAACAACAAGTAGGGAAGCAGATAAAGTGAGAACCACTGTAGAGTTTATGATCAAAGCAGTGAACTTATGAGAATTGATGAAATAGGAGAAAACCGCATTGAAAGCTAACTGGGAAGCACAAATCAGTGAATAAGTAGAAGCAGAGAGGTATAAGAGTCCAGTAGAGTACATCATATTGTCAGCAGCAATTAGGACTCCTAGAACAAAAGTTATCAAAACAAGAACTTTGATGGAAGGTGGAGGAGCCGAAGAAGCTGAAGCCTCGCGAGACGAAGGAATTGAAAATAATGGAATGAGCAGGATTGGGAAGGCAGCAGTTTGGACTAAAGTAGCCATCCATTTACTACTTCCACCTTGTTCATAATAAAATCTTCCGAGGATAACCGCAGCTGATTCGCCTATAATAAGAAAGGTTATTCTGATTGCCACCATAAGCCACCACTGCCAACGCTTATACTTATCAAATGGTAATTCAGAACTTGTTACAGCTAAGATCACAGGTTCTTCTTTATCTGCAATTGAAAGCAGAAGTCTTCTTTATGTATTTTAAAATTAAACACAAGAACATCCAAAGAAAAGTAAGCACGTTTTGGCTATAGAGAAGCTTCCGTGAGTAGCTTCTAGGTGCCAAAATTGATGTTGAGAAAAAATAAAAAACTGATCAAAACATGTTATAAAGAAAAAGGAAAAAATAAATGCAGAAGCATTTAAACTCAATACATAAGTACAACAGTAATATTATACATATAGGTTAGGATTTGAATATAGGTATATACCAAGGTTCGTTCACATGGAAGAAAGGTGATTTGGTATAACTTGTACTTATTAAGTATGATGGAAGGCTAAAATTTTGATTAACAATATTATGTTTTGACCTTCGTTTGGATTGAGGGAAGAGGATGGAGTGGAATGGAATGGAAGAGAGGAGCAACAGAACCCTTGTTTGTTTTATTTAAAATTTAATGGAATGGAGTGAAACTCAATGTTACATGTTTCATCAAATACCACTCTTTTCCTCAATTTTGTTACCCTAAATTTGGGAGGAATGGGATAGAGCACAAAACTGATCCTTTAATAAAATTATAAAAATACTAATTTGCCCTCTAATAAACCCTTTCTAAACTCAAGATTTTTGTGATAATCGTGATTATTTTCCCTTCCTGCTTTTCTACTTCTCGTTTTTGTGCTAAAGCTGAGGGCTGACTGAGAAGATGAAGAAGGTTTAGTGGATGGAGAGATGATGAGAATGATGCATGCGACATTTCAAAGTAAGATGAGTTTGAGAAACTAAGTCTTCCTATTTTGGAACGTGTGAACGGACCTTTAAAAATGACACTTGCAGAAGCAGATCTTGCAGTTGAGATTTGAGAATGTATATATGGTTGAGGTGGTTTTCTAGGTCTCATGTAGCAAAGCATAAACAAACTTTGGCAGATTTTTTTAAAAAGGAGCCTAGGAGCTCGTACAAGAGTTTCAAGTAAAGTTGTTTACATTCTATTCTCTGTTTAGAGAGGCACCTTTGACATGTTTTAAGCTTATTCATGCAATTAGTGTTTTTAAACTAAGTATTTTAGATCTCTCAAAAAAAAAAACTAAGTATTTTAGGAATAAACAAATTAAACCGTTCGTTATCTAAACAATAGAGTGGTAAATTTATTCCATTTCATCATATAATGTACAAATAATGGAAAATAAATTTTATTTCGTTCCATATCATTCTGTTATGTTCCATTCCATTCCGTTCCTATGTTCCATTAATCCAAATATACTTGTGTAAATAAAAAGACAATCCAATGTTTCGCAGAAAGTAAAACCCAAATTATAAGATACTCTATAGATTTTTCATGACATTAAGTGACTTGAAATTAGTTCTCAAATAATAATTTTTTTCTCGTAATGACCATCTATAGATGTTTTAAAAAGATTTAGAATTGCTTACATTAAGAATAATAAAGAATTTGGTTCTAAGTGAACTCACTTTAGAATATAAAGTAAGCATCACAATCATTGATTGAGTTTAATGGTTCTGTTACTTACTTTCCTCTATAAAATGAGTCATCTCACTTTAACGTAGGCGGATCCGAATGACTAATGATAAGAAACTCTCTTTCAAAAAAAATGATAGGAAACTCAGTAAAAAGCCAATAATAAAGTGAACTTAGTTAGATAATAAACATGCAGCATGCTATGATCGAAAAGTGATTAAAAAGACATTCATACATACACTTAACAGTCACTAAAGATAAAAAAAATTGGTGACAATCCGAACTACCCAAGACATGAAATTTCAAAAACACAGAGCAACCAGACCATACAACCAAAACAATAAAAATTGAAGGCATAACCAAACCATATAAATGAAGCTCTAGAGAGAGTGACATGTTGTTGAGAAGCTTTTGGCCCTCGAACACTCCAAGAAGGAATAGTAAGAGTGAGAGAAGTGGAGAAGTGACCTGAAATGATTCGAATAGGATGGTGCTTTTTGTAAGCAGCAATTGACAATTCAGTTTGGTTCTTTTTTAACACATAAAACACTTATAGCTATAATAGTTAAGTAGATGTCCCATACTTTACGGTTGGTAGCTACCTACCCCACATGTAGTTAAGTAGTTTCTTTTCATGCTTACGTGATGCGCTTTGATCTGTGTTTTTCTTCAATATGAGTTCAGAGGTAACCAACATTTTAAAGCCATTTTGTTTTCTTGTGTTTTTCTTCCTCTTTCTCAGCAACCAATTAACACCTCAAATAGGTTTTACATTTCCATTCAAAAATTATTCATTTTTCCACTTGTGCTTTTATTTTCCCCTGTTTTGTATTCTCAATTGAACGAGCTGCTACGAGTTTGATGAATTAAGGTGCTTAATTTGTAGTCAATTAGAGTGATGGTGATTTGGAGGGAGACCTTCAATAATTGGGGATTTAGGAAATTTGTATACTTGATGATGCACATAAAAAGGTTAAGTTGATGTGCTCATACTGTAATTGAATGAAGCATGATAATGCTCAAGTACCAGATCAGTGCAGGGGAGTGGGAGAAAGTGTGAGAGAGTGCTGGTTCCACATATTGCAGGTGTTCATTACATATTGAGGAACATAAAGCAATTAAACATTAATAAGTACTACATGGAAGTGTTCATTGACTTTATTCTTTAAGGTCCTGGCTATATATGTAACTAATTAATGCATGTCCAAGAGAGGACAGTGATTAATTAGCATTTGCCTTATTCTAACCATGCATATATGAGTCATTATTTTTAATTGGTACTATTCTTGCTTGCCAAGAGGCCACCAAGACCGGGCCAGTAAGAAAGGATAGGACGGACTCCACCCATGAGGTAGTCTTCATTTTTGCCTGGAGTAAACTTGATACGTGCATATTGCTCTCCTTTGAAGAGGTAAGCTTCATTGGTGATATGAGAAGCAAAAGCAGCTTCAATCCCGCTTTCAAAGATCGTGCCGGCCAAACAAGGCCACTCATTTTTAATGGTTTTGGGGTAACTCACGCTGATAGAAGCATAGTTTATACGAGCGTATTGGTCTCCTGTGAATATGTAAGCTTCATTGCTCACACTTGACCTGAATGCAGCATCGATCCTTTTCTCGAACACTGTACCCTTCAAGCAAGGAAACATGTCAGGGATTGACATAGGACCTCTGAGTATTTTGTCATCTGAGGAATGTGGAGCATAGTATATGTAGGCACACAGGTTTCCGGAGAAAATGTAGGCCTCGTTGCGATCAGTGTCAAAGGCGCATTCTATGCCATGTTCTCCAAATGGTGTGCCTTTAAGTGATTGAAAAGCAACAGAAATAGGATATGGCCCATTCAAAATTTTGTCATCAGTGGTTCCTGGAGCATAATCCAATAATACATACTGACCATTGTTCATGAATATGTAGGCTTCATTGTTCACAGATGAACGGAATGCAGCATTGACACGAACAGGAGCGATTGGAGACATGATCTTAATTTCTTATAGATATTGAAACAAGAGGGATTGATAGATGGATGAGTGTATGTTATTAAGCCCAACACCAAACAAGGATATATACACAGAGATCTAGAGAGAGAGGGAGAGAGAGATTACATATTCATGAACATACGTTATGGCTGATAGCGATAATAGTTAAGTAGATGTCCCATACGTTACGGCTGATAGCTACCTACTCCACATGTAGATTCTTTTCATGTTTACCTGTATCTTACACATGATATAATCATGTGTCATCCATGATTTACCTATATCTTACACATGATATAATCATGTTTGAACCGAAAACATCCACTAAAGCTAACTTGCGTAGTAAAAGTTTTTTCTCATCCACAAAAATAGTTAAAGGAAATTAAACATAACTGGTCGTGTGGAGTCGTTGGGGGGAATTGTCGTGTGAAATAGCATTTATTTGTATTAGTGTTAAAAGATGAAATAATGTATTAGTTTAGAGAGGTTTTCCATTTATTTGTCAGAACCTATTATGTTAATATACTTCATAAGGATTATTATATGCGTGTTTTGATAGATTCCTTTTTCATATTCTGTGTATTTGGATTGGAACTTATTGCTAAATCTTCATGAGAAGATGCTGATCTTCATGAGAAGCTGCTACTACGTCTTTCTTTTAAAGCAAGTTGTTTCGCTGACATGCTTTATTATCTGTGCAACAGTTCTTTATAGGGTATCCTGCTCCCATTGCTTACCATGGAGAAAGTGAAGATCTAAAATTTGAGGCAACTCTGGCTGCTGAACATAACACTCAGAGAGATAAAGGTGTTTATGTTGGTGTACAGGAGAAAGAAGATCATGAGGTTGATACTGAAGACGATGAGCTAGAAGATATTTGGAGGGAAATGTCAATGTCAGTAGAATGTTCTATATTATGATAAGTTTAACTTGTTTTCACAGTTCTATAAGAACAACTATCTTTGTCAATTCATTATATCTTCTACTAATTTTGTTCCTTCTTTTATGTCTTTTAATTTCACTTGTACTTCTACTAGGATGTTTCTATGAATCCTCCGCTTGAGGAAGAAGTTGAAAAAGATGCTGATTGTGATCATTCTTTTGTTTTAAAAGATAATATTGGTTATGTTTGTCGCGTCTATGGGGTCATTGACATTGTAGACAACACATTCTTGTGGTGAATGATAGGAGGATATGTATGGCATATTTCCCATCAGTGTTTAACTAATCAGGATGCTCTAGTACTTGATTTTGGTTTTCATCCCTGTTTAACTTTTATTATCTGAGGTTTGCAACTATGGCGGGACACTGTTTTGTTCCATTACTGTGCAGGTTATTTATGTATTTCCAGTTTCAATGTGCTTTATTCCTCTTCCTAAATGTAGATAAACTTTGTGCTACTCATTAGTCGTCAAGGGAAGGTCAGGCTGACAAAATGGTATTCACCTTACACTCATAATGTATTTGGTTTTCACAGTGGGAAGACTAAGGTTTAATATATGTATATCTGTTAGTTCTATTCAACACTTGTATTGTATTTTGCTTACAAACTGTTTGAAAAAAAATATGATAAAATTCATATTTGTTTAATTAAATGTGAAGTTTTGTTTATTTGCCAAATTTTTAGCTAACAAGCAGTGTTTACAGTATTATAAGGAATTCAAAGTTCAAACCTCCTAGGACGTTATCTAAGATGTCATGCTTTGGGGAGTAACCCGAATTTGCTTTAAAATCTCGAAATGGTGGGATTACGTATTAGCTGCTAATGGATGTATATATAAACTGATATAACATTGAGTTGTGGGCTGTTAATTTTGTAGACTCCGAATGATTGGCATGACCAAGAAGTTGATGTAGTAAATGAACCTTATAGACCAATATCTTCTGCGGCGATTTCTGGGAATGAAGTATCATCTAAATCTGAGATATATGTGCTTTCCTTTTGTTACTTTTTTGTTATTATTTATATTTTGTGAATGTGTCAAGGATGCACACCCGGTTCAGTTCTATCATGGGCTCACATAATGAATTTGTCACTACATAGGTTAAATTTTAATTTTTCTTGACATGTTTATTGTTGGTGTTATCTTTATCATATGCTTAGACTGATGAACTTCTGATAGATTTTCTTTTTTTTGATGGACTATATTTCAGAGGTTGCTCCTAAGCTTGTTCTTTAGTTTGTGGATGTTAAAGGGCTAAGAATTTCATATGTCAAGAGTCACCTTCAGGTTTCTATGTTTTTGTTCATTTTCACAAAAAAAATGATGTGTTTTCACTGAGACTGTTTCAGGATTGGTTCTGTCTTGTTTATTAGGGTTCTTTCTCTCTTTATCCAAACCAGATGTACAGGAACATGAGAGATTAATTGGTAAGACAATGCACTATAACCTTCTTTTACTGTAAAAGCACATAAACAAGCAGCTTTTGTTCTTATGATCATGGCTCGTCAATGCACGCCATGTTCCTTCTATCTGCTCTATGGGAATAGTAGCTGGATGTGAAAAATGAGTGGTCCTGATTCGGTTGTAGACTGATTAAGCCACTTAGAATCAATCATTTCCATAGAAACTAGCTCCTTGCTCTCATTGTAGCTCAGGGAAGCAGCAGGGGAATTAGCAAGTATTGTTGTAAAATATGGATATGGTGTTCTCTAGACATTTGCAGGAGTATAGTAGAGGTGAAAAAGTATTTATATAGTATTCTAGTTAGAAGTATTCGATTCACCAATCTGCAATTGTAATGACACTTTGGAAGCTCTTTTTGTGCATCAGGCTATTCTGAAGATGAAGAGCAGGCATGTTGCTGGGACCATCACAAAAAAGAAAAAGAGTGAGTGTTGTGTTGATTACTTTTGTCCCTCTCTCACCAATAATTTTAACAGCTGGATTTGTGAAAGTTATGCTCTTTAAAGCTGGAAAAATATCAAAAGGATTCTTCTTTAATCTTCAATTTCACACCCCTTCATGACATGAGCCAAGGGCAGCCATAACTTCTTCCTTCATGAGAAAAAAGCAACAACTAAACTGTAGGTGTTGTATTGTATGACTATGTAGTTCATATATTCATTTCCCCCTTCATAGAGTTTCAAATCTTTGATTTTTCTGGTAAATATTTTGATATTTTGATAAAAGATGTTAAGGTTGCCTTTTTTATTTGGTACTGCAGTTGAGGGCAAAGAAGAAGATCAAGGAAAATTTTCTAGTTGAAGGAATGAGTAGAGTGCTGTCATGGATTACTTTCTCATCGTTGTAGGAAATTGTTGTAATTTTGACTGGCTTAGTTACTCTTTTTGCTTTGTAAGTGAGTTCTTAATTATATGCAGAATGAATGTGTAATTGATTATACATATTCATTCTTTAATGTATACCCGAATTCTATTCTGTATTCTCATATAAATTTCCAGTTTAATTATATTTTATAATCAAATTTTTTTATGTTGAAGCTGGATATATTCAAGTTGATGCATTAGTTTTGACTATTTTGTAGGCTAAATGTGCAGTACCCTTTTACAGCACTTTTTTATTATCTCAAACGCTGTAGTATCTAGTCATGTTTAAAGGTTTTTAATACAAAAGCGCTTCAAAAGGTGTTTTATTAATTAAGACGCAAAAGCGCTTAAAGGACCTATTAAGGCACCGAGAGTTAAAGCGCTCCCAAAGCGCTTTAAAATGCAAACAAAGTGCTTTAAAAAGCCTTTTCTGGGATAGTAATTTTAATTGTTTTTAGTTAACGTGATTTATTTTAGAATTTATAAAATATATAGTTAATTTTAAGTTAAATAGTAATCCAAAATTTTTATGTGCTTAATGTCATCAATTACTCAATGTCATTATTCAATAATGTTTTAAACTAGACAGAACTTTCATAGTACAAAAGTGTCCTTTCGATAAAGCTTCCAAGTCATGTGCTCTTGGAATATGAGATGTGCACGTCATAGTAATCATGTGTGCTTTTGGTAGATTCACGGGCATGCTTTTAGAATAAATTGAAATAACATCAAAGTTTTTATGTGCTTAATGTCAATCAATTACTCAATGGTAAAGCTTTCATGTGTGTCGTCAAACTTAATTAAATTGCCAGCTTTGTGGGATAACTTTCAATCATGGTTGAACTGATGTTAGAGAACATAGCAACTCGCTATTCATTTCCTTGTTTCTTTGATGTGATGCAAGACTATTACTGATTTGAATGCATGTTTGGTGGATGCTGCATGAGCATTAAGCTTCCTTATTGTGTGTCTCCATTTACTCGAGAGAAATTTTAGTCTATGTAAGTGTGATAGAAAGATATAGTTAAAATCATATTCAGTGGGGAGGTAATAAGTTACTTTTTAGCACTTTCTCCCCAATTCCTAGCTCTACTACTGCAGAAAGTAAACCTTGAAATTGCAGCAGTACGTCTCAAACATTGGAGAATTAGGTGAGAGATCAACCATAAGTATGCCTGCGCAGTGTTAGAATGTGTGTGATTTTAGCGCAAAAGTATACCTGCAGCTGCACTGATTATCTTATTAAGCACTGCATCATCTACTTCAGTTCGCATGGCACATTTTAAGTTCATCTAGAATGATCCTTTTCTGTTGCTATCCAATGAATAATGACATTAAGTAATTGATGACATTAAGTTCATGCTTGTCAATGTACCAAAAGCACACATGATGACTATGACATGCAAGAGCACATGACTTTGAAGCTTTAGGGAAATGACACTTTTGTACTTTGAAAATTTTGCCTAGTCCAAAACATTATTGAATAATTATATTGAGTATGACACTTTTGTATTATGAAAGTTTTGTCTAGTCCAAAACATTATTGAATAGTGACATTAAGCATGACACTTTTGTACTATGAAAGTTTTGTCTAGTTCAAAATATTATTGAATATTGATATTGAGTATGACACTTTTGTACTATGAAAGTTTTGTCTAGTCCAAAACATTATTGAATAATGACATTGAGTAACTGATGATAGTAAGCACATAAAAACTTAAAAACTTTGTTGTTATTGATGACTATAACATGCACATGTCATATTCCAAGAGCACCTAGCTTGGAAGCTTTACCGAAAAGACACTTTTATACTATGGAAGTTTTGCCTAGTCCAAAACATTATTGAATAATGACATTGAGTAATTGATGACATTAAGCACAGAAAAACTTTGTTGTTATTTCATTTTTCCTTCTTTATTCTACAAGCATGCCCGTGAATGTACAAAAAACACACATGATGACTATGACATGCACATGTCAAGTTCCAAGAGCATATGACTTGAAAGTTTTACCGAAATCACACTTTTATCTAGTCAGTATAGTCTTGAAAAGTTATATTAAAGAGCATCATGTGGAAGTCCACTAGGCGCAGCTTACAAATAAATGTCAATCCACATAAGAAAAGGAAATTCCCTTATAAAACACCTTAATAATGAAATCAAAAGCTCAAGCACTTCATAAACCAAACCTATAAAACCATCAATGGAAGTTTTCTTTTAACATTTCTCCTCTAATCAAACTAGTTTTATGCTCTGTTTGTTTTTAGAGATTATGACAGGAAGGAAGTTGGTGGGATGGAAGTTAAGTGGCAAACAGTGTTTTCCATCCGTTTGCATGAGAGAGCAAAATGATGGGAAAGGAATAAATGCGTGTGGGCCCCACAAAAAAATTTCTCTCCAACAATGAGAAGAAAACTAACACATCACATTAATTTCCTTCTCTATCCTTCATGTTGTTGTGCATTGGGCAACATGTTCTAGAATTTGTTCAATTGAGTTATATTTTTTTTCTTGTTTCAACTACTGTTGTGCTTACTTTTTTGTTTTTCTTAAAAACATTAATAATATAGAAACAAAACAAAAATTCGTATTATAATAATAATTTTAAAAAATGCAGTTTATATTTTCAGTTTTATAGTTCAAAAGAAAAAAAATTAATTATTATAACTATAAAAATTATTTTCAAATTTTATATATATTATAATATTAAATATAATATACAACAAATAATAGTTTTATAACAACCATTTTGTATAGATTGAATATATATATATATATATATATTTATAAAAGAATAAAGTGGTAATTATATATCATACTTATTTATCGCACTCGTAAAATATATCTGTTTAAATCTCTGGGTTTGAGTGTTCAAATTTTAAGAGTTGCACTCTTAGTCTCTTATGCTTCGTTTGGATGTAGGAGGGGAAATGAAAGGAAGAATTTAAAAGAGAAAAAAAAAATAAGAAAAATGAGATAATATTCATGTTATTTGGATTGGGAGGAAAAAAACAGAGAAAGTCAAGCCAACAGCACCAACAGAACAAACCTGCCAGGCTATTGTGGTCCACACCAAAGTCCACATATAATAAGCTTCTCCCTTGTGAAAACCCTTCATTTCTTCGTGCAAACCGCGCCATTCCCCGCTCGCAAATAGACCTATTATGCAAGCACAAGTAGTGACGAGCAATGTGTATATTTGCATTTCCAAAACAACAACAAATATTTCCTTTTCCAGAACCTTCTCAAAGGACAGTTGCATCAGGGAAAGTATAAGAGAGTAAAGTGCAGAAGCTCCAAGGGTAACAAGGCGACCAACAATGTATTTCCCTTTGGATAAACTACATGGTTCATCTAAGTCTTCATTAGCAACAAGTAGGGAAGCAGATGAAGTGAGAACCACCGTAGAGTTTATAATCAAAGTAGTGAACTTCTGAGAATTGATGAAATAGGAGAAAACAACATTGAAAGCTATCTGGGAAGGACAAATCAGTGAATACGTAGAAGTAGAGAGGTATAAGAGTCCAGTGGAATATATCATGTTGTCAGCAACAATTAGAACTCTGAGAACAAAATATATCAAAACAAGAACTTTGATGGAAGGCGGAGAAGCCGAAGAAGTTGAAGCCTCGTGAGACGAATGAATATATCACTTACTAAAGCCGAAGCAAAGCTATGAAGCACCAATTCCGACACGACACGACACTGATACTCTGACATGGCTAATCTTCAAAAAGTAGGACTCTGGGACACTGCGTATATACATATATACATAAATATGTGTGTGTGCGCACATGCGTGCTATGTGTGCGCTACGTGCATGCTACATACATGTATGTAGATAAATAAATAGATAGATTTATTGACATTCTCAAAGATAATATAAGTTAGTCTCTTTATAAAGAAAACATGAAACCAATTTCTTAAACTTTAAGTGAGCTTTATAAAAATACTAAGAGGAACTATTTTACAAAGTGACAGCTTTGTCTAAAAGCACACATGATTACTATGACATGCACATGACATATTCCAAGAACACATGACTAGGAAGTTTTATCGAAATGACACTTTTGTACTATGAAAGTTTTGTCTAGTCCAAAACATTATTGAATAATGGCATTGAGTAATTGATGACATTAAGCATATAAAAACTTTGTTGTTATTTCATTTTTCTTTCTTTATTCTACAAGCATGTCCGTGAACTTACGAAAAGCACATATGATAACTATGACATACATATGTCATATTCCAAGAGCACATGGCTTGAAAGATTTACCGAAAGGACGCTTTTGTACGATGAACGCTTTGCCTAGCCCAAAACATTATTGAATAATGACATTGAGTAATTGATGACATTAAGCACATAAAAACTTTGTTGTTATTTCATTTTTCCTTCTTTATTCTACAAGCATGCCCGCGGCCGGAAAAGACAGATCTGAGAATTGCGTATATTGAGTGAGATGCCGCTTCAAAGATGCGAATGTACCAAAAGCATACATGATGACTATGACATGCAAATACCATGTTCTAAGAGCACATGACTTGAAGGCTTTGCCGAAAGGATACTTTTGTCTAGTCTATATAGTCTTGAAATATTTGGAATGAAACGAGCAGATAATTAAAGCCATTCTGAGACACCAACAACCTTTTTCATTCACTGAACGATATACAATTCAATATCCAAAGTGGCAACGAAGCTCATAGCCTAACTAACTCACTATTTCTTTAGGCCTGAAAGAGAAATAAAACCTAACACTAGCATATGCTAAATGAAGGATTTAAAGCCAAAAAGAAAATTGGTAGTTTGAGCTAACACATTTATTGACTGTTACCAATTTGAATATTCTCAACATGAAGAATCATCGTGTGACTTAGAAGCAACAGCTTGCGCACGTCTTGTCATTAAATCATCAATATAATTCTGATAGATATATGAAGCAAAACCCCAGATAGCCAAAAGCATGGAAATTATCTTCACCCCATTCATCTTATCATGAAAAACAATAACAGAAGCAATAGGAGTTACTACCAAAGAGACAGTACTGATAACATTGGAGTAGAGAGAAGACACTAGGAAAATCAAGCCAACAACACCAACAGAACAAACCTGCCATGCCACCGCAGTCCAAACCAAAGTCAACACGTAAGCAACTTCTCCCTTCTTAAAACCCTCCATTTCTCCATGCAAACTGTGCCATTCCCCACTCGCAAAGAGGCCTATGGTGGAAGCACAAGTGGCAACGAGCGATGTGTACATTTGCATTTCCAAAACAACAGAAAATGTTTCATTTTTCAGAACCTTATCAAAGGACAGTTGCATTAGGGAAAGTATAAGAGAGTAAAGTGCAGAAGCTCCAAGGGTAACAAGGAAACCAACAATGTATTTACCCTGGGATAAACCAGATGGTTTATCAGAGTCTTCATTAACAGCAAGGAGGGAAGCAGAAAAAGTGAGAACCACTGTCGAGTTTATAATCAAAGCGGTGAACTTTTGAGAATTGATGAAATAGGAGAAAACCGCATTAAAAGCTAACTGGGATGCACAAATCAGTGAATAAGTAGAAGCAGAGAGGTATAAGAGTCCAGTGGAGTACATCATATTGTCAGCAGCAATTAGGACTCCCAGAACAAAATATATCAAAACAATAACTTTGAAGGAAGGCGGAGCCGAAGAAGTTGAAGCCTCGCTAGACGAAGGAATTGCAAAGAATGGAATGAACAGGATTGGGAAGGCAGCAGTTTGGACTAAAGTAGCCATCCATTTACTATTTCCACCCTGGTCATAATAAAATCTTCCGAAAATAACCGCAGCGGAATTGCCTATAATAAGAAAGGCTATGCTGAGTGCCACTATAAACCACCACTGCCAACGCTTATACTTATCAAATGGTAATTCAGAACTTGGTCCAGCTAAGATCATCGGTTCTTCATTATCTGTAATTGGAAGAAACACTAAACTTAATATCATCTTTTAAGACTTTAAAAGTAACAACAAGAACATAAAAAGAAAAGTAAATGCAAGAAAGAAAAAGGAAAAAAGATACAGAAGCACTTAAATTCAATACATAAGCACAATAGTAAACCTATGCACATAGGTTAGGATTTGAATATAGGTATATACCAAGGTTCACTCACCATTCCATCATAATAGTATAAGTTTTGGTTAGGATATTATGATGGAAGGGTAAAGTTTCACCAGCATATACTTATTATGCTGGTATATAACAATATTGTTAATCACCATACCAAGGTGCATATTATGATGGAAGGGTAAAGTTTTGGATAAACAATATTTTGTCAATCCTATGTTTCGCTGAAAGTGAAACCCAAACCCAAACCACATTAAATGACTTGAAATTGGCTCTCAAATTATAATTTTTACCGGTAATGGCATCATATGTCACAAACACCAAGGAAAGATATTAAAGGACCTAACGTGGTTTTCATTGATTTGAGAAAGACATGATAAAGTATCCAAAGATGACTTAAAGAAGATTACAAATTGCTTATATTTGAATAATTAAATATATGTATCAGGGGACCATGGTCAGTGTCAGAACACAAGAAAGGAATATAGAGATTTCCCCAGGCACCAAAGTTCGATTTTGAGCTCTTATCGTTTTATGTTGGTTTTTGACATGATTACTAAATATATCTAAACGATGCCATGACGTTTATTTTCTTGCCTATGATATAGTTTTATTTGTATACTCAAGAGAATAAATAAATATGGTGAGATACCAAATATGAAGATAAGCCTTGAAAATGCATGGCTACCGCATAAGTACACAAGAATATATTGAATGCAAGTTTAAGAAGAGACATACAAGTTCTAACTCCGGTGAGACTTGGAATACATACGATACCATAAATCTCAAGCTTCAAGTAACTTGGGTTCATTATATAAAATGATAAAGAAATAGAGGGAAATGTTAATATTAGAATTTTACCAATGTGGATGAAATGAAAGAATGCTTTGATCGAAATATGCCATTCAAAAAGAATCACTTATCACTCAAGTTTAAAAGAATTTTTCTGCACTGTTATAAGACTTGCAATGTGGAATGAGACTGACTGTTTATTAGAAGTTACTTGCTGCTAGTTTGTTGTAAGTTGTACTGATTCAGTTTAGTTAGTGATTGTTAGATGTTTGGCTGTAACAACTTTTCATTCAGTTAATACAATAGATATTTTCTCTCTGTTCATATCACTCTCAATATGGTATGGGCAGTAAAACGCCAATAAGAAAGTAAACTTAGATTCAGAAAGATAAACATGCTATGATCAATAAGTATAATTAAGTGATTACATGAGATAAGATACGATTAGAAATATAACTATTAGAGAGAGATAAAGACGGGGAACTCCTATTGTAGAAAAGATGGTAGAGTCCTGTCTTAAATGGTTTGTTCATGTGCGGAAAAGACCTAAGGAAACACCGCTAATGAGAGTTTACCAAATGGAGGATAGCTGAGTAGTTAATGATAGAGGTTGACAGAGGAAAACTATATGCCAAAACATAGAGAGGTTTAGAAGTAAATGGTTTGCTGATAAACTATAGACCAAAACATTAAGAGGTGTTTAGAAGTAAAGGGTGACAAAAAAAACTATAAGTCAAGTCAGTAAGATGGACTTAGAGGTGTGAGCTCAACACATGACAGGGTACTATGCTATCATTTTGATTCACATAACTCGCCCCACCTAGCGTTTGTTTGGTTTGCCGTTCTTATGCGGTACATGAAAACTTCAACTGAAAACACGCAAAAGTGAAAGAAACTCTTGACTTCTGTTGGCTTAAATGCGCTTTCAAGTTGATCTCAAATTGAATCTAAACACACCTCTAGTTGGGGAAAATAAATGATTGTGTCGGTGATCGATCAATAACATTAATTTGGTCCTTACAAACAGTAAATTTTGAGCTATATTGATGTCAATTGCCAAACAAATCATCAGTGCATAAAGAACTCTTGACACTATAAAGAAAACCCTTCATAAAAAGAAATATTTAGTCCTTTATACTGATTTAGCAATCAATGATTAGAAAATAGCTTTAAAAAATGTATAACACCAGAATAAATTAAGAAAAAAGAAGATAAAAGGAAAGAAAACCTAACAACAATAATCCCAAGACTTCCAAAGTTCCAATAATCACCACAAACTATTCAACAGAGCAGAGAATTTAAGCCCTTCTGAGAGACCTTTTCATTCAACATCCAGAGTGGCCAAGAACCTCATAACCTAACTAGCTCACTATTTCTTTAAGCCTGAAAGAGAAATAGAATCTAAGACTAGCAGCTGCTCGCTGAAGGACTAATTAAAGCCAAAAAGATTACAAGGAAAGAAAGTACTTTGAGCAAAGACATTCGTTGATTGTTCCCAGTTTGAATATTCTCAACACGAAGAACCATTGCTTGACTTAGAAACAACAGCTTGCGTGCGTCTTGCCTTTAAATCATCAATATAATTCTGATAGATATAAGAGGCCAAACCCCAGATAGCCACAAGCATGGAAATTATCTTCACCCCATTCATCTTATCATGGAACACTATAACAGAAACAATAGGAGTTACTGTCAAGGAGACAGTACTGATAACATTGGAGTAGAGCGAAGACACTAGGAAAATCAAGCCAACAGCACCAACAGAACAAACCTGCCACGCTACTGCGGTCCACACCAAAGTCAACACATAAGAAGCTTCTCCCTTGTGAAAACCCTCCATTTCTCTGTGCAAACCGCGCCATTCCCCGCTTGCTAATAGGCCTATGGTGCAAGCACAAGTAGCGACGAGAGATGTGTATATTTGCATTTCCAAAACAATAGAAAATGTTTCCTTTTTCAGAACCTTCTCAAAGGACAGTTGCATTCGGCAAAGTATAAGAGAGTAAAGTGCAGAAGCTCTAAGGGTAACAAGGCAACCAACAATGTAACTCCCTTGGGATAAACCTGATGGTTCATCTGAGTCTTCATTAACAGCAAGTAGGGAAGCAGATAAAGTGAGAACCACTGTAGAGTTTATGATCAAAGCAGTGAACTTCTGAGAACTGATGAAATAGGAGAAAACCGCATTGAAAGCTAACTGGGAAGCACAAATCAGTGAATAAGTAGAAGCAGAGAGGTATAAGAGTCCAGTAGAGTACACCATATTGTCAGCAGCAATTAGGACTCCTAGAACAAAAGATATCAAAACAAGAACTTTGATGGAAGGTGGAGGAGCCGAAGAAGCTGAAGCCTCGCGAGACGAAGGAATTGAAAATAATGGAATGAGCAGGATTGGGAAGGCAGCAGTTTGGACTAAAGTAGCCATCCATTTACTACTTCCACCTTGTTCATAATAAAATCTTGCGAGGATAACCGCAGCTGATTCGCCTATAATAAGAAAGGTTATGCTGATTGCCACCATAAGCCACCACTGCCAACGCTTATACTTATCAAATGGTAATTCAGAACTTGTTACAGCTAAGATCACAGGTTCTTCTTTATCTGCAATTGAAAGCAGAAGTCTTCTTTATGTATTTTAAAATTAAACACAAGAACATCCAAAGAAAAGTAAGCACGTTTTGGCTATAGAGAAGCTTTCATGAGTAGCTTCTAGGTGCCAAAATTGATGTTGAGAAAAAATAAAAAACTGATTAAAACATGTTATTAAGAAAAAGGAAAAAATAAATGCAGAAGCATTTAAACTCAATACATAAGTACAACAATAATATTATACACATAGGTTAGGATTTGAATATAGGTATATATCAAGGTTCATTCACATGGAAGAAAGGTGATTTGGTATAACTTATACTTATTAAGTATGATGGAAGGCTAAAATTTTGATTAACAATATTATGTTTTGACCTTCGTTTGGATTGAGGGAAGAGGATGGAGTGGAATGGAATGGAAGAGAGGAGCAACAGAACCCTTGTTTGTTTTATTTAAAATTAAATGGAATGGAGTGAAACTCAATGTTACATGTTTCATCAAATACCACTCTTTTACTCAATTTTGTTACCCTAAATTTGGGAGGAATGGGATAGAGCACAAAACTGATCCTTTAATAAAATTATAAAAATACTAATTTGCCCTCTAATAAACCCCTTCTAAACTCTAGATTTTTGTGATAATCGTGATTATTTTCCCTTCCTGCTTTTCTACTTCTCGTTTTTGTGCTAAAGCTGAGGGCTGACTGAGAAGATGAAGAAGGTTTAGTGGATGGAGAGATGATGATAATGATGCATGCGACATTTTAAAGTAAGATGAGTTTGAGAAACTAAGTCTTCCTGTTTTGGAACGTGTGAACGGACATTGAAAAATGACACTTGCAGAAGCAGATCTTGCAGTTGAGATTTGAGAATGTATATATGGTTGAGGTGGTTTTCTAGGTCTCATGTAGCAAAGCATAAACAAACTTTGGCAGATTTTTTTAAAAAGGAGCCTAGGAGCTCGTACAAGAGTTTCAAGTAAAGTTGTTTACATTCTATTCTCTGTTTAGAGAGGCACCTTTGACATGTTTTAAGCTTATTCATGCAATTAGTGTTTTTAAACTAAGTATTTTAGATCTCTCAAAAAAAAACTAAGTATTTTAGGAATAAACAAATTAAACCGTTCGTTATCTAAACAATCACTACAAGAAAATTGCCATATACCAACAGCTGAAAACTGTTGGTAAAGGGTTTAAAACCGTGGGTATAACCCAAAAAACCTTTACCGACTAACAACTCATTCCGTAGACTTTGAGTCTCTATACCTACAAAAATATTTCCGTCGGTATATCTATTAGTGACGGTTAGGAATCCGTAGGAAAAATACTTTGAGATATACCTAGACTTCTCTACCGTGGGTATAGGTATTGGCACTACAAAAAAAATATGTTCTTTAGTGGCGGTTTTGACAGCTGCAATTACACAAGTTCTTGAAAACAACAGTCAATTGTGGTAATTAACAACATCAAGATAAAGTAAACAGATCATACATAAAAATATCTTAACAACAATTGCAGAAGTTCTTCAAAACTTGTGTAGTGGCAGAATAAATGCAAAAAATAGTTACATAGGAGTTTTTGTGTATCCCAATCACTCAAGCTATCAATTAATCCCACATTCAGAACAAGAAGTGTATTAAAATAATAGATGAGACAAACCCATAAGGTGGAAAGCTCAGGTCCATGACAACAAACTATCCAGATCTGCGACTTTAACTGCAATGCCTTCATCAAGGACTCAGCATGCCTCATTCACCACAAGAAAGAAGATCATCTCTATGATGTCCTTTTATGCTAAGCTAGTACATGCTTTTGTAATAATTGCCTGCATCTGTGACCTACAACGCAGCAAACACACAATCAAAATTCACTAAAATAACTGAAAACTAAGTAAAATAATGTCTGAAGTTTTCTCTCAGACATACAAACTTAATGCACTGCACATGAATGCCTCTAAAGGTTTGGGTATCACAGAGCAAAAGGTTTAAATGTTAATCTGAAAAGCTGCAAATATAATTGAAGAATTTAGTTGTGCCTCTTCTTTTCTCAACTTTCACAACAAGCACCTAAGAACAGGAAAAGATTCCATGAAACCAAAAAAAAGTGGACATCTATCCTTGACGCAAATATTGGATGCACAAAAGAACAAAGTAGCATAAATCAACAATCATGAAGCATAAATATCATTGAAGAAAAAATCAGACCTCAATGAGGTCTGCTGCCCCCTCTCCATCCCAAGCTATAGATTTGGCAAGAGATTGCATTACCTGGAAAGGAAAATTAAATCAAAACTTCACAATTAATGAAAAAAGATGACATTGAACAATAAATCAAAACAAAAGCCAAAACAAAAGCATATGAACAATTCTCATCCATTAAATACATAACTATTACTCCATTCATAGGATTTTGGGATTCAAACTTACCAATCTCTAGACTCAAGCAAAATAAGTAGAAAAATTGAAAGAAAACATAAGACAAAAATATGAAGATGTAATCTTTAGCATATATTGACAACATAATCAACAACTAGGTAGAAGATCAAACCTCTTAGTGTTCAATCGAAGACAGAATGAGGGAGAGGAGTGCGAGTGAATTTTCAAAACCGAAAAAAGTCTTCAACAATCACTTGCACCTCCTTCAACAACCCAGTTCACCCACCTCTGCCAACACACCAATCACTTTCACCTCTTTCAACTGTGCCTCTCAATTTGCAAACCTGCAACCACGTAAACAGGAGAAAAATTAATTAATTTCACAAGGAAAAAAAGAAGGAGCAGTAGTGTGGAGAAGCTGATAAGGAATTGTAGTTAGGTTTTAATCAATAGATGCAGAACAATTAAATCAAGCAATTAAACAGTAGCATTTTTCGAATTGGGGGATTAGGGTTTGCACAGTCATAACTTCCCTTTGTGGCTTTGCGACGTCCATGCTCTGATTCTTGTGCTCTTTTCGTTTCCCCATCTGCAATTAGGGTTGTCCGCCGTGAATCGGAGACCATGGCAGGATCCCGAGAGTAGCCTCTATGACTGGTGGTGGCGATGCGGCGTAAAGGTTGAGTGGATGCGGCGTAAAGGTTCCGTGATTCCGCGAGCAGATGAGAGCGTGACGAAGATGAAATTTGAGTGTCACGGCGAGCAGATGAGCGCGATAAAATTTAAGCGCAGGAAAAAGAGAATGAGAGTGTGAGGGTTTTCAAGTCTTAACTCTAATGAGGTTTCATGTCTGTTGAGTTTAGATTTTACTAAGACTTAAACTTATAGTGACAAGTTAATTTATTCGTCACTATATCATGGCTTTACCCACGGTGGAGCTTTCGTCAACAAAAGAATTAGCAACGGAAACAAGTAATCGAGAGTATATGATACTTATACCCACGGTTTATAATATGTCCGTAGGTATATGAAGCTTATACCCACATTTTTATATTTTGTCACTAAAACCTATAGTGACAAATTAAGATTTTTGTTAGTATATAGTGTCTATACTCATGGTTTAAGTTTCGTCACTAAGTATTTTAGGAATAAACAAATTAAACCGTTCGTTATCTAAACAATAGAGTGGTAAATTTATTCCATTTCATCATATAATGTACAAATAATGGAAAATAAATTTTATTTCGTTCCATATCATTCCGTTATGTTCCATTCCATTCCGTTCCTATGTTTCATTAATCCAAATATACTTGTGTAAATAAAAAGACAATCCAATGTTTCGCAGAAAGTAAAACCCAAATTATAAGATCCTCTGTAGATTTTTCATGACATTAAGTGACTTGAAATTAGTTCTCAAATAATAATTTTTTTCTTGTAATGACCATCTATAGATGTTTTAAAAAGATTTAGAATTGCTTACATTAAGAATAATAAAGAATTTGGTTCTAAGTGAACTCACTTTAGAATATAAAGTAAACATCACAATCATTGATTGAGTTTAATGGTTCTGTTACTTACTTTCCTCTATAAAATGAGTCATCTCACTTTAACGTAGGCGGATCCGAATGACTAATGATAAGAAACTCTCTTTCAAAAAAAATGATAGGAAACTCAGTAAAAAACCAATAATAAAGTGAACTTAGTTAGATAATAAACATGCAGCATGCTATGATCGAAAAGTGATTAAAAAGACATTCATACATACACTTAACAATCACTAAAGATAAAAAAAAATTGGTGACAATCCGAACTACCCAAGACATGAAATTTCAAAAACACAGAGCAACCAGACCATACAACCAAAACAATAAAAATTGAAGGCATAACCAAACCATATAAATGAAGCTCTAGAGAGAGTGACATGTTGTTGAGAAGCTTTTGGCCCTCGAACACTCCAAGAAGGAATATTAAGAGTGAGAGAAGTGCAGAAGTGACCTGAAATGAATCGAATAGGATGGTGCTTTTTGTAAGCAGCAATTGGCAATTCAGTTTGGTTCTTTTTTAACACATAAAGCACTTATAGCTATAATAGTTAAGTAGATGTCCCATACTTTACGGTTGGTAGCTACCTACCCCACATGTAGTTAAGTAGTTTCTTTTCATGCTTACGTGATGCGCTTTGATCTGTGTTTTTCTTCAATATGAGTTCAGAGGTAACCAACATTTTAAAGCCATTTTGTTTTCTTGTGTTTTTCTTCCTCTTTCTCAGCAACCAATTAACACCTCAAATAGGTTTTACATTTCCATTCAAAAATTATTCATTTTTCTTCGGGTACGGTACCCGGTACGGGTACGGTATTGGGTACGCGGTACGTGATTTTTGAAAAAACACGGGTACGGGTACGTTAGATATATGTATATTTTTTAAATATAATATATAATAAAATATACATAATATTTAAATATAAATAAATTATGCAAAAAAAAGGCAAAACGTCGTCGTTTTGAGCCACGAAAAAAAAATAAAGGCCAAAACGACATCGTTTTGAGCCAGGGAAAAAAAAAAGGCAAAACATCGTCGTTTTGAGCCCGGAACCATTTTTTTTTTTTGGAACGGGTAGGTACTGGGTTCGTACCCACAGCGTATGCATACCGGGTACGTACCCGGTACGGGTACGCGGCCAAAACAGCCGTACCCATGCATCACAGTTTTTCCACTTGTGCTTTTATTTTCCCCTGTTTTGTATTCTCAATTGAACGAGTTGCTACGAGTTTGATGAATTATGGTGCTTAAATTTGTAGTCAATTATGGTGATTTGGAGGGAGACCTTCAATAAATGGGGATTTAGGAAATTTGTATACCTGATGATGCACATAAAAAGGTTACGTTGATGTGTTCATATTATAATTGAATGAAGCATGATAATGCTCAAGTACCAGATCAATGCAGGGGAGTGGGAGAAAGTGTGAGAGAGTGCTGGTTCCACACATTGCAGGTGTTCATTACATATTAAGGAACATAAAGCAATTAAACATTAATAAGTACTACATGGAAGTGTTTATTGACTTTATTCTTCATTTTTGCCTGGAGTAAACTTGATACGTGCATATTGCTCTCCTTTGAAGAGGTAAGCTTCATTGGTGATATGAGAAGCAAAAGCAGCTTCAATCCCGCTTTCAAAGATCGTGCCGGCCAAACAAGGCACTCATTTTTAATGGTTTTGGGGTAACTCACGCTGATAGAAGCATAGTTTATACGAGCGTATTGGTCTCCTGTGAATATGTAAGCTTCATTGCTCACACTTGACCTGAATGCAGCATCGATCCTTTTCTCGAACACTGTACCCTTCAAGCAAGGAAACATGTCAGGGATTGACATGGGACCTCTGAGTATTTTGTCATCTGAGGAATGTGGAGCATAGTCTATGTAGGCACACAGGTTTCCGGAGAAGATGTAGGCCTCGTTGCGATCAGTGTCAAAGGCGCATTCTATGCCATGTTCTCCAAATGGTGTGCCTTTAAGTGATTGAAAAGCAACAGAAATAGGATATGGCCCATTCAAAATTTTGTCATCAGTGGATCCTGGAGCATAATCCAATAATACGTTCATGAATATGAAGGCTTCATTGTTCACAGATGAACGGAATGCAGCATTGACACGAACAGGAGCGATTGGAGACATGATCTTAATTTCTTATAGATATTGAAACAAGAGGGATTGATAGATGGATGAGTGTATGTTATTAAGCCCAACACCAAACAAGGATATATATACACAGAGATCTAGAGAGAGAGGGAGAGAGAGATTACATATTCATGAACATACGTTATGGCTGATAGCGATAATAGTTAAGTAGATGTCCCATACGTTACGGCTGATAGCTACCTACTCCACATGTAGATTCTTTTCATGTTTACCTGTATCTTATACATGATATAATCATGTTTGAACCGAAAACATCCACTAAAGCCAACTTGCGTAGTAAAGGTTTTTTCTCATCCACAAAAATAGTTAAAGGAAATTAAACATAACTGGTCGTGTGGAGTCGTTGGGGGAAATTGTCGTGTGAAATAGCATTTATTTGTATTAGTGTTAAAAGATGAAATAATGTATTAGTTTAGAGAGGTTTTCCATTTATTTGTCAGAACCTATTATGTTAATATCTATAATCTATCTATCTATCTATAATCTATATCTATAATCTATATAAAAGCAAAGTTTTGCAGCCTTAGGGGGGAAAAAGTCATTCAACAATTTATTACACATCAAATTAATTTTTAACATGGGTATTTTAGTAAAGATGCACATTATTCTCCTACAATTGAATCTTGGCCATTCATATCTTTGTTGCAACGCTGCTTCAGATTTGCTGCTCATTTTTCTTCCACTATTTTGCTCTTATGGGTTTCTCATTCTTCAACGCTTCAGGTTTCTCAGTCCGTTCATATCTTCCGCTACCTTTTACTTCCCCCTTAACCTAGCAGCGCCGCTACTCACATGAGAGAGATTTGAACTCTACGATCTGGGGTGGTGCCCCGTGGTGACCTGAGGCCAAGCTCCTTCACAACCTGAGATGGATCCTTCTGCAAAGCGATTCAAACCACGGAGGTTGCAGGGTATGGTGAGAGGAACACACAGAGGCTGGGAGCTCTGATCTTCAATCCTGTAAGAACAATCTTCTCATCCCTTCTCCTTTCAACCCATTTTCTTCTATGCCTTCCTCACGTCCTTCTGTAATTTTCACGTTTTTGTTACAAATTTGGACTTTTGTATTCCAGAATTCCTAACGTTTTCATTTTTGATGTCTGATTTGCAGCAGGGCGCAGGCTGCGATCCTCAATCTTCAATCCAGTAAGAACACTCTTCTCATCTCTTCTCCCTACTTTCTTTTTCCCACCTTCTCCTTCCGGCCCATTTTCTTCTATGCCTTCCTTTCGAAGTTCTCGAATTTTCATCAAGACTTCATTCACGTTTTTCTTTATTAGAACATAAAGATAAAGGGATTGACGATAAGGGCTTTCATTATTGTCCATCCAATTTCTATTCATTGTATACTTCCTCCATGTGCCTCTTTCTTTTATTGTTTCTAATCTTCTTTGGTATGAAACTGTTTCAGGTCCATTTTGTTCGTGCTTTGAGTAGAAGGTAATGGTTTTAATCTTCATTAATCGTTATTCATTTCTTCCCTGAGTATTTCCTGCTTCCAAATTTTACATCGTTTCTTATTTCATGAAAAACTATGCCTTAATTGATTGTCTTAGAATGAATTCAGTATTTCTACTGATTGTCTTGATTGCCCAAGTTAGCATCTCAATCCTTAATCATTCTTCGCTGATTTTAGTTTATACCTAGACAAGATCTGTTCTTAAGAAGACATAAATTTTTCGTCTTCTTTCTTCTTTGTTTGTGTGTGATTCATTATGGGCACTGAATTTTGGTCATGTCTCCTAGGTTTCATTCCGTTTCTCTTCCTCTTCGTCTCCTTTCTCTTCTCTCTGTCTATTTATGCCTCTATTCTCCATTTCTTTCATTCAATTTAGATTGAATCATGGTTTTTAAATTATAATTATTTGTTAATGAATTTGCTGCTTTGAATTATTATTATCTCAACTGAAAGACTCACTCTTTAGATTTCAATTTTGCAGGGGATGCTGCCTTCAAATATCAAAGAAACATCCAAAGAATCAAGGCGCAGAGATGTGAGCATTTCCTATATACATGTGTGTGTTCCCCCTTTGCTATTGCAGAATTCTGGGCGTATGGGATCCAGGTAAGCACTACTCCTAACAGAATTATTAATTTCATGTAAATGTTCCATATAAATTTGATAAATGATAACAAGGTGTTATTTACATATGCATACCCCTGTGTCATGTGGTTAGCAATCAGGCCAACACTCTTAGAATGATTTTGTGTTTTTACAGTTGAGTTTTTTATTTGAGTTTTTAGTTTTTTTCTTTTTTTTTATAATTTTGGACATGAGAAAGTTAGGGTCTGTGGCTAAGTTGTGTTACATTGCATCTTGATGTTCATTCGAGAGAACTGGTGAAGGGGCAGAGGCTTAGTGAGCGTGGGGAAATTATTCTCTTCTATAAGGTAACCTCCCAATCTGCATTATTGTGTGTCTTTTAAGATTTTTATTTCCATCTTGGTTTAATTGGTGTAGAATTATTTTAGTTCATTCTCATTATATGCTTCACTTTGATGCTTATTCAAGAAAATTGTCTATATAAAATGACAATCACTATATAATTAAGTAATTGTTATTTCATGAATTATTACTCTACAGTTTCATTTCTTCCATAACGGCTGATTTCAATCTTGCCAAATTACAAGTTATTTTCATTGAATTGTTTTTATGATAGTTAATATAGCAAAGAAGCCTTTGATAGCTTAGGCAGTTTCAAACGGCATTACTTTTTATAATAATTGCCAATAAGTGGCATTCCTTTTAAGTATCTTACATTAATAGGTATTTGCATCAACATTTGTATTGCTATTTTGGCATTTTATTTATTTATTAAGTCGTTACTTTGTGGGTATTTTGGCATCTTAGTGTTTATTAGAAAATTTTGTGTGACCTACACCAGTATTTTGGCATCTGAGTGTTTATAATCATTCAAGTTAGCGAAACTAATGCACGGCCTAATACCTATTTTCTGTGCACAGTTTAATTACCTATGTTATTGGTTGTGTAGGCTGAACCTAAAACAGATGAAGTATATGATCAGACAACTTTGCTTCCTGAAGCAGATGTGAGTGCGCTCTGACTTCTGCCATTGGATTGATTGGCGCATCGATTGAGGAACTACACCCGAGAGCTAAGAATCATAGTAAGAGAGTCCTACTGCTGACCTTATTTTAAAATCTTTTATAATCTTATTTCAGTTTGAAGCATCATTTACTAATTATAGAACTTGATCCACATTGTCAATTTCCCTCCCAGACAGAGATTGTGGTATCGCATCATAAATTTTTTTCTTTTCTCACTAGCTTTTCTTCTTTGCAGATATTGTTTCTGCAACCACAACTTTTCTTTTTGCAGATATTATGTCTGCAATTGATCTCATCCCTTTGTTGCTTCAATATTCTATAAATGCTTCTCCTGGATGTTCCCAGTTGCATTGTTTTGGATTCTCTTTGATTCTACATGCTTGGATGATCAAGTAGCCAATTAAGGTTTGAATCTTATCTTGGTGTCTTCAATCCATACCATATTTTTCAACAGTGATGTAATTAGAGTAAATGAAACTCCTATACTTTATCCCTTTTTTCCTCATTATGCTTGCACATGCTCTTGACTTGCTTTTTGCTATGATTCCTAAATTCGTTAATTTGCTTTCAGAAAATGTTACTATACAACATACAATATGGTCTTAGTAGAGAGTGGAATGGAGGAATGTGCTACCCTGAATTTATGAGTTGTATCACTACCAAGAATGGTTATTTATTTTCAAGTTAGAGGGAAGAAAATAGGAATCACATAGCCATGTTGTTGGATTTTTATTTTGTTTTTGACATTCATATTAAGCATATGCATGATGCATCTGAATTTTAACATAGTGATAAAGCTAATGAATGAAAGATTAAAAAAGCACATGATAGTAGCTTCTTGGTTTTGATTGAATATGTTTATGTTTATTTTTATTTTCGTAATTCCAAGAATCAAGTCTCAAATCTAAATGCTAACTGTTGCAAGGTTTTGGATTCTCTAATTCTGCATGCTTGGTAGAATGAGTAGGAAATTAAGGTGGTGAATCTTATCTTGGAGTCTTAAATTGATATCACAACCAGCTATATTTTTCAACAATGTGATTCAAGTGTATCATCTTATCCGAACTAAAGACAGATGTTCTCAGGAATGAAAAAAGTAGGAGTAACGAAGAAGATAAATGAGAATGTATATGAGAATTCTTACTAAATGTACAAGTTGCTGCATTGTTGTCTCCCACCAAGGTATGAATCGTCTGTCTTTTTACTTTTTTCACCTTTGTTATTTCTTTCCTCTTTCACTCCCATTCCATGTTAATGTTTTTTTTTTTTTGCCTTCTTTGAAGTTTTATTTTTCTGCCTATGCATTCCCAAGACTATTCACAAGTACAATGCTTATAAGGATGTTGGTCTTTCTACTTACTGATTATATGAATTAGAATTATGTGAGCAGAGAGAGAAGGCTGGGACAGAAAAATGCTAAAATGAGTTATTTTAGATTGCAAGAACGTCAATCTTTCCAGAACAAGAAAGTAAAGTTCTCAGCCAGCAGAGGCAACATCAAAGTGAAGGACAAGAAAGTAGTGGACAGAAAGATTCATATGCTAATCAACCTCTGATCAATTGTATCAAGTGAAATGCATTTAGAAACTGTACAGGTTATTGTTGTTGATTCTCAAGAGGATGATAGTACGGATAATTGAAGCGCATAAGCTTTGTTGAGTTCAACACTACAGGTTTTGGTTAAAATCTGATGGCTAGAATGGTATATGTGGAGGGAGAAGGATTATGGAAAAATTGTCAAGGCATGGCACTGCCCATTAAGGTTATCCAAAGGCCTATGTCACTTGATTTAGGAGTGCAATTCTCTAGCAGCCCTGATGAGCCAGCCACTGAGGGAGCTGTGATCAAGTCTTCAAGAATTGGTGCTTTTGAAAACATACCAAAGAATTTGGATCAAAGATGATGGCTAAGACAGTAGGTAGAGAATCATAATGTAATTACACCATTGAGTGTTGTTAGGCTACCGAAGTCATGACTCATGAGGACTAGGCTCCAAAAGTTAATTTAGATTTCTCTGTTTTTTGCTCCTTTCTAATTGTATATTGGCCTAAGATTATGATTCACCTTTGTAGTTTAGCTTTAGCACGCATTTTCTAACAATGGAATTCACTATGTTAAAATGTTATATTTTCTTGCGTCTATAAACATCTCTTTAAAAAAGGGAATGTTATTTGAGAAGTATCTTTCTAGGGATTTTACTTAAATATGTTGTTTAAATTGGCATTGAAGATGTTCCGTTGCTAATGGAAATAGCAAAGGAACACTGAGGATGAAAAAGTTATAATGAATTGTAAGAGAACAACAATGGAATGATACTTGGGGAGCGGTTGATAATTCGGCCAGTTGCTGAATTTAGGAGAGGGAGATAGCATTGGCTTTTGCTCTAAGGGTGACGCATTGAACTTTATGTGATAGTGACTAGGTCTCATTCGGTTAATGTTAGAAACATTCTTTTTGTGCCTTTTAAAATTCTAAATTAAAACTATAAAAAATTAACCCACTATACTAATTATTATGACAATAATAGTTCTTAAGTTTATTCTTAATGTAAATGTTTCACTTGAAAAAAAATTAAAAATATGAAAACTTACTCAGTGTCTTTTTTTCTCAATCGGAAAACTATATTTAATGTCTTTTATTAGCTCATATATATTAATCTCATATTAATTTGTTTGATAAAAAATCAAATTAAATAATGGAAGTGCAAAAGTTTTAAAGAGCAATTTATATACACACCACATGTAAGGTAAATAGTTGTAGAAGAAAGAGTTAGTGAAAAGTTGTTTTTGGCATTGATATAAAATTTAATGGTAAAACCTGTAACGTTAATTTTAAGGATTAATACTAATATATTCAATAATTCTAACTAATAAATTATGCCTTATGAAATTCTCAAACTGATATGAATTAAAAACTATTATTATGTAACCAATAATTTTTTAATAAAACACTACAAAACATTTTGAAATGGTTATAAACTATAATGATAAATTAGCATGAGGAAATTGATAAATTAGATCTATGAAGTATTAACTTAAATTTGTAAAACAGTAAAATAAATGTCAATCATATACCCACTTAATAAACAATTATGTGCACACTTCAATTGAGTAGTTACAAACATAAGTTAGACTTTATTTCAACTTAAATTTCAAAAATGCAAAATAATTTTCAATCATGTCCCCACTTTGATCGAGGTGGTCACTGAGGGTTTTATTCATTGACATTGTGAGGATAAATATGAATGTGATATTGTTTTTATCATCAATTTGCTAATTATTGGAAGGAAGGGGAAAAGACCACAGAAGAATAAAGAGAAAACATTGAGAGTGATTTCTCATTAGCGGTGGGTTGGGTAAATTGTTAATCTAATCAACCTATTAAGCTTCTAGCTGAGCTAAGGATGATTGATCTGTTTTTAAGAGAGGTTTCGTGCTTAGGTGTCTCTTGTGACGCCTTGAGCTGACGAGGGCGAGGATTGATCGCCTTCTATGTGGAGGGACGCACCACACCCGAACAAGAGGTATTCCGAGACTGTGTAGGGATGGACTATACAGTTGAGGAAGACATATATGATTTGATTGTACTACCCATAACAACAAGTTGCAACTTCTTTTCGGGAGCCCAACTCATAAGAACTCCATGGTTAAGTGTGCTAGCCTTGGAGCAATATTATGATGGGTGACCTCCTGGGAAGTTTTCCCGGGAAGCGCGCGAGTGAGGACAAAGCGCGCTGAAAAGACTCGTGTTGTTACCGTGAGGCCAGTCGTCAAGTAAGGATGTTACAATTGGTATCAGAGCCGACCTCTCCCAGTACGGTGTGGTTCGAGGACGAACCAAGCGGAAGTTGGTGGGCCTGTGACGCCTTGAGCTGACGAGGGCGAGGATTGATCGCCTTCTATGTGGAGGGACGCACCACACCCGAACAAGAGGTATTCCGAGACTGTGTAGGGATGGACTATACAGTTGAGGAAGACATATATGATTTGATTGTACTACCCATAACAACAAGTTGCAACTTCTTTTCGGGAGCCCAACTCATAAGAACTCCATGGTTAAGTGTGCTAGCCTTGGAGCAATATTATGATGGGTGACCTCCTGGGAAGTTTTCCCGAGAAGCGCGCGAGTGAGGACAAAGCGCGCTGAAAAGACTCGTGTTGTTACCGTGAGGCCAGTCGTCAAGTAAGGATGTTACATCTCTCATGTTTTTAGAGAAGCTAATGATCTAACTGAGCTGATCACTTAGAAAAGGAGGGGTGTGGTAGGACTTACCCTTTGTGGAGTCTCTTACCTTAGCTTGGTAGCTCTTAGCATAAAGAGTGTTTGTATTTCCTACTTGAGAAGGACGGTCTCACGCTTTTTCATTAATAAACTATTTCGTTTCCAAAAAAGAATTAAGAGAAAGCAGACAATATCATTGTGAAATTATGAAGCTTATATTAAATGCAACTAAATATTGCTAATGGTTGAAATTTGAATTAAGAATGAAACAGTAAGATTAAAATTGAAAGCCAGTTAGTAAATACTAATTTGCATATTCAACTTTTGTTTGGGTAGCTGAAATAATGATTAAGATTCTAAAATATTTTATATGAATGCAATTAAATAATGAAATTATAAAAGATTCTGAGTTCAAAAAAAGATTATAAAATATTCCATTAATAATGATTTTATATGAAAACATTAAATATAAAAAAAAATTCAAAAACATGACTGCAACAAACACGCTGCCATTTCAATAAAAAAAACACGTTGCCCATTTTTAAAATTTCAAAATTGGATTTAAAGCATTTAATTAGTAATCAGTTTCAAAAAAAAATTAGTAACCGCATTATTTTCAACTGATTGAGAATTTAAAGGGGCATTAAATCCTGATATTGCAAAATGAAATATTTTAATTGGTTCCTATTTTAATATCCAGATTTCATATATCTCATAAGCACAATAAATTTATTTTGTATGACATTTATGTGATTGATCTACCGTTAACTAATCACAATCCATAAAAATGAAAAAAAAAGATGAAAGATTTAGGGATTCAAATGAAATTTTAAGTAGAACAAACAGAAGGGACAAATCCAAATATAGAAATTTTAAAAAATGTCATAATTTAATTGACCTACAGTAGATAGGTTTAGTTTCTTGGTTTTAACGTGTATGTACTCAATTAAGTAGCATAATAATGATAATTTAATTTGACCTTTTAATTTTTTTACGGTAATGTTGTTTCAAGTAAAATTACTAAATGCTATGTAACACTGTTAAGTGTATTATAAAAATTGAAACTCATGTCAATTAATACGTAGGGGTTGTGGACAAGTATTAGTGTGTAAATTGTTTGATCAAAGTAAAACGTAGGGGGTTAGCAAAGTGATGCAAGGGACCAAAAAAATGTTTTAAAGGACCAAAAAAAGTGTTGGAATCCCAAGGGGATTTTAGTGAAGCTTACAATTGAATAATAAAAGTTCATAAATTAGTAAATTTATATTTTTTTAATATGTTTTTAGAAATATTCTTCAAGTACTAACTTCCCATTACCTGTCTTATGAGAGTGACTTTTTTACTTCTCTTTTTCTGTCCACCCATGTGCCTCTTTGTTTTGTTTTAACTAAAGGTTGTGTGACACCATTAAATCTATTAAAAAATTGAAACTGATGTCAATTGATACGTAGGGGTTGTGCACATGTGTTAATGTGCAGATGAATTGATTAAATTAAAACATAGGGGGAGTTAGCAAAGGATTTGGAAAGAATAAGGTGCTTTTACTATTAATTTCTTTTTGTTTGGATGTTTATTCTGACTTCCTCGTTTCTTTATTTATTATAATTATGGTATAAATGAACAGTCATACATAGCTACGAATGTAATTATTGAAATCGATTATATTTTGTTGCTTACTTAAATGCATTACATTATGTAACCAAAAAATTAATATAATTTTAGAAATGTTCTTTAAGTACTAACGTGCCAGAATTATGTCAAGACCGGTGTTTTTACATGACCTAGCATTTTCAAGAGTCACGCATCGTACCTCATTTACGATGGTGATGGCAGTAATTCTAATAGTACTTCAAATGTAGTTTACAAAGAAGTATTTTCAATGTAATATGATAAAAATGTGAAATATTATGTTTTCAGTTTTACTCTCAACGAAATAATGTCAATTGTAAAAACACTTCTTATTCTTAGCACATCAATGTTACTTCAACTAGCTAAGATGGACTAATCAATAGAGTCAAAAATAATATTAATCTACCATTTAAAATAACAAGTCAAAAGATAAAAACAAAACAACAACACAATCTTTTGGTTTATGCCCCTCTAAATATTTTTATTTAGTATACACCCTTATTTTGGAAATAATATGGAGAGATAAGTCTCCGTCGTCCCCTCCGCATCAATGTTAGAGGGACCAAAGACATATTTAAGCAAAAAAAAAACAAAAACAAACATTAATAAAAGGAACAGATTTAACAAAAAAAGACATACACAAAACTCAAAAATGAATATCCCCGTGCATCGCACGGGTAAAAAGTACTAGTACTTCATAAGGATTATTATAGGCAATTCATCTGGTACAAGCAAAAAAATCATGGGTCAAATACAGTAGTGACATGTACTAATAGAAAAATTACACATGAATTATTTATTAATTATAGCTAGTATGGATTTCTTGAAACTCTGAATCAACCCTTTAAATTTATTGTAGTTATAAACTAACCCCAAAACCTTCTATTTTTTCAAATTAGTCTTTATGTTAGGTGAAAAAATTTAACTCATTCAGCATCCAATGTTAGCATACAAACCGGTTTTCACCAAAATCATTTTTTTGCATAAGAACCAGTTTTCTTCATATCAGTTTTTGTGGAATAACCCATACTGGAATTTGTACATACACCTGGTCAGGAAGCTGAAATTTTGAGACCAGAGCATGAAACAAAACTACATAATTGTGACATCTTATCTACCAAAACTGAAGTAATAGAGACACCAACAATCAAATTAGGGTTTCAAAATTTCCCTAAATTCGAATTTCCCCAAATCCTAACAATTAGGGTTTCAGCATATCCCCAAATCACAACCAGGGAAGTTAAGTTTAGCTTGGCTCTTTGTATCCCAGCGACTTACTATCCCTCTCTCTGTTCTCTTCTTCCTTTTTTTCATTCTTCTCCTTGTACATTGGTATTAGCATCCCTCATTGCTAATTTTATTTCATTCATTTTATTGGTTGTTCAAAAAAACAAAAACGCAGGGAAGAACGAAAGAGAACAAGCCACCAATTTGATGGAAGTTCAGCCACCCTAATCTCAATACATGATTTTTTCATATTAACAGTGGTAAAACATAATTTTACATACATAATTATTAAAAAGTAGGAGGGCATATTTAGTAAGCTATAATTCAACTTGGTCCTAACATAAATAGTATAAATAAGGATCTAGTCTGCACTTGTCATATTAATTGTCTATACATTATTGGTACACCTCACTCCTGTAGCCTACACTCATTTGAATTTATGGGCACCACCCAAGTATGCACCATTATTATATGCGTGTTTTGATAGATTCCTTTTTCATATTCTGTGTATTTGGATTGGAACTTATTGCTAAATCTTCATGAGAAGATGTTGAACTTCATGAGAAGCTGCTACTACGTCTTTCTTTTAAAGCAAGTTGTTTCGCTGACATGCTTTATTATCTGTGCAACAGTTCTTTATAGGGTATCTTGCTCCCATTGCTTACCATGGAGAAAGTGAAGATCTAAAATTTGAGGCAACTCTGGCTGCTGAAGATAACACTCAGAGAGATAAAGGTGTTTATGTTGGTGTACAGGAGAAAGAAGATCATGAGGTTGATACTGAAGACGATGAGCTAGAAGATATTTGGAGGGAAATGTCAATGGCAGTAGAATGTTCTATATTATGATAAGTGTAACTTGTTTTCACAGTTCTATAAGAACAACTATCTTTGTCAATTCATTATATCTTCTACTAATTTTGTTCCTTTTTTATGTCTTTTAATTTCACTTGTACTTCTACTAGGATGTTTCTATGAATCCTCCGCTTGAGGAAGAAGTTGAAAAAGATGCTGATTGTGATCATTCTTTTGTTTTAAAAGATAATATTGGTTATGTTTGTCGCGTCTGTGGGGTCATTGACATTGTAGACAACACATCCTTGTGGTGAATGATAGGAGGATATGTATGGCATATTTCCCATCAGTGTTTAACTAATCAGGATGCTCTAGTACTTGATTTTGGTTTTCATCCCTGTTTAACTTTTATTATCTGAGGTTTGCAACTATGGCGGGACACTGTTTTGTTCCATTACTGTACAGGTTATTTATGTATTTCCAATTTCAATGTGCTTTATTCCTCTTCCTAAATGTAGATAAACTTTGTGCTACTCATTAGTCGTCAAGGGAAGGTCAGGCTGACAAAATGGTATTCACCTTACACTCATAATGTATTTGGTTTTCACAGTGGGAAGACTAAGGTTTAATATATGTATATCTGTTAGTTCTGTTCAACACTTGTACTGTATTTTGCTTACAAACTGTATGAAAAAAATATATGATAAAATTCATATTTGTTTAATTAAATGTGAAGTTTTGTTTATTGGCCAAATTTTCAGCTAACAAGCAGTTTTTACAGTATCATAAGGATTTCAAAGTTCAAACCTCCTAGGACGTTCTCTGAGATGGCATGCTTTGGGGAGTAACCCAAATTTGCTTTAAAATCTCGAAATGGTGGGATTACGCATTAGCTGCTAATGGATGGGAGTATATATAAACTGATATAACATTGAGTTGTGGGCTGTTAATTTTGTAGACTCCGAATGATTGGCATGACCAAGAAGTTGATGTAGTAAATGAACCTATAGAACAATATCTTCTGCGGCGATTTCTGGGAATGAGGTATCATCTAAATCTGAGATAAATGTTCTTTCCTTTTGTTACTTTTTTGTTATTATTTATTTTTTGTGAATGTGTCAAGGATGCACACCCGATTCAGTTCTATCATGGGCTCACATAATGAATTTGTCACCACATAGGTTAAATTTTAATTTTTCTCAATATGTTTATTGTTGGTGTTATCTTTATCATATGCTTAGACTGATGAACTTCTGATAGTTTTTCTTCTTTTTTGATGGACTTTTTTTCAGAGGTTGCTCCTAACCTTGTTCTTTAGTTTGTGGATGTTAAAGGGCTAACAATTTCATATGTCAAGAGTCATCTTCAGGTTTCTATGTTTTTGTTCATTTTCACAAAAAAATGATGTGTTTTCACTGAGATTGTTTCAGGATTGGTTCTGTCTTGTTTATTAGGGTTCTTTCTCTCTTTATCCAAACCAGATGTACAGGAGCATGAGAGATGAATTGGTAAGACAATGTACTATAACCTTCTGTTACTGTAAAAGCACATAAACAAGCAGCTTTTGTTCTTATGATCATGGCTCTTCAATGCAGGCCTGTTCCTTCTATCTGCTCTATGGGAATAGTAGCTGGATGTGAAAAATGAGTGGTCCTGATTCGGTTGTAGACTGATTAAGCCACTTAGAATCAATCATTTCCATAGAAACTAGCTCCTTGCTCTCATTGTAGCACAGGGCAGCAGCAGGGGAGTTAGCAAGTATTGTTGTAAAACATGGATATGGTGTTCTCTAGACATTTGCAGGAGTATAGTAGAGGTGAAAAAAGTATTTATATAGTATTCTAGCTAGAAGTATTCGATTCACCAATCTGCAATTGTAATGACACTTTGGAAGCTCTTTTTGTGCATCAGGCTATTCTGAAGATGAAGAGCAGGCATGTTGCTGGGACCATCACAAAAAAGAAAAAGAGTGAGTGTTGTGTTGATTACTTTTGTCCCTCTCTCACCAATAATTTTAACAGCTGGATTTGTGAAAGTTATGCTCTTTAAAGCTGGAAAAATATCAAAAGGATTCTTCTTTAATCTTCAATTTCACACCCCTTCATGACATGAGCCAAGAGCAGCCATAACTTCTTCCTTCATGAGAAAAAAGCAACAACTAAACTGTAGGTGTTGTATTGTATGACTATGTAGTTCATATATTCATTTCCCCCTTCATAGAGTTTCAAATCTTTGATTTTTCTGGTAAATATTTTGATATTTTGATAAAAGATGTTAAGGTTGCCTTTTTTATTTGGTACTGCAGTTGAGGGCAAAGAAGAAGATCAAGGAAAATTTTGTAGTTGAAGGAATGAGTAGAGTGCTGTCATGGATTACTTTCTCATCGTTGTAGGAAATTGTTGTAATTTTGACTGGCTTAGTTACTCTTTTTGCTTTGTAAGTGAGTTCTTAATTATATGCAAAATGAATGTGTAATTGATTATACATATTCATTCTTTAATGTATACCCGAATTCTATTCTCATATAAATTTCCAGTTTAATTATATTTTATAATCAAATTTTTTTATGTTGAAGCTGGATATATTCATGTTGATGCATTAGTTTTGACTATTTTGTAGGCTAAATGGGCAGTACCCTTTTACAGCACTTTTTTATTATCTCAAACGCTGTAGTATCTAGTCATGTTTAAAGGTTTTTAATACAAAAGCGCTTCAAAAGGTGTTTTATTAATTAAGACGCAAAAGCGCTTAAAGGACCTATTAAGGCACCGAGAGTTAAAGCGCTCCCAAAGCGCTTTAGAATGCAAACAAAGCGCTTTAAAAAGCCTTTTCTGGGATAGTAATTTTAATTGTTTTTAGTTAACGTGATTTATTTTAGAATTTATAAAATATATAGTTAATTTTAAGTTAAATAGTAATCCAAAATTTTTATGTGCTTAATGTCATCAATTACTCAATGTCATTATTCAATAATGTTTTAAACTAGACAGAACTTTCATAGTACAAAAGTGTCTTTCGATGAAGCTTCCAAGTCATGTGCTCTTGAAATATGAGATGTGCACATGATAGTAATCATGTGTGTTTTTGGTAGATTCACGGGCATGCTTATAGAATAAATTGAAATAACATCAAAGTTTTTATGTGCTTAATGTCAATAATGTCAATCAATTACTCAATGGTAAAGCTTTCATGTGTGTCGTCAAACTTAATTAAATTGCCAGCTTTGTGGGATAACTTTCAATCATGGTTGAACTGATGTTAGAGAACATAGCAACTCGCTATTCATTTCCTTGTTTCTTTGATGTGATGCAAGACTATTACTGATTTGAATGCATGTTTGGTGGATGCTGCATGAGCATTAAGCTTCCTTATTGTGTGTCTCCATTTACTCGAGAGAAATTTTAGTCTATGTAAGTGTGATAGAAAGATATAGTTAAAATCATATTCAGTGGGGAGGTAATAAGTTACTTTTTAGCACTTTCTCCCCAATTCCTAGCTCTACTACTGCAGAAAGTAAACCTTGAAATTGCAGCAGTACGTCTCAAACATTGGAGAATTAGGTGAGAGATCAACCATAAGTATGCCTGCGCAGTGTTAGAATGTGTGTGATTTTAGCGCAAAAGTATACCTGCAGCTGCACTGATTATCTTATTAAGCACTGCATCATCTACTTCAGTTCGCATGGCACATTTTAAGTTCATCTAGAATGATCCTTTTCTGTTGCTATCCAATGAATAATGACATTAAGTAATTGATGGCATTAAGTTCATGCTTGTCAATGTACCAAAAGCACACATGATGACTATGACATGCAAGAGCACATGGCTTTGAAGCTTTAGGGAAATGACACTATTGTAATTTGAAAATTTTACCTAGTCCAAAACATTATTGAATAATTATATTGAGTATGACACTTTTGTACTATGAAAGTTTTGTCTTGTCCAAAACATTATTGAATAGTGACATTAAGCATGACATTTTTGTACTATGAAAGTTTTGCCTAGTTCAAAATATTATTGAATATTGATATTGAGTATGACACTTTTGTACTATGAAAGTTTTGTCTAGTCCAAAACATTATTGAATAATGACATTGAGTAACTGATGATAGTAAGCACATAAAAACTTAAAAACTTTGTTGTTATTTATGACTATAACATGCACATGTCATATTCCAAGAGCACCTGGCTTTGAAGCTTTACCGAAATGACACTTTTATCTAGTTGGTATAGTCTTGAAAAGTTATATTAAAGAGCATCATGTGGAAGTCCACTAGGCGCAACTTACAAATAAATGTCAATCCACATAAGAAAAGGAAATTCCCTTATAAAACACATTAATAATGAGATCAAAAGCTCAAGCACTTCATAAACCAAACCTATAAAACTATCAATGGAAGTTTTCTTTTAACATTTCTCCTCTAATCAAACTAGTTTTATGCTCTGTTTGTTTTTAGAGATTATGACAGGAAGAAAGTTGGTGGGAATTCAGGGGCGGATCCACCGCCTGGCTTGCCTGGGCGCTTGCCCGAGCTCCATGGCAAAAAAAAATATTTGATTTGGTCTGAGGGTCCTTTTAGGGGAAAAAAATAAGGGCAGCCTAGGCAAAAACTCTACCGTGAGCTACTCTGCTACTGTTCAGCCTCTGTATAACACACTGCGATCGTGTTGAAGGGGGAGAAGAGATAATGTGTCGCACAAAATGGAGAAGGAGATGGAGGGTAGAAGAGTTTGGAAGAAAAAATCAATCTGTAGCATCTTGAATCTATTTCTCTCATTTTAGAGTAATGCGGCGGCTGCAAGAGATGGTGTTTACTGTGTATCCTTCTCTCTCTTTTTTTAGGTTTTAGGTATATATTGGGTTGGGTTAAAGAGCTTATCTATATGTGTAAACTAACATTACATCAGCGTTATATTATTTTTTAAAGTATACTACTGTATTTGACCCAAAAAAAAGTATACTACTACTATATATAGATTCGGAAAAAAATTATATAGATATAGTTTTCTATTGACCAAAAAACAATATCAAAACTGAGTCCGTAAAATTTAATCAAACTTTAGAAATCTAAAACATATATTACCGTAGTCAAAAAAGAGTAATTTGTTTTAATATATTACTTAATATTTATTTAAAATATATTATTTAACTACTATTAGTTCAACCACGCTGATCCAAACACACATTGTTTCAAGTTGGGTGTTTAATTAAGAATGCGGCATATTTGTCACTGCAACAAGCTATTCACCCCGCAACATCGCATTGCACGCAATTGCAATTTAAAATTCTAGGTCAGACATCAGGTGCAGTTAGTTAGGCTTAGGTTTAATTTTGCCCAGGCTCCTCGAAAATTCTGACTCCGTCACTGGGTGGGATGGAAGTTAAGTGGCAAATAGTGTTTTCCATCCGTTTGCATGAGAGAGGAAAATGATGGGAAAGGAATAAATGCGCGTGGGCCCCACAAAAAAGATTTCTCTCCAACAATGAGAAGAAAACTAACACATCACATTAATTTCCTTCTCTATCCTTCATGTTGTTGTGCGTTGGGCAACATGTTCTAGAATTTGTTCAATTGTAATATTTTTTTCTTTTTTTTTTTAACTTGTAATATTTTTTTCTTGTTTCAACTACTGTTGTGCTTACTTTTTTGTTTTTCTTAAAAACATTAATAATATAGAAACAAAACAAAAATTCGTATTATAATAATAATTTTAAAAAAGAAAAAAATTAATTATTATAACTATAACAATTATTTTAAAATTTTATATATATATTATAATATTAAATTTAATATACAACAAATAATAGTTTTATAACAACCATTTTGTATAGATTGAATATATATATATATATATATATATATATATATATATATATATGCATGCAGGTGACATCTTTTCCTTGAGAGGGTCTATTCTCAGGAGAGGTTTTTGCAGCTTGTGTGAAATGGGGTTTAGATCTAGGTTTGGACTTCCTATGATCATGATTTCTACTAGTTTTTCTTCTCCATTGCTGTCTAGGAGGAGGATCTTGCTTTCTGGGTTTAGGTTTCTTAGGGCAACCCTTAATACCAAACTGTTCACAGAAGGTTCCTAAATCCCTGCGATTCTGGGATTTCTCCTTGGTGAGTTGCTGTTGGATTTTGTCATCTTGACAGATTTTGAGAGCAACTCTTTGAATGATAGCTATGAGCTGGCCATAGCTAAGAGTTTGATAAGGGATTTCTCCCCCAGGATTTTGGCTTCTAAGTTTTTCACGAACTTTGTCGCCAAAAGATTTAGGAAGACCTGCCAGGAAAGACCTGGGCCAGCATCACAGATGAAGATGATGACCAAGATCTCCAATCTCTCCAAACTATCATTGATAAAACCAAAAATATAGCAACTCATTACGGGAAAAAACTCATTGTTGCTCAATCCAGTCAGCCTAACCAGAGTTCAGGTTACCTGACCAAAACAATCTCCAGATTCCAAACCCTCATTGAACCAGAATGGTGGGACAATTCCGGAGGAGTTAACCTTGCCAACAAAATTGGCATTGAACTCTTTCCTAACCATCTTGATCCCATTCACCCAAACAAAACCCAGAGGTTCTACGAGTTCATCCTTGTAGACACAAATAGTGTAGAAATCAAGCATTTTAGGGATAAAACTGATGACTCCCTAATTACTCATTCTACACTCCAAATCCTCCGTGTCCTTCGTCCCACTGACTTTGGACCAAATCCAAATAGCTACAAAAAATTCTCCCAAATCTTTGACCCAGTAGGTTTTAACTATTGGGACTACATTAGAGCTTGGGATTATATAATCCTAGGTTTGCAGAACAAAAATTTCAAACATTCTTGGCTCATTTATTTCAAATGGACCAACAAATACTCTTTTCCAAATTGGTTTCACTCCTGGTGGAATTTCTTTGGACCAACAATCGAAATCTTTCCCTCAGAAGTTCTTGAGGGATACAATCATTTCTTAAAACATTGGAATAAGGAATTAAACAATTATCCTGATTGTTTAAATTTCTATACAATCTTTTCCCTCTCATGGGTATTTTCCTGGCGTTATGGTCTCAAGACTAAAACCCAACCAATCCTCTTTAAACAAGCTCTTATCAAATGGTGGAAGATTTTTTATGCTTCCAAAGCCTACAAAGAGAATGTTAATTAGTGGTTTAAGTCCAACCAAAATTGCCTCAGGCACGCCAGTCCACAATCTAGCCTCTTGCTCAATCAGAAAGCCCATATCACAGCGGCCCTTGCAGAAGCTTCAACAGAAGAAGATTTGCTGAAAAATCTCCAAACAGCCCTTCAATTATTGAAAGAGCCAAAGGAGCAGACCTCATCCTCAAAGGTCCCTCAGCAGAGAATCTCTTCACAATCCTCTTTCGGGTCAGATTTTGTCCTGGAGACTCCAGAACCAAGTGATGATGACTTATGCTAAGTTTGTCGTCTTGTAATCATTCGGTTTTGTAATAATTCAATCTCAAGTCGGAAGAGAGTGCTTAATTATCTAACTTATTATATAAAAGAATAAAATGGTAATTATATATCATACTTATTTATCGCACTGGTAAAATATATCTGTTTAAATCTCTGGGTTTGAGTGTTCAAATTTTAAGAGTTGAACTCTTAGTCTCTTATGCTTCGTTTGGATGTAGGAGGGGAAATGAAAGGAAGAATTTAAAAGAGAAAAAAAAATAAGAAAAATGAGATGATATTCATGTTATTTGGATTGGGAGGGAAAAAACAGAGAAAGTCAAGCCAACAGCACCAACAGAACAAACCTGCCAGGCTATTGCGGTCCACACCAAAGTCCACGTATAATAAGCTTCTCCCTTGTGAAAACCCTTCATTTCTCCGTGCAAACCGCGCCATTCCCCACTCGCAAATAGACCTATTATGCAAGCACAAGTAGCGACGAGCGATGTGTATATTTGCATTTCCAAAACAACAACAAATGTTTCCTTTTCCAGAACCTTCTCAAAGGACAGTTGCATCAGGGAAAGTATAAGAGAGTAAAGTGCAGAAGCTCCAAGGGTAACAAGGCAACCAACAATGTATTTCCCTTTGGATAAACTAGATGGTTCATCTAAGTCTTCATCAGTAACAAGTAGGGAAGCAAATGAAGTGAGAACCACCGTAGAGTTTATAATCAAAGTAGTGAACTTCTGAGAATTGATGAAATAGGAGAAAACAACATTGAAAGCTATCTGGGAAGGACAAATCAGTGAATACGTAGAAGTAGAGAGGTATAAGAGTCCAGTGGAATATATCATGTTGTCAGCAACAATTAGGACTCTGAGAACAAAATATATCAAAACAAGAACTTTGATGGAAGGCGGAGAAGCCGAAGAAGTTGAAGCCTCGTGAGACGAATGTATATATCACTTACTAAAGCCGAAGCAAAGCTATGAAGCACCAATTCCGACACTACACGACACTGATACTCTGACATGGCTAATCTTCAAAAAGTAGGACTCTGGGACACTGCGTATATACATAAATATATGTGTGTGCGCACGTGCGTGCTATGTGTGCGCTACGTGCATGCTACATACATGGTATGTAGATAAATAAATAGATAGATATATTGACATTCTCAAAGATAAGATAAGTTAGTCTCTTTATAAAGAAAACATGAAACCAATTTCTTAAACTTTAAGTGAGCTTTATAAAAATACTAAGAGGAACTATTTTACAAAGTGACAGCTTTGTCTAAAAGCACACATGATGACTATGACATGCACATGACATATTCCAAGAACACATGACTAGGAAGCTTTATCGAAAGGACACTTTTGTACTATGAAAGTTTTGTCTAGTCCAAAACATTATTGAATAATGGCATTGAGTAATTGATGACATTAAGCATATAAAAACTTTGTTGTTATTTCATTTTTCTTTCTTTATTCTACAAGCATGTCCGTGAACGTACGAAAAGCACACATGATAACTATGACATACATATGTCATATTCCAAGAGCACATGGCTTGCAAGATTTACCGAAAGGACGCTTTTGTACGATGAACGTTTTGCCTAGTCCAAAACATTATTGAATAATGACATTGAGTAATTGATGACATTAAGCACATAAAAACTTTGTTGTTATTTCATTTTTCCTTCTTTATTCTACAAGCATGCCCGCGGCTGGAAAAGACAGATCTGAGAATTGCGTATATTGAGTGAGATGCTGCTTCAAAGATGCGAATGTACCAAAAGCACACATGATGACTATGACATGCAAATATCATGTTCTAAGAGCACATGACTTGGAAGCTTTACCGAAAGGACACTTTTGTCTAGTTTATATAGTCTTGAAAAGAACTTACACTATCAAAACAAAGTTAATTAATGCTAAATTGGTTAAGCATCTGCAATTTCAGCAGATTTAGCAACAATAGCTAGGACAAGCTCAGGGTGGATCTTCCCTGCAGTATTATTATCCACAACATTGGGAAGCCCTAGTGATCTCAAGGCCAAATGTGTTGTCGTCTGCGCTAATATCATCATCGCTCCAAATGTTGGACCTTGCATTTCCAATAAGCCCCACAACAATTAGTTTCTTAATATCATTTTATCATACAAGAAACAATTTTTCATGACTCCACTAGCCGCAGCTTACAAATAAAAGCCAATCCACATGAGAAAATGAGATCTTATAAAACACATCAACAATGGAATCAAAAGCTCAAGCACTCCATAAACCAAACTAATAAAACCATTAATGGAAGTTTTCTAATTTGGGGACTCTTAACAGATATTATATACAACATACTCATAAGATGATATGAGACTGAAATGGAATTTAAAGTCCTGTATGATGAGGCAAATGACAACTCTCCTTATAAAGGGTCATGGACCCAATTCATAAACATTTAGTAAGCCATTATATTCAGTGGCATCTTTGTTGTCCCTTTCTTTTGGTTACTTTCTTTGTGTGTGTTATTTTAGGAGGGGTGATAATTAGCTGCACATAAATTTTGGTCTATTTGAGAGGAGCCAACTTTGTGAAGTTTGGATGCAGAGAGGAATATGAAAGGAAAGAATATAAGAGAAAAAGAATATAAATGGAAAATGGAATGATTTTTAAGTATTATATATAATTACCACTTTATCCTTTTATAGTTTATATATATATATATATATATATATATATATATTCAATCCATACAAAATGGTTGTAATAAAAACTAAAGTTAATATTATAATAATATAAACTTTTAAAATAATTTTTATAGTTATAATAATTAATTTTTTTCTTTTAAACTATAAAACTGAAAATGTAAACCGCATTTTTTTGAATTATTATAAAAAAAATTGTTTTTTTTCTATATTATTATTTTTGTTAAGAAAAACAAAAGAGTAAGGAAAACAGTAATTGAAATAAGAAGAAAAATATTACAATTGAAACAAATTGAAGAACATGTTGCCCAATGCATAGCAACATGAAGGATAGAGAAGGAAATCATTGTGTTGTGTCTGTTTTCTTCTCAATGTGGGAGAGAAAACTTTTTTGTGGGGCTCACATGCATTTCTTCCTTTCCCATCGTTTTCCTCTCTCATCCAAACGGATGGAAAACACTGTTTTTCACTTAACTTCCATCCCACCAACTTCCTTCCTGTCATACTCCTTAGAAACAAACAGAGCATAAAACTAGTCTGATTAGATGAGAAATGTTAAAAGGAAACTTCCATGGATGGTTTTATTAGTTTGGTTTATGAAGTATTTGAGCTTTTGATTTCATTATTAAGATGTTTTATAAGAGGATCCCCTTTTCTTATGTGGATTGTCATTTATTTGTAGGTTGCGGCTAGTGGACTTCCACATGATGAATAATTATATCTTTACACCTCATTTTTGAGGTGTTGAGAGGTGGAGGAAGAGAGGGATAGGAAGAAAGGAGAGAGAAAGTAAAGATGTGATAGGTGATTTGATTGATGGACTCTTTGATTGATAGAGAAAAGATAAATAGATAGAAAATGAAAGTGGAAAACAAGTGGAGAGATGTGTATATATCATAACTCTCCCCAGGATGCTCTTCAATAAAACTTTTCAAGACTATACAGACTAGATAAAAGTGTCCTTTTGGTAAAGTGTCCAAGCCATGTGCTCTTGGAACATGACATGTGCATGTCATAGTCATCATGTGGGCTTTTGGTTCATTCACGATCTTGTAGAATAAAGAAGGAAAAATGAAATAACAACAAAGTTTTTATGTGCTTAATGTCATCAATTACTCAATGTCATTATTCAATAATGTTTTGGACTGAGCAAAATTGTCATAGTATAAAAGTGTCCTTTTGGTCAAGCTTCCAAGTCATGTGCTCTTGAAATATGACATGTGCATGTCATAGTCATCCTGTGTGCTTTTGGTACATTCACGGACATGCATGTCATAGTCCTTGCGCATGAGGGAGTTCTGGTCTATATAGGATTTTAGTCCTAGAGTGATAGTGGTTATGAACCAAATCAAGCATTATGGAGAAAAGTGGTCATTTTGCTAGGGAGTGTAGACCAAATTTTGAAGAAAGAGCTAATCTTGGTGGTGAATGAAGAGCCAACATTATTGCTAGCACTTAATAATTATGATAATAATACTGAGTTCTTGTTGTATCTTGATAATGGAGCAAGCAATTAGATGTGTGGCTACAAGGAGAAATTTGTGGAGCTTGATGAAAAGGTGAAAGAAAATGTTTCCTTTGGTGATTCTTACAAGGTGCAAATCCAAGGGAAATTTGCATAATATGAATTTGTAAGGGACCAAAAGTGTTTCTAAGCCAATAATTTATAATTAATTGTGCTCCATTGGCAGAGCTTTGCAAAAGAGGTCTCCAGTAAGATAGCTAAAGTAATAAGAGCTTATGGACATACGGGTTGGAAGAGAGAGGTCTAAAATCAATCCATGGTGAATGTAATTTATCTTTCAAATATAATTTTATTTTTGTAAAAGAGCCGTTGGACCATCTTACAGTTCAATTGGGCCCCTACCCAAGGAAACTCCTGCCCGTGATTCACAATTTCACATCACTTATTTTAAAATAATTATTTGGTCTAAAGTAAAAGTGACCTTAACTTTTTTTTAATATTAAGAGAGCTTACTTTTAATTCTTTTTTGTTAATGAGTAAAATGAGCTTACTTTTTATGTTATTAACTTATTATTGTTAACATACGTGGATATTTAGCTCACCAACTAATAGTTTAGAATTAATAAATAGCCACAATATATATTTTAGAGTTTACTTTAAACTAATCAGATTTCAAAAGTGTTATCAATACAAATTACATAATGCCTCAAGAAGCTAGATACATATCTTATTATTTAATATAGTCAACCATGTGAGGTGTCTTTGAAATTTATTACACATTAGGGGTATACATGTTGGTTGGCTGAATTTTAGCTTAGTAAAATTTGAACCAATTAAAACTATTCTAATTTGGTTGGATTAGACGGGTTGATCCGATTACTATTAAAATAAAATAATTTTGGAATACTAAAAAAAATCTATTAAAAAAAACAAGAAAAAGTACCAATTGGAGTCTAACATGAAAATGCTAATGAGTATTTCACATGTGAAAGACATATTTTAACAGGTTCATAAATGAGAAAAAGTTTAATGCACCGACGGTGTAAAGTTTTTTTACACCGTCAACCAATCAGATTTTAAGGATATGTCACGTCAATTAATGAAATTAAATGAAAAGAGAGATTTTCTCACATCCTTGAAATCTGATTGGTTGACGGTGTAAAAAAACTTTACACCGTCGGTGCATCAAAATTAAACTCTTCATAAATTATAATACAATACATTAATTACAAATTTACCTTTAGGCTAATACCCTTGATGTCATATTTTCCCTCTCGTCACCCATTTGCTTCTCCACCAAGGGTTTTCATAGTTGATGAAACCAAACAATAACAAGATGAGATAAACAAAGATGAAAAAGACTTTTGCAAAGGTAATTGCTTGGATTTTGAATGGGTAATATTGATGAAAAAGAATATAGTGGCTATGGTGCTTCTTTTGGATCTGAGAAATTGAAGCTTGATCCCTACCGATATTAAGTCACTGTCCTCACTACAATACTACAAGAAGAACATCTGATTGAGTTTAAGGATGTGATGGGCAATAAGAAGGGATGAATGCTAGAAAATTGGAATAATAACCTTAATGTTTGAATCCTCTGCGGTTGTCAGCCACAACCTTTTGTCTTCTGTCGAAGTTTACTGCACTATCATCAGGTCCAAGCACGAGATCGTTTACGTGGATGTTGTTCTCGTTCATTGTCAACAAGGGCCGGGTCAGGATCTTGGAGGATGCCACTATCGTCATCAGGAAGATTGTCGGTTGCGAAGAGAGCCTTCTGGGAGGTCTTCGTCGTTAGTGTCCTTCCCGATACCAGTGATGTCATGAGGACCAAGGAGAACGTCTTGCCTAAACTTCTCAAGAATAAGGATTTTCTTGTCATTGCAACTACATAGTTTATTTATTTTTTGTCCCAGCAAGTATTACTGTTGCATTCATTTTGGTCTTTCATGTGTGAACGACCCCCATATTCTCTTTCACCTTAGAAACCCCAATCGTTTATCTCAAATAACATGAAAACAATAATGACATGTTCACACTTCACTTTCTATTTTATCTCATTTTCACTTGCATTTTCTTCATATTTCTCCTCTCTTTTTTTTTATCACATCATTCATTATATTTCTCAATTCTCTCTCTTTTCTTCGTATCTCTCTCCATTAGACCATTCACAATGGTTAAACAACAAAAGTTTTGTTTACCCCTTTTCTACCCCACTTTTTCTCTTCCCAACACTACACATCATCTTCTCTCTCCTCTTCAACAAACTCTCAACAATTACCCACTCCAATGGTTTTCTCTCTCAACACCCTACCCCACCACTCACCCTACCCCACCACTTTTTTATTTCATATTTTTATTTAATTTAATTTTTTTGTTTTTATTATTTACATAAAATTACAATTATTGTTTTAAATTAAATTAGTACACTTAACAAATTTTTTTTTTAATATAGACAATAATTTATTTTATTTCCTTAACTAAAAAATGGAAGACGACAAACGAAGCACACAATAATTTATTTTATTTTCTTAACTTAAAATGCAAGACAACAAACTAAGCACACAACACACAAATAACCGGAGCTAGCACGATACAAATCATCTTCCATCACGAAGCATTTGCAAACTTTGTCCATATGTGCTTCACTAGATCTGCTTGCAGTTCGTGATGAACGTTCGAATCACGCAACTCGGATCTAGCACGCACATGATTTGCAAAAGCGGGTAACACCTCGGTCGAGTATGGTTGCGGTGTACTAGATCCACCTTCCCCAGATTGCTCAAAATCGGTCCAACGTTGAGCATATGTATCTCGTTCATCCTCAACAATCATATTATGTAATATGATGCATGACCTCATAATGATACCCAAATCAGCTATGTCCCACAAACGAGCTGGTTCACGGATGATTTTAAAACGAGCTTGAAGAACTCCAAATGCACGTTCGATGTCCTTTCGACATCCCTCCTGAACTTGTGCAAACAACTTGTCGGGTTCACTTTGAGGAAGTCTAATCGATTTGACGAAAGTTGGATAAGAAGGGTAGATACCATCAGCTAGATAGTATGCCATATTATAGGGACGTTGATTCACAAAGAAATTCACATTTGGAGCCTTTCCCTGTTCCACGTCATCAAACACTGGTGACCGATCTAGAACGTTTATGTCGTTCAACGTTCCCGAACATCCAAAAAAGGCATGTCAGATCCATAGATCATGAGATGCAACTGCCTCAAGAATAACCGTTGTGGTTCCCTTATCCCCTCTAGTAAATTGACCTTCCCATGCTTTCGGACAATTTTTCCACTCCCAGTGCATGCAGTCAATACTCCCGATCATGCCTGGGAACCCCCTCATTTCACTAACATGTAGTATTTTTTGCAGGTCAGCTTCGGTTGGTGCTCTAAGGTACTCGTGCTCATACAATCGTATGATTCCTTTACAGAATCTACGTAAACACTCCAGTGTTGTAGTACCTTCGATTTTGATGTACTCATCGACTGCATCTGCTGCCACACCATATGCTAACATTCGCATTGCTGTTGTACATTTTGCCAAGGGTGATATTCCTTCTTTATAGGCTGCATCAACTCGCTGGGTGAAGTAGTTATCACTACTTGAAAGGTCTGCAACGATTCGAAGGAAAACATGTTTTTGCATCCGATACCGACGACGAAACATTGTATCGTCGTATGTAGGCTCATTGGCAAAGTAGTCCTCAATTAGCCTTCGGTTTGCCGCTGCATGATCTCTACGGACATATTTTCTGCTACGAGGTGCCCTATCTTCCAATAATTTGTTTTGATGCTCCCTAACTTGGTTGCGTATAAAAGCTTCTTCAAATTCAGAATTTTGAAGGTATGCTGCAAAATCAAAAGGATTTGGAACTGGATTTTCAAAAGGATCAGGATCCATTTGTTTTGAAATTGGAAGAGATTTGGGATATTGGTTCTTGTTACAATCACAAGAATTCGAAGTAGACTGGAAGAGATTTGGGATATTGGTACATCAATGAAACACAATAATCCATATATATAAGTACATTGAATGGTGGACATTGGTGGATTCGAAATAAGTTATCAACTAGAGTTAATAATCGGAAAAGGACAAGATTCGAATTGAGTGGAACATATTCAAAGACATTAAAGCCAAGCACTACAGACTTGACACCACTGGTGGATTCGAAATAAGTTATCAACTAGAGTTAATAATCGGAAAAGGACAAGATTCGAATTGAGTGGAACATATTCAAAGACATTAAAGCCAAGCACTACAGACTTGACACCACTGGTGGATTCGAAATAAGTTATCAACTAGAGTTAATAATCGGAAAAGGACAAGATTCGAATTGAGTGGAACATATTCAAAGACATTAAAGCCAAGCACTACAGACTTGACACCACTGGTGGATTCGAAATAAGTTATCAACTAGAGTTAATAATCGGAAAAGGACAAGATTCGAATTGAGTGGAACATATTCAAAGACATTAAAGCCATACATTAAAGCCAAGCACTACAGACTTGACACCACTGACAAATTATTAAAGCAAACACGACAGACTTGACACCACTGACAAATTATTAAAGCAAACACTACAGAATTGATACCACTGACAAATTTGACCGAATACAAACAAATATTCGATTGAAATTAATTCCCAAATAGCTCTTGGGACAACTTCTTCAACAGCTCTTTCTTATGGTCATTGAGGTTCTCTTCGGAAGCTAGCTTTATATACAAATTGGTTTTCATCAATTGGTTAGTCTCTGCTTGCACCGATGCTATCTTCTCCAATCGTTCAAGCTCTTTCTCCTTCACACGATCGAATTTATCCCAACCCCAACCTTTGTCCTCCTCCAAGGGAGCTTCTTTACTTTTCTTTTTATTCTTTCTTTTAGCTGCCTCCCTACCGATTGGACGAGGAATTGATCCTATAGAGGTTGAGTCACATGCATCACTATCGTGAGCTCTCTTAGTTCCACTACTTGCTGAGCCACTATTTCCTCCTACATGACTACAAAAACGTGGCAGATCACGGAGTTGCTTCCATTCTTCCATCAAAGTAAATTGAACATTCTTCCCACAGGCGAATAATTCCTGCGCTTTTGCCAAAACATCATTATCCGACCAACCGCTTGCTTGCTGACGCTTAGCGGCATCATAAGCGCCAATCCACTTACCCAGTATTTTGTTCATATAATTCCAGCGGTTTCTGTAAGGCCCAAGTTTTTTTAAGTTTATGCTAAGTGAATAAACTTCTTATTCACGATTAGGGTTGATGTAATGTGAAGGGAAACCTGAACGAAAGTTTATTAAATGAAATATATTTATGAAGGAGAAAGTTCAGGAAAAGTTCAAGGATTGCATTATGATCGATAAAAGTTATAGCACGAACGTTTTACGCTTAAACCTAGGTCAGAAACCCTAGTATATAGCTAATTATCACTTTTAGGCACGATGGCAGTTAATTCCAAAAATATTCAGAGAAATGTTAGAACTTCTCTTTTTCCATATATCACAATCGTTTCGAGGCGAAACTCTAGGATCTACGAACGTCCGATTCCAATCATCGGAAGTTTGCCGAAACCGAATCCCTGGTATTTCAAAACCCTAGAATTTCTCGACAATGAAGACTTTATCTATTCAGAGCTTCAAATGAATATTCTACACGCGTACACCCATTTCTCTTGATGATTTCAATCTTTCTTCCGAAGGAAGTTTTCTATTCCGACATTCGATGCAAAAAGCAACTTATCGGGTAAAATAGTTTTATACCGACTATGCATTAGTTGCCAAAAATACAAGGAGACCTCTTTATAGTTTTGGAATTCTTTCGCCAAAACATATCTATTAATTCACGGAGAATGACGCCGGAAAAATCAGATTCGCGAAACTTTCATTTTCCCGCGAATTTCCAACCTTTATATATAGCAAAGAAAGGAAGAAAAACTCAAATTTTCTTCCATTTTCTTCATCAAGGCCGCGAGTTCTACAAGGGAGGGAGAAGAGAAGATTTTCTTCATTGTTTGCTTGATCGTCGATCAATCAGTTGCTACTTCAAGGCTTCGAGGTATAGTCGCTAATCCTTACCTCTGATCGCTTTTTCCATAGCTTTTCTGTAGAGTTTTCTGAGCGGATAGTTTATGGGTTTTTGCAAAACTATCCTGAATCTTTCATTTCTGATTCTAAACCTCTTCCTTATGCGCCCAAGATCACTTCTGCCGGGTTAGATTTTCCGTTATGTCGCCGGAATTCCGCCGGAATTAATTTGAACCTAAAATACCCATTTTTGGAGTTTTTGGTGTAAAGCTTCAACCTTTAGGCTGAAAACTATCGCCTTAGCTTAGTGCTAGTAGGATTAGTTGTCATAAACGTCGTTGGTGACGTCCCTGCAAAATTTTATTTTTGGGATTTCAGTTTTGAAAATCCTAAGTTAAAAATCATGACCAAAATACCCCTGCGACAGTTTTTGATCCGATAATTTTTCCGAGTTCAGAATACTCTTAGTTACGGCTTATGAAAGCATAGGAACCAAGTTTGATCGAAGAAAAATCGAGCCTCATAATTGCACAAAGTGGTCGAGCCCTATTAGGGGGGAGGAGGAAAATTTCCTTTTCCGAAAACTTGTCTTTCGCGCTAGTTTATCGTACCTTAGGGTATAGATTACTTCGAGTAACCTTAGTAAGTATTGATAGCTTAGTTTTCGATAGATTCTGATAGTATTTCTGTGGTTTTGCTTTAAAGGAACTTTTGAGGAATTTCCTGAGGAGCAACGCTTTGCTTGTGAGGAAGAGTTTGAAGTTCACCCTGGAGAATCTACAGGTGAGGGCTTCTCACTGAATCTCTAGTTAATGCTTAGGGTCGATGTTTCGACATTGTTTACTGTTTATGCACTGGATTGTGTGTGATTGGAAAATGTTTTCTGAGGCTTCGGCTGACAATGTAGATGATTCATCTACTGAATCTTTTTGAGATTGACTTACATGCTATGTGCTATAAGGGTAATCTAGGATGTGTGGTGCATGCTTTATATGCTAAGTGCTAAGTGTTAATGTTGAGATTTCTTGATATATGACATGTTGTTGATTGTGATGATTTAAATATGCTTTACACTGGAAATCTGAGATTCTGAATGGTGAGAATAGCGGGCAGGTCATGCCGATTTTATTTTGAGAGTTTTGAGAAAGTTTGATAGGACGAATGAGATTCGGGCCTTGTATAGGGTTTATGGATCGAGACATTCTCTGGAGTCATTTGGGGATTCGAAGATCCCGAGAACTTATAGGATTCGCGATAAGACTAAAGGGATAATTATTTTGTAAAGAAAACTCATAAGACATTAAACAACCTCTAAATCTTTAAGTAATGGTATAAATCTCGAAAGGAGGCTTTGGATGCAAATCATAGTTTTGGAAAAAGAGAAGTGTCGTCGGATCCAAGTGTTGAGTCTGTTGTTGATGTGCTGTTGGAGCAGCGTTTGTTGTTGTGCTGTTGGAGCAGCGTTGGTTGTTGTGCTGTTGGAGCAGCGATGTTGTTGGGCTATCCTGGGGATAAGTCCGGGAAACCGTTAGTTTCCGAGAGTATGATACTCTGTGCTCGCTGAGCAGTTGTGACCATCGGATTGAGATGAGTCGGATGATTTGGAGATCATCGTGGGTTATGTGTTGGCGTGAAGTGTGTCTTTTGTCGCAGAATCGACTTTACCTTAGGGTAAGCTTTTAGAAACTTTAATTTACCTAGAACACGTGGCGACGTGTCGAGTGAGATCGGAGACGTTGGTTGACTAATCATCCTGCATTCATGCAACATTAATGGGGTATTAACACAGGACGTACTCTGGACCTCGTCGGATTCCAAAATGGTCATAAGACCCGGATTTCCGTGAAAGAGCGTTTGTAAACGTCTCTTGTAGCAGACCGAAATGGCAGACCTACGGGTTACGGCTGATCTGACTACCGCTGTCGTTGGAGTAAGAGGCACGCGGGCCGAAATGGTCCCACCGTGGCTGGTGCTAGGGCTGATCCGTTGATGTCCATCCGTTCCGGATTGCATATTGGTTGACTGGGTTAACCTGCATACATATCATGCAACATGCATACTAATTTAGTTGTTGAGTGTGATTGGTAATTGTTAAACCTATTTGGAACATGCTAATTGCTATTATTGCGTTTATGTTATTGTGGAACATGCAACCCTAGGAATGACATCTCTAGCTATAAGCCTAAGTGGCTATCTATTACTTGTACCTATTGGGTTTATTATCTACATAGTTCTTTAGAGTTGACCCTCGCGTCTTCTGTGTGTGTTTTGGCGGACAACGCCTTTTGTCAGATGAATATTGCGGATTGGTTCACCATGGTCCACCCTTCGGGGGGGATTAGGTATGAGATGATCGATCAGGACGACCCCGGGTCGTGGGTGGTTGACCCCGCGAGCCATCGAGCGACGTATTCGGGGCGCATCATGGAGGATCACGTGGATAGCGGAGGACTTCTGAGGTCAGGAGTGTTGAGGCGATGCTCTATCAGCTTCAACTTGCCACCGGGCGTTCACTGTGGACCAGGACTTGGAGGACCACCACCACCACCATTGTCTTCAGACGAGGAGGATCCCTCAGAGGAGATTCCAGTGGGAGTGCCTTCGGCAGGGTCTAGTGCACCCACCGTTGCGATCATCGATGATCAGGGTTCGGGCCCTAAGCCCGTGAGTCCAGCATCGGAGCGCACTGCGGTTGCGAGGGGAGGACAGATAGGGTTAGTAGACTTGGTCGTTCTGGATTCTGATTCAGACGACGATCATGCTAGCACATAGTTTTGAGTGTTGGTATGAGCTCCTCGAGTTAGGATTAGTGTAGGAGTAGAGTTTTAGCTCTGACAGTCTTGCTTCATTTGTTACTTAGGGGACAGGGTAGATCCGCCTATAGCTTTTTGTGTGGTTTCCTTACGGGAATCACAGAGAGTTGGTTGGACTTAGGAGGTCTTATTTTCAGGCCATTGGGTCAGCTGATTCTCAGTTTTGAGGGATGGTGTTGCGGGCACTTCACCCTTTTCATTTGGTTTGTATATATTGCCTACGGGCGTTGCACTTTTCTTTCCGTCACTGGAGGTTACTCGTGACGAGGTTGTTACTTACAGCGGGGGCTGTTTATATTTTGTATATTAGTTCTATTGCTTTTCGCTTTTGGGTTTTATTTAATTCAGTCTTGTCTTAGTTATTATCGAAAAAAAAAAAATTCACGTTTTTCCGCATTAAGTTTACTTTTGGTTACTAAAGTGACGCCACCGAAATCGGGGTGTTACAGTTTCGACATGCATTTCCATCACGCGGAGGATCGAATGAGCAATGCTCATTACAATACTCAGCAATATCTCTCCAAAATGTTTCTCCTCTCTGGTTTTTCCCCACAACACTACTTGTTCCACAGTTAATCCACCCACTAATTAACACCAAATTTTGTGTAGTGTTCCATGCTGGTGACTGGGTTTTCTTGCTCTTAGGAGTTGTATCCTCTTGATTTGGAGTGGTATGATCAGCAGCTGTCATGCCACCAAAACTCATTTGTGTTGAAAATTCGGGAAATTCGGGTGCATCAACACCTGGAAAATTTTCATTCACCATTGGCATATGACCACTAGACGGGGGTGTTTGAGATGGATATCTCATAGAGGGATGAAAGGATGACTGGTTGGAATTTGTTGCAAAATTGTTGAGATTTTGAGGACATGGGTAGGAAAATTGATTCGAATGTTGATAATTGTTGAGATTTTGAGGACGTGGGTAGGAAAATTGATTTGGATCTTCATAATTGTTGCGATTTTGAGGACGTGGGTAGGAAAATTGATTTGGATCTTCATAATTGTTGGGATGCTGAGGACGTTGGTTAGACCAATATTGATTTGGATCTTGATAAATGTTGGGATTTTGATGACGTTGGTTGGGAAAATGATTTGGATCTGGATAATTGTTGAGATTTTGGTTGTTAGATGGGTAGTTAGATGAATTCTGGGTGTTGAAATGGTGATTGTTGTGATCCATTTCAAAAGAAAAGCTAATAGAAAGATAGTAAGATGGTGAGAGAGATAATAAGAGAGTGAAAAAACTTGGTTTTTTTTTCTGTGTCCAAATCAAACGAACCAAGTCTCTATTTATAGAGAAAAAAAATCATGAATTTTGGTATATTTTTTTTTTCAGAAAATATTTTTTTTGATGAAATAATTGAGTTCAAAAGATAAGGATAAAAGAAATCCGGACGGCCAACAGATGCTCGACACGTGGCGGCTGCAGGAAAAAAAATAATTTTCCTCTCTCCTCCCAGGCGCGTCACGCACTTTGTCTGGCCGTGTGGCCCACGCGCCTGGGAGGGGCCAATCCGCGTCTGACGCGTGGCACGCCCAGCAGGTCTCAACAATGTTGAGGATGCTCAACATTTTGGACGTCTCTCTCCTCCTCAACAACCCATTCAACATTTCTCAACAGCCATTGCACCCATTCAACAAAGCTTAACAAGAATCCTCAACAGCCATTGCACTTGGTCTTAGGTGGAAGTGAAAAAGTGTAAGCAAGTCATTTTCCGTGACACAAAAAAATCGAACCAAAATAAAAAAAATATTAAATAAAAGATTACTATAAATCTGCGTACCAAATTTGTTCGAATGGATGCATTTGTGAGAACCGAGCTTGGTCGGATTGCAGGCAAATTCATCCAATGAGGCTTGCTTACTCAACTCAATCTACACTTTTGCTATTTGGTCGGGTTTGGTTGGGCGAGTTGATTGGATCTTCCTGACCTGTATACAACCCTAGCAAGCCCGTATATTATTCCAACCTTCATATATTCACATTTAGCTTCTCTCCCAACTCATTTCCCCTTTATATTTTTTTCCTTATCTCTCTTATTTTCCAATCAAACATCACTTTCCCATCTTATTCACTTAACATAAATAAGCAAAAGAGTTTGTTCGACAGGTTCCTCACTCTCACGCTCACAATCATTTGCAGAAAAAGCGAGATCAATAATGGCACTGAGAGCAGCCATACTCCGCCACATTCGTCTGCCACTCCAAGCCGCCGCCGCCACTCCGAAACTGCAGCTATGGCATACTTCCATCCGCTCCATGTCCTCACACGACGATCACATCACCAAAGAAGAGGTCATCGAGAGAGTCCTTGCTGTCGTCAAAGATTTCCCCAAAGTCGATCCTTCCAAGGTTTGTCCTTTTTCATCATCCCTTCATTTTGCTATGATTTTATTGCAAATGAGTGAAATGGGTATTTCAAATTGTTTTTCTGCTGATTTGTACAAATGGGTTGCCCCGAGATTTGGTAATTCGCATCCAACAACCATCTGGGTATCCCAAATCTGTATTCCGTTGATTTAGGCAAAAGGGATTTCCTCAAAGTTGGGAAATTTACCTCAATAATCATCTGGGTTGTGTTTAGTATCTTTCGATAGTGTGAAAAATGTGAAATGTGTATCCCAAATTATTACTCTGTTGATTTAGACAACATGGTTTTCCCAAAATTTGAGAATTTAACTCAATAATCATCATCTGGGTAGTGTTTGTTGGTAGTCTTTGTTAGTGTGAAACATGAGACATGAGTATTGTTGAATTGTTATTATGTGGATTTATCCAAGTAGGTTGCCCCAAAATTGGGAAATTTAGCTCAATGACCATCTGTGTAGTGTACTAGTAGTGTCTGTTCGGTCACCTCTCACATGGTGAATTGTATTAAGATTTAGTGATAGGTTTCATGTGAAAGTGCAAATTCTGTTGTAGTTTTCAGTCCATATATCATTCCAAGGGGTGAGTGTGGGAAAGTTTAGATGTATGAAGTCTAATCTTGATAAGTCTAATCCAAATTTACTCATATTGGTGCATGCTATTACATTTGGATATTATGTTACTATCGTTTCTATATCAATATTGATTTTGAAGGCATTTTGGATTTCCATCATTCTGTAAAGCATAATTTCTGAAAACTTGAGATCTTTTTTAGTTCCAATAGTTTCATTGTTTATACAATACTGAACAAAATGTGGAAAATAACATTACAAGTTTTTTTTCTGGAAGGCAATAACATTACAAGTTGAAAGGCTCTCTTATTTGTATAGGCATTCCGGGTTTGATATGCATAGGAATAAAGGACTGGTTGGCAGTCCCACCCTGATGCACTGTTCTCTTTTTTCCTGTTTTATCTTGGTCAGTTTATAGCTTTATATCCTAGTACTTGTTAACTCTCTCTTCTCACCTTACTAGAGCTTTATTTTCATTAAAAAAATATTTCCCAACTTCAAAATTAAAACAAATAACTGTAATATTGTAATGACTACTAAAATTATAAAATCATAACCTATCTTCAAACACATTGGGATTAAAAAATGGCATTTTGTAGATCAATCTTTTCAAACTTCAAGGTAATTGACTTCAATTAGAATGGCCTTCCATTACCTTATCCCTTCTTCTGCTTGAGTCCAGTGGCGGATCCAGGACCCCGGGGTCAGGGGGTTCAAATTTTTCCAATGAGACAATTACAATTTCTAATACAATACCAAATCAATAAATTTGGGATTGAGAAAACAGAAATTGAAAGTGAACATAGTCTAATTGTTATGTTATCAATATCTCATTTTCTCTATGCCCCATCTTGTTACTCGAGCAGCACAAGGCATTACATTATGTAATTGTTGTTCCCCACATCAACAAGAGAATCTCCAAAGACAAGTGGTTCATCTGAAGTTGAAATATTAGACAAGGAAAGAACTATAAAAACTTGAAGCATAACTAGTTTATTCAACTGGATGCCCAATACAAAATATATACAACAATAATCAATATAATGAAGTTTTCAAGCAGAGTCCTCTGTTTTTGCTTGATAGAAAGTGCACAAGGGAAAAAGAAAAAAGATTACAATTTCAAGTTACACATAAACAACCCTCTTAGAAGCCACACTTCCAAGAGGAAAACTAATTAATCTGCTAATGAACCCACCACTACGGACACCACTACTTCTATGAATCCCAACAAAACTTTTAAGGATACCAACACCATACTCTGACACCTGTGAGACCACCTCTAATCCGCTCCCACAATGCAGCAAGATAATGAAACAAAATCTGAAAAAAGAATGGAACCAGTAGCAAAACAAACGACACATTGATCAGCTCATAACACAGCATTCGACCCCAGCAATTATCCCACAAGTCCACCAATACTGCCACCTCAAAATCACAATTAAGAGATGCAAATCAACAGATTTGAATACCATCAAAGCTTTCCTATACATATAAAGCTTTCCTATACAAATCAATTTCCTTCCTCAAAGCAAGGAAATCAATTTCGTTGTACCTCAAAACCAACGACACCAGCATATAATTACATAAAGCTTTCCTATGCTCAAAGCAAACACACAAAATAATCTGCAAAGTCCTATTTCCTATGCTCAAAGCAAGCAAACACGCAGACCTGTATCTCTCACGCAGACCTTGGATTAACAAGCCAATCATAATTTGAAAACTTGAAATTCCTATTTCTTGCATCGTTTGAATGAAATTAGGACATTTGAGGAAATCAATTTAGGGCAATCAAGCTTGAGAAAGGAAAAGAGAAAGAAAGGAAATCAATTTAGGGAAATCAGGCTTGAGAAAGGAGAAGAGAAAGGAAATCAATTTAGCCATTTAGGGTTAGGGAAATCAGCCATACCTGTGGTGGGGTGCGGCTGGACTGGTCTGGTGGTGGATAGTGGTGGTGCGGCGGCCGGCGTGGTGGTGACCCAAACCTAGGTGAGAGACAGAGTGCAGAGTGCTTTTGTCAGTGTGAGAGAAATCAGAGTGTGTGAGTGAGAGAGTTTGTCTGACGTGATGAGTGTGTGAGAGAAAGGAGTTGGGGTCTAGGGTGCAAATTTAAATTTTCAGGGGGGTTAAAAAAAATATTATAAGGAGATAAGTATGAATTTTTTTTTTCTCAGGGGGTTCAACTGAACCCCCTGGGCTCCATGTAGGTCCGCCCCTGCTTGAGTCTGAACTCTGGACTTCAAACTCTTCTCTGTTCTAAGCACAGAGAGGAGGCTTGATACGTATGATGTTGTTGGCGGTGAGTGTATCTTTTGAAATTTTGTTCATATTGCATCCATCTTTTAGTGCGTGGGAGTGGGTATATACTTTTTGTGACACCCAATCCATCCATGGCCCTTGTCATTCTTGTTGCTTCTTGCTGCTAAAATGATTGAGTCTGATCCTTACTACAAGGAATTACAGAATTATTTAAAGCACTTAATTTTCAGTGTTAAATGGAGAGCTTTGAGGTGTAGTCCTCTAAAGGGCATTGTTTCCAAAGTAACTTTAAATTGAAAATTCTCTAGTTCCTTATTTGTTTAAACAACTCTAGTATACTGATATTGTTAAAAATGATCTCATTATCAATAATATCCCTTCTAATCTGGTTTCTGATGGAGCTATGACGTAGTGTGGTCCATATAACCGACCTCACTTAGTGGGATAAGGCTTTGTTGTTGTTGTAACACTAATATGCTGATAGGTACCGCCAATGAACAAGGAAGAAAGGGTGTATTTTATTGAAAGAATGCTTTGAAACTACACTGAATTCCTGGATACTCGAGGGGTTCAAGGCTGTCCCTAGTTTCCCATCCAATGATCCCAACAATGATAATCCTCCCCTCTCACTCTATCTAACTAACTAACCAACTGAGTAGCGTTCCACTAAGTAGCTAACTAACCCGGAGGGTTACCTTATCTATCAATATTTGATACGTAGGAACAAGCAATAAAGTAGAAGAGAGCTTTATTTTATGCAAGATTATGAAATGAAACTACAAATGGTGGCTGAGTAATTTGATACTCAGCCCTCTCCCTAATTCCCAAGTCTTATTTACAACCTCTCATCTCTAACTTCCTTACTAACTATTCTAATTAACTCTCTAACTGCTACTAGTTTCCTATACATACAATACTTGTTTAGAATTGTAAATTTCATTGTATGTAATTTTATTACAAACTAAACCAAGATATGAAGAACATGTTCCACTCCCAAACTTAGTTCCTAGTACAATTCTTATTCAGGTACTAACTAGAGTGGTTTCCCCAAAATCTAAAACATCAGAGCTAGATCTCTTAATAATATATAGCAGCTGGAATAGTACCTAGGGGGTTCATTTATCCTCCCCTAGGTACTCTTCCAAATTGTGGGTGGGCAACAGGAGCACCATGTGTTGTGCCTTTGCGGGGAGCAGATGACTTGAGGCAATTTTAAATTACAGCAATAAAGACTTGATTCATATGACTCAAGGCAATGTTCGCCTTATGAATAATATCATGCAAAAGAATCCCAATATTTAGACATTTTGGATCTTTGATTTGGTCCCCAATCTCTATACCCTATTTCATTGGTATTAAGTATTAACTATTCATACTGAAACTCAGTTTCTGCTGATATTGGATGGATAAAAGTGCGGTCCTCAAGCTGCGGATACACTTGAAATGAGAAAGATTAAGAAATAAAAAGCTAGAGACACTGCATGACTTTGAGGTTATGCTTCCTCCCTGTTTCCTCACTCAGTCTCAGTGACTGGCTGTCCTCCTCTAGGGATTGTTCCTAATTATTATCAAAGAATTTGGTTTCTCTAAAGTGAGTAGTTCATTTTGAGAAGAAAAGATATCAACCATTGATGAGAAAATCAAGGAAATAGATTTGAACCAACCTATGACTTGTTATGCATGAGCATATAATTTCAAAATTTGTTTTTCTCAACAATGTTGAGATCCCTTACCTTTTCTTCTCAAGTGAGGGTTTTTAAGCCAAATCCCTTTATCAAATTTGTTGTTTACCTTTAGAATTAAATTATCAAATATATTGCTTTCCACCAGAATTTTGTTTCCTCTAAGTAAGCAACATTCTGTCTGTAATAATTTACATTTCAATTAAGGAATTAATAATACTCTCTTCATTTTCTTTTGTGCTAGCCGCTACTCCTGCACCTTTTCGCCCCTTTTAGATTTGAATGACCCTCACTTCTGCCGCTATTACAAGAATTTTCTGATGTTTGCATTTACTTTTCAGCTCAAGGAGAAAACATTACATTCAATTAGGTAACGGCTGAAAATCCACTGTCCTTTTTTTGGACTTTGTGCTTGATAGGTTTAAGCAAGTTTACACTAGGAGAAGGGCTCAAGTGTGAACTGAATAGTTAGTGGGGGGACTGAAATGTAATAAATAATAGTTTGTTAATGGACAGCTGCTGCCAGTTGTGAGCAGTTAGAAGTAGTTAACAGTTGCAAGTTGTTAACTGTGTAGGATAAGAGTAGAAGTGGCTTGTAGAGGAAGGCATCTGGAAAATTAGAGTTCTCAGGCTGGTTGAGGAACCAGAGAGATCGTGGGATCTCTAGGAAACCCTAGTTTTCAGTGTTCTTCCCCAATTCTCTGTATTTTCAGTGTTCTTCCCCAATTCTCTGTATTTCCCTGAATTTCCGGTTCAAAGTTACAAGTGAACTAGTGGATTGTATTCTCAGTTTCAGTACAATAATACTCACTGGAATTACCAGTGTTATCAGTGCTACCCCCTTTTCATAGACTAGTATCTAGTATCTTCATTTCCACCATGATTAGGGGAGTTAGAGCCCCTCTTCTACCAATAGTAACACCTAATAAATGTGTAGCTGTATGTTAAATAACCTCTTGGTTCTCTTGCACTCTTAAAGAAAAATTTGGTTGTGGGAAATTGCACTTCTCAGTCAACCCACTCATCAAATTATCAGACTATGCATTAAGCATATCTGAAGCTTTGTCAGCATGAAGTCATTGTACATCATAATGAAATGCAGGATATTATGATGTGCCATTGAGGACGGACGGTGTAAATTATCTATGTTTGTGTTCTTCCTCTCCCAATCTAATTTTCAATTTAGATACGTCCAATACTTTTTTCAAACATCTTTTGAGAACTTACTTATTCATCTAACATATTGCTAATGCCAATTTGATTATCATTTTTTTTCCTTTTCATTTTGCGTATTCAGTCATGCCGCTTTCTTGGAAATTGTCAGCATTGCAAATAATATATTTTTAGGCTTACTGTTTTATGCTGCTTTCAGGTGACCCCAGATGTACATTTCCAGAAGGATTTAGGTTTGGATAGCTTGGACAATGTGGAAATTGTAATGGCACTAGAAGAGGAGTTCAAGTTGGAGATCCCTGACCAGGAAGCTGATAAAATTGACTCTTGTCATCTTGCTATTGAGTATATCTCTCATCATCCCATGTCTAGTTAACTAAGGTGGCCTTTTCTTCCCATTTGGTTTCATATTGAACTAAGCATCAGTTCAACTTTCCCCCAATTTCTCTCACTGGATGTTTCTGGTACTTGGTCTCTATTCTTATCTTTTCCTTTTTTCTTGAACTTGCGTGAAGGGGTTGGTTGTTGAAAATAATGTGAATTGTTCAGAATGGAGTTTATCAGTGAAGAACTGGTACTACTGAGTTTTTTCAAGGACCTTAATTTCAACTGTGCTGTTTTAATTTATAGTGCAATGTTTGTACACTCGTTTGAAAACTACAATGAAGCTAAAAATCTAGTGAACAGAAGCAAAGTTGCTTTCTGTCCAACATGATTTTGTCTTCACTGTGGTTTTCGAACGAGTTTCCCACTTAGTGTGCTTTATCTGTGATCTCACTGATCTGCTAGCTGCTATGTATCACGGTGGAATGGTTTTTAAGAAAACTAATTTGGAAAACTGCATTTAACCCTATCCCTTTTCTTCACTTAAAAGTGGAATGTTGGTAGAGCTGGAAACCCTGTGCAGGAGTCTTCATTTACGTATGGTGCTCTTGATGACAGTTGACCTTGAATCATCATAGTTCTGGAGAAATTCAGTTTGAATAGAAACTAAAAAGTTGAAGAGACTGAAGTTTAGTAGTATTTTATTAATTAAATCAGAAATGAAGAAATAAAAATATCCTCATAATTACCAAATATTTGGGTTTTATTTACAGAAGTTAAGGAGAGGAAAGAATGAAATATTCTATTCTGAAATAGTGTCATGTATTTACAACACTTTCCCTGAAGCTGGTGAAGAGATATTTATCATTTCGAGCTCACAAGTAAGGTTTCAAAACGCATTGGTGGTTGGCTCTTAGTTATAATATATGCTAATCGTTGTCAGAAAGGAACATACGTTGTTATCTAGCCGCAAAGTAGTCCCATGAGGGCTTCAAACTTTTTCTAATGTCCTCAATCAAGATTTTCATCCACATCACTTTCCAAACTTCTTGAGCCATAGCCATTAATTTGTCTCTGCACTTGATCTTGTGGTTACATTTTGTTTTTCTCTTTTCATATCACTAAATTTTCAAATAACAGAAAATACAATATGATCATCTAGTGAATGTCATACCAACCATTGATATTGTATATTATGCATATGTGTAGACTTATATAGACAACTTGCCTTCCTATTTGAATAGTAGTTTTCTCTCTAGATGCTATATGATTTTACTAGTGTGATGACCCGTGCGTTGCACGGAAATTAGTTTTTATTTTTTAATATATTAATAAATTTATTAAAATCCATACTTTTTGTAATATATCTTATACGTTAGTTATGATGAATTTTGCATTGCACGATAATTTAGATAGTTCTCCCTTCGTTCTTTTTTAAGTGTCGTTTTAGCATAAAGCTCTCCAACCAAGATAGTGGATTGTTAGAGTTTTTTTCCCATTCTACCCTCTCACATCCCAGTCATGAAGTCATAAAGCTCTCCAACCAAGATAGTGGATTGTTAGAGTTTTTTTCTCATTCTACCCTCTCACGTCCCAATCATAAAGTCATAAAGCTCTCAAGCCAAGATAGTGGATTGTTAGATTTTTTCCCATTCTACCCTCTCACGTCCCAGTCATAAAGTCATAATGCTCTCCAACCAAGATAGTGGATTGTTAGTTTTTTTCCACTATCTCATATCATTAAACCATTTACCTCCAATTCTAGAGGTAATGAGAATGAGAGTTATTCATAAAGAAAAAATCTATGGAAAATGTGAAGTGGAGTTATTGAAAAGGTAAGGGTATAATTGACAAATTGTAACCTTAAAACATCAAAATGACAGTTAAATAGAAACAAAAAAATCTTCTAAAACGACACTTAAAGAAACAGAGGGAGTAGTTTTTTTATATATGACCAAATTAACTAACATTTATATTTTTTTAATACATCTTATATGTCATATATGATGATTATTGCGTTGCACCATATTTTAGTTTGTTATTTTTCTATGCATGAATCAATTACTTAAATTTCATATTTATTGTAAAATAGAAAAAACATAAATAAGTAAATTGGATATATATCATGTTAAAACCTGGTAAGTTAACCTATAATAACATTCTTAACAACAACATCTCGTTCGCAATCTATATTGTTAAAGTCCCCAACAATCAAGGCAATCACTTCATATTGGTAAATTGTAAAGTCTTGCATATTTAGTTCTTCCTTTGTATAATATAAGACAAAAATTGTTTGAGTCACCAGTTGTCATGTAATCCCTTACTCTTTTAAATGACTGAGCAACCCCACTGTCTTTATCAATCATCTTAGTTATGTCCTTAATCAAAGATTTGGCTAAACTGTTTGTTTGCCGCCTAAAACATGTCATTTTACATTAATGTACACACCGAAATAAACTAATATAAAAATTGTTTCACTTAATAAATGATTAACAATTGTAAGCATATGGTTCATATCTAAAATGATACATTTGTGAAATGTCTTGTTAAGAGTGTCATAGATATACAATTACGCAAATTTTGGCTGTCATTTCTTCGACAATAAACATCCAATTTTTTGGAAATTTTGTCAACTCAAAATGAATTGATGAGATCCACCACCGTCGTTGATTGAGACTCAAATTTACCGACTATTAATGTAAAAGAAAATGCTCTATCGTAAGCTCAATTTTTTTCTTTGAGATGTTTAGACCTCATATTCACCCCGTCATCAGATTGGACAGCAAATGAGAAGGATGTGCCAAGACAGATAGTTGAACTTTTTCTTTTATGCAACACAACGAATTTTTTTTATTTTTTATTCTAGGACGAACGTTTCCTTTTATGTTTTTTTTTACCTAAGATGTGTCAAGAAAGATATGCTTTTTATCGTGTAATTTAAACAAATAATTGTAACTATATATATATTAATGTTTTCTAATTCCAGCAATTATAATTTCACTGTCACATTTCACAACTATATATGTAGATTCTCCTAGAATTATTAAAATGAATTGTTTGATGCCAAAAAATTATTAAAATCATGAAAGTTGTACTTAAATTATATATAAAAATATATTTTCAAATTAGTTTTAACATGAAATCATTTTATGTAAAACATTTCTCCCCGTGAGAGATTTTACTTGTCATTTAAACATAAATAGTATACATAGATCGAGGATGGAGGATGTATCATATGAGAATGAAGTTTTTATGTGAGAGTGAGAGGAGTTGTTATAAGTCATTAGATCTAATCATAAACGGTAAAGATCAATGGATTTTAATCATCATGTGATTGTCACATGATCAATTAAAAATGTCATGTGACTTTTTTGAAAAAAATTGCATGACTTCATGTTTTAATCTCGACCGTTCATGATTAAATGTAATGGCTCATAATAACGCATCTCACTCTCACATAAAAGCTCCATTCTCATACGATACATCCCGTAGAGTAGAGGATGTATATAAATAGTTGTAACTATTTATACATACTATTTATAGTATGTATATATATTATTTTCTAATCACCATACGACATATTGTTACCATCATGAAAGTTTTACATGCAAAGTGTTCCTCCTTGTGAGACTTTTTTACCTTATGATAATTTGTACAAAAAGTAGACTATATTGTCATATAGTACATTTTTAACATGAAATTATATTGTGACATTGTGAAATTTAATTTAAAATTACTTTTATCTTATTTTTAACTTATATTTGTACATATATTTTTATACAAATAATCAAATCATGATTAATTTGTATATTTTTTCACTATCAAATTATTATATTTTTATATATATTTTATTTTAAATTTATTATAGATATGTAAATAGCTAATGGAGTTATATTAAAATATATTTTTTTATTAATTTAAATATAAAATTATATTCATCTTTTTTTTTAACTCAATAAATAAATTAGATTAAATCAAAGCAAATCCGGCATAGAAGCCAATACATCTGAACGCAAAAAGCTTGACAACTCCGGGGGACCCTCCTCTATCCAGAGTCCTAGAAGGTAGAGGCGTTCCGGGAAAGGTAGTCAGCACAAGAGTTTCCCTCACGACGCACAAAAGAAAGATCAACATGATCAAAAGATTAAACTACACTATGACAATCATGAATAATAGAAAATAAATAAGAAGTTTCATTTGCCTTCTTCCAAGCCTGAAAAAGAGGTAAACAATCGGTCTCAAATTGAACCCGCCTGAACCCAAGATGCATCGATAACTCTATAGCCCACCTAAGGCTCAAAGCCTCGGCCACTGTTAGAGAAAGAGTAACAGTTGGAAATTTTACAGCAACCTCGATCACCGGTGTGAGCATTTTAATCTTTAACTATCTAAGGTAAAATTGCTTAGATAACTTTTGCACCATTTTATCATTAAGACCTGCAATTGAAATAAACCAAATGATTAAAGTTATGGTACCAAAATAAAAAACGGTTTTTAAGTAGGCGCTGCTTCACGAGAAATAGTTATGAAAATATAAATAAAACTTTACATTGAAATCATTTTAAAAACAAAGCAAAAAAGAAAAAAAGAAAAAAACTTTGCATACTTGACTACATTTACATGACGTATCCCCAAGATCCACATCACAAAGTAAAGGTGCTTTAAATGGTTGAGGTATATGTTGACCATGAAATGGGTAAGGTTAGACAATTCACGGATTTGGATCCTATTATGTATTAATTCTTACATAATCATGTTATGTGAAGATATGAGTCTTTAATTCTATTTTAATGAAATCTGGGCCATTAATGCATATATGGAGAGAGAAAATTAAAATTGTGCAGGCAATAATACTGACCATCAAATTTTATTAAAAAATAATAATTAAGGGTCCAAATTTTTCACATAATTGCACCAGAATTGAATGGAAAATTGGTTAAGCTTAGCTAACTTAGTGTCAAACTGTTGAGTATTCCACAGAGTAGATCATTTATTCCTTAGAGTGGATCATTTTCTTAGAGCACAGGTTCTCTATGTAAATACAACATGGAAGATTGGGACATATTTCTCAATTTGATCCTATAAGGGGAAATATAGAGTGGATCAACGCAATTAGCATGATAAGTTCAGCCTGGCCTGCTCTTCTTTTTGGCCAAAATATATAGGATACCTCAAATCAGATATCTATCTAATTTCTTGCAAAAATTCTCTGAAAGATAAAAAAAAATTCTTCAATGCGGTGCAGCTCTAGTGACGATACAATTTCTTATTGTTCATCTTCCTCAGCGCAACCCTACTTCTCAATGTTCTAACTTCTAACACACAGACTCAGGCCCTAAGCTTTATCTTTTTCATTTTAGAAATTGTATTATGTATTAATTTTCTGGTTAAAATTTTCCATTTGTTTTCAGGGTGCCTGCGTCAAGTATGAGAAAGTAAAAATCCGAAGTATTACAATGTCTAAAAAATTATACAACAGAATAAAAGATAAATGATAAGTAAATGATATCAAACTTGCTGAAAATGTGTATTGCTTTGAGAAAGAAAATTGAAATTAAAAGCCAAAGAAGAAAATATGCATTGATTAGGATTCAAAAATCAAATCACCAAAAAGGAATGTTTGGATATTACCTGCAAATGTAACGGGGTTCCAATTGCCAGCAATATATTCAACACAAATTGGTTGGAACGTGTTTCAGTTAAAAAAATTTAGCTATGAATCACCATGGCAGAGACCAAATCGTGTCTGTGTTAAAAAGGAGTAAGAAAAAATGAGAAATCTTAGCATGTCTAAGAAATGGTACATCAAAAGAAACCCTAGGTTCTGATACACTAATTTTCATTTCAATAATTTAAGAAATTGAGTACAACCAAAAAATAATAAGTAGAACCTTAAGGTATTGAATATGAACAAAGTATACTCATACAACTTGATCTGTGCGATTTGACCAAAGGTGAGGGCCTTCAAACCGAAGCCACTGGTGATCTTGGAGCAGGGAATGGAGAGGCACAGGAGATTGAACTTGGGTATAAAGCATAGGGTTTCTGCCGCGCATCATAGGAGGCTCAAATTTGGGGACAAAGGCAATCAACGGCGATGGCTCTCGTGTGACAGAGCAAATCAAACGACAACTCCGATCAAGCAGCAACGATGCGAGGTAAATGAAAGAGAAAAAAATGACCTCGAGAAGAAGGAAGAAATGGGAAGGTCGAAGGATTTGCAGGAAGGCACTGCAGAAAAGCAATTCTTCAGAAGGAGATGCAGAAGAGGAATGGAAAAAAATTATCCATTCCTTCCTTGATCCATATGATGTGGAACGGCAAAGTTCTGCATCTCCATGATCAAAACAAATATAATGAAGAGAAAAAAAAAATGAACAGTACGTGAATAGTATTTTTTTGGTGTTTGAAATGTTAAGAGCATGTGAATTTATATAGCATTGGTAAAATGAAAAAGGCGGGATTATATGAAAAGAAAAATTTAAATTTTTTCAAAATATAAAACATTGATTTCGTAACTTATTGATATATTCCAAATTTAAGATGATATTCTTGTTTGATAAAGGCTTGCCTTGAATATTTTTTTCCACATGTACATAATTAATGGTATATTGCAAATTTGAGATGAAGGTCAATTGCAAGAAATAAATCAATTTTATTTTCGGTTATACATGTACAATTTTAAATTTCAACCCACAAGCCAGGAGATACGATGATGAAGATTCAATCATAGACTACTGTTTAATTCACGAATGGGCAATCCGGATTGCTAGGAAAGTTTTAAACCAATTTCATATTTTACCCTTTTTTATTTTTAAAAAACTAAAAACAAATCAGTTATTTTAAAAAAAAATTGAATCCACGCCATTTGTATGGGCAAATCCGGATTTCTAGGAAATATTGAATCTTTTGATTTAAACCAATTTCATATTTTACCCTTTTTTATTTTTAGAAAACAAATACAAATTTGTTATTTACAGACTTTTGAATGTCAACATTTATGGTTATTCATGTGCCATTATCATGAAAAATAAGTTTGAATGTCAACATTTATGGTCGACGAAAATAATAAATTTTTAATTTATTAATTTATTTATTGAATTATTGACTTATTAAATTCGACCAATGAAAATTAATCAATGTGAACCAATCAGGATAAGCCATGTGGAAATTAAATAGCAAGAACCAATAAAATGCAAACATGTGGAAATTATGTAGCAATGTGGCCTACTTTGGTGGATGGACTTTATATATTATTAAGATTTATTGCTAGTAATTGTCGCAATAATCATGTATTTGATGCTCGTGCTTAGCCTGTTGATTTTGTTCGTTGTCAAATTGTGATAGTTGAAATTAAAAAAATGAGCTTGTAGTTCACATGTTCCAACAGCTTAAGCGAGCGTTGGATCTCTCGGTTTTCAGCTAAAGATGTACGGACGGAACTGGAAAAAGTTGGTAGGGGTTGAAAATTTAGCACACTAAGCAACATAAACAAAAACTAAATGAAAGGGACAATAAATTTTGTATTTTTAGGCTGACGAACGTATTATTTAAATACCATTCCATGAAGCAATTTTTTTTTTCTTTTGGGGGTGACCGTCTCATTACATTAGATGTAGTTCAGTAGTTTCATTCTTGGAAAGATGGATTAAGGCATGCTTGGACCTGGGCTGTAATAGTGCAAGTGTGACCGAAAAATATTATTCTCCGAATTAGGAGAATGTGGTGTAGGGGACATTGACTCTATTTCACATTTTTAGGGAGCTCAATATAGTTGTTGATGTCTTAGCTACACAGTCTATCAGTGAAGGCTCATCATTTCATGTATGGATGTTTCTCCATTCCTATGTTATGCAACATCCTTATCGGGACTTGCTAGTGTACTAGTTGTTTGTGTTATGTTTCTATGTAACCAAAAAAATTTAAAAGCCTAAACAAATAGGTGACCATGTAAAACACATGCCTTTTAAAAGCTACCAAATCCAGTAGAAAAATCAGTTACGACAAAAAAAAGATGCCAACACAACATGCACACATTGGTGAATTGAAAATGGCCGTTGGTTTATTGTAAGCCGTGACATTTGAATTTGATGTCTATGTTTACACTTTGTAATTGGAATGTGACCATGACATCTTCGTTATTTCCGTTCAAACAAAATTCTTCTCTTGGATCAAGATATAAGTTCATTGCACTTAACTTATATGCAAGCAACCATGACTATTTGTACATGTTTGTGTTTTATTTATTTAGAGACATGCGATTATAATATGATTAGACTCAGCATATGTATGATGATGAAAATGAAATAATTATGTTTAACTTCTAGAAATTTTTTACGTTGAGATATTAATAAGATCATGATGTTCATAAATATAGCATTTAATAGATGAGTTGTTTAAGTCTTGTACGGTGAAAACGAGACTTTAGTATTGAATGATAATGTTTGATAGACATGTGGGATTAGAATAAAACATGATATATGGGTTTAATTTGTATTTGTCATATTTTTAAGATTATAATATGCATGACATACGACTTTTGAAATGAGACACTTTGGTTTCGTAAAAAAGTAGAATATAAGAGAACAAAAAAGACTACTCTTTTAAAAAATTTACACGGTAAAAATGCGCGCTCCTAATTTATATTTGAAGTCTTAGGTATCCAAACAATTTCAAATCACTTCTTAAAGTGAAAAAACACTTATATTTGTAGACAAACATAAATGAATTTCTACTTTCAAAAAATCACTTAAAATAAAATCAATTTCTTTTCAAAAGAAAAATCATTTTTTAAAGTAATGACAAGAGACCCAATTAGAGTGCGTACGTTTCAGCTTATTTTTAGAGTGCGCGCTCCTAATTTAAGATGCTTGTTTCAACTTTTTATTCTAGATATGTATCCTACATATGAACATAATTATTTCTGATTAAAGAATCTCTTTCTAGTTACTTTGGAACAATATAATTGAGAAATTCTCCAGAAGAAATACGAAGTTCTGCTTGTGGCAGCAACATGCTATTTTAAAATGAGCAAAAAAATAGATTATATGAAAAAGTTTAGCTTATCAAGAAAATATATCACCGTAGATGATAGAAGATAAAAAAAAGGTGGTTTTAATTAGTGTATCAAAACACAAATCAACTAATATTTTTCTCAAAATATCTAAAAATTAATCTCTTTTTTAATTTGAAACATACACACTCTAAATACTATTTTTTTCAAAGAATACAAACAATTTAAAAAATATATTAGTGATAATTTTTTTAAAAAATAATTAAGTATATCATAAAATAAGCGATGACAAACAGACTCTTTATATAATATTCAATTGAAAATTAAATATTAAACATGCAGAGTTATATATGAATTAAAATGATGGTTATGTTCTAATGACATGGAGTTACCAAACACATCACACAAAATATTATTGTCTTGTTTCATTATGTTCTATCGTATTTTATTATGTTTTGTTCTGCTCCGTCTTCAACCTCAATCAAATTTAATAATTAGTTGGCCAAGTGTCACGTTGTGGTTTAGTATTTGAAACTTTACTTGAACAACATTGAGGATTGAAGATTATTTTCGGTTGTTCTTTTAAAAATTGAGAGGAATATATACTTGTGCTTGAGATGTGGTACTGGACGATGGTGATTCAAGAGAAGAGTGCAGTGAGATCGTTAAATTTCATGCAATTTGGTCAATATCAGAGTGAATATCTTAAAGTATTTGAAGAGCAATATGTTAGCAAAACAAAAAATGCTTAAGTTATTAAACTATCAAACCTATATTTTTAAAACTCCATATTAATGGTGATGAGGGTTTTTAACATTTGTCTTGTCTTCCAAAATAATAGTTTCACTTTTGTAGTCTTAAATCATTAATTCTTAATTCTAAAAATTAACCTTTGTGTATGAGTTATAATTAAACAAGAAAGGTTTTTTTTAATGCTCCAATATGGGGGGCTTTCACGTTTTTGTCTTGGAAAACATGTTTCTTCATTTATTTTTCATTCAAATTGGAGAAAATGCAGGTTCCAAAGTTTCTCAATTCTCAAACACACCCTTAGATTTCATCTTGGTCGTCTTAACTAATCAACTCTGCATATTTATTTGATTGTAAGCATTTAGGTCGACCAAGATAATATTGAGTCGACGGTTATTTGGGCGGCCATAATAGTTGTGACACCATTTTTATTTATGACCCTATAGTTTTTATTTGTTTTTATTGGAGAAAATGTAGATTTAATGGTTTCTTAAACACACTCTTACACTTTGTTTGGTAAAGAAAATAGAGATATAGAAGAGAGAAGTCGAGTTGAGAAAAAAATGTGAGAAATAAAATAGATTTGTAGGTTGTTTGGTACGATAAAAATAAAAGAGATAGGAAAGAGAGAAATATATCTTTTGTATTTAAAAATATTTTGATCCAGCTTTGTTCAATTCCTAGTGGTTTTTAACGCATTTATGACAACTGAAAACCGCCATAAAACTCGTGAAAATAGAAAAAATAAAAAAACATTAATCCATTTTTTAACACATTTCTGACAGTTTCTTAACAACTTCTGGTTGTGTAAGACCCTCAATAAAAGTACGAGAAATCTGAAGAAAAAAAAATTAAAACCAAGTATCGCTCATTTCTCTCCAATTTAGAGAGACCTAAAAAAGTGGTAGGTCCCACCATTTTAACCCCCTCTATCTCCCTCCTCCCACTCACTAAACAAGAGAGACTCAATCTAGTGTTAGACTTTAGCTTGGTCGTCTTAACTAACCAACTTGACATATTTACTCGATTGTGAGCATTTTGGGACGACCAAGATAATATTGGGCCGGCAGCTATTTGGGCTGGCCAAGTGGCCATGACAGTTGTGACATTATTTTCATTCAAGACCCTATAGTTCTTTTTTTTTATTAAATTGATATCGCAATTCTGATTTAGGTATGGTGAAAGCTAAAGGTCTCCTCAAAAGTGCGACTCTTAAAAATTGAACTCTTAATCTAAGAGTTCGAACAACCATTCTTTCCACTATGACGGACACACGTTGGGTACCTATAGTTCTTTATATGCTATAATTTCAACACAGAGTACAATAATAAAATTGTGATGATTAATCAAAAAGATAGCAAACACCAAAAGATATTACGTTATCGCAAATAATTAGATTTTTTTGTCTATACGAGTAAAATATGTCTGTGGTCCTAGTATTGAATCCAACCAGTTCCACTTTTCCCTATTCAATCACAATAATTGCTTTTAAAAATTAAAATCATAATTTATAATTGAATAATTATCCGACTATTAAAATATTGAATTGATTTTCTTATACAGTTTAGATATATTCACACTTCACTTTATTTTCCATCTTATTTTCAGTCTTTTTTCTTCCTAACTCTTTCAATTGCATCATTTATTTATTTCTCTTCTCTTCATATTTTATCAAGATATATTTAAAGTGTTAACTTATTTGTTTCTCATATGTCACCACCTATCAACTTGCTTGTTAATTACTTTACTTTAACGATGAGTCAATGACATCAGTACCTGTACATGTATAGATGTTCAATTTGGCACCTCATTCACTCAATCTCTCACTCCACTTTAAATTACTAAAAGATTATAATACCCCATAATATGTTAGATTTTGAGATTTTAAAACTCAGAATGTGTTATTAGTTTATTCTTCGGGAACTAAACCCCAAAACACAAATCTGGACTTTTAGTTCTGGGAATTAAAATATGAAACATATTTCACGTCTCACATTCTGAGATTTGTTATTCCTTGAACATAAACCACAACGCTTCTGAAAACTTATAATGTCAGGATGTCAAGCGTGAAAATATGTTATGAGAACTAAAATTTTCGGAACATAAATCACCACACTTCAAAGAACTTAAGAATCCGAAATTTGTTTTTTCATATCATTCCGAGATTAAGATCCATTCCAAATTTTAAATCATATAGATGCATTCAAGGTTTTTAAATCCATAATAAATCCTACCTAAACACATCTAACCCAATAAAATCTAGTCAAATACACCAAAAATATACCAATTCATATATACAAATTAACCAAAAAATTCATCCGAGTTCATCCGAATATCCAATATCCATCAAAATTGGACAAACACAAATCCAAAATCCATATCCATGAAAATTCATTAAAAAATTACAAATTCATACATGCATACAAATCTGAATCCATAAATTCAAATTCAAATACATACACATATACATCAAGTTAGGGGTGTTCATAACCGATCAAACCCAATACAAACCGAAAAACCGATCCCAAAAACCCGAAATCTAATCAAACCAAAAACCGAACGACCCCAAAATTGAGAAAACCAATTTTTTTTATTGGATTGGATCAGATTTTAGATTTGATGTTTAAAACCGGACCAATCCAATCAAAACCGAATCTTTACAAAATACATATAATTTTATTTGTACCTAGATCATATCATCCGTACTTACATATTACCTCCTTATATGTTTATAGAATTATTATATAACACATACTTATTTATATGAAAATATATTTGGGTAAATAAAATTTAAGTAATAATTTGAAAAATATGCATCAAAGTGAACATATAATTGAAAATATGTCAACTATTATGTAGGACTAAATTTTCTTCTTCTTATTATTTTAGAGGTACTTGATATTTATATCTTCTTTGAAAAACCAAAATTCAATCCAATCCAAACCGATAAAGTTGGATCGGATTGATTCGGATTTAAAAAAAGAAAAAAATCGATTGGATGTCTGACAAAACCGAAGTGATTGGATCAGATAAATTTTTCCCTCAAAACCGAACCAATCCAGACCGCGAACACCCCTACATCAAGTAATATATATATATATATATATATATATATAAATATATATATGATTGATGTGGATCTGTCGACTTCCCTGCTCCAACGCTGATACACCAAGGTCGACGTGATCCCCTGCTTAGCGAACTCTAAAGCCCTCTATAATGATGTTCGGGTAGGTTCTCCAATTAGAGGCCCTTCAAGAGCATCAAGCGTCTCTCTCAAGCAGTCATATATCTTTCGTAGGTTGGTCACCCTGAAAATAACGCAATTTGATTTTAATCGAGAATGAAAGTAAAGTAAAAGTATAGTTGTTGGTGAACATAATGACATTTATCTTACCACACCAGCAATAATAGAACGCACAGAAGAAGGTACAAGCAAGGGATATGATACTCGAAAATACCAACCCATATACTCAGGTATAGTCTCTACTGGAAAAGTAACCCAAGACTTTGGTTAGATGACTCGTTCGCTGAATGAGGCACAAGCAGAATCTATCTCCTCCGCGGTGGATGGTGACTACATAACTACCCAGAGGTGACGAGGGGTTGTTTGGACGTACCCAAACTAGAAGAGTACCCTCTCTAGAAGATAAGGACATATGATATTCCCTGCTCTAATGTACCCTGAATAGAGAGACACATCTTGCCACGATCGATGCTCTCTATGATCATGGTACAATCTCCACAATACAACATGCACATCCATGTTATTCAAATTATCTCACCTCTCGTGCACTAACACTTTCCCCTTCTTCATACATCTTCATCGCGCCCCTCATGGCTTGTTATTAGTGTAACCATCTTCCTTCTCTCTAAAAATAATATTTCTCAAAAAGTGCTCATAAGTCCAAGCCTAGAGGAGTGAAGTGCACCTGCTGAGCTGCTTCGCCTATTGATAATTGGCCTTTACAAGCTGATCATACAAACACGCAAGCACCATGGACCCCAAACATACGTGCCAATCGCGAGTAGTTTCTCGAACAAGGAAAGGTAGCCAATGCTGACATAGGTATGACTCTTGTTGGCGAACAACGTCACGCCAATAAGATGAAGAAGGCATCCAGCACTCCTCCAAAATCATGAAAAGTTCAAATTAGAATTAATGCATATATTAAGAAATATATTGATGCAAAGGTCAAAAGAAACGATATTCCAATGGCCTCCTTATAATAGTCACTGATCCAAGAGAACCTCAAGTGACCACACTAAGTTTGGTGCATCTAGGCCAGCATTTCCTCCGCAGTAGCACCAAGAAAAATGATGCAACTGCTAACTGCTAGCTCTATGCTCATCTGTGGCAGCGTGAAGAACCTCTCATTGATCGCGAGGTGCGTCAAGTACAATACTGATCCTGAGAGACAGTCATCTCCCCAAACAACATGTGGAACGATGAAGTCTCCTTGTGTCACCTCTCGAAAAAAAAAAAAAAACTCCCTTGTCGACCATGGTGTAAACGAAGGAGACAAATGGATACAAGCCAGAACGCTCCAATATGTGAAGGACCTGAGGGTGACCCTCACACTTCAACCTCGTCAGCTTGTGTCTCGGTAATGGCTACTGTTAGACCTCCTCTGTTAGCGTAGCACAGTAATATGTTGGAACATCAACATTAAACCAAATCAGAAAGAAAATAGAAAAATAAGAAATGCATACATGTCTTCATAGCAATGCTTGCCACAAAGCTGGTGCCACATGGTCTGGGTAAGACGGGAGCAAGGAAAGCTTCTCTAACTCTCCAAGAAACGATGGCTCTCGCTAAAGAACAATCGACACCTGCTTGGGAGGTGCAACATCCTGATGTTTAGTTGATGCAACCATCTGTTGTGGAATGAGCACCTTCTGAGCAGCAACAACATTAATTTGTGCCTGTGTCTGTGGAGCTGAGGGCTCAATGTGTGCTCCTCCTCAAACAAGACAAGTCATTATCGTTTTTGCTCAAAAGTTGTCGGTGGCACACGACATCTCTCCCCGGCCACCATCGGGGATGCGACCTCTATCATCTTGACCATCACCTCTAGCGCGAGCTCCTCGTGTCATAGCCATTTAATAAAAACCATAATCTAATATTAATAGTAAATCAACAAATATTCAATGTCAAAAAATCCCAATTTAAAATTGACTTTCGGATTTTAAAACTCATTATATAAATCTATTACTAAGATAAAAGAGTTCTGGGTTCTAAGTCATTTAGTAAAAGAATCCTTTTGGGTTTTAGATCCCAGATTTATTAATTCAATCTAAAGTTTGTTCTGGGGTTTTTAATTCCCGAACCAAAAAAGCTTCTGGGTTTTAAATCACGGAACCACAAGCTCTTTGTCAAGTATGTTATGGGTTGCTGAAGATGAAGCAGAGGAAGCGGGATGCTGAAGATGAGGACGAGTGCAAATGAAGATGAAGCAACATAACGCGGGAGAGTGAAGAGCGAGAGAGTGGTAGGTAAGGTTGAGAGAATGGTGGAAGTTGAGAAGTTATAGATGATATTAAAAAAAAAAGTATTTTAGGGATTTTGAAAATTTGGGTAGGGTGTACATGTATTACACCCAATTCTCATCTCTAGTTAGAATATGAAAAATTTAGAAAGAGAATTATGAGAGGCGCGATATGAAAAGAAAAAAGAAATTAAGAAAAAATGAAAATGTTATGGGATAGTTGTTGAATATTAACATATCAATATTGGTGCATTATTTAACGGGCTAGAATATGTTTTATATGTATGGTCATTATAATTTCATTTTTTTCATTTTATTTTGGGTCCACCCAATTTTGAAGGTCAAGCAAAGAGTTGTCAAAGGCTATGAAGATGATTGTGAGATTGTGGAGCTCGATGTCGTGGAACCCCTTGTCAAGCAGATCCACTTCTACGAGGTATGTGTGAAAAAGGTTTACGACAAGATTCGAACTTCCATATGAACATGATTATGGCAGTAAATTAGTTCATGACATCGTAAGCTGTGGTGAAACCACCGGGGGAGGTCGACAATCGACAGGTGAGGCTTCACTTGGTGGTTTGAATGATGTAACCAGAACAAGTGACACTAGAGGTGAAAACCATTGAAGTGGAGTCCCTTGATGATGAGGTGCAAAATATTTTAATTTTAAAATGAAAGAAAAATACAGGAATATGGTGACCCGATACAACAAGTAAAATTAGACAATGTAAACTTATACCACTTAGTTGATGGTGCACATTAAGGGACCTTTACCTATTATCTTTTTATACTTTTTTGTTTGACCACAAGGATCTTTTAAGACAGGTAATCATCTATTCGAGTTGGAAGCATTCATATTTTAGTAGGTAGCCACTTTCCTAAAGAGATTTATTTTTTCTATATCAAGACTCCAATTTGAAACCGGGAGAAAAAAACGTACCATTCATGTCAAACACCACTGAATAAGACCACGTGGGAAAAAATTGCATTTTGCTATTTAAGAGGCAGCTCCTACTTTTGATCAACGAGGCTAATGCACAAGGTCCACTTCAGAAGTTCTCTTTCTTTAGTGTGCAAAAATGGCCCATTTATTGGAGAATTTGGTTTCTCATATGGTAAAAGCAATTTATACTATATATAAATATCAAAGTGCGCGCATGATTTGACTATATATATTTATGATTAAACCATGTAATGCCTGTTTTGTTTTTCCTCTCTGGTCTGTCCAATTGTCACAGGAAATGGATGATGATATCTTCAATCAAAGTGATAACTCATTTGATGAGCAAGGGTTCCTCAGAGAGATCCTTCAGTTACCAGATTTCTCACCTCAAAGTGATGAAACCTCCTCCCCTTGTCCTTATTTCAAAATCCAAAACAACATTTCTGTAGATGGTGTCACCAGCCCACCCAATAGTATAAGCACTCTGTCCCTTGAGGAGACAGGTTTTGAAAGGAATGACCCTCTTCACAAGAGTCACAGCTCCAACTCTATCATGTCTTTGGAAAATAATCTCAATTCTCCAACCACATACCTTTTATCTTTTGACAAGTCCAGTGTTGAACAAATCACTCATGAATCTTCCCCAGATCATAACTCTGTATTGAGATCCAATAACAGGACTAGAGGATCTGAATTAACACCAGGGATGCACCAAGCAACTAAGAAGGTGAGAAGGTCAGGAACACCACATCACATAATGGCAGAGAGAAAACGAAGAAAGGAGTTGACACAGAACATCATAGCACTTTCAGCAACAATACCTGGATTGAAGAAGGTCAGTTCTTTATACCTTACTTTACTTTTAAAGTTCTTTTCGACATATAACATAAAAGAAAGGAGTTGTCCAAATGACCCATAATAAGGCATATATATACTAATTAATCTATTTTTTTTTTAAGGACAAAACTTATGCACGGTTGTAAATACATGTTTTTATTGTTGTTCACTTACCGTATGGTATGCGGATTAAAAAATGAGGAGTGTTATCACATGAATATAAAATTAATATTAAGGAAGTGAATGTCTGAATTTTTCGTTGTACGATATCATCTAGAAACATTACATATATAAAATAATATTGTAGGTAAGTTTTGTCCTATTATTAGACCCAACTTTCCTAGCTAGTGAAAATGTTATTGTAATAATATAAACATAATAGCATCTCCAATGCATAGTTGCTAGTTGGGTTGCTTAAAAATTATGTCGGTGGGTCCAGACTGACACATAGGATTTAAGCAACTCAAGCAAAATTCGCTCCAACCACGGTTGCTTAGTTTACTTTTAGTTGGGTCCCATTATACCTCTTATATATATATATATATTATTTCAAGGTAATGACACTATACAAGTACATGAATGAAAGAGAAAATATGATTTTTTAGTCAAAAAGTAAGGAGAGAGAAAATAAGCAACTGTTGCTTAAATTTAAGCAACCCAACTGCCACGTCATGTTGCTCCAGTAGTGCTTCAAAATAAGCAACGTTGCTTAAGTTGCCAACTGGATTTAAGCAACCCCATTGGAGATGCTCTAATAAGGTTAGTTAAAAGTAGTAAAATTTTAGGTCCACCTAATATGCACCACTTTTTAGTGGTGTAACCTTGCACCACTATGTTAATTGTCTATTTTACTCCTGTTCAAAAAATTAATCCCATCAAAATCCACCCAGTAATACCAATATTTTTTTCTTTTATAAAATAATTTTTTTAGCATGGGTAAAATGGAGAATTGGTATAGTGGTGCATATTAGGTGGCACCTATTATTTTATCCAATTTTAAATTTTATCAACTAAACTTTCATAGACTTTAGAGAATTATTGTATTGTTTTGGCCGGTAGAAAAATAAGTGTTGCTTCGGTATTCTTATAAAAAAAAAGGACGCAGTACCTTTTATTATAATTTTAAAATATTTAGGAGTAGATTACAAAATATTATAAATTTAATTTGGAGATAATATAACATATATACCAACTTAAAAATATATGGAACTTCTCAATTTTTAAGAGCATGAGAGAAATACCAATAATAACTTTTAGGTTAGATGTGACACAAAATAATAAAATGTCAGTGAAAAGTAATTTTACATTGAAAGTGCATGAAAATAAAACTCTTTCAAAGAATTTAATGTATATGACCTTATCACGTAAAATAGTTTGAGTTTAATTATTATTCACTGATAAGATAAAAAAGTTTTACACAGTCTTTAAATTAAAATTCACCATTATAAAAACTCCAATTCCATGCTCATCAAATTGAATTTAAAAACAATTAATGAAAAATGGTGTAAAATGATTGAATGGGCACCTAAAACTATTTACACTTTAGTGCATATAAATAAAATTGAAAAATTTGTACATAAATATTTAATTATTATTTGCCATGTCAAAAGTAAACTTTAAATTTAACATTTAAATTCATAGCTTTCAGATTTATGTGTCATGAAATAATTGAACGTCAATGTAAATAATTTTTTACGAACAACACATGAAAATTTAACTCTTTTAACAATTATTTAATGTATATGTAATGTCGTTGTAAAAGAATTTTATATTATTATTCATTCTCACATCAAGAAAATTAATTTTAAATTTATATGTTTGTAAATTAGATAAAATGTCAAAATTTATGCATTCCATTCTTGAATAAGACAAAAGTCCAAAGAAATAAAACTAAAATACTTTCTATCAGTCACAATCGAATAATTTATTATTGGTAATCATTCAAACATGACACAAGAAAACTGTTTAATGTCAACACCGGAAAACTTTTCATAAAGCTTTTCATGGCCTACTTCTTTATTTATGGGAGCCAGCATTCAATTTTTGACAGTAGTGAAAATATCTAATGTCTCTCCAATGATTGCAATTCGTAAAAATTGAATTTTCATTTAAACAATCACTTTTAATCACTGTATATAAAGAGTAGCATTAAAATTTCCGAAATTAAAATAAAACATGAAAAACATTATTATCTTTTATCAAATATTTTAATTATATTTATTAATACCTGTGTAGCCAAGGGTAGCTAATTAATAGCTAACTATCACCTAAGATAAAAAAAAAAAACCTAATTTTTATTTTAAATACTTTCTCCGTTCCAGAAAGTTTGTAGTATAAGGTTGTGGCACAAAGAGTAAGAAAGCAATTATTGATAGTATAATTTGACTAGATTGTCCTTATTTAATTTTACTAGTATGATGTGCAAATATTAAATTATACTTAGAGCATCTACATCCATCATACTCACTAAAATATCTACACTTCATTTTTTACAATTCCCCATAAGCCACATCATCTACAACATTTTACTAACTTTTTACTTCAACCCAACAACTCTTAAAAGTTTTTATAGTGGATCCCACCATCAACTTTACATTTATATATTTTACTCCCTCCGGTCCTATTTATAAGCAGCAAAAAAAAAATTCACATAGTTTAAGAAATGTAGTTAAACTAGATAAAATGCATTAAATTTGTCTTGAATCAAAATAAACTTCCAAAATTACCCTTTGTTATTAGTATTGGAAAGTGGGAAAGAGAGAGAATAATTAATGAGACACATTTTACAAGTTAGAATTAATAAGGGCATCATTGGAAAAAAATAATTAATATAGCTCAAACTTTCATTTGGTTCTTATAAAAAGGACCAAGATTTTTCTTCTCTTTCATGCTTATAAATAGGACCGGAGGGAGTATTATTTATATCCATTTTAATTAATTATATTTGCAACTTAAATATGATGGAGGTAAATGCTCTTAATGGTAAGTGCTTGTAATAAATACAAGCTCACTTTTCAAGTCTAGTGTGGAGTATCTATTCCCACATACTCATCTTTGCCATGTTGGAATTGAATATGTACTCCAATGGTAATAGATACTCATATGAGTATGTATTTAACATTAGATACTACCATTGGAGATGCTCTTAAATAGAGAAGAATGTAATTAATAAAGAAGAGTTGTGGTTGGTTAATATGAAAGGTGATAAGTGAGAGAAAATGTATTAAATGAGAGTATAGGTGGAAGAAATTAACAAAAAATGCATTGGTTTTCTAAAACAACAAATATTTTGAGATATTGAAAAATGGTGCAAAACAATAAACTTTATGGAAGGGTGGGAGTATAACTTATAACTGAAAATTATAAAGTGTAAATAGTTTCTTACATAACTCTTTTATAACTACAGACAGACAAGGTTTATGTTCTTCGTGAAGCCATCAATTACACAAAACAACTTCAGGAGCGCGTTAAAGAGTTGGAGAATCAAAACAGAGATAAAAATGTAGATTCAGCAACATTCACCATGAAATCTCAAGATTCCTCAAATAAAAGCACCACCTATTGTGAAACAAACAGAGAATCACTGCCAATTGGTGTCAAAGCAAGAGTCCTAGAGAAGGAAGTGAATGTTGGAATCCATTGTGAGAAGCAAAAAGACATAGTGCACAATATTTATGTCTTGCTTGAAAAGATCCATCTCTCTGTGACATGTAGTAGCGTGTTACCATTTGGGACTTCTCTCATAATTAACATTATTGCTCAGGTATGCTATGACTTTCTTCAATGATCCAATAATTAAGGCCCCGTTTGGAAACACAGCTTAATTAAGCACTTATGGACATAAGCGCTTATGTCATAAGCGCTTATTCATAAGCTATTTTAAAATATTTATTGAAATAAATTGAAAATAAGCTATATATAAGCATAAGCTCTTTTTCATAAGCTGTTCTCAATAGCTTATGAAAATAAGCTCAAAACAGCTTATGGTAGGCCATAAGTTATTTGCATAAGCTCTCCCAAACAATGACATAAGAGCTTATACTATCAGATAAGCTCAAATAAGCTCTTCCAAACGGGGCATAAATATCAAACATGCGTTTTTATTCCGCAATCATTTTTTAAAGTCAAAATTGTGGGGCCCAAAAGTTAAAAGAAATTGATATTCCGCAATCATTTTTTATCGTCTTTATTTATTATTGTGTATTCAAACATGCGTTTTTATTTCATTTCAAAGTACACTATTTTATAAGAGATTGTTCAAAGTATGTTATGTTATAATGTGAAACATTTATACTTTTTTGGGTCGATATGGTAATCGAAATTCTAAATTGTATAGCTATGATGCAGATGGATGATGAATACAACATGAGCATTGATGAGCTAGTGAAAAACCTGAAAGAATATATGTTGGAGGCATGCGGCGTGCAATAGTAACTCATTCTATACATTCAAGAAGTTCTCTCCAATTCTAGTTTATGATGATCTCGTGAAGGAGTTTGGGAAAAGCTGTTGTCCTTTGGTGATGACTTGGTTTGTGTTCTTGTTTGTCTCGTGAAAAGGGGAGGAATTGAAAAAGCAAATGCTATATATATAAGAAATGGTCCAAGTTTATGTGCATATTCTTTTTTTAGGTATAATAATGAGAGGGAGTTTGGGATCAAGTTCAACTTTTCTCAAAATGATGTTTTATTTCTCCTGTTTATCAATGAGATTATGTCACATGAATTAAAACTAACTTTGCGAAGTGTGGGGTTCAAATTCTGGTCACTTCATTTCATGTCATGTTGCTCTCTCTGCTAACGGACCATGTGTTTACTTTACACCTGTTTGTATACAGATGATATATAGAGTTATGATATTTTCACCCTTCTTTCTCTTGCAATTTAATTCCATTCGGTTTTTCTTTTTATCTCTTTCCTACATTCTATCACATCATTTATCATATTTTTCTGTCATTTATTTTACTTTCTTTTCTTCTTAAAATTCAAGAGATGTAGGAGTGGAAGGGTGTGTACCCAACATTTTCCTATAATATATAAGTAATAAGTGTGTTACATTTTTTCCAAATCTTTATATTGCATATTCTCCAATTACGCGCTACAAGCTATATATGAATTATTTCTCAATTTTATTGCATTCACATTCACTTTCATCTTATTTTTCTATCACATTAATACCTCATTATATCTTTCACTTGTCATTTTTTCCCTTATCCTGTTAAGTGAAGGTGGAATTTACGTGTGTATGAATTATTTACTTTATTTTCTTCAAGTATATATATATATATATATATATATATATATATATATATATCGTCATTTTGTCGTTGGAGTATAGAGTATAGCATGTGTTTTTAAGCCATGTACGGGGGGGTACATGTGGAAAAATTGGAATATATGAAATTACTCTTACATCTCCTCTTCTTCATCATGCCACAACTTTAGCCTTTGCTCTGAGTATTATCAAAACATCATTACCATCTTTGCTCTACCATCACCTGAAGGTCACTGTTATCTGACAATATCCGGTCCAAAGAATAGCTTCATACCACCATTGTGTTTGTAACGACACCACATTGTGTTTGTAACGACACCAATCGTACATGAACACTACCACCCTAACAAACACTAGAATGCTCTCAAGGATGAGGAAGCTGCACATCGAGGCCGCAACAAACAAGCGGGCAGCTACACAAAGAAAAGGGGGAAGACACATATTAAGCGAGAAAGGGAGGGAGACTGAGGAAGATGAAGTACAAGAGAGACAGAGATGAAGAATATAGCACGCTTCAACACTGCTGGTGGAAGAGACATTTTGCGGAAACAACATAGCGAGGGGCGTGGGGCACAATGAAGTCGAGGTGCAAAGTGGATGCGCGGTGACCGGCATTAGGGCTCGCGGAAGTGAGACCCGAATATAATCAAACCCTATCTCGATCGCCTTCTCGTCACTCTGCCCCCAATTTCAAATTCCAATTTTGAACCCTAATCCTAACTCATGAAATTGTCTCCACAAAGTTCATATATTTTAGTCTCACACCGAAGAGGCCTACTCTATTGAGTCCAACAATTCCCTAATCCTACCAGAGCCCATTTTTCTAGTTTCAATTTCCCTTACATTGAGGACTTTGCATAATTTCCTCGGATAAGAGGTTGGCTATGGTGAGGGCTTGGTGATTGCCGATTTGATGGAGGTTTGAGTTTGGTTGAGTCCATGTCGATGGTGCTCGCTGGTGGCAATTTTTGGGCAGATGGTTGAGTTTGGTTTCCGATGAAAGGGTCGTGCTTGCAGTGGTTTGGCTCAATCGGAAAGGCTAGGTTGTTGATGGTTAGGGGAAGAGGTTGATTTGGTTTCTGCTATATGGTGTCAAAGGTAGTTAAAGTGGTCGATGTGTTGGAATGAGCTGGTGGTTATTGGTTTGGTGGCTTGGGAGAGAGAAGAGGATGTTGGTTTTGTGATAGAGGTTGGTTTCTACAATTTGGAGGCTGCTAGGGGTGGCATTTGCAAACAGTGGTGGCCGGTGATGGAAAATTGAAATTGAAATTGAAATTGTCGCCAAGCGATAACTTGTACCACTTATCATAATTTTATCATGAACAACTGACGCAATCGAGATAATGGTTGCACATAAACAAACATACAACGAAATGATGAACGTGTAATTTCGTCGAGGTGTAACTTACACGAGATAAAATTCATTTATGGTCGTTTTAGCGAGCTTACTTGGAGCCCACTTAGCTCTCGATCTTTTGATCTGCATGGGCCAATACCCTTTGGAACCGACTAGAACATTTGAAAAATTATAAGCAATTTTAAAAGTAAATAAGAATAAAAAATGGTAAAAATGCGTCCTCCCTGTATCAAGAATATTCTGGAAAAAAACGACCACAAAAGAATATTCTGAAAAAAAAAATGATATTATTATTTAATTTAATATAAATATAAATTAATATAATTCGGTGGCTCCAGAGGTTTTAGGAGTCCTGTTTTTCTCACAAAGGGTTTGAACAAAACATTGTCCGAGCTGTGTCGGCTTCTCCAATGGCGACATTCGATGAGGCACCACCCGGAGACACCAAGGCTGGCGAGAAGATCTTCAAGATCAAGTGCGCTCAGTGCCACACCGTCGACCAAGGTGCCGGCCACAAACAAGGTACATCTTCTCATCCCACCAAACCCAGAATCAGATCTACACTTTTCCATGCCACTTTCACATACCCTTTTTGATTTACTTTCAATTTATTCATATATTTGCTACCCCAATTACTTTACCATTGTCAAGTTTTGATTTTTATTGATGGGTATGCTTGGAATGTTGAAGATCATGTTATGGGTACTCTTTAGTACTTTCTCCATTATTAAGTGCTTTTTAGTGTATAAAAGTGCTTTTTTTTTCATCCTTAGGGTGTGTGAGTGGAAAACAGAGATGGGAACTTAGAAAGGGAAGGAAGAGACTGTGAGACATGTATATAGATATAAAAAGTGTTTTTTTGTTCATCCTAGTGCATTCTTCAACTAGCTGCTGTTAGTATTTTGTCTTATATATTTTGAACTTGGATTGCAATTTTTAATTTGTTATTTTGCAATTTGTTTAGTATCTATTGAATTTCTTGTTTTTGCGCAGTTGAATGAAAAAAAGCCTTAGGGTTTATGAGGTTCTCTTTTTGTTCCTATTGTTTGTCATGCCACTTATCTGATTACAGTCATGTCATTAGTTTATGTTTTCTGTTCCCCCCAATTTGAATAATCCATATTTGATATTGTAAAAACATAAATGTTTGCTTTGTTTGTTTAAATTGTTAGGACCCAATCTGAATGGTTTGTTTGGAAGGCAATCTGGCACAACTCCTGGATATTCCTATTCTGCAGCTAACAAGAACATGGCTGTGATTTGGGAGGAGAAGACCTTGTATGATTACTTGCTTAACCCCAAAAAGGTACAACATGAATTAGTATTTCAGTGTTTCTGTATTGATATGGCAAACAAAAAAGTGTTGCTGTATTGGAATGCTATGGCTATTAAAAATCATTTCGTTTTACTTTCCAAACTATAATCAGGGTATTGTGCTGTTAATTTTATTTGTATTATTTCAATTTACAAGTTGACATTAAAAATAGAATTCCACCTCAATATTAGCTTGTTTAAATGTGTGTTGGACACACTCCAAAGCATGATAGCGGAGAAGTTTCATGTTGTAGCTTATGAATTAATTTGATTTTGAAGTCGAATGTGGATCCCAAATGGACAACCAAACATGAACTATGTAACTAATTTGTGTTTTCTTTTATCCTCTTGCAGTACATTCCAGGGACGAAGATGGTGTTTCCTGGTCTCAAGAAGCCACAGGATCGTGCTGATCTGATTGCATATCTGAAACAATCCACTGCGCAATGATTGAATTTCCACACATTCAGCTTATCAATGTGCTTTTGGAGTTCTGGAGATTTAATTTTCTGACATTGGATTTTCGGCAAATAAAATAGACTTGATTAGTTTTCAATGCTATTTTATTCATTTTGCATTACTTCTTCATAGGTTGCCACATATATTTTCTGGACTAATGCTCGAAAGAATTAGCTGTTGAAAGTTGAAACAATCTTATAAAGTTTACTTATCTGGATGCACATCTAGTCCTGTTATGCTGAGACTGGAATTCAAATATTCAATTCAGTATTAAGCAGCCCTAAATTGTCTGAAATTTTCTCACATTGTATTGTTTGAATTTTGAAATCATCGCATGGACTTACATAGCATAGGAATAGAAGGGAGGGGAGGGTTCTTTAGCCTTTGTTTGAGAGCTGGATTAAGTGTTGGATTTTGGATGGGAAGGAAGGGAAAGGAGAAACTTTCCTCTTGTTTGGGAGTTTTTTTTTAAGAAGTGAGGAAGTTTGGGAAATTTTTAAATCCCTTCTTTAGTGTTTTGTAGAGTTTCTTCTAATTGGTAGTTTTGAGGAATTTTTAAACTTATAAACAACGGAGGGCCCTCCTTCTCTCTTACCCTCCCCTTTCCCTCAATGTTTTCTGCTCACAAACAAGGAAAATAATTGTAGACATTTGCCGGACATATATTTAACATAGGATAAATGGTCAAATTAAGTCAGTATTTATAATAATGACAACAACTAGACGTTATCTTTTTGTCGATAGACTAAAATCAAACTTGTTTATAAAATTGAAGACTAATTTGACGATTAATCCTTTTGAGTTAGAAAAGAAGAGAAGAGATAATGGATGTGATTATGATAGAAAGGAAAGATGAAGAGAAAAATGAGGTATTTGCATTATATGTCTCAATATTACTAGTGTCTTGTTGACCGTTGTAAATTTGTTTTAAAATCTAAAAACCTCTCTTCTTCCCTTTGGCTTGTGAACTAAATAAAAACGGACTATTTTCTATTGCTTCATCTTAACTAAATATAATAAAAATTAAAATTTGTCCACCTAAATTCCTCCATTAAAATTCTTCTCCATCTGTTTGCCGTGGTACACGCTTCTTCCCCTTTCCTCCACTATACACCCATGCATTTTATCTGGATTTCATTTTGATATATTTGTTGTTGTCTCATCTATATTTGAATTTCATTTAGCTTTGGAGCATGGTGATTATAAAATATAGAGTTGTCAATTTGGGCCTAGGCTCTAGGGCTAGCCCACTAAACCTCTAATTTGGTCCTAACTTTTACAGTCCACCAAGCCCTTGGACTTTTAGCCCGGGGCTTATAACCCACTGCCTACTGAAGATGTGGGCTAGGATAGAGCCGGTCCAAGCCTTATTATTTTAATAGTTGACCAAAATATTGATAAAGAAATAATTGACAAAAAAATCCAGTTTTTTATTATTATTTTATAATATGATTTTAACGATTGAACTGACAAAAAAATAAAAAATAAAACTTGAAATTCTACCCCTAAACCCTAATTCCAAATTAACACGACATCAACTTGCCCTACCAATGTTGACCTTGAAATTGGCTTTGAAACTCTAAAATTGACGTTAAACAATAAAATCGACCTTAAACCAAAGATAACGATCCGTCCCAAACAAATCAACTATGAATTCTAACATCGAAACCAAACACTCAAATCGACCCCAAACATTAAAATCGACCCACATTCCTATAATCAATCCAAAACCTAAAATTGGCTCCAAGCACTCACACCGCCCCCAGAACCCTAAAATCGACTTATTTGAGTGTGTGGGGGCAAATTGTAGTGTTAGGGGGCCAATTGTAGCGTTTGGGTGCCGATTGTAGGGTTTGGAGCCGATTTTAGGGTTTGAAGCTGATTTCAGGGCTCTATTCCGATTTTAGGGTTTATGGTAGATTTTAGGGCTTAGACTTGGCTTTAGTGTTTAGGGTCGATTTTAGGGTTTATGGCTGATTTTAGTGTTTATGGTCGATTTTAGGATTTATTGTCAATTTTAGTGTTTCATGTTGATTTTAGGGTTTGATGAGATTAGAATTTAAGGTCGAAAGAGAGAGATTTTTTGAAATTTTAGGTCCATGGGCTAACCCTTGCTCATAGGGCTTTTCTTGTGTGGGGCTTTTTGACCCTAACCCATGTGGGATAGAGCTTGTGGAGTAATTTGACAGCTCTAATAAAACATAACGTTAACATAATTATTTTCAAATAATAGCTTTGATACGTTTCAAAATTTAGTTTCCAAATATCATCAATTTTACGTAGGTTTCGAAAATGAATTTCTAAAGCGCTATATTTTTATACGATTGCATTGATGGTGTTGCTCAATATACGATTGCAGCATAGATCAACGCTAGTTGGTCATCCTAGGTTAGTTCAGGTATAGTTTTAGTTAATGTATCAAGAACTCAAGATTAATATGTTATCAATGTTATTTCAATATGTAAGCAAATTTTCATAAGTGGATGCAAACACATATTGGAGCAGACAACTTGTATTCAATCCACAAGCATAAATTCGCTGTTTTTTAAGACCTTTATGATAGCTACCAGGAAGAATAGGGTATCTACAAGATATGATTGAGATAACTCGAATTCTGTGTGTCCAAACATATTAACTCGAAATGATTATGGGGGCTTTCAACTGCAAAATTATCCATGCACGGAGTATAAAGAAAATTGAGCACTATCAGTCCTTCTGAATTCTATATGCTGATTTACATATAAGAGGCATGGTCAAAGCCATGTAGGTAACATTTGATTACGAGAACATGAATATATAGTGTTCAATTTAAATGGGAAGAAGGTGCAAAATCTGGATCTTCTTTCTGTTTTCAATGCGATATCTACTAATACTAGTGTTAATTTATTTGTAATTATCAATTAACCATAGTCAGAAACTCTTCTTATTCAATTTACTTTAACAAACACATCAAATAAAAGTTTTGCATGGTCTTATTTACGCTTCACATTCCTCTTTCCTACTCTCTTTTCAGAGGTTTTCAGAGGTTGATCTCTAAATCTTTGTAGAACGCTGAACTGCTGAAGTGTCTGATGATCTTTGGATTTCTATATATGGTAGTAATCCTCGTAGAGCCCACAGTCGGAGACGAAACATTTGCCAAAACCAAATCATCCGACTGCTGCACAAATATAAACCCCTGCATCCCATCAGCATCTTTCTAGAGATCATGGAAGCTAATCTCCGGAAACAAAACAGAATCACGAGCTGCCACGACCTCTCCAGCACCTTCTAATGCCTGCACACAATCACAAGATGAAATTTCTGGAAACAAAATCCCATCTGCAACCCTTGATGAACCAGAGACCATCATCTCTTCATCCCGAGAGTAACGCACCGCTTGACATCCCTTTAGCTTCCTCAACACGGCATCACACCAAGGAGTTGCAGAAGGAACAAAAACGACCATCTTACTCTCTCCTACCTATGAAGAAAAACCCTCCATCTTCTTGGATTAAACCTGGCCGTTGAAGGCCGAGGCCGCAGCCCCCTTGCGAGGAAACCTTGTTAACGCCACAGACAAGACCGCTCCTCCCACTCTAAGCCCATCCAGAAGATTGATTGCCATAGAAGCAAACTTCATTGATGTATAACACACGAACACAAAACGAAACAGTCTTCCAGTCTTCTTCTTTTGCTGCACAAAGACATCCAACTCTTCAAAACATTTATAGTCTCTAAACCTATAAATGAATTGCAATAACTTTCTTATAAAAAATAATAACTAAATCCAGACATTTTTTTTCATTTCCAATCACTGGTATTAACGTATCCATACTTTCAAAAATTGACCACGAATTTCTAAATGTGATAAGTAGATTTTCGCCAAGATAAGAGCCACATTCTTTGTAGCTCTCCACTTATATTAAATGATTCAGATTGATTCATAAAAGGTTAAATTGGTCGAAAAAAATTATACACTTGTCATTTTGTTGCAGCATAGGGTGCAAGGGCAGCAGAGGATCCGAATTCTAACACCACACTAGGAAGGGAACAAGCAAATTATAACAAAATTAAGGATTTACCACAAAAACTACCATTATAAGATGGGCATCAATAATTGATGCCAAGACCATGAAAGCTATTTATAATACTTTAATTTAGGACCATAAAATAAGATACTTTACATATTAAAATTTGATAACATACCCTCTTAATCTCACATACATTTTCATCCAACTACCTCTCGAGCTACAATAAGCTCTTCTAAGTTATCAGCATAATCAGTATCAGCAGGTACCATAATCTCATCCTCAGTTGTGAAATTATATCTACTCCCAATGGCTCTTAGAAGCTGGTATACTTCAAACATGGTGGGTCTTTCCTTCGGAGCTTCCGTCACACAGTTGCATGCAACCTTTAGAAACTGGAAAAGCTCTTGATCAACACCCTTCCCAAGAAGTGATTTGTCAATGGCGTCTCGGAGATTTGAATGGCTTGTGAGCTGTGTAATCCATTCTACCAAATTTCCTTTAAAAGTTTCTGGAGCTTTAGCCACTTGTGTAGCTCTTTCCCCTGTCACGAATTCAAGAAGCACAGTCCCAAAGCTATAAACATCCCCTTTTGGTGTGGCCATCAAAGTTTTTGTATACTCAGGAGCAACATAACCTAAATCACCAAATTCACCATTTACAAATGTACTCAAATGTGTATCAATTGGGTTCATCAATCTGGCAAGGCCGAAATCAGAAATTTTGGGCTCAAAATCTGCATCCAACAAGATGCATTTAGAGCTTATGTTTCGATGGATGATACGGGGGTTGCAGCTATGATGAAGCCATGCTAGTCCTTTGGCTGCTCCAATTGCAATTTTGAGCCTTAGAGACCACTCCATGGTGCACTCGCCAGCCGCAGGATGTAGTTGATCATGGAGGGTACCATTTGGCATGTTTTTATAAACCAAAAGCCTCTCCTTTTTGGCCTGGCAATATCCTAAAAGAGGAACCAAATTACGATGTCTGACCGACCCTAGTATAGCCATCTCAGACAGAAATTCTTTCTCTGAGTGTTGAGACTCCTGCAATCTCTTAACCATGAGCGATGTGCCGTCACCAAGGACAGCTTTGTACACAGTTCCTGATCTTCCAGACCCAATAATATTGCTTTTACTGAAGTTATCAGTAGCCTTCATGAGATCACTAAAGCGCATTTTTGAAATTGATTTGTCAAACATAGAAACCTGATGTACAATTCAACATAGTTAGGCATAATAAATGTGAATTCAAATAACAAGAACTATGGCTCTGTAGATTCAAAAGAAGATAAATTTCAGAAACAATTGTCGGCTTTTCTAACGTTGGCTACAAGAAAATGTATACTTCTCAAACACAGAAACCTAATGGACAATTCAGCATAGTAAGGCATAATACTTGACAATTCAAATAACAAGAACTATGGCTCAGTAGATTTAAAAGAAACTAAATTTCCGAAACTATCGTCTTCTTTTCTAATGTTTGCTGCAAGAAAATATATCATTCGTGTGTTGGGTGCATCAGTAATAGATTTTTTCAGAGTTAATATAACCAACAATGTCAATAAGATATAACACATAATAAAAAACTGTTATAATTGAAAATATTACCAAATAAGGCAATTTTGCAAAAAAAATGTTACCCAATAAATTCTTTTCTATTTAAGATTTTTTCTTGTCCATAAATAAACTTCTAAAATACAAATCGATCTAAGATGAGAAATGAATAGCTTGCCTTTATTGCTTTAGTTCCCTTTAGCATTCTTGCCCACTTGTTTCCTTCAGGGTCTTCTTCCTTTTTCTTATGAGAAACACGGCGCACATAGAACAGCGATCCAACAATCAATCCTAATGCTCCAAGAGTCACACCACCAACAGCTGCTCCAGCTATAACTGCTGTGTTACTCTTGGAAGACTTAGCCTTGCAAAGATCCAAGGGAGCACCACAGAGGCCTGTATTATTTGCATAACTGTCTGCTGAAGTTACACCGCTTTTAAATGTCGGAATTTGTCCTGTCAAATAATTATTGGAAACAGAAAATGACTTAAGCCGCGGGAGCTGAGTTAATTCTGCAGGAACTTGACCAGTGAGTTGGTTGTGGTCAAGTCTGAGGGTATTAAGATAGGTACAGTTCGCAAGGGACACAGGGATTGCCCCAGTGAAGTCATTTGAAGATAGATCAAGGGATGTCACAAAGGTGACAAGGGTAGATATATCTTCTGGAATGGTTTTAGAGAGCCGGTTACTTGACAAATCCAATCCTGTTAAGCTCGAGCAATTTCGAATTCCACGAGGGAACTGGCCCTTGAGTGCCATGTTGGACAGTTTGAGATTCAAGACCCTGTTCTCATCAGGATGCCAACATTCAACCCCAGTAAACTTGCAGATAAACCCTTCTGTCTTGTTATTGAAACTCCAGGAATTCAAATAATTGTACGGGTCTTCAAGTTCAGCCTTCACACTTTTCAAGCAGGAGATATCACTTTCAGTCCCATATGTCACACCACATGCAATCAGCAGAAAGAAACCAACAATAACACGAGCAATGAAAACTCGGCTACTCAAAACCATCTTCACCAAGATCCTAAGAAGAATAATTTGTCCAGATACTTCACAGAGATTGGTATCTAATGCCAACTGCAATAAACAAAAGAACAGACCCTAAAACACAACACAATAAACAACAACAACAACAACAACTCAATTCAGCACTTCATAGCTATACCAACCAACCAATAAATCAAAAAAAGAAAGAAAAAGGCAACAATTTATTTCCCCCTTTCAGACAGAAATTCACAGTCTAAGCCAATAGAAACTTAAAGAAAAGAAAAAAAAGAGAAACCCAGTTAAGTTTTACTTTGACATAATGACATGGATCAATAAAAGCAAGAAGTAAAGGAACCCAGATTCAAAATCAAATGAATATTCAACAGGGATAGCCAAATACCAACCAGGGTTTGCAGAAAATTCAGCTGAGGAAACAACAGCACAGAAGCATCACGCTGCAGAAAAGAAGAGGCAAAGCACAGTTAACAGCAGAAATGGAAGATTAGAGAAAAGATGGATTGGAATCAGAGAACAAGGAAGATGAATTGGGAAGAAGGAATAGAGAAGAAAAGAACAGAGAAGAGAAGAGAAGAGAAACGTTTCCGAACCTGAAAGACTGTGAAGGAAGAAACACGCAGCGAAGACTTGGAAGCAAGTATCTGTGTTTGACTGTCTTATTGTTCTTCTTTTGCGGAAAATAAGGGGGCCTGCACTGCCCAAAGAAAGAAACCGATGAGAAGAGCCTTTTCCCTCAATTTATCTATTTATTTAAAGAAAAAAATTCATTTTTTTTCACTCAAATCAAATATCAGCACGTCTACGCCGGTGAGTTTGCGGATGTTCGTCAATTGTTGGACAAGGATTGGGAGGCTCACCTAAGACATATTTCTCGAGAAGCTAATGTTGTTGATTGCCTCGTAGAGATGAGTGTCACTTTTTAAGGTGCGTTCACTATTCTTGACGATCCTCCTGATCAGATTGTCGTGTTGATCTTCAAGGATGCTTTAGAGGTGTAGTTTTGTTTAGATATTAAATTTTTCTATGTACCCAAAATCAAATATCTAAATTACTCGTGAAATTTTTTATGTATGGACTGGGCGAGCTTCTTAGGAGGCCTCGCCCAGGGCCGCTCGCCTTATGGCGGTCACTCAAGCTCAGAGTTGGGCCTCCCTCGCAAGGCCCAACCAGCCCAATAGGGATAGTTAGCCTTCTAGGCCCAGCCCCTAACTTATAAATAGGGAGCGGTTACCACATGTAAGGGACTCTTAGCTCATTTTTCAATAACAAACTTTAAATTCAGTTATCCTCCCTCTCTCTAAGCGGTTATTTTCTCTCCCTAGGCAGTTACACATTCTTCTCTCTAGACTCTCTTTTGTGGAAATCCCTTCACTATAGGTACTACACCTTATCTCTATGTTCTTGGCTGGAACATTTGGCGCCGTCTGTGGGGAAATTGGACGACCTTGGCGGCAAGAGCGCTCCTTAGCTCGGCTTTAGTGAACTTCATTTCTTTTGAGAAGTTCTGAGAAGAGGGGGGAAAGACAAAACGTTAGCAAGATTAAAGGCAAAATATATGACGAATGATGTAAGGAAAAACAAGCAAGAGTTCGTGGCGAGAGGGATCGTAACCTAACAGCTGGAGAATAGTGTTTTCCCGAGCAGCCTTCAGTAATTGGGAGCACTCGAGGATGGGGAGTTTGTCTTCATCGCTAAGTGATGCCTCTGACGTCTGGGGAACATCATGAAGGTCCTCGGTCCAGTAGAAGGGGAAGCGGGCGGTCCCGTCCCGCAAGGTGAAGACCTCGAGGTACGTGGGACGAACCACTACCCGGAAGTACCGGCGGACAAATCTGTCTTTCGCGTTACTCTTGAAAAGGTGAAGACGTTGACGCTCGGTACGGGACTTCAAGGAAATCTAGTCGCGGGACCGCAAGGATTTAGGCTAATCCACAGCGTAGAAATAGAAGAAGTGGGTAGTTGAGGGTTCAAGGCCGACCGCCTCGTAGAGCATCTCGAAACACTTTACAAAGGCCCAAGCATTTGGGTGCAGTTGGCACGGGGCGACGTTGACTGCCTTCATCACTTGGTAGAGGAACGGCAAGAACATGAATTTTATCCCGAGGTCAAGGTGAAGGTATTAGTAGACATAGAAGAAGTGATACCTCTTTTTTTTACGGCGCTTTCGATTGTGCGGTTCTGCCACGAACAATGTGCACTTTTGCAACCGCTGGCGCAAAGGATAGACTCGAGGATCTTCTCGAGGCAAAGCCCACCGGCCCGACGAGCGACGTCGGCAACGAATTCGTCTGTGGTATGCTCAGAAGGCTGACGGATGGCCTCCTGAGCGGGGCTCTCAGAAACATATTTTGGAAGGGTGGCTAATACTTTGAACCAGAAGGCCTTGGCCTCCTCCTCGCCGAGGGGAACTCCCCCAAGGGGAGGGGGGTCAACCGGGGCCATTGGTGCCGGGGTGGAGTTTTGAGAGGAGTTTCTGGTACGGCGCTTGGGAGACATTTCGCGGAAAAGGAATGGAAGGAGAGGAGTAAGTTGGAGTTTGAAAAAGGAAAATCCGAAGGAATGGAGAGCAGTGGCGCTGGAGTGGCTATTTTCTGAGGAGTTCTTGAGATCAAAAGGAAAAGGGTGTAAGGAATGGAGGTTTCAAAAGTGGCAATCTGTAAGGGAACATGGTTCTTATAGAAAAGGGGTGACTGTTGGAGGGAGACGCGTGTGAATCTCCTGTGGTGGTTGATCGAGATCGTGGGAAGGAAGTGGAGAATCGTGCCCCATAATGACGAAAAGAAATGATTACTTTGGGAGGGGCACAAATTTTTGGGAAGAGCGAGCGGCGCATTAAATGGGAAGCTACAATGGTTGATTGGCTCAAATCTAAGGGGACATACTTTATTATAATTTGAGGGGACGTTTCGAGGGCAGCGGTCGAGATTCTGAAGATTCGCTGACTTTTACAATTCAACTAACACATGATGCGTGGCCTTCACGTGTCGAGACACCAAACTAGCGGGTGCTCGCCAAAGCCGCAAGGCGAGCGGGTTGATCTTCATCGCCATAAGTGGACTTATGGACTTAAGAAAATTTGTATTTACCTCATGCCATGTTGGCGACCTACTGTATTTCTCAGTAGACTTGACTTAGGCTAACTTTAATTTAATATGTGTAACTTCATTCTTAAAGACACACGTAGCTCTCATGCTTCGAGCTCGGTGTCTTGTGGACGGGGCGAGCTTCCCAGGAGGCCTCGCCCAGGGCCGCCCGCCTCGTGGCGGTCACTCAAGCTCAGAATTGGGCCTCCCTCGCAAGGCCCGACCGGCCCAATAGGGATAGTTAGTCCACAAGGCCCAGCCCCTAACCTATAAATAGGGAGCGGTTACAACATGTAAGGACTCTTAGCTCATTTCTCAATAACAAACTTTAAATTCAGTTACTCTCTCTATCTCTAAGCGGTTATTTTCTCTCTCTCTAAGCAGTTACACATTCTTCTCTCCAGACTCTCTCTTGTGAAAATCTCTTCACTATAGGTACTACACCCTATCTCTATATTCTTGGCTGTAACACTGTATTATAATAAAAAATTATAAATCATTAATATAAGAAGTGAAAATTATAATAATGGAATACTTAGTTGAAATTATTGATAGACATAGGCCGAGTGGTAGACACCCATGCGACATTCAAATTTATGAAATATGTGCGAATTTTTTTTTAAAAAGTTAAACATTTAGTGCAATGTAATAAAAATTATAAAACATAAGTAAAAGAAGTGAACATTATGATAATAGAATATTTAGCTGAAATTATTGATAGATATGAGCAGAGTGGCAGACACTCTCACGACATGCAGATTTAATTTGTAAAATTCTGATGAATTTTCAAAAGAAAATGTGAAGTGTAGATTATGATGGTTAAAAGCCTACAAAAAATTGTTATGTCTTTTTAAGTGTTTTATCTACTGATCTACTGATCGCAATTGAATATTTAACACTCCATACATTCAAAACTTTGAAATTCAAAGTTATAAATATATTTCAGGCTAAGTCTTAAAAAAATTTGATATTAAATAAATTTTTGCTTTATTTTAAGCTGTCATAATATCTCTTGTTTCTCATAGTTTTTTTATACACATTTCTCATAGTCGGTAAAGTGCCAAATATTTTCAGGTGTAAACACCAAATAACCCTAATAACAACATATTTTTAAAACATATTAATTGAGCATACATGTTTTGGATTTAACTAACATTCTTATAAGTTAAGTGTTTAAACTCACTAAAATCTTATTTGGTGGGCAACCTTCCTCACAAAGATCCTCTAACTCTTTAAGACTTCTACTTAAGAGTGGACCTCCATTGATTTCTCTGGCATGTGTTACATCACTTACACATCATCTTATTTTCTAAACAAATCAACTTCTATTGATTTTGGACTTTTAATCATTCAAAGACCTAAATTGCAGCAATGTGCCATGTAGGTCTATTTCATGAGTATAATGGCGTTGCCTTTTCTTATGAAGTTGTCTAACTCAATAATGTCAGAAGTGATTAATAGTATTATTTATATAAATTTAAGTAAAAAAGTAAGTATGATTAAGAGATACCTTAACATTAAATACACAGCTCAATGGAGTACCAAAAAACTAAAAGTAGAATTCGTGAATATAAATTCAAAATTGATGGCTTTCATTTTCTTCTACATACTAGTGTTCTTTACCCGTGCGTTGCACGGCGATTAATTTTATTGTAAAGATAAATCGGTAGTAATGTGTTTTTAACTTAGTTTAGTCTCTTTTCAGTAATTTCAGTAAGTATATATAAAAGATATGGAACAGAACATATGTTACAAACATGTAGATGAATTGACCATAGTAAATATATTTATTCAATGAGGTTGTAGATACCTCACATGGACTACACTTGAATAGAAATAAAAAAACACGTTTTTAAGTAATGCATTACATGGAAATTGAAATAAGATAAAAATAACAATGACACCAAAATGAACCCTTATTCGAAATTGTAGTCCATGGTTAATGATAAAGACTTCATAACCGAGCTTGTTGTCAATCAAGCATATTTGTGCTATAGAACCTAGAAAGGAAAGGAAAATTATTAGTGTAATAATCAGTAACTAATACAAATATAAACTGTGTATAATTTGAAAGTGTAAGCTAACCTTATAGAAACGTCTATACACCTTCAAATTAGATGATCAATAACTTGTTTGATATCTTTTTATGCTGTAAAACAATAAAGAGATTAACCATATCAGTTTTTCTATTTCTACCATTGAAATTGAAATTAAATGTAAGATAAATAAACACTTACATGTCAAATATTATCGAATACTTCTTGATACACTACGTTGCGTGTAGTGTTTGATACAACTCCTTCGTCATCTATGATAAGGATCTTCAACCCTTTTCTAGATTTAACTCTAGAAAGTGCAACATATAGCTTCCCGTGAGTAAAGACAGGCCTTGGCAAATACTGTCCAACATGAGATAAAGATTGCCCCTGACTTTTATTTATAGTCATTGCAAAACATAGAGCAACAGGGAATTGTCTGCGCTGGAATTTGAATGGAATGTCAGAGTTAGATGGAGTTAAGCTCATCCTTGGAATAAATGCTGTTTCACCCATATTGTTTCCATTTAAAACAGTAGCAACAATTATATATTTAGTCAAAGCATTGACTATCATTCGAGTGTCATTACACAACCCTGCAGCTTGGTCTATGTTTCGAATGAGCATGATAGGGACACCAGATTTCGGTTTAATTGCATGGTTTGGAATTCCATAGCATTTGAAATCATTTAAGAATTCAGATGTAAACCATTCTGCATTGACACCCGAATCTTCGTCTGACTTGCACGGAGTATCACAACTCAAATATTCTGTTTCATCACCAGGAATCATTCCTAACATAAAGTTGTTGATTTCCTCTACACATTCAAGTGTTGGTGCAAGGATCGCTCTTTCTTGGAAGAATGAATTTTTTTGCAAATTATGTGCAAGTTTTGGATATGCAAAATTAACTAATTCAAGCAACGGTTCCTTACACTGTTCAATAAGAAGATCTGGAGGAATCTCAATAAGTGTTTCTTCCTCATCAATCGTTTTAACTGTACCATCTCCCACTTGAAGCAACCAATCAGCAAACTCTTTTATTTCTGCTGCTGAAGAAGTCGATGTAGCATTTTGCAATCTCATATTAATAGTCAGCTTCATTACCTTGCAATGCTTCCACAAATATGAAGAATTGATAGCTGAACCGACAATTTATGAACGACTTCCTTTGGAAATAACTGGAAGTATTTGTCTAAAGTCGCCTCCTAGTACCACAACTTTACCTCCGAATGGAATGTCATAACCATGGGTAAACTGGGTCTTCATAATATCATTAAGAGATCTGTCTAAAGCTTCAAAGCAATGTTTGTTTAACATAGGTGCCTCATACCAAATAATTAGGCTTGCTTTTTTCAATAATTCAGCTTTTGGGGAACCGTGACGAAGATTACAGGTTGAAATCTCATTTATTGAAATCTCTGAGACATACTTGATAATGATTTAAACCGACAAATTATTGAAAGATCTAATTGCCATGTAAAGGTATCAAAATAGGCAATTAGAACATGCAAAACGGGCATTGAGTTTTGACCACATACGACCAACAAAATTCAAAACAACAACAATGAAATAGGTGAACCATGAAAATAACATTTTGACCAAGTGTGGTCAGAATGTAATCCACACCAAACAACACGAACATAATTTTCTCACATCTTCTCCTTCTTGACAACTTTTAGAATCTTCTTTTTCCCACCATCTTAAGATCAGCTTCTGCAGGAGATGGCCTTTTGGCAAGAGGAGAGTCTTGAGTACCGTCATCGTCGTCAACAGCTACAACAACAACAGCACGATTTTCTCTAGCTGAAACAGACGAAGCATCACCACCACAGTGTTCAGCAACAGCAGCAACAATTTCAGAATGAAGACCCTGAAAAAACGCAAAGTTTAAATAAGAGAAACATAAAGACAAATGTTTCAATTTTGAGGAAATTATTATATTCCTCTAAATTTAAAACTTACCTTAAGTTTCTGACTCCTCAAGTCTTGAATAGACTCCATTTGTGCCTTCAAGGGCCTGATCACTGAAACTGCATCGTTGGTTGGGGATGTGATCGGAGTTGTAGAACTTAGATCATCATCCTTTCCAGTTTGCACTACAGTTTTTGCACCAACGCCAGCATCAACAAAATCAGCATTAAGATCCTGCAAGTTTAGGTAATTTTGGTTAAAAACCTCTACTTTAAACATCCTTAAATTTTAATTCAATTCAAATGTCAACCTTTGCTATTCCGCTTGAAGACGCCTCAGACCTTGTTCCAGAAATCGGTGGATCCATCCAAGGGAACGGATCTGAACCATTCTGGTTAAAGATAAAATAAAAATTTAAATTCATTACAGAGTCGCAAATTATATTAACAAATAATAGACATATTAAGCTAATCTAATTACAGGTAGGAAGGTCATTGCCGCTCTGAATTGATTAATAATTTTTTGATCAGCACATAGTTTTTTGACACGGTACGATTTCTCAAACTTTGATGGGAAACTATTTCCAACTTCAATCTTGAATAAAAACGTTCTATCGATCAAGTTCAAAATTTCAGTCGGGATTGCTAAAGGATCAGAACCCTGCAATTGTGGGAAAAGACATGTTAAATATGGTTAATAAGTTATCTATAAAGTCTAAAATTGATCATACGCTATTGGGTAAATTCATACAGTAGTTTCAAGCATAACTGCACATGATTTGTTAAGCAGTGCAGTAGCCTCCTGATCAAAAATGACAAAGGTTGCAGTGTCTTTGGAATCCATCACCCGAAGTTGTAGTCTGTATTTGTGAGCCGGGGAAACAACGTGACGATTACATGGCTCACAGAAATACATTCCGTCGGCAGGATATACCTTCTTGCTACACTTGCACGCAGGGTAGTACCAATCCATACCATCTGCAATGTACTTAACCGTACCAAGAACCACACAATAGGACTTCTGAAAAATTAACACCAAAAATGTTACAATGTGTGATATCTGTTGCTATTAAATAGTGTAGTTGGTTTAAATAATGTGTAAATCATGAATTTCAACACAGACACATGGTATATTTATCAATTTTTGAACTCTGAAACACATTAACAGCATTTTAAAATGCCTGAATTAAATATCGATTTCAATCATAAATTCTTAACGGAATTCTCAATTATGAGGATTTTTATTTTCTGAAATTGGCATCCCTGATTCAGTTCTTTACACTGTAATGATAATTTTATTTTCTGAAGTCAAATAACGGTTTTTAATGTAACGATCAGTGGACATGATATCTTATTCCTTTTTCAAGAGGTAAAGATTTTATTTATTTCAAAATTACATGAACCCTTTCAAATTAGAGTGGGTTCTTATTGCAGGCACTGGATACGGGCAAAATCTAATTTTTAAAATAAACACATTTGAACCCATATACATACCTCTGCAAGATCTTTTAGTTGCTCAATGGTTTTCCCATCATTCTGCTTTAAAAAATCATCTTCAGGGGTAGTTTTTCTTGCAGAATCTTGCAGCGGACTGATGACATGCACTGCACTATCATGTGATTCCAAAAACCTAACAGATAGACGATTAATTTATTTTATCTAAATAGAAAAAAGGGGAGTAAATTAAAACCCTTCAGAGCTTAACTGACCTAGTTCGGAGGGGGGCAGCTTCTTCTATGAGAGGATTAAAAATCACCTTGGTAGCTCCGTAAACATTTTGGAGACTTGTCTTACCTGTAGCATCCAAATTATGAATGTTTGCATTTACAAATTTGTCATGTACTTTAATTATTTGACACCAGATGAAACTTTAAAATACCTTTAAAGGGCTTGACTTTGACACAACTCACAACAACAACGGCATTGGTTGCATCAGCAGATCCAAGGTAACCAACGACCTCATCGGCATACTTTCCAAAAAAGGCGCATTCAACCCGAGCCCTACCAAAACATATGAGAAATTATAAATTTTTAAAAACTTAATAATTAAACACGCGGAAACTTTGAATAAGGAATGATATTGGGTGTACACATCTTGATCAAGTTCAATCGTAATTCTTTTTTGCTTCCCACCATCTTTTTCGAATTCTTGTTCAGCACTTGCACCAGTGAGAATTCCAATCACATCTGTACAATCATAGAAACATTAATCCAAATAACATATCAGTAATTTTGAAAAACAAAAGGATAAAAAAAAGAGGCTTAAGATTCACACCAATTTAGGCTTGTTTATTTTTTTAATCATAAATTACACTAAACCGTATATTTCTAAACGTAAAATATATCTAGGCCAAACTGTGATTAAATAAATTTAATATAAATAATACGAAATTGGTGTTTAATGAAGCAAATCTTGGTTTTTTTTCTAGACTAACGTGGAAGCAAATCTCACATTTAAATCTAAAATAATTGTACGGGTTCTAGTCAATGGTCTTGCATTTAAATCTAAATTAATCTCACATACCTATCAGAAAAGACGTATCAAGATCCTTGAACATTATATCAGATATTGGTACAAAATTGTACGGGCTCAAGTCAATGGTCTTGTTGGGAACCAAGCGCACAGATGTATGAATATCAAAGTTAATTTTGAAAGGATGCGAGGTCGGTCGGAAATCACGACCGCTTTCTCCAACGCCGAAGAACGAAATCTGATATACACGACCCTCACTTAGTAAAGATTGGAATCGGTATATCAGAGTCTTCCGAACGGAAGCATGTATTTTACAACCCTGAAATTCAATTAAAGGATAACGTAAGAATTTATAATTTAAACAAAAATGACGTAAAAAAAGATAGTTTATGTGAAAAGTTATTTACCTTCTCATCCATGAGTATCATGTCCATGGAAAATGGAAGCTTGGATCCATATAGGCTTGGACTAAGCCACAACCGGTTCACCTTTGCGACAATACACCAGTTCTCTTTAGAGGCATCGATGGTTGAGAGATCGTCGATTGCCATTAGAACAAAGAAATCTTCAAAGGTAATGGTTGGTGGGAATAAAAGATGAATTTGAAGAATGAACATGAGGTTATTTATATAGGAAATTGAGAATTAGGGTTACTCCATTCTAAAAATGGAAGAAAAAAAAAATAATGGCAGTCCACCTCCATATTTGCTGCGGCCTGAATCAACACACGGAGAAATTCAAAATCAGTCTTGACTTTTGTTTTTAAATCATATTGGTCAATCTCACTATTATTTGTTATGATTCATAATAGCATGGTCCTTTTGTTATGATTCCCACGTTGATTGGTTCGAAATTTAATGACTGCAAAACTTATTTTAGGAAATTTAATGGTCCGAATGGAATTGACCATATACACTTTCATGATTGCAAAAATTAGTTTTGCAAATAAGGAAATGAATGCAAAACAATAGTAACGTAAAAATGGGGAGTAGCAAAACAATTTCAGTTTTTGAAGTTAAAATAATATGGGCCCATGTAATTGACGGAAATAGTTCAAATCAACACCATTTAATTATTATTTTGATTAAGTTTTGGTAAATGCATTTACAGAATTTGTATTCAATTTGATTTAAAACGCACAGGTGAAAATTATTACGTTTTTATTGTTTTTGCATCAGAAGCTTGGAAACAAATTAAGAGTCATTGAACCATTAAATGAGAAACCCCATTCTTTGATTAATGTGCTAAAAACTGAAATATGTAATTGAGCTTTTACAATTGAGGTCCAAAATAATTAGGAGGTGACACTTGTCACGTAAAGAGGGGGTGGTGGAGAGTGGGTCTTGGAGTGCCATGTCATGGAGGTGGGGCTCATAGCCTTCCTCTTTTCTATAATATATAAATTATGCATTTATCGTTGTAAGTACGCAATACAACCCTAAAATACTTGCAAACTAACATTACTAACAACTAATATTGCCTATAAAAAAATTGCAACTTCATAAAATCTCTATCTATCATTATTGCTTTGTGCTTGCAAACTAAGTTTATTGACCAAACTTTTTCAGCTATTGTCTAGAAATTAAAACTGCAAAGGAAGGAACATATTGAGGTAATTATGCCACTCAAAAACTTTGTAAACATAGTACTTTCTTTTTTTGGAAAAATATGGACTAGTTAAAATAGTGGTCTATGAGTGGATCACTTAGAGCATCTCCAATACAAGGTTCTTAGTTCTTATTTCTGAGTTAGGAACTAAGAATTGAATTTTTAACCATTGGAGGGGGCTGACGTGGAGTTCTTTGTTCTTATATAAGGAGTTTTACTTTTTAAGTTATTAGCATAAAAAATCTTTTTTTTTTCTCTCATTCATCAACTGATTTAATTTAAGTATTGAATTAGCATTTAATTTTTTTAAATCAAAGTTATATGAAAATAAAAAATATTACTAATATAATGGTATTGTGGGACCAGATGAATAGTGTTAAGAACTAAGAACTCATGGTTGAAGCAAAATCTGCAAAAAAAAAATGCTTTAGCACATATGGCAATGCGGGACCACATGAATAGTGTTAAGAAGTTAAGAACCTAACATTGGAAATGTTGTTAGAAAATTTTCACAAGGAAAAAATTATACCTCAATGAATAAGATCATTTCCAAAATTATCTCATTCTTATTTTTACTATGAAGCTCCAAATATAAAATTGAAAATGCACCGGTTACCCCCTCATCCCCAAGGTCTTCTCCGACTTCAATATTTTAATAGCCTCCACCGCACGCGGGCCACTCACCACCGCAAGGGTTAAGGCAGGTCAGTACCAAAATCACACAACCGTGTTACTTCATGGACCAAAACTACAATTAAGCCTTATTTTTACTATGAAGTAAGTATGGCAATGAGCAAGGTATGGGTAGGGTACTATAGTACCATTCCCATAACCGCATTTTAAAAAATTACTCGTATCGTCTCATACCCGTGTGGGTATCAAATTGAATATTCGTTCCGGTACCTCTGGGTACCTATATGCCTGTACCCATACGCATTACCCGCAATTTAGTTAACCAAAATATAACTTTCCATATTTTAACTTTTCAATAAAAAAAACGAAACTATAACTAATATTATAAAATAAAAAACATTGATTAAAAATACAAAAGATCATTCAAATAATTAACAAGTAAAAACACTCAACTAAACATGAATTATTTAAAAGGAGTAAGAAATAATTAACAAGTAAAAACACTCAACTAAACATGAATTATTTAAAAGGAGTAAGCTAGGAGGTTATAACATTTGAATTTATAATTTTAGATTTACAAAAGTTGCATATTACTAACTTATTTTAAGTTGGAGCAAAATAGTTATAATATTAAGATCGTTACTTATTCAATTTTTAAAAAAAAGAAAAACTTAGAAATTATAACTTTAAGTTTGTTAATTACTACCAAATGTGTATATATAAGAATAATTAAATGATAATGATAATATGTTTGTGCATGTATGAAGCAGGTTGGGTACTATATTTCTCATACTTGCACTCATACCCACTATTTTTTGCATGTATTTATCAATGTCCAACCTCGTACCCATCTAGCAGGTTTTTACCCTACCCCTAATGAGTAGTTTTTGCGGGCACCAAATGGGTCCTAGACCCATTATCATCCCTACTATGAAGCTCCAAATATAAAAATCTAAAATAGTGGTGGTCAGGGCCGGCCCTGGGCCTGTGCAAGCAGGCCTATAGCCCAGGGCCTCCAAAAAGAAGGGGCCCAAAAAAAATCTCATTAAACTTTCCTCTAAAATAAAATTTAGTTATAATAATTAATGTTAAAGATGTTACTAATGACTTGAGCTGGTCTAGTGGTTATTAACTGTGTATGTTACTTTTATGTACCGGGTTTGAATCCCACATTTTGGCTTTTGACATGTTATTTGTTAATTAATTTGAATTGAAAGAATTCAAAAATCCTAGGCGGTTCTAATGAAATTCCGAACGTTAAAATTATTAGGGGTTCATTTTTATTATTTGTCCAAGGCCTCCAAAATGTCGGGACCGGCCCTGGTGTTGGTCATTACCCCCTCATCTCATATGTCTTTTCCGACTTTAATAGTTTGATAGCCTTCATCACACGAGGTCACTCACCGCATCGAGGGTTATGGCAGGTCGGTACAAGTCTATCAATTTTTCGATCACAAATAATCACACCATCTTCGCCGACATTCAACTCGGGATGAACATGAACCCTATCGACATGATTTTAGCGGGCCTCGAATCGGGTTGGACCCTTCGAAGGTCTCTCGGGTTAGGATTATAAAGCTCCAAATAAAAAGAGTGTATTGTTGCACATGTTCTTCAATCCTAGTTGAAGCTTGTCACCAACGTCGTTGTCGTAGCGATGGTGAGTTCCAAAACCTAGATGAAAATGATTGATGAAAAACCCTAAGGAAGAAGAAAGGGCGCAAGAATGAGGAGGAGAAATGGTTGCGGGGCCTGCAAGGGCGAGAGAGGTATGGAGGTAGCTCATGGGTCTCACGACGGTGATGAAGGAGACGATCAGAGCAATTTGGCATCTGTCAGAGGGTGGGGGTTGAAGGTGATGATGATGTTGTGGAAAGTGAGGAAAGATGAAAAAATTGACAGGATATTTTTTATATTTAGGATATTTTTTATATTTTTAATTTTTATTTAATTTTTTTTATTGATGTTTGATATGAATGGTCAATTTTTATTTATTAATATGAGAATTGTTATTCAGACCCTCCACAGTTATTCAGACTCTGATAAATTTGTAAAATCCAAAAAAGCCCTTTATAAATTTTTTTCGCTCGCCACTTTGAAAGTCTGTCACTATAGCACTTTGAAAGTGCGATAGTCACACACTTTCAAAGTGCGAGCGCAACACAGATATTTCTTTTGTTTTTCTTGTTTAATTTTCGGAAGGAATTTTGGACTCTCACTTATTAGTTAAGGTAATAGGATCATTCTAAGCTCAAATATGCAGTTAGAATCTCCAAATTCCTACACCTTCTAGTGGTCTTACGATTTTTAAAAATCATCTAATATTAGTTATGTACAAATTTGCAGTTCGAATCTCCAAATTTCTTTTGTTTTTCCTGTTTAAAATGCGTTTTACTTCGCACGTTAACAGTGCGTTAACTACGCACTTCTAAAGTGTGTGTTACGCACACACTTCTAAAGTGCGTTTATTTGCAAAAAAAAAATAAAAAATGACAGAAACAACTCCCTAAAGTTGGATATTTAAAAAAACGACAGAAGATGGAGGTTGTGGTGGTGGTGGTGGTGGCAGCGGCGGTGGTGGCGGCTGCGGCGGTGGTGGCGGTGGGTGGTGGGGGTGGAAGAAAGAGGAAAGAGGTAAGGAGATAGGAGAGAGAAAGAATGTGATGAGACTGTGTGAGGATTTTTTTATATTTTTTTCATTAAGGGTATTTAGGACTTTTCATACATTAATGAGGGGTCTGAATAGCTGTGGGAGGGAGGGTGTGAATAACAATTCCCTATTAATATATCTAATTGTGGAGAAAAACTTTGTAGAAATTTTCCTATCTATCAATGAACCACTAAGATCCATCATCTCAGGTTCATATTAGCGAAACTATTTTTTAATTGAATTGTTTTGCCAAATATAAAAATATTCTTTCAATTGATGCCCGATAAAAAAGGATTTAATTAAAGCCTTAAGGCTTAACCGAATGACATATACATAAAAAACTCTATAAAAACAAATTTGCAACGCTACACATAAAAAAATTACAATTCACATTATATCTACTCAATTCCACACAAGCTTTCGAGTTATGATACACTTCCATTATTTTCCACATTTATTTTCTATCTATTTATCTACTTTAATATCAAATCATCTATAACATCTTTATTTTATTTCTCTCTTCTTGTACCTCTCCCAAAGAGGTGTACAGACATTTTGGGACCTAAGCCGAAAATGTTAAAAGAGCCTTTTTATTACAAGAATTTTAAGAGACTTAATATATTATATAAAATATAACTTTTTATTTGACATTTTATATAAATTTTAGGTGCCCACTAGGGTGGGCAACTTTGTTTTTGGTCCACCGGTGGACCATCACTAATCACCATTGGATCTTAGAATATAAGAATATTCTTTAGATGGATGGTCAAGATTTAATTTCTACTAAAAGGGTAGAATTATAATACCACCATAATCTTCCCCCTTCCCCATCAGACCTAGAACCACCCTCACCTTCAACCTCCACATCCCTGCCGCCGTGGAACCCAGAACCGAACCAACCAAAAACTCTCCATGATATCAGTCCACTTTCTTCCTCTCCTTCTTCATCTTCCAGAATCCACCAGATTGAATGCTTAATATTCATTTATGGAATCATATAGCTTGAACAAGACCCAGAGACCGTGGAAGCTTTGATCAAAGGCTCTGGTTCTGTTGATATTTCTTTTAGAACACAAAATGAAAATAAAATTTATTACGAATTTATAAATTCTTTATACATAACAAAACACAAAAACTGCATAATAGAAGAGGGAAATTTTTGAACTATTACATAAAAAAAACAAAATAAAAAAACAGAAGCTTGATCTTGATTGAGAATCTCCAGTCTTGCAGTATTGCTCCGATCTGGTTGGGAGATGAGAGGGTTTTAGAAATAGAGTAAAAGAAACAATAGAAAAGAAAAAGGAACAGCAAAAACATACCTCAAATCGATTGCATGTGTGAAAAAAATCCTTATTTCCTCCGATCAAGTAGAAAAGGAGCCACCTTTGGTCCGATCTGGTGGAAAAGGAATCACCTTTGCTCCGATCTGGCGAAGTTGATGACAGGAAGTGACGGGGATGCCGGATTTCAAGGAGAAATGTGAGGTTTTTGATGATTTAAGGGAGGTTGAAGGGTTGGAGAGGGCGGAGTGTGGCAGAGGAGGTTGGTGTAGAAAATAGAGAGCCGAAGAAGAAGAAGAAGAAGAAGAAGAAGAAGAAGAAGAAGAAGAAGAGAGGGGCGGAGGTGGTGGCCGGAGAAGTGCATAAAAGAAAAGAATCGGAGAAGAAAAGGAAGAAAGTGATGGCGGCGGAGAGAGGAGAGCCGCAGAGATGGCCGGAGAAGAGGAAAAAAAAGAAGGTGATGGTGGTGGAGAGCAGAAAAGATCAGAGAGGAGAGGAAGATGGTAAAAACGGCTGGTAGCTAGAGTGGAGGAAGAGTTGAAAATATTAGGGTTTAATTTTTTTTTTTTATATTTTTATCTTGTAAATTACTAAACACACTCTTGGTCCACCCATGGACCAATTCTAAAGTGACCCACCCTAGTGGGCACCTAAATTTTATTATATAAAATTTTAAGAGACTAAATCAACGAAAGGTACATGTTGGAGGAAGGGGAAGGCGGTGAGGTAGGATGATTGCTGTGTTACTCAAGGGCCAGCTGCTCCAGCTATAACTGCTGTGTTGCTCTTGGAAGACTAAGCCCTGCAAGGATCCAAGGGAGCACCACAGAGGCCTGAATTATTTGCATAACTGTCCGCTGAAGCTACACCGCATCTGAATGTCGGAATTCGCCCTGTCAAAAAATTATTGGAAACAGAAAATGACTTGAGCCGCTGGAGCTGAGTTAATTCTTCAGGAATTTGACCAGTGAGTTTGTTTTGGTCAAGTTTGATGGTATTAAGATAGGAACAGTTTGCAAGGGACACAGGAATTGCCCCAGTGAAGTCATTTGAAGATAGATCAAGGGATGTCACAAAGGTGAGAAGGGTAGATATATCTTCTGGAATGGTTTTAGAGAGCCTGTTATTTGACAAATCCAATCCTGTTAAGCTTGAGCAATTTCGAATGCCACGAGGGAAATGGCCCTTGAGTCCCATGTTGGACAGTTTGAGATTCAAGACCCTATTCTCAAGAAGATTCCAACATTCGACCCCGGTAAACTTGCAGATAAACCCTTCTGCCTTGTGTTCGAAATTCCAGGATTGCAAATAATTGTAAGGGTCTTCAAGTGAAGCCTTCACACTTTTCAAGCAGGAGATATCACTTTCAGTCCCATAGGTCATGCCACAGGTAATCAGCAGAAAGAAACCAACAATAACACGAGCAATGAAAACTCGGCTACTCAAAACCATCTTCATCATGATCACCTCAGTCCTCAGCTCAAAAGAACACACCCTAAAACACAACACAATAAACAACAACAACTCAATTCAGCACTTCATAGCCATACCAATTAACCAAACCAATTTTCTTTCCTTGCAGACCAAAATTCACAGTTTTTTAACCGAAGACTTAAAAATGAAAACTTCAAAACAAATAAGAGAAACTCAGTAAAGTTTACTTTGACATAATGGCATCGATCAATAAAAGCAAGAAGTAAAGGAACCCAGATTCAAAATCAAATGAATTTTCAACAGAGATAATCAAATACCAACCAGGGATTTCGGAAAGTTCAGCTCAGGAAACAGCAGCACAGAAGCATCACTCTGCATAAAAGAAGGGGCTAAACATCAGAAATATATAGAAGATTAGAAAAAAGTAATGATATATTTAAGTTGGTGGAAATTTACAAAAAAAAAAGAAAGGAAAGTTGGTGGAAATTTACAATTGTAAGTTTCCGAGACATATGTGTGTATTATACCTTTGAAAATTCTTCACTTTCAGCATTCAGTCATGTACTATAATAGTATTGCATCAGTTTCCATTGAAAATTCAAATCGAATTCAATAAATCATATTTATAGTGAATATTAGAAAGAAAAAAAATTAATAATAACAATGATAATATTAAAAATAACAACAACTAATCAAAGTTGATTTTTCAGCAGGGTCCCTTCGGTTTTCAATTTGACTGCCCGTCCCTCGGTTTTCAATAACAATGATAATTAATATTGAATATTTTATTAATGTATCTAATGTTGGAGAAAACTTTTATAGAAAAATATTTTATATTTTATCTGGTCTACCAATGGACCACTAATAAGATCCATCATGGACCAAGTCCAATATTAGCCAGCCCTTTTTTAAATTGATTTTTTTCGTCAAATATGAAAACATTTTTTCTTGTGAATGTAGATTCGATCAATTAAACCCTGGAAAAAAGAAATCAATTAAAGCCTAAAGGCCCTAATGACATATACATGAAAAAACTCTTAAAAAAAAACAACTTTGCAACGCTACCCAAAAAAAAATTACAATTCACAATATATCCTCAATTCCACACAATTACTAATTTACTAACCCCAAAGAAAGTATTTGATAAGTTTTAACACTTAACCGGCTTTAGCGTTGTTGACTTGTTGTAGATATTCAATTGCAACAGAGGATAACATAAATCAACAAAAGGTACATGTTGGAGAAAGGGGAAGGCGGTGATTTAGGATGAAAGGAGAAAATGAGAGATCGAAGAGATGGAAGGGAGTTGGTAAATTAAATGGCGAAGAAAAATGAGGAAAGTGAAAGAGATGATGAAAAAGGTGGAGAATTAGGGTTACATGAAAGAGGAGGGGACAAGGGGGTAGGGTAGAGGGAAAGGAAACACCATCTTATAAAAATGAGAGTGAAGCCTTCATTAAGGAGAGGAGAAAACCTACATTGAGGGGGTAGAGAGCCGTCCAATATCGAAGGAGAGAACTTCACATTTTAAGAGAAGGCCGAAAACTCAATAGTAGGAAGGGAGAGACAAATTCTCACTCGGTCCCTATTTATAAGAACCAAATAGAAAATGCATTTGGTCATTTTTATAAGGACCAACTTGGAGTTTGTAGAGAATAAATTATTTTTAGACAAGAACTCACCCTTATTTAATTGAATTTATCTCTCTTTTCACTTGTTATAGCATTAACGATGCATAAAAATTAAGAATAATGGGTGAAGGGTACCTTTGGAAAGTTGATATAAATTGAGAACAAATTTAATGCAATTATCTAGACTAAAATTTCTTAAAATGTGTAAAGTGGTTGCTTAGTTCTTATATTAAGGAACGAAGGGAGTACATTTTTTAAGATTTGTGGCAACCACTTCTTTCTCCAAAAAATTTAATTATGAAGAAGAGTATATAATGAACGTTAACAACACCTTTAGGTTGCATCCAGGGCGGAGCCACCCCCGGTACCTCCGTGCCCCCGAATATTTCCGATATTCATCCTGATAGTATACTAGGAAAATGTTCCCGATAGGAATCGAACCTCCAAAACTAAGAATAACTTTAATATGACTTATCACTAAGCTAGGAACATATTAATATGACTTACCACTAAGCTAGGAACAAGTATATTATTTGTCTTACGAGTTAATTTATTTATACATTAACTAATATCATAAAAAGACAAACACATGTTTTGGATTTTTTTCGGAATTTTTGCATCAATCAACCAACAGAAATCATGAAATTCATCCGCACATGAATTAGTATATAAACACTTGACATTACATTTTCTTCTTAGATGAAGTAATGGAATTTGGAAATTATTTAAATTCAAAATTAAGAGCTTTGTAGTCTTGATGATCTGCAATAATCTACCTAGATAGTATTATTTTTAAAGCTTGACATACCATCATTTAGTATTTTTTCATATACATAAGCTCAATATCTCAATAAATGGCCAGTTTACAGACCATTTTATAGTTAAATCTTCTAGCATCCCAATATCCCATTTGTGCTCCTCATAATGGCAAGCTATTGGGCAAAATTTCACTTAGAAATCATGAATAACTATGCCAAAACCATACCATTATCACTCCTCTACCCTACATCAAAATTCATTTAAATGTGTATTACAATCTCATGGTGAAATTGAGATTCACAAAAGTAATGGACATCATCAAAAGCATGAGGACTAAAATCACCTATAAGTAAGAATAAATGGACTGAAAATGTATTTAATCCTTTATTCTTAGTTTTTTTTCTTATTTTTTTTTTGCAAACACAAACAAATCACATATTTAAAAGACCAAATTATCTGAAAGGGCAAAAAGGCCAAAAGGGAAGAAAACCAGTCATTCAAAATTTCCCGCCAAAGAGATGAGAATTGCCGAGGTATCAACGCCGGAGCTCCGCCAAATCCAACGTGACACGGAGGCTGACCACCACCGTCTCCTCTCACAAATCGAGGTCACCGTCAAACATCTCGAAGCCCACTCCACCGACAAACCCCCGCCGGCCACCGCCGCCGATGAACTCCGTCGGTTCGTCACTCAGCTGAGTCAACTCGCTCCATTTTCCAACTCCTTCAAGCTTCTGATCTGGAAACTCAGCTACCGCCTCTGGAACGCCTGCGTTGACATCTCCAACACCGCCACCATCCGATCCTCCCCGTCAACCACCGAAGCTGCCGCCGTAACCCACGCAAAACTCCGTCACATCACCGCGGACCTCCTCTCCATCGCCGGCGAAGTCTCTGGCGTCCCTTCTCCGGCGATCAAGGCGGCGTCGTTCTACTACAAGACCGGTTTGATATGGCACAACCTCCGGAGATTCGACCTTGCCGCGAAATGCTTCGAGCGAGCCACCGATCTGGTCTCGAAGCTCGACGTCGCTTCGATTTCCGACGCCGGAGAGCGGAAACTGCTGCTGGACCTGAATCTAGCTCGGTCCCAAACCGCGTGGGAGGTTCGGGACCCGAACCTCGCGGTTGCGCTGCTGAATCGGAGCAAGGGCTTGCTATTCGGTTGCAGCGAGCATCACAAGGAGCTCGCGAAGCAGTTCATGGCGTTTGGCAAGAGCTCGTTGTCGAGTAATCGCGATTTGGGTGAAGCGCTGAAGCTGATGAACGAGGCGTTGGAGGGTTGCGAGAAGGGATTAGGTGTGGCGAGAACACGGGAAGAGAAGGTGGAGATCAGAGGGTTGAGGTGGAAGGTGTTGAGGTTCATCGCCGCGATTCATCTGCAGAAGGAGGAGTATGAGAGTGTGGTGAAGTGTGTGAAGGTTCTGAGAGATTCCGCTGATGGCGGTGATGATCACCCGAGCCTTTCGGTGCTGGCGATGAAGGCGTGGTTGGGGTTGGGGAGGCATGTTGAAGCGGAGAAGGAGCTGAGGGGAATGGTGATTGATCGAGGGATTCCGGAGGGTGTTTGGGTTTCGGCGGTGGAGGCGTATTTTACTGCGGCGGGGACGGCCGGGGCGGAAACGGCGAAAGGGGTTTTCTTGGGGCTGTTGGGAAGGTGTCATGTCAGTGCCGGCGCTGCGGTGAGGGTGGCGAATAGGGTGCTTGGTGGTAGTGGAGGCGGTGAAGGAGGAAGAGTGAGGGCTAAAGTGGTGGCTGAGCTTGTGTCTGATGAAAGGGTGGTGGCGCTCTTTGCAGGAGAGAAAGCTGCTAAGGATAGGGTGGCAATGCATGCTATTCTGTGGAATTGGTATGACTCTTTGATCCAGTCCTAATCTGTTTCTTCTGTAGTTGCATATATTTGAATGTGGTTTGTGCCCTATGCAATATGAACTACGGGGTCTGTCTTTAACAGTCAAACTTCAAATTTGGATGTGTTTGAATTGAATTTGTGTTATCTTCCATTTTTTCCACCCTAAATGTTTTCACAAGAAAATATGCAGTTAGTGTGTGATTGAATGGACCAAAGTTTTTTTGTTGGTGGTCAAATTGCCAGCTTTGTGGGATAGCTTTCATGGTTCAAGTGATGTTAGAGAACATAGCAACTCCCTATTCATTTCCTTGTTTCTTTGATGTGATGCAAAACTATTACTGATCTGAATGCATGTTTGGTGGATGCTGCATGAGCATTAAGCTTCCTTATTGTGTGTGTCCTCTGACTCGTGAGAAATTTTAGTCTATGCAAGTGTGATAGAAAGATATAGTTAAAATCATATTCAGTGGGGAAGTAATAAGTCACTTTTTAGTGCTTTCTCCCTGATTCCTAGCTCTACTGCAGAAAGTAAACCTTGAAATGGCAGCAGTCTCAAACATTGAAGAATTAGGTGAGAGATCAACCATAAGTATGCCTATGCAGTGTTAATGTGTGTGATTTTAGCGCAAAAATATACCTGCAGCTGCACTGATTATGTTATTAAGCACTGCATCATCTTCTTTACTTCGCATGGCACATTTTAAGTTAATCTAGGATGATCCTTTTCTGTTGCTATCCAATGGAGTCTTCACAGATAACCACTACCTAGGAGACTAAGCTTTGTTTTACTTTTGGCTTTATCTGCTGCTATCAGAGTATTTTAATTTTTCATGACCTCTATTTTCTTTATCCTGCTGAGAGAATCCTATTTCCATGTTTTCAAAATAAGAAGATGAACATTCCCTCTATTTTCCTGGTTGAAGCACATAGATATTCCCTCTCATATTTTCAGAATTCATTAATGGATATCATTCTCAAAGCTTTAATATCGGTTACCTGATTGATATTTGCATTACTTATGAATTGGCAATATCTAGGAAGAATCTCTCTTCAAATGAGGTCACAATATTTTTCCGTGATTTTCAGTGGTGCTGATAGTTTTCAATCAAAAGACTACGAGACCAGTGCTGAACTCTTTGAAAAATCTATGCTATACATTCCATATGACACAGAGAATAGAATACTTCGAGCCAAGGGCTTTCGAGTTTTATGCCTCTGCCACCTTGGTCTCTTGCAGCTGGATCGCGCTCAAGAATACATTAATGAGGCTGAAAAGGTATTGTTATTGACAACTACAATCTTGAATTTGCTGCTTTAACTTTCCTTCGAATATGAAATAATTCCATGCTTTTCCATATGCAGCTTGAACCCAACATTGTCTGTGCTTTTCTTAAGGTACATCTCTATCTCTACACATCTGTTAGTGCTTCCTTCTATGTGTCAAACATTATGTATACATGAATATAGATGGCCGAAAACATCAGACAAATTTATATTTCTTACTGATAATTGGATTCTGTGAAGATACTTCACATTAGATTTCCTTTGTAATACTTTAAGCTAGTTACAACTCAGGATAATGTTTATAATTAGCATGACATAATTACTAATATTGACATTTCATTTGTTTTAACTCAGTTCAAAATTTTTCTCCAAAAGAAAGATCACCAAGGTGCTATTAATCAAATTGAAGCGATGACTGCGTGCCTTGACTTTCAACCAGAATTTCTCTCACTTTCAGCCCATGAAGCTGTTGCTTGCCATGCTCTAACAGTTGCCGTTGCCTCTCTATCTAGTATGCTAAACTTTTATGCTTCAGGAAAGTCCATGCCTACTGCAGAAGTAACAGTTTTGCGCACCTTGGTAACAGTCCTCTCTCAAGAACAAGGTAATGAGCAGCAAGTCCTCAAATTTTTAAAACGCGCCCATACACGAGCATCTGAGCTTGGTCCTGATTGCTTCTTTGGAAAAGAGGAGGTTGGGAAACGGGAGCGCAACTGGTTTGCTGTGACTTCATGGAACTTCGGTAGAAAAACCGGGCAGGATAAGAACTATGAACTGTCAGCCGAATTCTTAAGACTGGCATCAAATTTTCATGCTCTAGTTAAAGAGTCTGATACTGAGAACAATGTCATGGTTTGTAAATCGTTAGTGCTTTCAGCATCATCAATGATAGCTTTAGAATTTGAAAGGAAGACTGCTTTGTCAGAAACTGAAGTCAAGCAAGCTGCACATTTGCTAGATAGAGCGGGGCAGGTATGCAAATTGTTTCCTTTACTGAAAGTGAAAGTATTCTTAATAGTTTATTGATAATTGATTAATTTAGAAGTACAATATTTTTAAACTAAGTTCATAGAGGTTTATTAGTGCTAAGAGAAGTTGCTTCTGTCCACTTTGATTTTAGCTTTACCAAGGTTTTTGAACGAGTTTCCAAACATGTGCTTCTACTACAAACTCTAAACAATAAATTTTTCATATCCTAATCTGTCATAACAGAGAAATATCTTATCACAACTATATATTCTGTCCTAGTGTATAATTACAGAACCATAACATATCTGAATATATCTCAACATCCTTCATTACATAATGCTCGCTGCATTAGTCTTTTGCAAATGGGTCAAGTTGACATGATGCCTAAAATGCTGTATCATACTATAAAATACCACCCTTTTAAGTTCATACTTTAATTTTCAGCTCTGTTGGATATTATCTTGCTCTACTCTTATGTGGATGCAGATGCTAAAGTCAATTTCATCTGGGAACTCTGCTAACGATGACCAGATTAATTCCATGGAGCCTGATCTTTTTTTCATGTACACTTTCTGTGCATTTGATATACAAGGCAGGCTCAATAACTCAGGATCACAACTCCTCATTGTGAAAAGTTTTGCCAGTTCAAAGTTTTGCAAACCCCAGCACCTCCTTCAGATTGGCCTCTCTGCCTCACAGGGACCGCGGTCTAATCACGAAGTAGCCACGTTTGCTCTAAATGAGTGCCTCTCATCTTTCCTTTCATCACCAGTTCCAGATTATCAGAATATTGCTCTTGTTGTCCGCAAGCTCATAGCCATTGCCAGCATTCACAAGGGTGATAACAATGACGATGTTGTACATAGCATGTACAAGCAAGCCAAGGGGATAATGGTTGGATTAAAGGAAGGCGAGTATCCGATTGAAGAAGGAAAGTGGCTTTCCATGACTGCGTGGAACCGAGCAGCGGTGCCAGTGAGGTTGGGTCAGCTTGAAATGGGGAAGAAATGGATGACTGTGGGGTTGGACATTGCAAATCATGTTCCAGGCATGGAAACTTACAAAGCATGCATGGAAGATCTCCTTAGGAATTTGGAGAAAAAACTTTGATATGCATGAATTTCAAATCCAGTTTCTAGCAGTTACAGAATCCATACATATCATGTATAGGAAAGAAGCCTATAAAAATGTAGATAATATTGATTTTTCATTGAGAATGTTCTATAAGGATCATATGAGCTGGTTTTGACTGCCATGTCCTTGTTGTTGAATTTATATATATAGAGTAAGCATAGCAGAAACTAATTGACCAACAAAACATGTTAATATCTTATGCTCCCATTTATTTTGGTCATCCAAAAGAAACATACTATTGTCAGATATGACCCATTAATTGTTCAGTGAAAGTATGATGCTTGAGATCATAACATCTTCCAGGATCTGAAAAGTTACAGTTAAGAATGCAAAGGTTGTTTCTAGTATTACTAATGAAGCATTGACTTCATAATCTGTTCCAAAGTATACTTTCTGTGACTGACATCCGTTTTGTGTATGGTTAATTTGCATTTTTTTTTAATATTCTCAAGTATTAAAACTATCAATTAATAGGTAATTTTATAGGGAAGTTATAAAATGGGTCAATTTTGTTATTCCAAGTGTAAAAAAAAATGGACCAATTTACGACCAAAAATCATTACATCAACAACGACTATTTTCTTTATAGGTGAATGTTAGTTGTTAGTAAATTAGTAATCCTCAGAGTTCGAACCCTGCACTCTTCACTCATTTCCCCCCAAACCCTTATGTCCTCTAACTCTTACCATATGGTTGAGGTAACCTTCGGAGACACATCAACAACTATTTATAGTGGATTACTTATAAACAACCTTATAACTCCTTAGTTTTATTAAAAAGCTTTAATGTTCTAAAATTTATTGCTAAAACAGAGGACATAAAAGGAACTTCATATATAATTACTATTGGTGGAAAATTAAAATATCTATATATGATGTAACAACGATTAGTTAAACAAACTTGCAAATGTTCTTGCTAGGATGAGGTTAAATGATAAGTCGAGTTTGAAAACGTGGATAACTCCTCCTAGAGAGGTTCTTCGCGTGCTGGAGAAGGGTTAGGCCATCTTTTCTTTTGCGTTTGTTGTTGTTTTTAGTTTCCAATCTAAAAAAAAACAATTAGTTAATTTTTTTAATTTTAATAATAATAATCATAGTTTCAATTTAACATCACACTTTATTATCTGAAATTCTGAACTACACACCTTACATTATAGATTCCAATATAAGAACAAGATAGATATGAATATGATAATAATAATAATAATAATAATTTAGTTTTAAAAAAAATTAATAATTTGTATTAAAAAAAAGATAATGATAATAAAATAATGGTAATGATAAAATAAAGATATAAAGCACTTTATCCTTCTGAGAAGATCATGGTGTAAGCATTTGCCACCCCCTCTCATGGATTCACTGAGCATCCTCCTCTCTTCTTATCCACTCTGCAACCAAAACCACTTCAAAACCCACAAACCCTTCTCTCCTCTCTCAAACCACACTCCACACCACTCTGCAACTCAACCTCTTGCATCTTCTTCTTCCACCAAGAAAAACCTCTTCAAAAATCCAATCCTTTCACTCTCTTTGATCAACCTCTTCACCCCATTTCCATCCCTCGCTGTTGAACCCTCAGCACCCACTCTGGTTGACTCAGAAGCAGGCAAAATCAGCTTGGAAACGGTTCTGGTTACCATTGATGATTTTTTCAACCGGTACCCATTTTTCGTTGCTGGGTGTACCTTCATCTGGCTGATTGCGATTCCTCTGGCGGAGGAGTATTTCAAGAAATGCAAGTTTGTGTCGGCCATTGATGCGTTCAGGAAGCTCCGGGATGACCCTGATTCGCAGCTTCTGGATATAAGGGATGGGAAGAGTGTGAGGTTTCTGGCGTCACCTAATTTGAAGATGTTGAAGAAGGAAGTGGTGCAGGTTGAGTTCAGTGAGGGGAATGAAGATGGGTTTGTGAGGAAGGTTTTGGAGAGGTTCAAGGATGCGCCAAACACTGTTGTATGTGTTTTGGACAGGTAATTTGTAACATTTGTATTATCTTTGAAATTGAATTCTAAATCATGTGTCATTGAAGTGGAAAAAGGTAATTGGATTTTTGGAATCATGGAAAGGGAAGAGAAAAATGTGAAGTTTTTCATTTTGAAGTCTGATAATCTACTCTGGATTGTTTAATTTGCCATATCCTTGAAGAACACTAGTATTTCCAATAGTTCTTTAGCTTTTATAGCTTCTAAATGACATTAGAAGACAGTGATTAGATATGCTTTATATGATTTACCTGCGAAAATCTAAAACGGTTAGAGAATAGATTTTGTAAAAAAGATGGACAGTATGGGGCTTGAAGAAATGAAACTTAGATGAAGTTATTTAGCTAATTGATTTACATTTTGTTTGTGTTTTCTTTTCTCACATTGGGATTCAATTTGCCTGAACAAGTTTTAAGTTTGCTATTTGAACAAGATGCATCATCTATTGCTTCTATTCTGTGTTATGGAGGAGTGGGGATACAATTTGTAGTCACATTCCAGTTTTCTGACTGTTATTCTGTCAACTTGATTTTATTTGAATGTGAAATCTTTGTACTGACTTTGAACATGATAGTTAGCTTGTATTTATATTGGAATTTTCAAAATATTATCCTTTTCTCACTAGTGTATCCTTGTAAAAGAGCGAATAGACTATGATTCAAACTATGGTTCGGATAGAACCAGAGATGAAAAGAAGGAACTAAGAATATTATTGAACGAAAATAGAGCAAAAGCTCAATTACAGATGAGTATGCACTACCCAGAGCCCCAGCTCCTACCAGAGAGAAGAGTCTCTCCTAACAAACTTATTAATTCTCATACTGACTCACACACTCCCGTCACCTCTCCCTTCATACCCAAGATTCCTTTCCACGTCACTAACTAATTCTCCTTTTCCCTATCTGTCCCTATTTTCCTTCTTCTAGAATAAACCAACCATGTAGTGGGCCTTTTTGAACTCTGGCCCGACACCTCTCCCTGATTCTCATTGTCTACGGGTCCAGATTCTAGCTTAGAAAATGCCTTTGAGATCTTATGGCCAAAACTTCATATGCAACTTTGCATTTTCTTGTTTCTTTTCCATCACATTTTACAGGTTACTTAGGATTGAAAAATGAAAACTCTGACTAAGATTATGATGATCACACTGTTAGTGAGGCTAACTTCAATTTCTTTAATATATACTTCCTCACTTGTTCCTCTTTTGATTGTAAGGTAGTTTTGACGGTAATTCCATGAAAGCTGCTGAGTTACTATTCAAGAATGGTTTCAAAGAGGCCTATGCTATTAAAGGTGGAGTCAGAGGCCAGCAAGGGTGGATGGTATGTCCTTTATCTTATCTTCTGCCTGTTGTTTGTTTAGCAGAAAGCATTCGACATCTGTCTACTTTCTAATTTCAATACATACTTTTGTTCACCCTAGAAAACCATTTAAGTTTGATACAAGTTAGCATTCTTCACTCTCTCTATCAAAGCACCTATGTAGTTATAAAATATTGGCTTAAATGCATTTGGTGCCCCTGATGTTTCAGGTTCGTGTAAATGACACCCCCCATCTATTTTTGTCAATGTTTGTACCCTCAATGAAACAGAACAGTGTAACGAGTACCCCTCCATTAGTTTGACGTTAGAAAACTAACGGAACGTTAGAAAACTAACGGAGGGGGCTGACGTGGTTTTTTTTTTTTTTCCTATTTGACACGTCATTAAATAAAACTCAAAACTTGGAAAAATGGTTAAGGGATTTGAACCCAAGACCTCAAACTTGCAAAACACACACTTTACCATTTGAGCTGCACAATCAATTAGTTATATTATGAACAAAAATTTATTTATATCATTATTCCCCTTGTTCTTCTCAATTCTTCATCATCTGCTTTATCTCATCATTGTGTTTACCATCTCCATCCCCAACCACATTGAAACCCAGATTTCAACATCTTGCTCTTCTTCTTCATCATAGCCAACTAAACCCAAAATCAGAACCAACCTCCATAGTCCAAACCATCTCCTTCTCCAATCTTCTACCTCTCCTTAGCAACACGAAAAAGCAAAATAAACAACAACCCCATGAAATGAGATTCCAACAACCCAGCCAAAAACACCGTTCAAAAACCCACAGACTCAAACCCAATTTCTAAAAACGATTCTAACTCTTTTCCCTCTAGAATTTAAGCTCGTGAGGCTTCATGCTAGACTTCAAGGAGAACCTGGAACCTAGGTAAGCCTTCAGGTCTGGAACACTCTCGATGGCGTAATTTAACAATGGTACCAGCCAGTAATTTAACATGAGAGTGAAGCCAAAATTACAAAACTCAAAAGGGATTGATTTTGAACAGCTAGCGGATACAGTGAAGAACCAGGGAACAACCTCAGGCACTCATTGAGCTCTTGAAGTGATCCTCCAACGCTCCATCAATTTGTGCTTCTCTTCTCAGATCTGGAAACAAAACCAGAAATCGAACTCAAAAACAAACCCATAGATCTCATTTTTCTGCAAAATCAAACCTTCTCAAACAGCCACCGCAGCCCAACCTCACTTCATCCCTACGGCAAACCTTCTCAAACAGCCACCCACACCCAACCTCACTTCATCCCTACCGCAACCCACAACTGCAAACCTTCTCAAACCCCACCCCCGTATCGGAAACCTAATCCACAGCCTCACCGTCGCGCCGCTCTGCTCCACCGCCATCACCCAACCCCCACCACCGACTGCTGGCCACCACCGCATCCCACCCCACCTCCACCCCAAAAACCAGAAACCCACTCACCTCCAACCACCACCGCAACCCACCCCACCCCCTTCCCAGAAACCCAATCGGTAACCACTCAAAGGGAGTTTTACCATAAATTGGGGGTGAAAGATGAAGAGAAGGAGAGAGAGAGAGAGAGAGAGGGGGAAGGATGATCTGAGATCTTTGCACATCGCAACTTGGATCTTCACACGGGCTTGATTATGGGTTGCTTCAGGTATTTGTGAAAAGGAAAGGGGGAGAAGAAATTTGCACATCCCACTTAGGCTCTTCTTGTTTACTTTGGTTATGTCTGTTGCCAGAATATGAGGTTTGGAGCTTTGGTTAGCAGTGGGAAGAAGATCTGGGTATAGGTTTAGAGGAGGCTAAATGATATAAATAAAATTGTGTTGCAAAATATAACAATTATTTATGTAGCTCAACTGGTTTAGTGTTGGTTTTGCCACTTCCAGAGCTTGGGTTCGAAAAAGAATAAGGGGATGAAAAAATCGAATGCTGTCAATTTATTTCCCGCACTACAACTTGATGCCAAGTGAGGAATGCATGTGTCTGGTTATGGAAAATTTGCTCAGAGTTAGGTAATAGAGTTTAATAGTTTATTTATACTTTTATACATTGGGTTTTGTGGTTGCAGGCTATACAGGATACCCTTTTGCCCCCTTCTCTGCATATGTATCGAAGGAAAAAGACTAAAGCTTCACAAAAACTCAGTACAAATGGAAATGGAGCCATTCAGAAAAATGATAGTAAAAACGAGAGTTCCTTGTCCCTAGAAGTTCCCACAGTTGAAAACCAAAAGACAGAAAATGGTCATGTGAAAAGGTCTGTAGAGTCTGGGCCAGAAATGAGAACTGGTTCACGAGCTTCCTCTTCTCCGTATCCTAATGTATGTTATCCGCAACTCTCTCTCTCTCTCTCTCTCTCTCTCTCTCTCTCTCTCTCTCTCTCACACACACACACACACATCCTTTTTCATAAAAAGTATCGAATATTGATAGTGATTGTAAATTGAACAATCATAAGTGTAGCTATCTGTATCGCAGTTGAAGTCATTATGTAAATTTAAGGATGAATTAAATTTATCTGACTTAGGAGGGAGATGCACATTGGAGATTCCAATTTTCTCTGTGCATCTTCTCCCTAATATAAGGAGAAAAAAAATGGAACATGACTATAACTTCTCTATAAATTTGATCAATTTTATTATTAGGATATTTGCTTGTATGATTTTAAACCGTGAAAGAGAATCTCAGTGAGCATTTATATTTGTGAAGTTTCTCAATTAAAAATGAAAATTCTTTCATCATTTTTATCTTTATCTGCAGTACCCAGATTTGAAGCCACCATCATCTCCAACTCCATCAAAGCCACAATAGTGATGTTGGAGTGTCCATCATCTCCACAATAGAAGACTCAACTGGTATCTACAATCTGGTGAATGTCAATTTGTTTAATTTCTAATTTCACAATTATTCCTTCTCTACTTCATATTGTTTTAGAGACAGTGTAATCCTTAGTGTACCAACAGAATCAATCTGGCTGTTAACTCGCGGCCAAGCCTTGGTTGACTACAATCACAGATGCAGTGATTGTGACAAAATTTAAGCAAACAATGAGAAGTGAATTAGTGGCTTTTTTTTCTGAATGGCGTAAAAAATAATATTAATTGGAAAAAAGGGGTGAAAAAAAATGAATTTAGATGTCTGGGGTAGTTTCTGACATGGACGTTATAGCATTCGAAGGAAAGCTTGCGAATGGTAATAGGACAAAATACTTTTTCAGTCCTGAATGACAAGATGCAGCATGAACAGTAGCCATTCGATGAGATTCTTGCGAATGGTAATAAGACAAATTGCTTTTTCAGTGATTGAGACAAAGACTGACATGGAATCTTGCTTTTTCAGTCTGCCATTCGATGAGATTCTTGCGAATGCCAGATTCCACACGTTCCCAATGCACCTGCAGGTTTGACTGTGAAAATGGGCTTTTTTTTCTGAATGGCGTGAAAAATAATATTAATTGGAAAAAGGGGGTGAAAAAAAATGAATTTAGATGTCTGGGGTAGTTTCTGACATGAACGTTATAGCATTCGAAGGAAAGCTTGCGAATGGTAATAGGACAAAATACTTTTTCAGTTGCTTTTTCAGTGAGCTGACAGGAATAGTAAGCATTCGTAAGATTCCTTGCGAATGTTAATAAGACAAAGTGGAATCTGTACCTTTCTAACGTGCATGTGGGAATCTGCATGGAGACAAAGGATTCGAGTGTTTTCTTGCGAATGGCTGACATGGAATGGCGTGTTGTCAGCTGATGGGTGACAAGCAGACAGGAGACAAGCCATTCGTAAGCAGGTATGCGAATGCTGTGTTGACAGGCATTCTAATGCTTTATTGCGAATGCATTAAAAATTTAATTTACGAACCCCAGCTATAAAACCAAGCTCTCTGAACCAGATTTCTCCTCAACACCATTTGCAAATTTTTTCCAAAACTTCATACGTTCTAATAGCTCAAAAATCATCAAAGATGGATAAAGTCATTGCTTTTGTGTATTCTGGAGGTAGAGTTTTCAATGGCAACCAAGGTGTCATTTTTGAAGGTCAAGCTAGGCCCATGCATCTCAAATGCAACATCACATTCGACCGCTTGAAGAGGAAAATCCATGAGAAGTTGAAGCTCCAAAGAAACCAAATAATTTCTAGAGTCATTTGCAGATTTATGACTAACTCAAATCCCATATTTTTTTCACCTCTTGAGCTAGTTGATACACAAGACGTGAATGTCATGATGGATGGATTTCGTCAGCAGTCTTCCATGACAACGCTCGAGTTATACGTTGATATTGCTGAAGCTGGAAGTTCATCAATACCGGCCTCAACCAATCCGATAAGTGCGCAGCAGGCATTCGCTCATGAAGTCGGTGGTAGCCGTGGCGTTGAGGAAGTTGTTCATTTGGGTGATGACACAGTGAATATGGATGACGATTATGACTACCATAACACTGATAATGTGGATGGTGAGGAGATTTTATCTTCAGATGATCATGATGAAGATGAAAGATTGGGTGACAGAGGTGACTCGTCCGACTCGGATGAGGGTGGCTCTGACGGCAATCCCGGACCTCTTATTGGATTACCGACGCCGGTGAATGTTTATCCTGAAGCGCATGGTATGTATAGTCACTTTAACTCTTCAGGTATTGTATTCATCCATATATCGTGTCTTGTATAAATCTTCTTTGTTACAGGCGTCCCAACCCCATTTTGGTATGAGTCTCCACACTATTCATATATTAACTGGGAACATCCCGATGAAGAGACAGATTTCTATACTGGCGGGGATGATCATACATCGTGGCAGCTAGGTGATGAATTATATTTAAATCAGTGTTTTGAGACCAAGAAAGATGTCCAGATGGCCCTCAAGCATTATTGTTTTAAGCTAAATATAACTTATATTGTGGCTGAATCCAAACCCACATACTTTGTGGCAAAATGTCCGAATGGGTGCTCTTGGAAGTTGGGCCATGTGTTCTAAAAAAACTAGAATGTGGACGGTAACTAGGTGGGGCGGTCTGCATACGTGCATCAATACGATAGCGTCGCAGGACCATAAGAAGATGACATCCGACTTTATCTGTTCATTCATTCTTGGTATAATGTTTTCTCATGATTATTATTTTGTTACCCTTAAAAATACATAGTAACTTATCATTTTGTTCTAATGTCACAGAGATGGTACGTACCCATCCTACTGTACCTGTTTCTCTTATCCAAGAGAGGATCACTGGTGTGCTCAGGTATAAAGTATCGTACTTTAAAGCCTGGAAAGCGAAGCAGAGAGCGGTTGCACAGATCTTTGGTGATTGGGAAGAGTCATATCACTTGCTCCCTAGATGGCTGAATTATATGCTTCGGTTTTCCCCTGGGTCCTATTACGCCGTATCCACGAGTGACATTATCGACTGTAATGGTAATGTAGTTGTTGGGTCGAAGACATTTAAACGTGTGTTTTGGACCTTCAAACAATGTTGTGATGCTTTCGAGTATTGCAAGCCTGTGATACAGATTGATGGGACATGGCTTTACGGCAAGTATAGTGGAACTTTACTCATCGCAACAACACAGGACGGGAACAACAATGTTTTGCCAATTGCATTTGCAATTGTCGAGGGGGAAAATCTGAGCTCCTGGTCATGGTTTCTACGTTTGATACGTATGAAGGTCACCCAAAAACAGGGTATATGTTTGATATCTGACAGACACGCTGGCATCAAGGCAGCAGTACGCAATCCCGCTAACGGGTGGCAACCACCAAACGCTTATCATGTTTACTGCATCCGCCACATTGCCAGCAATTTTAATCGCACGTTCAAGAATCAGAAGCACAAGCTTGACCTGATCAATATGGGTAAGCCACATGCGTATCTTCATTTATTCAAACTTGAATTGGTTAAATGTCAAGTTGATTGTATTTGTTTTAAAATGTGCAGGTTACGAGCCTTGTCCATATCTTTTTCAGAGACAACTCCGCCGTTTTCGAGGAATAAGTCCAGCTATCCGAGATTGGATTGACCGCATCGACAATCAGACATGGAGTCGAGCATGCGATGATGGTGGGCGTCGATACGACCATATGACAACAAACTTATCTGAGGCCGTTAACAAAGTGTTGAAGGGTGCAAGAAACATGCCTATAACTGCATTGGTGAAATGCACATACGGGAGGATGGTGGATTACTTTGTTCAGAGAGGGCAGGCAGCAGCTCGTGAAAAGGCCGCTGGCCACATATTCTGTAAAAAGGTCATTCCAAGAGCACCCATTCGGACATTTTGCCACAAAGTATGTGGGTTTGGATTCAGCCACAATATAAGTTATATTTAGCTTAAAACAATAATGCTTGAGGGCCATCTGGACATCTTTCTTGGTCTCAAAACACTGATTTAAATATAATTCATCACCTAGCTGCCACGATGTATGATCATCCCCGCCAGTATAGAAATCTGTCTCTTCATCGGGATGTTCCCAGTTAATATATGAATAGTGTGGAGACTCATACCAAAATGGGGTTGGGACGCCTGTAACAAAGAAGATTTATACAAGACACGATATATGGATGAATACAATACCTGAAGAGTTAAAGTGACTATACATACCATGCGCTTCAGGATAAACATTCACCGGCGTCGGTAATCCAATAAGAGGTCCGGGATTGCCGTCAGAGCCACCCTCATCCGAGTCGGACGAGTCACCTCTGTCACCCAATCTTTCATCTTCATCATGATCATCTGAAGATAAAATCTCCTCACCATCCACATTATCAGTGTTATGGTAGTCATAATCGTCATCCATATTCACTGTGTCATCACCCAAATGAACAACTTCCTCAACGCCACGGCTACCACCGACTTCATGAGCGAATGCCTGCTGCGCACTTATCGGATTGGTTGAGGCCGGTATTGATGAACTTCCAGCTTCAGCAATATCAACGTATAACTCGAGCGTTGTCATGGAAGACTGCTGACGAAATCCATCCATCATGACATTCACGTCTTGTGTATCAACTAGCTCAAGAGGTGAAAAAAATATGGGATTTGAGTTAGTCATAAATCTGCAAATGACTCTAGAAATTATTTGGTTTCTTTGGAGCTTCAACTTCTCATGGATTTTCCTCTTCAAGCGGTCGAATGTGATGTTGCATTTGAGATGCATGGGCCTAGCTTGACCTTCAAAAATGACACCTTGGTTGCCATTGAAAACTCTACCTCCAGAATACACAAAAGCAATGACTTTATCCATCTTTGATGATTTTTGAGCTATTAGAACGTATGAAGTTTTGGAAAAAATTTGCAAATGGTGTTGAGGAGAAATCTGGTTCAGAGAGCTTGGTTTTATAGCTGGGGTTCGTAAATTAAATTTTTAATGCATTCGCAATAAAGCATTAGAATGCCTGTCAACACAGCATTCGCATACCTGCTTACGAATGGCTTGTCTCCTGTCTGCTTGTCACCCATCAGCTGACAACACGCCATTCCATGTCAGCCATTCGCAAGAAAACACTCGAATCCTTTGTCTCCATGCAGATTCCCACATGCACGTTAGAAAGGTACAGATTCCACTTTGTCTTATTAGCATTCGCAAGGAATCTTACGAATGCTTACTATTCCTGTCAGCTCACTGAAAAAGCAACTGAAAAAGTATTTTGTCCTATTACCATTCGCAAGATTTCCTTCGAATGCTATAACGTCCATGTCAGAAACTACCCCAGACATCTAAATTCATTTTTTTTCACCCCCTTTTTCCAATTAATATTATTTTTCACGCCATTCAGAAAAAAAGCCTGAATTAGTTGAGCAATTTTAACGAATTAGGGTGTGTTTGTCAGTTGAGTTTTGGAGGGGGGGGGGGCGAAGGGACGGTGGAGACTTATGAGAAGCCCTCCCCTTGGGGAGAGTTTAAAATGAGGGGAAGGCTTTTTGGTATTTCTAAAAACCCTCAAAGGCCCCTCCAAATCCCTCTTTGTTATATTTTTAAATTTCTCAAACTTGGGGGGTTTTGGACTCCCTAACAGGGGAAGGGCTTACCCTCCTTTCCCCTTCTCTTTCCCTTCTCCTCCCCTCCCCTAAAAACTCACAAACACACCCTTAGGAGATTTGGCAAAAAAAAAATGGTGAAGAAGAATGAATGCAACAATCAGAGGCGTTATTATTTTGATCTTTTATCTGGACAAGGGGGGGGGGGGGCGAAGGGACGGGGGAGACTTATGAGAAGCCCTCCCCTTGGGGAGAGTTTAAAATGAGGGGAAGGCTTTTTGGTATTTCTAAAAACCCTCAAAGGCCCCTCCAAATCCCTCTTAGTTATATTTTTTAATTTCTCTAACTTGGGGGGTTTTGGACTCCCTAACAGGGGAAGGGCTTACCCTCCTTTCCCCTTCTCTTTCCCTTCTCCTCCCCTCCCCTAAAAACTCACAAACACAACCTTAGGAGATTTGGCAAAAAAAATGGTGAAGAAGAATGAATGCAACAATCAGAGGCGTTATTATTTTGATCTTTTATCTGGACAGGGGGGGGGGGGGCGAAGGGACGGGGGAGACTTATGAGAAGCTCTCCCCTTGGGGAGAGTTTAAAATGAGGGGAAGGCTTGGTATTTCTAAAAACCCTCAAAGGCCCCTCCAAATCCCTCTTAGTTATATTTTTTAATTTCTCTAACTTGGGGGGTTTTGGACTCCCTAACAGGGGAAGGGCTTACCCTCCTTTCCCCTTCTCTTTCCCTTCTCCTCCCCTCCCCTAAAAACTCACAAACACACCTTTAGGAGATTTGGCAAAAAAAAATTGGTGAAGAAGAATGAATGCAACAATCAGAGGCGTTATTATTTTGATCTTTTATCTGGACAAAATTAAATGATGCTGGACATTCGTGTTATTTAAATGCTAATATATAAAAAACAGTTTGTTCAAATGGGTTTTCTTTTTCCTTTTGGAAGTGGCAAATGGAGAATGGAAGTTGCTTCTAGCCTTCATGACGAATCATGATGTTGGCTTCATTGTGGTTTTTAAACAAGTTTTCAAACACGCACTTATTGTGAAAGATTGATGCATAAAAAAGAAAACAATCCAATTGAAACTTTTCAGAGTATATTTTTAAGAAAATGCTCCAGAGTTGGTTAGTTCCCCGTTTCAGAAAGATTGCATCAAACTTTCACATATGTGGTTTTCAAACAAGTTTCCAAATATGCACTTATTGTGAAAGATTGATGCATAAAAAAGAAAACAATCCAATTGAAACTTTTCAGAGTATATTTTTAAGAACGAGGGCAGAGTTTGTTAGTTCCCCGTTTTAGAAAGATTGCATCAAACTTTCACAGATGTGATCATGTGAACCAGTTTCTAAACATACACTTACTATATAGTTTAGCTTTCTAAAACATCAAACATGTCATAACCTTAAACAACAATTTTTATGGAACAAAGGGAGTATAATCTCAAAGGAAAAAATTGAAACTAAAACTAAAAAATTCAATCCAATTGAAACTATTGTAAATTAGATCGGACGAGATCAGATTTGAATTTTGAGACAAATTTTATTAAATGATAAAATAATAAAACTGATGGGAATATTGGATTAGATGAATTTTTCTTTAAAATTGATTCAATTCAATCTAATCTAATCCGCAAACACTCATACTTACTGGGGAGGAAATTGTAGCTTATTCTTTATTTTATTAATGCCTAAATTAGTGTTATTTATAAATGGCTAATAAGATTTTCTTCTATCAATTGAATTAATAATAAGTAGTTCTCAAGATTGAAGTGTCAATTGCCTGTATTTTTTATTTTTATTTAATTGTTACTAGTACTAAAATAAATTTATATAATTATATTCACTTAACATGTCTTACTTTGCTTATACTGTATATTGTACACAAGCATGCTAATCATATGGAAAGTAATACAACTAACCGATATGTCTACCACTAAATAGTGTATACACATTCTGATACTTTTTTTTTTTTTCTCTTTATCTCTCTTTCGGTTCTATCAAATATCACATCTATAATGTAATTCTCCTTTCTCCCTATCTCTTTCTAGTGGTTAATACCCATTCCATGCACACCAAACTTTATTGTGTATCTAAGCTTGGTTGTTATGTTAAAAAAAAAGAAGCTTGGTTGTTAAAAGAAAAGCTTTCGGGTGTGCCTGCTATTCCTATCTGAAAGTCTGAAAAAAAAAGCAAAAAATTCAACTTAGATCAACTAAATGTATATTTTTTGATATTGTCATAATCGCAACGGCTCCTTATATGTCTAGTATCAAATAGCAAGATCTACATTTTAAAACAAGTTGCATTTGAGGAAACAAATTTTCCTTCCTAATATGATCATAAATTTCACAGTTCAAAATCATTTTGGCTACTTATGCTGCATCATCTTCATGTCATGTAACTGTTATTCATTCCTATTGTCAATCCTAATAATAAATTAATCTCCTGTGTCTTTTATTGAGTTCGCACATATTGCATTGCACCTGTCACTTTGACTAAACCACAGTAGACACTCAATCAGCCTCCAGAGTTGGTTAGTTCCCCCATAGCTCCACATTTTAGTAGATGAGTAGTATGTCACAAACTCAAGTGAATTGGACTATATGAGTTAATTCTCCGGAATAGTAAATAAATACTCTGTTTTTCTCTCAATCCATTACTCCCTCATTTCATAAAAAATTGTTGTTTAAAATCGTGGCACAAAGAGTAAAATGACAATTATTAATAGTACAATATGATTAAAATACTTTTATTTAGTTTTACTAATACTATGTGCGGCTATCAAATTCTACAAGGAATATAAATAAATGTAGTTGATAGAGAATAGTTAGTGTTGGTTAATATGAAAGATGGTCAGTGAGAAAAAATTTATTAAATAGAGATATCAGTGGAAAAATTAGAAAAATATGTCTTGATTTTATAAAATAACAAACATTTTGGAAAATATAAAGAGAGGCTAAAACAACAATTTTTGTGGAATAAATGTAGTATGGCAGACTCACAATGTATCGTGTAGAAGAGCGTTAGCAACACATTTTTTAACACAATCTCACACTTTTTATGATTGGTGTATGTATTTTTAAACTAATTAATATATTTCTCTCGCTTATTATTAATAATTATGTTAACTTTTAAAAAAAATATACATACATGAAGTGAGTGTGTGCAAGGGTGTTCAAAACAATGTTTTTGCTAGTATTTCTCACAACACAAAATCTTATGTCGGTTTGTTACTGCCACAAATTGCAAAATTAAAAAAGAAGAAGATGTAATTGTTGTTTAACCACCACAAATTTTGTGTCAGAAACCACCACAATCCTTGTGTATTGTTTAAGTGTCGACTGAGCTAGGGATCAACCAATGCAATCATTTGGTATTTTGGTTCTGTTTGTTTCTGCGTTAGGAACATTTTAAATGTACATTCACATGAAATATGAGGTAATAGCATAATTAAGTAAATTTTCTTTCTTTTTTTTTCCTACTTTTTGTAAAATAAACTCACACTTATAATTTACAAAAATAAGTCATTCTCTTCAATTTAATATCATTAAACTTTATTGAATCCAATATACTTTTACTAAACTTTTTTTTAAATGTAGTTTTACTAAAATTAATTATACTAAACTCTAATCCTTAGTATATTACTTCATCCGTTTCAAAATAATTGTCCATTTATTGGAAAACAATTTGTTTCATATTGTCGACTAAGAATTCTAATGGAATATTAACTGATATTTTTTCATATAATGTCCCTATGAGAAGAATAAATGAGGGAAAATAAAAATGAAGGATAAAAAAAGAAAGCAAACAATATGTTTTTAAAAGCTAACAATATTCATTGCATTTCTTAATATGTATTTCTTTTCTTTTTAAACAATTATTTTAAAACTAAACAAAAGAAAACGACATTTAACTATGTTTGTCTAGCTTAATACTCAATAAAACCAACTACTTTTTGCGAATGATGGTCTAATTTTAGAAACATTAAAATACTAATAATAATAATACTATCCTAATTATATAAAATAATATCATGCATTAATTATACTCCCCAGCCAAAAAAAATTAACTGTTTAACCAACCAAAATATATGATATATCTGTGTCAGTCAGATATGCATGAGCAAACAAAACTGGTTGGGTGCTTGCACGGATGACGTAGGCACATGATTTTGTTGTCCCACATCTATGCAACGTGGTCACCCTGCCCTGCTACACAAACTCACTTATATCCATTTGGTATTTTACTATTTCCAGCATTTGTTTTTCTATTTCCTCCTTCTTGTTCCATATAATCTCTGCACTTTGTCTAAAGTGGAAGTGAAAGTTATGTAACCAAAATTTGGAAATCTTATAGCATAATCGTTTAGATAAGAGTAGAAAATTTATGTCAATAGCTTTTGAGTTAATTGTAAGATGTTTTAAACTTAATTATTTCCGTATTAGTGTATTAAAAGTTTTTTAAAAGAAAAAAGTTGGAAACAAGAGCTTAAAATAAAAATTAAAAGTTAGTTGTCAAAAAAATATTATCTGAAAATCACATTTTTGTCCAATATTTCCCCCATCATATTTTAGTAGAAAAATGACATTTCCGCCATCTCCCCAACATCTCTACAATAATTCTCTCCAACAACTTTATCAGTCAAACTGTCCCTCTCCACGAAATCACCCATTGTAACAATCTCGTTCACCCAGAATGTTCTCATGGGTCCCCTCCTTGAGATGCTTCTGCTACGTTTAGATGGTCTCATGCAGCTTGATCTCGAACTGTTCATGGGAGTACTCTTATGTGAGCCTTATTTCTTGCATCTTCTTCTTGCAGTACCAGAGTCGAAGTTTAAAGGAGAAGAGTGAGATGACAAATCGGGGAGTCTAGCCCCTTTATTTCCAGTTCTACATTGGGGCTTTGTTCTCAACCTCATTGCTTGGAGGTGAAGATCTCGGAGAATGTGTTGTCGATGGGATACTCGTCAGAGCTGATGAACTTTGCCACGGAGATGAGCTCGTCAGATGGGAGAGGCATGGTGAAGAAGAAGAACTCGTCGAAGGGGAGGAGGAGACGAACTCAAGAACTAGTTGCCTTAATGGAAGAGATCTTAGTACATAGGAAGAAGAAAGCACAATAAAATAAGTAGTTTTTTGAATAAAAGTTACTCAGATTTACTTTTTTTTAGAGCTTCTAATATGTTTTCCTTCAAAAAAAAAAAGTAGCTTTTATTTTTAGGAGTTTTTTAAAAATGTTGTTGGGCCCAACTTTTTCTTTTAATGAGCTCTTAAGTCATAGAAAAGTTGGGTAAAATACTACTCCCTCTATTCCTATATCTATCTATAATATATATAAAAGCAGAGTTTCTGCAGCCTTGGGGGCACAAATGTCCTTCAACAATTTATTTCAATAACTATGAAAGCTGGGCATGGATATTTTTGTAAAAAGTCATTTTATTTCACTCAGATTGAATCTCAGTTGTTGATTCACAATTGTATCAGTTTCATCTTTCATTCTACTTCATCTGAAACGTTGTTCACCTTGAAACCCTTCTCATTCTCTGAGCCGTTTCTCTACTGAAACGTTTTTCACCTTATATCTGAAACCATTCTCCTTCTCTGAGCAGTTTCTCTAGGGTTTCGAATATATAAAATCAGCCAAGGATTCGCATTCTTCCTCAAAGGATTTCATGTATCTGACCATCTCTGCTTCAGTCAAGGATCCGCTGCAGTCAGGATTGACATGGGAATTCACGGCTTCCGCAATCTCCATGTCCGCTTGGCAGTCAGGATTCGCACGAAGAAATATTGGCTTTAAATTGCATCATGTTCTTCTTCCCTTCATTTTCTCTCTAGGGTTCCGAAATTGATAGATTTGGGAGAGAGGCTTTCTGCAATTTTTCAGGTTTCTTTCTTTTTCTCGCATCTGGGATTCCTTCTTCCTCCATACATCCATTCGTTCCCTTCGTTTTTTTTTTTAATTTTCTGATCAGGATGAAGAAGAATTTTGCCAAAACAAATTTGATTTGAATTGTTCTCTGTGATTCGCGCCCTGCAGATTTGGTGCGCCTTTGCTGGGATTATGGGGTTCCAGTTTGTGCATTGATGTCAGTTTGCTCCTACATAAATTATAGAACTAATTTTTTTTTTTTTGAAAGGCTACTGATTTTACATTCTTAGATATTCACTATGTAGGAGAAATGGCTGTTGAAATAGGGTCTGGGCTTCCACACGTAATGTGCAAGGAACAGGATGCGTTAGTGTGAGAATAGCAGATCCTGTATTGTTTCTTGCATAGTGTTTTTTTAATGCCTTTTTATTAAATCAATGCTCTTTGGACTGGCTTCACAAATACTCTTCTATTTTATTTCTAGAAGTATTAAGAAAGAGTGTAATTTAAAAGGGTTTTACTGGGTTTTGATTGTTAGACAAATTGTAGCTGGCTCTTAATTAGAGCTTCTTCTTTGCCTATTTGTTATCCAATTTGTTCATGTCTATGGTCTTAGAGATGGAAGAATTTTGGCTTTCCAAGCACATTACTATTTATCTATCCAGCTATGAACCAGGGCATAGGCACAACCAGAGCATGTAAAACACTTAATTTTGGTAGTACCTGACTACCTGCTCGATTTACTTCAGAATCACCTGCAGCCACTGAGTAGCTTACAAGGTTTCGAACAACATATGGGAGGAGAAAGTTCTAAACCAATGGGAATCTAATTTTACTTCTAAAAAAATGAACAAGTAAGAGTGCTCTGTCTTTGGCTTTGGCTTAATTCGCTGCACCCTTAAATTGCTTCATTTACATTTTATAAATTTCTTTCTTTAATGCACCAAGTTTGTTAATTTTCTTAACATCTAATGTTTGTTATGCAATTGGCTGATCTCATAACATGGGGAGTTTTAACAGGTTAGCACTCTCTATGTTGGGTGTGAGTGTGACCATGTTGGAGATGCAATATTGTCAAAGAAAGTTCTTACGTTACCTGCAACTAATAAATTCCAATGCTTGACATATATCTTTCCTATAGCTGATTAAATTTTATTTCATCCTACTACTTTTTGTCTCCTAATACAAAAATCTGTTGTGTTTTTGGACTCTGAGACTTGCTGTTCTGGGACATTTGTGCACTTGATCTACATTTTCAAATAAATTGATTTAGATTCATACATATGTTTCCTCAAGCAAGCTCTTTCCTGCTCTTTTCCTTCTTAGGTTATTGGTCCAACTACACCTTCTTACATTTATGCCTTTTCTTTCCCCCCCCCCCTTTAACTTTCAAATTTAGCTCCTACCCCTTTCCCATGATCAACCTAAGTTTATACCTCTGTTATACTTATACCTCTGGATTTGGATGCCATGAGGAAGATGTAGCCTTGACTGAAGGCGCAAAGTGTTTGTTAATTACTTGATGGAATATCTAAGTCATTACATGTTCAGTGAAACAAGCGATGTTGATGAAGATGGTGCTAATGCTAATGCTATGGTCTCCTAAAATAAATGAACTTCAACTTGAGAGTCTGTAGTGCATTAGTACCCTCTTTTTTAATGTGCAGGTTCAAATGAGACAGATGCAGCAATTTTTGCATTCACGTAATTTCATGTATTCCTTTCTCAAATTAGTACTTAACATTTGTTGGTATAAACCTAAGAACGAAGAGTATTTTCCATAATGGAGCATCACTGGAAGGACCAGAACCAGGTAATTATAATGTTTATAACTAGCATTAATTATGGATGTGAAAACAAATAACAACTTATGAATATTTTGGTTTGACTGTTTTTTAATTCCTGCTTTTGGTTGTTTGTTCTTATCTCTAAATTTGAATTCTTATTTCTTATCAAAAAACGGATTTTAATGGAATCTTAATGATGAGAAACCTAAGATCTACCAAAAAGTGAATGTAAAGGATTTTAAGCAAATAAGAAGGATTTTAGTGTCAGAAGCCTAATGTCTTGCTTAATTTTTCTCCACCAATTAGAAGTATGCTCACACTGAGATTTCATCTCTCTATCAATTCAATAGTAGAAGTGGAATTGTGGTCAATGTTCGTGAAACTGTCATTACCTTATTGTGGTCATTGCTGACCTTTTGTCCAGACTAGGAGAACCAGATGCACTATTCTCTAAGATTCGTTTATAACAAAATCTATAGTGAATACTTTGATTAACATGAATTTTGTGCCCTTTGCAGTTAATGATGTGATGAGGGTTTCTTTTTCCCCAAAATTAGAATGCAGTTTGGACCGGTATGAAGCTTTCTATTAAATTTACAAACTCATCTATGAGAGATTAATTAGTTGTTTGCCTCCTTTGTGTATGAAGGAGATTCACTTATGTTTTATTACTAGGCTTATAAATTGCCAAAAGGTCACATCTTAGTTCTTATGATCAATTTTTTTTAATGTTTTCAGAACACTGGGATTTCTGACTCTTTTCACTGGTGAGACAAGCGAAATTCACGTAGAAGTCGAAGAACAAATGGACACCAATGTGACAGTGGAGAGAAAAACATTCTGGACACCAATGTCCTTTTCATTGATGAGGTGATCATACCTGACAGAATGTTTTTCTTTTCTCAATCGAGCTCTAGAGAATGTGATGGGTCTATTAGTTGTTGTTGGGGTATGAAAGTGTTTTAGGAGTGAATGAATGTTTGTTTAAAGAGATTTTTATAATTCTTAGAAGCCATACTTTGAGATATTTCTATACATGGGGCATGATATTAATAGGGCAAAGTTTTCAGCCATCTATTGTCTCTTCAACAGCTTCAAGAGACAGCACAACATGTGTTCTCTGTATAACGATCCAAAGTGTAATACATCTATTATAATTTCACACACTATGTGTATTCAAGTCACCAACAAGGAGGAATTAAACATTAATTATCAGTTCTTACTTCTTATATACCATTTTTTTTGGGTCCATTTTTATTTCTTCTTATATATTCACCCGTTCCATTATGCACATTATGTCTATAAAGTGTCATCGACTCTACAAATTTTCAAAATGGAGAGTTATCTTTCTCTTCTTGATTGATTTAAATTTAAAAAGTATATAAAGGTCACCAAAATCTACAAATATTCAAAGTAGAGAGCTATCTTTCTCCCCTTGATTTTTAAATTTTGAAAAAATAAAGTAAATTGCACACGAGCACAACTACCATGTTTTTATTGATTTTTTTTATCTACACAAAACTGTAAATTCATTTAAAAAAAATTTGAAACAAATGGATAATTTTTTTTTGAAGGTAAGTTTTTTTTATCATTACCTATTATTTATTGTCTCACTTTAAAAAAAATTAATTTTAATTCATTCAATATAAATAATAAATTCTTGACATAAATAGTGCAGCTAATGGAATCCAAGTGTTTTCTTTTATTGATGCTCCGATGGATTGACTGATTGAGGTATACAAAGAATTGATCTGTGCACATCCACAAAATTAAGTGATTTAAGAATGTGATTTAATGATTGTGTAAAACTTATTTACACTATCAGTGCATATACATTAATCTCTTCTTATTAAATTAGAATTTATACTAAAAATTTAAGTGATGAGAGTCTAAAAGTTAATCCTCCATCATGTGCATTTTTAAAAGTTAATACTTATCCATTAATTCGTTCTTGAATAATAGCTAACGTGAGAAGAGTTAGAGGACATATAGGTTGGGGTGAGGAGATCCAATGATCAATCTAGAGAGAGCAATTTATATTTCCGATGTAAAAAAAAATCCATTAAATCAAATTGCAATTTGTAAGCTTTTGTTATTTAATTTTAAGTTAATTAAGGAAAGGAATATAATGCACCACAATAATTGCTTAGATCCTAAAAATTATCTAACAATTCACATAAGTGACGTTATCCATTAATGTTGTTTATTATTTACTTTTTATATTAAAAAAAAAAACAGTAAACCACCCTTCCTATCCCTCTTCGTTTTTTTGAACGTCTCTCAAGCTGTTACATAGTTTTGAGTTTTAACTACAACATTACCGGCTGGTGGTTAATTTTACATTATTTTAATGAATTAATACTCTTATATCAAGTTAAAAAAATACTCTTATATCAATTACTTTCTTGAACATTCAGTTCCCTTATATCCTTCCTTCCTCATAGAACATAGATAACTTAGTTAACGTTGCATAATTTTTTTTCCACAGTACTAACATTATTAATTCTAATTGATAGAATTACTAATTAAATAATAATAAATATTGATATTAATTCTTAAAAGCTAACATTGGTGGTTTTAAATTTTAATAAACTTTTCACTATCCTTTCCCTTGAAATTCTATTTGACGGTTTCAGTCTTCCCATTGTCCCATCAATGTCATGTTATATCTGTATTCAATTTACCTCGATTTTAAATGGGTTTATTATCATATAAGTTAGGAAATTCATACACATAATTAGATTTGATAAAGAGGGTTATTAATTAAATAATACTTAATATTAATATTAATCCTTAAAAGTTGAATGGTGGAATAAATATTAAATATGTCATCAATGCAAAATTAACTTTCCCAGTTTCCACTATCTCTTTTCCTTGAAACTATATAAATATTAAATTAAATGTTTTTAATTGTATTGAAATTTTAATTATCTACTTCCATTCTTTTTCTAGAATCTTTTTAAAAAAAATCAAAAGATTCATACAAAGGGAAGGAAGGGAAGAAAACTGAAAAACCAAAAAAAATAAATAAAAACAACAGCCTGGCCAGATTTTTTTAGACTGTTTATTACCATTTAGTTTATATGAGTTAGAAAATTTCATAAGACACAATTCATTAGTTTTGATTTAGATAACTACATTTAATTAGTAAATAATTAATGTTAATATTAATTGACAAAACTTAAAGGTGGTGGTTTTAATATCAGGTATGATATCACTCAAAAAAAAAAATTCCACAAACTCTTTTCCCCCACAACTATATAATTTAGTATTAATGACCATTCAAAATGTGCATTTCACATAGTCTCTGTTGAGGTATTTGCCTTGAATTTCACAAAGGCACAATCGTTTAGTCACTTTGCGGGTGGATCCACCTTGAAGGAGAATTGCGCTCATAAAGATTCCATAAATTATACTAATACTCCCTCCGTTCCTGATCTTTTGTTGTTTAAGGTTATGCACATTGTTTAAGAGTGCAATCATTGATATATTTGTTGACATAAGCACCCCTATTTAATGTTCTCTTATAGTGAAGAGAGAGAATTATAGTTATTGGTTAAGAAATTTGTTATGATTTTGATTGGTGAAAATAAGAGGTGGTAGGTGAGAGGTATAGTATTAAATGAGGGTATATATGGAATAAATTGAGAAAAAATGCATTGGATTTGTAAAACAACAAAAGTTTTGGAATTTAGGCCAAAAGTTAAAACAACAAAGGATTAGGAACGGAGGGAGTACTATTTTATAGTAATTGTTTATTAGGTACTAATATATATTGTACTAACATTATAATTTATCCTACAATATTATATTCCCCCACATAAAATTTTATGATAAAATTGGAGTTTTGAAAAATAAATCACATGTACATATTGTTCGACAAGATAAAACTTCTGGATCCATCACTGAATACAGATGGGCAAGCTTAGAATGTTTAAATGTGATATAACTTTTATTTGAATAGGCAATGATTTCTTCTTTATTTCCGTCATAATTTATATCAATTTGTCGATGCATGATATCCCGAACTTTGAACAAGATATCTGATACTGCTACTGGAAAAATCGAATAGAAGATTAAAGTTAGTGTATTTCGTTTTTGAGAAACAAATGTTTTTGAAAATACTTCTTTTATTTCAAGAATTTCATCGGGGCATTCATGATTCTCAGTTATATTCTTGATGTGATTATTTCAGTTACAAAACTAAATAAATATTTTCCGATGACAATTATTAGCTCATATATATTACTTCACCTCTTTGTAATTAACTATAAAATTATTGTATATAAAAAATTGAAAAATGGAACATTTACATATCAAGTGGCAAAAAAATTGTGTCTCGACAAAAAAAAAAAAAACCAAACACATGCGTGATGAAAAAAACTTACAAATTTATGATTTATGATATAAACTATTCAATAAATATAAAAATAATATTAATTCAACAGTTAAAACAACAAGTACAAAAGATAAAAACAAAATAGCAACTAATTCATGCATTCTTAGATCTAAAATAAATTTAGCTCTTATAATCAATAAAATATATTTAAAACAAGCACAAATTTCAAAAAAAAAACCCACAAAACCCTAAAATGAATATCCCGTGCATCGCACGGGTAAAAAGTACTAGTATAAGTCATAAATACATAATTCGCACAATGGTGTAAATTCCCAAGTGTTGAATGATGATAAATATTGTAGTCTGGAATTGAATCTCAACTCTTGTAAATGAAAAAAAAATTCACCCTTTATCATTTTGTGCGCTGATACTTGGATAATGAGTAGTCTCACGGCTACCAACCGTGGGATATACATTATCAAGGGAAAAAAGAAGAAGCAACTCTTTAAAACTATTACCTTTGTTTCTTATTTTAATTGGACGGACGCATTTTATTTAATTGATATTTTTATCTTTCTGTTATTTTAAGCATTAAAGATTGATTTAAGGATAATTTTAAAAAGTTAATTTGACGGTAAAAAGAGAATTTCAGTAAAAAGAGAATTTCATTAAACTGGCTGCGGCGAAATATCCGAAGCAATAAAGAATTGAATACAAGAGGGGCACAACCCAACCAAGTCTCATTCTGAGAAATTAAAGTTAATATAAACTGAGAACAAATCTAAACCGCAAACTATATTAATCACATTTCTTAAACTGTGAAATAGTTTTATATTAACTTTGTTCCTATTTAACTGTTTATTTTGAATAAAAAATATTTATTTTTATATATCTGTTAATAACATTAACTTTGCTATTTAATATTATATGTGTTTTTTTTTCTAAACAGTTAAATAGGAATGAAGATCGTAAAAAAAAAAAATGAAGATAATAATAAGAACAAACTTACAAAAGCAAAGCAGTACTATATGCGTATATTTTCAACGATGTCTTTAATTTTTCATTGATGCCCCGGACTTTAAGCAATTTAGTCTAGTCTTGGCATCGTTCCTTTTTCGTTTGTCAAATTTAAAAGGTCCACATTTATTCTTTTTAGAAAGTGGACAGGTATAATTAATGTGCGGCGTTAAAGTAAAACAGAAAAACTGTATTTTTCAAGAAAGGCAGAAAAGGACACCCTATCGAATGACGTTTTGGGACATACTATCACTATATTAACTGGGTTCATGGAATCATGGTTTATGGTTTAGGATGATTCAAAGAAAGATTAATTTAATAATAATACTAATAATTAACATTTGCTTATAAAAAATACTAGGTTCATGGAATCATGGTTTAGGGTGGTTTGGGTTTATGCAAATTTAGCATGATTAATTTTTTTGGTTACAAAAATAAATTTTAAAGACTACTAAAACATAAAGACAAATGGATTTGACGACAAAGGATAGAGAAAGACGCTACACACGATTGATTTTACTTGGTTTGATTTATAAAAATAAAATTTAGCAAGTTTGAACAAACGATCCAATTAAATTGTGTTTGATTTATTTTGAGAAAAAAATTGACCATTAATTTTTTAATTTTTATCCACACATTATATAATCTTTTATGTATTAAATTTTGAATTTTAGAGTCTTGTTTTTAAATAATAATCTTACCCAATAGTCAATCAATTACAAAGGTTAATATCTCTTTTAATTATATTATACTTTTATAATTATTTTTTGGTGAATAATTATAATAGCTTCACATAACATATTAGTTTTTATATCTAAAATATGATAATAAAATTGAATAATATATATAACTAAAAACACTAGACAACTAAGAAGTCACAATTAAAATAATTCAAAAAAGATAATAGTAGAAAAGAGTTATAAATAATAAAATTTGACAATTCCTCTTGTAGTTAGCCAAAAAATAATAAAATTTGAAAGGCTTAATATAAACCCCAAATAATAATAAAAAACTAATTGAGTAAATTTGGTTAAAAAATAAATTTGAGAACCGGTCGATCATACTTATTTTGTTTCAGGTTTAATGTAAAGTGAACTAATTGATCCAAACAAATCCGAATTAATTGGTTTGGATCATCATGTTCATTGGCTCGATTTAGGCTATGTTTGACATGCAATTTCAGCTAGTTTATAGCTTATTTGACTAGCTTAAAACTTATTTGACTAGCTTAAAAGCTCTATAAAAGTGTTTGGTGAATGAGCTTATTTCAGTAGCTTAAAGCTTTAAGCTATAAGCTATCTGAGGTAGCTTAGAGCTTAAAGCTTATAGATTATTGAATTTATTGTCATTTTTATCCTTACTATTTTATTAAAATTTCACCATATAGGTATTAATGTTAAAATAAAATAAGTAAAAGTTAATATTATATTTTTAAGATGATTTTTTTTTGTTCCTTCGAAAAACTATTTTTAAGATGATAAATAAATTGAGTCAAATTAAAATATTTAAAGTTATAATAATTTTAATATTAATATCCTATAGGTATTAATGTGAAAATAAAGTAATGTTAAATATACAAATAATTATACAAGTATGTCCTTTTATGTCATTTTACAATTTCAGCTTGTTCAACAGCTAATTTTACCAAACACTTTTGTTACAATTACGTAGCTTTTCAGCTTTCAGCTAACTTATCAACTTTAAGCTATGAGCTAGCTTTTCAGCTATCAGCTAGCTTTTCAGCTTTCAGCTAGCTTATCAGCTAAACGTGCCAAACATAGCCTTAAATTGATGAATACCCTACAACCAACACATAAATATTTATTGTTTACAAACTGATGACTAAAAAGTACTCCCTCCATTCCCAAAACGGTTATTATTTAATTTTATGCACACAATTAAAGAGTTCATTAATTGATATATGATTTTTTTTTGATACATCGGAAAATTAAACAGACAAGAAACAAAAACTACAAAGCTAACAAATCTGTAGCCAGAATCGGATGAAGCTCTTGAGGAGGGCTCTCAAGACGAGTTAGGGGGCAAAGGAGGCTATCTCCAAGTCCTGCGAGGCAATCAGCTGCTGCATTCGCCTCTCTAGGGACATAAGCAAGAGTAACAGTCCAATCCCGATCCAGGAGAAGACGAATATCCAGGAGCTCAGACGCCAAGGCATGAAACTGATACCGATCATTCTCCAAAGCTTCCACAATATCCAAACAATCAACTTCGCAAGTAGCTCTCCTAATATTAGCATTCCACAACAGTGTTAGACCATGCTTTAGAGCTGCAATCTCCGCCCGAAGAGCATCTCCTCCGAGGCTACCTGCATAGAAACCGGATATCCAAGCACCATGGGCATCCCGAACAATGCCACCCATTCCCATTCGATCATACATGACTCTTATTTAAGAGAAACAGTAATAATAATGATTGGTTAAATACTTAAGTAAATTGTGAGAATTTTAATAGGTGAAAATTGGAGGCGGTAGGTGAAAGATATATAAATGAGGATATAGATGTAAGAAAATGTGATAAATAGACTTAAATTTTTAAAATAAAAACAATTTTTTAAAAATAAGTAAAACACTTGAAAATGTGCTAAATAGTCTTGAGTAACTATTTTGGAAATGAGGGATTTTTTTTTTATACATCGGAAAAAGGATTATTATGTTTTCATTTATACTTTCGGTTATAGTTCCAAAAAAATTATTCCTTCATTTAATAAATTTTTAAAATTAGTTAATATATTTGTCTTACTTATCCCCTCTATTTAACCAGTTATTATTTCCTTTTATTAGTCAATGTGAGTATTAATATGGGTCAGTTATATGAAATTAAGTTACACAGCTAAAATTGATTATTAATTTATTATGGATTAAAGGTCTATGCATCTCAGTGTTAAGTTTGTTTACATAGACATATAATTGAATTTAACCAAATTAGAAAATATATATTTTATTTTAATTAATGTGTAAAACACATGTAACAATTTCTTCTACGTAAGATATTGATGTTGCAATTTGTTGTTAGTGTAAAATTGCTTTAGACAAATTGTGTATATCTATTAAACTATTATACTTTCATTTCTATCTTTATTTAATAACTATATTTAAGACTACTTAATAAATTTATCTTACTCATCACATCTTAATTTAACTAATTATTATTATTTTTATTAATTAATATGAGTATTGATATGAGTTATTTATGAGGAAATAAATTACTTTCTCCATCAGTTACTATTTATTAAGTTCATTTTAAAAAATATTTATTAAGTTACGCTTATTTAATTATCTAGAATTAAGAAAGTTACTGTTACTAGAAATAAAATTGTCAATTTTTTAATTAACTTTCTTAAATGAATTAAGGAATATTTGTACCAAAAAAATTAAAGGAATATGCACCGTTAGTGTAAAATAAATTTGGCAAACTTTTGCTTGTTGTTTGGCGAGGGAGGGTTATAATGTTGTTTCTCTCACAACAATAAATGAATGTCAAGTGGATGTTTGTGCCATGTCATTTAAACATTTAAAATTTTTAAATTAGTCCTCAAACTATTTATATTATAAATTTTACAATAAAAAAATACATTTATGTTTTCATAAAATGTTTTTTTTCTGGTTGAAATTGATTTTACCTTTATTAAAATTAACTGAAACATTTCAAGTTTGATTTTCCCAAAATCTCTTAATCTACTCCTTCCGCCACTCTTCCTCTTTCTTCATGCTTTAACCCAAAAATCAAAATGAAATGTATAATGTATAATTGAGAGAGTTGAATTTTCATGGTTATAACACCCTAGTTATTGTTGATTTGGCATTCTTCTGGAATTAGAAAGCCAGAGTCAAGCACAATACATTTATTAAAGGTTTAACACGTTCACCCCTCTTCCCCCTTTGTCCTCCACTTTCCCCATCATCCATCTCCCTCACGTTCATCCCAAAAACCCAGATAGTGCTCTTGCTGCAGCCTTGCACCACTTAGATCCCCGCCGAAAAACGCACCGCCTTAGAAATTGGGAGATCTATACTCAACCACAAAAGCTAGCTCAAGAGTTGAGGTTTGCACTACCCTTATAAAGGCTATCTATGCTCTATCTCTAGCAATGTGGGACTTCTAACACACCCCCTCACGCCCAGTGTAGAACATCTAGAGCATGGAATGAAACAGGTGACCCAAATATGGGAGGTCTTCACAACAAATGGATCTAGGATAGGTTCTGATAACAATTTAGAAATTGGGAGACCTATACTCAACCACAAGAGCTAGCTTTTGGGTTGAGTTAGGCCTCCTTCATGCGAACCCATATCTCAAACCATCGGAAAAACGAACCCATGTCCTTGCATCAAAACCAAGTCTATTTGCAGAGATTCGTCTGTTTTTTGGCCTCGAAGATCTTGGATTTGGACTTGCTTGCTTGTTTCGATCTTCGATTTGTTCTTGATGATGGTGGCTCGAAGGAGTTGCAGACCCTAAAGAAGAAGAAGAAATGGATTTCTAATAGTTTTTGTTCCTATTTCTTCAACCTGGGTTTTGTTTTTAGGGGACAATAAAGACTGAGGTTGACTAGTGGCTCTTGTTTATTAATGGCTCTAGTTTTGGAGGAAGGGAGGGACTGAGAGGAATTTCTCAACGGCGTCACTGTTATTTACTGACGATGAGGGGCGGCACAAGAAAAAGATGAACACGGGTTATGATATTTACCAGAACAAAACTTATCACCAAATTAATTTATGATCATGTTATGTCAAATTGACAGATTATGTTTGAGTTTTGTAAATTATAAAATAAAAAAAATAATTTAAATGATTGTAGGATTAAAATGTGAAAATGTAGAAGTATAGGACTACAATTCGAAATTTAAAACTTACAAGGAAAACACATGACTATGACAGTACACTAGGCATCATTGCATTGGTTAATAAAAGGGGGCATGACTGTTGTTTAAAACACAACTAACATTTTTAAGTTTGCCAATAAATTTTATACAGTCATTCAATTGAATTCCACCACATCATAAAAATTATATTTATTTTAATTAAAATATAAAATAAAATTTATTATTCCTCCTACGTGACATGTTGTAATTAGTTGTCAGTGTAAAATTGTTTTACACCGACCGTGCATATCCATTACACTTTTCTTAAATTATCTTTATTTAAAAATTTGCAACTTTCTATTTCAACTTTCAATTAGTTAAATTTGTGAAGTGGGTACACACACTCTTACACAAACACACTCATTGCGATTGATTTATTTTTAAAATAGTCAATGTATCTTCTCTCTTTTATTAAAAACGCGGTTAACTTCTGCAAAAATTAACCAACCACATGAAGTGTGTTCAAGATAGTGTATTGCTTTATTTTATTTTAATTTTTTTTCAAAATATCATTATCATTTTTATATTAAATGAGTGTAAATTTGAAAAAAAAAATTAAAGACTTCATTGATATTGTTCCAGAATAATAACTCAAGTGGTAAGAGTAATGAGACATATGTGTTGGGGTTAGTTAGACTTCTTAAACATTTAGTTCGGAGTTCGATTCCCAAGTAGTGTGTGTGAAAAAATATGTGTTGGAATAGACATTATAACTTAACGTGATCTTTAAGTATTATTGAAGTAATCTCATAACTGTCACATCACTTTGAAATATTAGTTTCATGACTGTTGGTTCTTAACAAACAAAATATAACGTCTTATGACAGTAGTAGTTTTTTTAATAGGTAAATGTTAGTTGTTAGTAAATTAGTCATTCTTAGGGTTCGAATCCTGGACTCTTCACCCTTCACTCTTCATCTCATCTAACCATGGACGGATCCATGTTAATTTTAGTTGTATATTATTAGTGGTAACTTTTAATACATAGTAATAGTCATGAAGTCAGAGATAGAGATGACAAGAATGAGAGTAAATAAAGATTGTTATTTGTAGATACCTTGTATATAATTTTGGACAATGTTAATATATTACATAGTTCATAATTGATTATTAAATTTGTTTGATTTATATGATTCGATTGATTATATTGAATCTAAGGACCTAGCATTTTGTTTGCCATGTTTTTTGTTTGAGAATGTCTCTAAATACATGGGAGATCACTTTGTGATAGAGGGTGTTTGTCATCTAATCACCCTTGAACCGTAAACTCTTCTATTTTCATGAAAAACTTTCTCTCATGATTTTATCTATAATATTTCTCTTTTTGAAAAAAAAATTTCAATATTTTAGTCTATAATTTATTTTATGTTTAGCCACAGTGATATATACTGTTTGGATCCGCCCCTTCTAACCATTATGTTTTTAATTTTTACCATTTGAACTATCATTCGAGGACTATGATTACGATAGTAGTGGTATAGAAATAACTTAAACAGTAAAATTTGCCGGACACCCTTCTTTATGTTGAAGTCAAGACATGCCACTTACATTATTGTGTCATTACAATATTCCTTTTATTGTATTATTTATTGAACCACTACAGAACTTTTGTTTTAAAAACACGTACGAAGTTTAGTGTCAATAAAATGTGCTTACTGTTTTTGTTGTCCACTTAATCAAAGCAACACATACTTAATGTTAGACTGTACAGTAAAGGATAATATAATATTTTGTACGGAATATACTTAAAAGATTGTCTCCTCTCACTCTGTTTTCAATTTTCATCAACTGTTAGCTAAAAACCAATTAAAGAAGAATGTTGAAAAGTTTAAAAAAAAGAAAAAAAACAAAGACGAGGGAAAGGAGAAACAATCAATCATTGGCGAGTGTGAAGTGGCATGCACAAAACCCCCAAACAGTAGGAATTTCAATAATGCATCTTTATGATCATATCTAGTACATATTTGTATTTGGATATAAGAGCAACTCCAACGCTAGTTTCTTAACCCAGCTGGAGTTGCTAAGAAACCGTATCCTATTTTTTGCAGCATTGGAGCATGCCTAGTTGGCACTTCTGGTATCTTAGCAACAGTGCAGAGTTCCTTGTGCTTTTTGGTTTCTTAGCATTTAAAATTATTATTTTCTCTCACTTTCTTCAACCGAATGCTCCAGAATTCAGAGGGAAAAAAACAGATTGAAGGAACTTGGAAGAAGATGAACAACAGAACTCCAAAACAACAATTTGATTACAACAAAATTCAAACTTTAAAATAAAAATTATTACTTTACAATAAAAATTAAAACTTTACCCTCATGATCTGGGTTACATGAAAAAAAAAATAAGGAAGAGGGAGCAAAGTGAGCAGCAAAAATTAAAGCTTGGACCACCGATCAAGCACCTTGCATGTCTGATCCAGAAGCTTGAGGGGCGATCTGGGTCTTGATTGAAGCTTTGGTGGCGGCTGGGGTAGGTTTTAGCTGCGGTGGTGGGTGTTTGGTGGTGGTGAGGTGGGTTTCGATGGGTGTGAGGTGGGTTTTGGTGGCGGTGGATGCTGCATCGTGGTCGGTGGTGGGTGTTTGTTGGCGGTTGAGGTTGTTTGTTGGCGGTGGTGGGTGTTTGTTGCGGTGGTGGGTGAGAGGAAGGGGAAAAGGAGACGCTGCAGGTCGTGGAAGAGGAAGGGGGAAAGAGGAAGGGGAAAAGAAGAAGGTGAGTGGGAGCTTGAGGAAGGAGGTGAGTGAGAGAGGTTGAAGAAGCTGAGCGTGAGAGAAGAAAGGAAGAAGAGAGGAGCGGCTAGGGTTGAGGGTTGGGTCTGAGGGTGAGAGTGAGGAAAAATAGATTATATAGTGGGTGACCGGCTGAGCCGGTCATCCCACCGGCTGGAGCCGGTTTTCTGCCCGTTTGGGCTTTTTTTTTTTTGAATTTTTTTAAATTGACCGGTTTGACCGGTTTTCTGACCGTTTTTTCAATTCTCAGCTTCTTTATCGACCGTTTTTTCAATTCTCAGCTTCTTTACCTTATATATAGTGCAGTAGACCATTTGAAACACCAACATTTACTCCCACAATTTCTCTCTTATCCAAAAATTCTCAAATTTCTCAAAATGTCTAATCCTTATGAGCAATATTATCCACTGCTCGACAATGAAACACCTCCTACAAGTGAAGGTTTGCAACCTTCGCCTATGTTTCCGCCACAAAACCAACCTCCGCAGATGATTCACCCGCAAAGCCAACCTATGATAGTGTTCCAACAACAAAACCAACATTCGCAGGTGATTCGCCCGCAAAGCCAACCTATGCCGATGTTCCAACAACAAAACCCACATCCACAAATGTATCAACCACAAAGCCAACATCCGCAGATGTGTCACCCTCAAAACCAACCTCCTCACACCGGTGGTAATGTTCAAAATCCTTCGTATCAAATGTTTCCACAATCGTTCTACCATCAAAACCAACCTCAGGGTCAAATGGGACCATATCCACCACAAATGCCTTATCCAAACAATCCACAATATTGCATGTATCCACCACAATACCAAGCACCTCCTACTGGTAGCAGCAGTAGTTCAAAAGTCTCAAGTACACAATGAGGCTATGCCCGATGAGCCTGAATTTTCTACTCAACGGGGTCTAGATGATATTGATCTTGAAGAATCCGAAAAGAAACGCACCAAATGGAGTGGTAAAGATAATATACTTCTTCTTCAATCATGGCTCAACGTTTCTACCGATCGGGTCGTGGGAAATGAGCAAAAGTCAGATTTGTTTTGGAATAAGATTCGAGCCCAATATGAGGAGTACCGCGACGATGCCTCTCCTTCGAGGACATGGTTATCCCTGAAATCTCATTTTAATAAATTGAATGCTGATCTTCAAAAATTTGTCGGTTGCCACACTAAAGCCGTCAATCATTGGAAAAGTGGACACTCAGATAAGGACATCATGGCTACGGCGCATCAATTATATCATGTAGATACGGGTAAAGATTTCAAACATGAGAATGAATGGCGGTTGGTGAAGGATGAACCAAAGTGGAAGGGAACATTTATGACAACCAGTTCAACGAGGCAGAAGAAGTCAGTAGATGGGGTGTATGCAACATCGTCTGATCGGAGTGCATCAATCGAGGGCGACGAATATGAGGCCACACAACCAGCAACCCGCCCGTTGGGAAAAAAGAACCAGAAAAGGAAGGCCAAAGTAGGAGACACAGCTTCAAGTGATCTCGATTATGTTCCTAACTCCGAGATGATAGCCATCGGGAAAGCTAAACTGGGATTCCTTTCGAGTTTTGAGAAGCTCAAGACTGAAGAACTGGAGGTGAGAAAGAAAAAAAACAAACTTCAAAAGGCGCGGTTATTGAAGGAATACAAAGATATCCTTATGGAGGACACATCTGAAATGAACGAGGTGCAGTTAGCAACGCATCAGAGCCTAGTTGAATTCGCCATGAAAGAACTAGGAATGTCTTAATTCTTATTGTTGTCTTTCTTAGCGTGTGCCAATGTTGTGATTTTAGCATTTCTACTTATTGATTCTGCATTAGTGTTGTAATTTTAGCATTTCTACTTATGTGTATTGCATCGGTGTTGTAATTTTAGCATTTCTACTTATGTAATCTGCATTAATGTTGTAATTTCAGTATTCGAATTTTTCTTAATGTGTACTGCGTTTCTACTTATGTGTTCTATATAGTCGTTGGGGAATATAGTCGTTCGAGAATATAGCCGTTGGGGAATATAGCCTTGGGGAATATAGCCGTTGGAGAATATAGCCGTTGGGGAATATAGCCGTTGGGGAATATAGCCGTTGGAGAATATAGCCGTTGGGGAATATAGCCGTTGTGGAATATAGCCGTTGGAGAATATAGCCGTTGTTGTTTCTCTTATTTATACATGTCATATTTCATTCATCTCAACATTCAAGAGTTGTTTTGTCCTCTCATATCGTCTTCCTCCTATCCAATTACACTGATAGTTTCTCATTGTGTCATAGAATGGATCCAAACAATATGGCCGACTTGGACATTTACAACGTTGTCATTGACGAACTTATCAATGACACGACTATAAAAGATATGATGCAGGAGGAGATGGAGTTTTATCAACGACGTGCCAACACCGTTAGGCCCAAGCGAACAAGAAAGGTGATAGAGAGAGATCGTGAAGCTGGGAACGAGCGGTTGTGGAATGACTACTTCTCCGAAAATCCTGTGTACACGGAAGAGCTTTTCCGACGAAGGTTTCGAATGCGAAAGCATGTGTTCCTCAGAATTGTAGGGGCCCTTGGGTCTCATGACCCGTACTTTTTAATGTCTGTCGATGCAGTTGGAAGACAAGGCCTGTCACCATTACAAAAGTGCACCGCCGCTATTCGTATGTTGGCGTACGGATCACCTGCTGACAGTGTTGACGAGTACGTTCGAATTGGTGAAAGTACTGCAATTGAGTGCTTAAAGAATTTTGTGGAAGGTGTGTGTGCAGTATTTGGTGAAACATACTTGAGGCGCCCGAACCAGGAAGACATTACCCGCTTACTTCAATGGGGCGAGTCTCGTGGATTTCCAGGTATGTTGGGTTCTATTGATTGTATGCATTGGGAATGGAAGAATTGTCCAGTTGCGTGGAAAGGTCAATTCACCCGAGGTGATCATGGAAAGCCCACAATCATGCTTGAAGCAGTGGCATCACAAGACTTGTGGATTTGACATGCATTTTTTTGGCATTGCAGGTTCTAACAATGACATTAATGTGCTAAATCAATCTCCGGTTTTCAATGAAGTTTTGAGTGGAAATGCTCCCATGGTGAACTTTAGCGTGAATGGAACAATGTATAACATGGGATACTATCTAGCAGACGGTATCTATCCCCCGTGGGCTACATTTGTGAAGACCATCCCAATGCCGCAAGGAGAAAAAAGGCAAAAATTTGCGAAAAGACAAGAAGGAGCAAGAAAGGACGTTGAACGTGCATTCGGCGTTCTCCAATCTCGGTTTGCAATAGTTCGTGGTCCATCACGCTTTTGGCATCCGAATGAGATGAAGTCAATAATGTATGCTTGCATCATATTGCACAACATGATTGTTGAAGATGAGCGCAACACGTACCGAGGTAATTTTGTTTATGATCAGGTCAATAATGACATATTGGATGCTGAAGTAGTAAGTGGTCCTATTCCCGCTTTTAGAAATATCTTGGAAAGAAGAGCACATCAAATTGATAGGTCAATTCATCACCAGCTTCAAGCAGACTTGGTGGAGCATATTTGGCAGCTTCCCGAAAACGAGAATAATGAAAATTAACCTTCAAGTGTTATTATGTATTTCATTTCAAATGTATTGTTGCTTATTTTTCATTGTCATGTATTTTCTTTCGTCTTTATTTCTATCATTCAATAAAATTGTTTTTGCTAGAAATAACACAAAAACATGCCGATATTTAAATTTAATTGTTTTAAATATTAAGTAAAATTAAATTTAAATTAAATTCGTATTAATTTTAATTAAATTATTTTTAAGTTGAAGTATTGATTTAGTATTAAATTTTAAATCTAAATTGAGTGAAAATAAATATTATTAATTTATGTTGTATGGTGGGACACGAGTGAGACCCTTCAAATAGTAATTTAAGAAACCATGGGTTGGAGCAAAATCTGCTTCAGTTTCTTAGGAGTTTCTTAAGTCTGATGTGGCAGACAGGGCCCACAGAAATAGTGCTGAATAGTGTTGAATAGTGTGTTAAGAAACCAAATAAGAATTTTGGGGTTGGAGTTGCTCTAAGGTGAAAAGTTATACTCAAACTAAAGTTATGAGAAATAAAATCAAAACTTAAAAAGAAGTTATTTTTATCTATTTTATTTTTTATCGTATATCCAAACATGCACTAAATTTATCAAGATTAATTTGAAAAGTATATGTTTTGATATACAATGATCACATGAGAGAAAAAACTTATCTTAAGTGTCTATTTGTTTCCACGTTGGATGCATTGAGGATGTGCTTATCCGCACAATCTAGCTACAATGTATATTAATACAAAATCATTATGAGAGAAAAAACTTATCTTAAGTGCCTATTTGTTTCCACGTTGGACGCATGGAGAATGCGCTTATCCACACAATCTACAATGTGGAGCGTTGACAAAAACGTGTCTATGACCAGATTCAAACCCCCAATGCTTACACAACTAGACGCTTAGTTTCGAAGTTATCGACTATGATTCTAACTTCACCGTTATTTTCTACCATGTCCGCATTTAATCTTCTCAAAATTAACTTTAATTGTTAAAACTAATTGTCAAAAAAATTCAAACTATACACTAAATAACCAAACATAAGCAAGAGGAGAATATTAGCTGGAAGCAACACTCTTCCTAAATTCACTCTTTCCTATTTCACAACATCATAAATTCAACCTTTTCAGAAAAACAAAGCAGCACACTACAAAACAAACATTGAGACACAAACTCTCCCTGTTCTTCTGCTTCCTCAGTCCCTCTCTCTGTGACAGAATCCCCCACTAAAATCTCCTCCCATTACTGCATCTCAAACTCAGCCTCATTCCAATTTCACACCAGAAAAATGCTAACCCTCTTGTTCTCCTTGTTCTGTTTCCTCTTCTCCTCCAAAACTTTTGTACCATCCACCACCATAACCACCGCCACCACCACCAAAATCACCACCAGAAGAATCCTCCATGAACCCTTTATGCCATTGAACACCCAACCTCCATCTGAACCACCAAAACCACCACCACATCACCCTAACTCCCCTTCAACCCAAATCCCCAAACACCCATTTTCCACCACCACCCCAGCCTCCACCACCACCCCAACCACAACAAATGACAACCAAGACCAGTCCCCATTTTTCCCAAATTACCCTTCTACCCCTACCCCTCCCCCTCCTTCTCCCATCACCTTTGCTTCCTTCCCAGCCAACATCTCCTCTCTTGTCATCCCTCACTCTTCCCAACCCACCACCTCTTCCAACAAACACCTCCCCGTCGCCCTCTCCGTCACCGCCTGCGCCGCCGTCGCTGTCGCCGTCGTCGCCTTCATCTACTACCGCCGGCGCGTCCGAAACCGCCGCGACGCCGCCGACAGCAAGGCCTTCAGCTCCGACAGCAGCTTCGGACTGTTCCCGCACAATGCCGACATTGGAGCCCGCAGCTCCGAGTTCCTCTACCTCGGCACCGTCGTGAACTCGCGTGGAATCGACGACGCTCCACGTGGCGGCGGCATGGCTGAGACCCGGAGAATGGAGTCGCCGGAGCTCCGGCCTCTTCCGCCGCTTGCACGTCTCCCTGCGCCTCCGTTGCCTGCCCATAGTGACGCGGGTTCGGAGGAGGAAGACGAAGAGTTTTACTCGCCAAGAGGGTCATCCTTGGGTGGCCGTGAGAGCTCCATCGGAACAGAATCAGGTTCCCGGCGAGTGTTCTCCGCCGTTTCCGGCGAGAATTTCGCCGGCAGAACCTCCAGCTCGCGCTCCTCTTCCTCCTCTGTTTCTCCAGAACAGTCTCATTCCATCACCCTCTCGCCGCCGGCGAGTTTTAGTCCCCGGAGAAGACAATCAAAGTCACCGGAAACCACCCCACCCCACAATGCAGAACTAGTCTCATCATCAACTCACAACCAGAACGTTCAATCCTCTTCATGTTCTTGCTCTTCTTCGTTTTCTTCATCACACTCAACGCCAGAGAGAGATTCTGTAGAAGAAGATACTCACTCTCCTTCAATCTCTCAACATTCCTCATCACCTAACAAAATTCTGGAGAAAAATCCAAATGGGTCATCAGAAGAGAAGATTCTGGAGAGTAATGAAGATCCATCACTATCACTGAAGTTTCATTCAGAACAAGAACTACTAAGGCTATCTAATGCTTCTAGTGAAAGTGGAAACTCTGTGTCTTCATCTTCAGCTTTTTCTCTACCTTCTTCGCCGGAGAAGATGGTGCACCATCACAGTTTTGATCAGTCTCCGAGAATATCAAGTGTCTCTGACAGGTTAAAGCTACCGGGGTTGTCATCACTGCCTCTGTCACCCACCCTGCTTTCATCACCGGAAACTGAAAGAGGTTTCATTGGATTTTTCAATGCTGTGCCTCAGAGGAAACAATGGGAAATTCCTGTGTTGTCAACTGCATCTGTTGACAATGTTGTGGATCAAACTGCAGGGTTTCCGGTTCCTCCACAGAGGAAACAATGGGAGGTTCCAATTCTTTCAACCCGGGTTGCTCCATTACATCCACTGCCGCCACCACCGCCTCCTCCTCCGCTGCAGCAGCAGCGGAGACAGTGGGAAACCCCACCTCCCTTGAAGGCTGTTGGGGAACCCATTTGGGGACCGCCGGAGTTAATGCCTCCTTCCAGGCCTTTTGTGTTGAAAAAACCAGCAACCAATGTTTCTCCTGTTGAGTTGCCATTGCCACAGAGTTTGAGAGAAGCTGAAGAGCCCTTGAAACCCAGGTTGAAGGCCCTGCATTGGGACAAAGTGAGAACAAGCTCTAGTCGCGAAATGGCGTGGGATCAGCTGAAGTCGAGCTCGTTTAGGTAAGATTTCTTAGTTATCATCATGATGGTCTTCAATGTTTATTAGTTATTTAGTTTGTGTTCAAATTATATGTTCTGGTAGCTTTTTGAGCTAGCTCAATTGATACAAGACTCATGTGCCCATGGTACTTAGCCCTCAGTTCTTAAATTATTCGGTCGAAGGGACAAGGAAATGCTCTACGTGTACCTTTGCGGGGCAAACCTGTCCCGAGGTATCCAGTTAAAGCACACAGTTAAAGCACACATCTTGGGGGTTACATTCCTCCGAACAAAATGCTACTAAATTTTAAAACAAAAAGACCCTTAGCCTTTTAGTTATCTCTTAGTCATTTCAGTATTCCATTGAGATTGGATTTAAACAAATCATTAAGGTGTTTTTGTTCAAATTTTGATATAAATCTTGAATTGAGTTTAGCCATTATGTTTTTGTTCAAACATAATTCCATTGTTTTTGTTCAAATTTATCTTGAATTCTTCACCACAATTTTAGAGGGAGACTATGGTTATAACTTAGAAGTTATGAATTGTGAGTTGCACCTAGTAGTTGACATTTGACAATTCTTGTGTATGTGTTGCAATTAGTGTTCTTAAACTAAGCACAGTGAATTGGGTTGGCTGCAGATTGAATGAGGAAATGATTGAAACATTGTTTGTCAACACAACAAACCAGAAACCCAAGGCTGCTACTCCACGCTCTGTTCTTCCCCCACAAAATCAAGAGGACAGAGTACTTGATCCTAAAAAGTCTCAAAATATTGCGATCATGCTCAAAGCTCTTAATGTCTCTACAGAAGAAGTGTGTGAAGCACTTTTAGAAGGTATTTTCTCATTCCGACCTGAGGTTATGACTTTATTTTGTCCGGTTTGTGGTTGATCGGTAGTTATTGGTTGGACCTGTAATTGAACTACATCTCGTACACACTGGGGAAATAATCAAGGAGGAAGAGGACAAATATGCAGTATAGTAAATCCAGTCCATTATTATGTATTTTTTACAGCCTCTTCTGTTACAGTGGCATGAACTTGTGTATACTACAATGTTAAAATATATTGATGAGATTTGTAATAATAAAGATAAATGTCACGAAGATCATATTTAAGTGATGTTACAGTCTTTGTGCACAGGAGTTTGCTGATTGTCTGTAATTCTAACCCCTGCCTGCTACTTTATTTAATACCGATGATGCGACTGAAATGATTTACCTTTGTACAGGTAAAACTGATACACTCGGAGCAGAACTACTTGAAAGCTTGTTAAAAATGGCACCAAGCAAGGAAGAAGAGCGTAAACTGAAGGAACATAAAGACGACTCATCAATCAAACTTGGTCTGGCTGAGAAATTTTTGAAGGCTGTTCTTGAAGTACCTTTCGCATTTAAAAGAGTTGCAGCAATGCTTTACATGGTCAATTTTGAGTCTGAAGTGGAGTATCTTAGGAAATCATTTCGAACTCTAGAGGTAACCAGTCACACTTTCGATGGCTTACTCATTTCTTGAGGATTATTCTTACTGATTTGAAGGTGAAATTTTGATGTTCGGAGAGATTCTATTTTTTATGCAAGATTTGTTGAAAGTTTTATAAACATGAGAAGTTTTTATTACTTGACTTGAAGTTATTTCTTTCAGTTATGATAGTCTTGCCTTATGCATAATTTTTTTTTTTTATCAAAAAGGTGGGCGTGTATGCTATCTTAGTTTTGGTTATTTTTTAACAATTTATCCCATTTAAGTGTCAATACCAGCATAAAGTTACAATTTGCTCATGTTTCCAACCCCAAGGGGTTGGTCGGGTGGAGCATGAGAGGGCCCCGTATTTGACAGGTTGCAGGTTGGAGCCCCAATTCATCCCCATTGGGGTGAGGTAAATGTCTACTGCAAGTGCTCTTTGAGCCTGACAGCTTTCCCTGCCTTAGATTGGGGCGCCATCCCCTCTCCTCAAATTTTGTTATCCAAAAATATTTGCTCCTGTCTCTTGTGTGTATTTCTTAGGATGCTTCTCTTGTATGCCATGAGTTCTAGTTTTGATCCATCTTATGGTTGGTGCTTTTGCAGGCTGCGTGTGAAGAGTTGCGAAATTGTAGAATGTTCTTGAAGCTTCTACAGGCTGTACTTAAAACTGGGAACCGCATGAATGTGGGGACAAACCGCGGCGATGCAAAGGCCTTCAAACTTGATACACTTCTCAAGCTGGCTGATGTCAAAGGGGCAGATGGGAAAACCACTCTACTGCATTTTGTTGTGCAGGAAATTATTCGAACTGAAGGTGCTCGTAGTCTCTCTGGTACTAATCAAACTCCAAGCTCTACTTTGAGTGAAGACAAAGACGCAAGGTGCAGGAAGCTTGGCCTACAAGTTGTATCTAGTCTGAGCACAGATCTATCAAATGTGAAGAAGGCTGCTACAATGGATTCTGAAGTTCTCAGCAGCGATGTCCTTAAACTTTCCAAAGGAATTGCGAACACTGCAGAGGTTGTTCAGTTAAACCAAACTGTGGCGGGATCAGATGAAAGGACTCAGAAATTTGCTGCATTCTTGAACAATTTTATTAGAATGGCTAAGGAGGAAACTCTGAAGATTCAAGCCCAAGAAAATGTTGCTTTGTCCCTTGTGAAGGAGATTACTGAGTATTTTCATGGGGACTTGGCAAAGGAAGAAGCTCATCCATTCAGAATCTTCATGGTTGTAAGAGACTTTTTAGCGGTTCTTGACCGGGTCTGCAAAGAAGTTGGGATCATAAATGAGAGAACCATGGTTAGTTCAGCTCATACATTTCCTGTTCCAGTTAATCAAATGCTTCCAGAACCCCTTCCTGGATTGCATAAAAGGCAAGAGTGTAATAACTAATAACTCTTCAGATGATGAATGTTCATCACCCTAGCCATATAAGTGAATTCTTGACTGCATCTTCTCCTAAGAACAACCTGGGATCAGGTGATTTTGAGACTGGTAGGAACCTACATGGTCTGGCAAAAAATCTTTGTAAAAGGTTTCAGGCTTTCAGCTTATGTAGATTATTATTATATAGATAAAAAGATACAAGATTTTTTTCGGAAGAAAATAGTATATGTAAGATAAGGTTTTTATAGTAGCATGTAAATAGCTTTTTTAATTAGAGAGAAGTTTTTCTAGCAATTGGAATTATCCTACAGTCAAACTTCAATCGGAATATTTTTATCTGTATTAAAAGGGTTTTCGGAGAGAATATTTTTATCTTTATTAAAAGGGTTTTACCAAAGAGTGTCTAAGAACTAAAAAGTATTATTTAAGAATTAGAAAATGAGAAAATATTGAAAACCATATTATTTAATACATTAATAACTTTCTTTTTTGATCAGCTAATACATTAATAACTTAAAAATCTAAAATTCTCAATGGTGTTATTAAGGTTTTTATTAGCGACGTGCCACAATCACGGTGAGATTAACAAGTTCTTGGATCCGCATCTCCTTGATGCTGGCAGCGACAACTTGAGTTGTAGGTGAGGCATCCACCTAAGGACCACACTAAGTTGAATGTCGATGGGAGCCATCACGATGATGGTGTGTCCTGCACGGGTTTGGTTGTGTGATGAGAGATGTTGGTTTGGTTGGGCATGAGATAAAGGAGATACATTTTTGGTTGAGGCGCTGGCTCTGTTCCATGTTCTCTCCCAAGCGTAGACCTATGTCTTCAAGCATGTGGTGTATGAGTCGGATTGCAAAGGCTTGGTAGATGTTGTGGAGGAGGAAAATTCTGAGAGTTTCGTTACCATTGTGAGGGACATCAAGCTTCTACTTAGGCGTGATTGATCGGTCACTATCCAGTGAATTCTGAGAGAGTGTAACTGAGTTGCTGACTGGTTAGTGTAGTAGATGTTCATGATTTTGAGCTGAAAACTCTCTTGTTGAGAGATTTCTTCGTGTTCACTCTGTATTTGCAATGAATAAACAAAGGTTTTTGTTAGCATTTATAAATGTTTAAAATTTAATTAGGAAATGTCATATTATTTTTACCTTAATTTTAAGGATGATATACGAAATTTAAAACAACATTTTACTGAGGACAACCAGGACCTCCTAGCTCCGCTACTGTGAGCTCCACTCCAGAGCCATCTCCCCTTGGCCTTTCTTTAGTGCACATAACCATAAATTTGAAGTTGGTGTTAGCCAAGTTGTAGGTTTTTAAATGCTTTGTTGCTGAGCTCTCCTTCTATACGCGTTCATCGCCGCACTCTTCCGTATGTGCTTGCCACCACCACACTCTACTTCCGTTTGCGCTTGCCATCGTCGCCCTCTCCATCAGCGTCGCTGCTGTGCTTTTATGTTGCAAAAGGTCACATTTCCCTTCGACCTGTAATAGCAAAGTTGAAATAAATAGTCCAAAGTTGGATCAATTTTAAAGTGGTGCACATTAAATGGGCCCTATTTCTTAGACCTAGACATGAGAAACCTAGCCAAAGCACAACTATTTGAATAGTTAACACATTTGCAGGTTCGAATTAAATGTTTTTTTGCCCTAAAATATAGAATATATTTGGCTTTGATCACTGTATTTCTTTTATGGGAGAAACTTAGATCAAGTTCCTTAAATCCATTTCATCAAGTTTACCAATCATGTGATGCCACATGTGCAACTATTTATAAATATAAATGTCATTTATTAAGAATTTATTGTCAAAATTTGAAAAATTACAGATACACTTGATAGAATGGAGGTAAAGAACTTGATCTAAGTTTTATCCTTCTATTATTTGGTGTATCCCTAATTTTTAAAAATGACCATGATTTCGTCATTTTGCTCTTTGTGGTAAGAAATCAAAACAAGAACAAATAGGAACCAACTTATGGCAATTTGTAGAAAAAATAGGGACTAAATTATGATAATTTCTAAAACTAAGGACTCAAACAAAAAATATTTCTATATTATAGAAGTAAAAAAGATTCTTAAGCTTTTTTTTTTCCAAAATATTCGAGCTTGTTGTGAGTTAAGTTGTTTTGTTACCTTAGGCATTGGAATTGGAATTACAATTCTTAAGGCCATGGACAAGCCCTAATCTTGGACAACTATAAATTTCTAACTATATTTTGGAAATAAGGACCCCAATCATCTTTTTTAGTTAAAAGTATAGAATCATAATCTTTTAAGAGAATAATTTCTATGTACTAACGGTGTAGATGATTTTTTTTTACACAATCTGTCAATCAGATTTCAAGGATTTGAGAAAATATGTTTTTTTATTGAATTTAATTAGTTGACGTGACATATCCTTAAAATCTGATTGGTTAACTGTATAAAAATCTTTACACTGTCAGCGTATCATCTTTTTTTTTTTCATCTTTTAAAATATAGAAACTTAACTAAAAACAGAAATAATACAAAGATTTGTAGGCTAATTAAACCTTTTTTTTGAAAGTAGGCTAATTAAACCTTAATTAAAAATAACGTGTAAATTAAATTAAACAAGAGCTGATATATGTAATAAACTGCTTAAAATTCATCATAAACATGTGGATTTTTTTTTCAATACCCAAAATCCAAGAGCGACATAAGAGATATGATAGAGAAAATAAGTGAAAATGAGATGCAAGAAAAAGTAGATGTGAATGTATGAAAACCCTTAACTTGTTATATATATGTGTAGACATTTATTCATTCATTCATATATGTATATGATATAAGCAGGTGTATTCTAAAAATAAGGTTCGTATACATGCTATCTAAGCACCAATTGCCATATATCAAGTCCAATGATGCTCCATACAAGGCTAACTTGCGCCCTCAATGATTGGACAGGAAAATTATTATATATAAAAGCTAATCTTTGAACTTCAGCTCATATGTGGTAGCCATTAGCCATTTTATATACTTTACCAGCTGATTGCTGTTTCTCTTCTTATGTTCTGAAGAATTCATTCAAGTTGTCAGCATCTATGCGCTCTAGTATGCGGCGTGCTTCTTCCTCCGTTGCTGGCACCACATTTCGAAGTTTAAATCCATTTTTCATAGCTTTAGCCTCTGGACGTAGTGTGAAGGTGAAATGGAAAGTGTTTGATACCTGTTTCACATAACACAACAGAAAAAAACAAAGCTGATTACAATCTTCAACTACTTGAAAAAGCTGCAAGAATAGAAGAGTGCAGTTCAGTTAGACTAACCTCACTAGATCGTATCTCAGGTCTTGTAACATGTGCAACAACCTCAACATTGATGAGTGGCTGATCTGGGTCGTGAGGTTCAGTGTACAGAACACAGGATTTGAGACGCAAGAAATCCCCCACATCAACCTGCTCAATGGTTCATTTTCTATATTATTGCTTAAATCCAATATAAACATTAGAAATATAGGCGAAACAAGTTTGAGGTGGGGGATAGGTGTAAAGAAAATAGAAGAGCAGAAAATCTGCAGAATCATTATGTATTTTGGTATAAGTACACACGGATCATGATTCTCTCCGGTGGACAATTTGCAGGACACTGTCATGCTAAAATTTTGTCTATCTCTCAATTCATACCAATTCAATAGGTGAGACTTTCTGAATAATTGTGAAGAGAGAAATAGAAACGAAGTTTCACTTGACAAAATCATGCGACTTGAGAGGATCAGAATCAAAGCACACACAATATCACAAAATTAACTGTTGTATTTTATCCAAAAAACTGTTGTAAATTGGAATACTTCCCTGCCCCCCTCTCCTCCCTCTCTTCCACATACTAAGAATATACATGTGAGTGAAGTGACTAATAAATTACTCCAGATTTTGGAGGTAAATTCAAGCAATCTGAAACACCTGTATCATTTTTATTTTTGAAAGCAACTGTAATTGAATTCAAATTGGTCAAAGAAATTTCAAAGATTGTTCCAGTTGTGCACATAATACATCATCATGTAAAAGTTTAATTTTGATATTTTAAAAAGAATGGAGAAGATACTCACAGGTCTTAGGAAATCAACATGATCCACTTCAAGAAAATAGGGAACCAATCCAGCAAAGGCATATGCTGTAGAGAAAGCCAATTCAAATGCACGATGCATCAAGAAGCCTCCAAATATTCGACCATGGATGTTCCTTTGCTGTGGCTGGCATATTAAAGAGTTCTCAAGGCTGGTATCTCTTAGTAAAATGCTGTCTCGGTCAGCTAAGGCTGGCATGTCGCAGAATACTCTTCCCTCAGCCAATAGCGGCTTAAGCCTATTTTCCTCTCCATTATCGAAGTCCCTCTTTCCCCCTCCTCGTTTCCTTTTTCTCAAATTGTTTCTTGCTTCAGCTTGCTCATAAAGATGTTTTTCAAGATCAGTTTCTGGTGAAAGTCGATTCACAGGAGCAGCCTTCCCAGTTTTAGAGTCTCGAGCAACGAATATGAAGTTTGCTGTTAGTGCTACTGAGTCTGCATCACTGCCCTCTGCATGAGTTTTGATGACAGATAAGTTGAGCGAGTGTCATTTGATATAAAACAATGATAATCTTCTGAAAATGTTATGGAAATTAAAAAAAAAAAATTCATGAAAGTTTGCAAACAACACCAGAAATTATTATTGTTGTGCGGAGGTAACAATGAGAGTTTTTTTGCTTATAAGGTTTGTGCAACAAGACAAACTCTGTCCTGAGAGGCAAAGAGAAATTGAGAATGTAGTTATGTTTGGACACGGTCAATTACTCGAATTGTCAAATATGTGTGAGCCCTATGAAATGTACCTTCTTTGGACTGAGTAACCTCAAGTTGAATCTCTATTGAGGAGCGCCCAACCCATATAACAGAACCAACTATTTTGAGATCAATGTCAACACTAATTGGCTTCTTTAGCACAATCTTATCCACAGAAGCAGTGACAACTATAAGCGGCCTTGTTGTGCTAGCTTCATCAGAACAGTGCTATACCACAAAATATAAAATAACACCGTCAAAAAAACAGATAAACAAAATCCTGATTAAAACATATAATGGATTGGTCACATTTTGCTCCACATAACAGAAGCAAGCTTGTCAATTACCATACTCAGCTCATTGCAAGAAAAGCCAAAAATATTAGTTACTTGGTGCAGTACCTTGCTCAACTCTCAAAAATTAGATGAATGAACATGGCAAGACTTCCTAAATGCAAGTGTCAAACTACAACTCACCTACTATGCTACTACATACAACCTAATTTGAAGTTCAACACTTACATCCCCACTTGAGCAGATAGCCACATTACAAGCAATATTCATATTTCACATAATCCATTCCCATAAAAACCTAAAAAAAATCAGTAATATAAATTTTTTTTTCAAAAAACAACAACTTAAACCACAACTTCCTGTCATCAAAATAAAACCTACCTACTATGAAGTTCAACCCCATCACAGTTTACATCCCCACTTGACCATGTAATCATGTTACATGCAACACCCACATAATGAATTCCCACAAAACCCTCAAAAATCATAAAACACAAACTGAAAATAAAAAATTTAAAAATGAACTGAAACCACAACTGTCTGTCAACATAATTCAACCTACTTATTTTGAAGTTCAACCCCATCCCAGTTTGATCATGTAATCATATTATCACAATGAACAACCACATAATAAATTCCAAAAACCCTAAAAAATTCAAAAAACAACAAAAACATGGAAACTTCAACATGGTACCTTAACAGAAATAGTTCCAGCTAAGGCATCAAGATCTTCCAGCAACTTGCCAATTCTGACCTCATTCCAGGGATCCCTATACTGCTCTCTGAGCACAAAATCAGAGGAGAAGTTGTAGAGGATGCTGGTCCTGCTCTGAGAAGGGGTTCTGGTGAGCAATTCACCTTGCGGAGGAGCATCCCTTGGTGGGTCGAGAAGCCTCTCGAAAATCTTGGACCTTGCTTCCCACAGAGCGGTGGTCACCGGAGAATGGTACATCCCCGGCCACAAGGCGATGGGTTTCCGGTCGCCGGAGGCGTTGGCCGGAGGTGGGTTTTCCGATGGGATGGTGGTGGCGGTGGCAAACGTGGAAGCAACAGGGATTGTGCCATTCACGGGAATCGTGTTGTTGGAAGGAGACGCATTCAAATCCATTGTGTTGATTCTTTCCTTTCGACAGAAAGACACAAAGTCTCTTGTTTTGTTTTTACTAGTTTTTAACCCGTGCACGGGGAATTAATATCTTTTTTATTTATTCTATATAGGTATTTAGTTTATTTTTCGTTTTTTGCACATTTGTGATGTAGGTTTTTTTTTTTGCAAAGTAATGTGTTTAAGGGTCGAAAGCACATTTAAATTGACGTATGCACGGAGATTTGCAAACATAAAACGATTTATTGAATATTTTAGTAACATGGTCAATATACGAAAAACAAATGTCAAAATGTTTGAAAGTTACCACCGAGGTCAATTTACAAAAAAAAAAAGCACATTGTCAACGTGGGTAAAGACATAAAAGTGAAAGTTTAGCACATAGGCTCTTTATTTGTAAACAATCTTGAGGAAATGCTACTAATTCTTTGAAAACTTGATCTTTTTGAACATTTCTGCATCGTTACTTCCAACAACTTCTGTTATGGATCCTTCGTCTGAACGATGCTTAATAGGTGTGTTGGAGTCTTCAAGTATAGGTGGAGGTGTGTTTCGTTTAACACTTTTAGTGATTGTCTGCAAAATAAACATATTTTAAAATAGTGATGACCAATGTCTAAAACAAACCTATTTGACAATAGTGATGACCAATACCTCAAACAGATATTTTACATTTGAATCGGAAATATCAAAATTCATTATGTAGATATAAATAACCATTATTTAGCAATAAGAGTTTAGAATTTTACCTTTGTTTCGAATTTTGAAATTATTTGTTGGTCCTTGCAAATTTTCAAGACGTTAAATGCTGGATTAAACCACCTTCCGCATGTATCCTTCCCTTCAACCTTGAAAAGAAATTCCTTGTGCACTAAATCTACAATTTCTTGTGGGGGGTGTTCCATGCTCCCGGTCTACATAAATTAAAATGAAAAAATTAATATACTATGAATTAAGTGAGCAATAAAAATGTACCTTTTTTTGACATGACTATGTTTACCTTTTCCATTTTTTCCAATATCTCGTTGCCTTTTTTGTTCATCAGATAACAACCTTCGCGATATAAAACGGTAAACGTTGCAGATCCAGTATCATCAGCAACATTAAGCAACAATTTGTACCTGATGTAAACATTAATAATTAAATAAATTGAATATTTTACAAATTAATTTATTTATCGAATTTGTAGATTACCTTATGGTAGGAGTGACATGCTTGTTACATTTTTCACAATAATATTGTGCTCTGTCAGAGTATGCTGTTCAGTTACATTCACAGTCATGGTAATACCAATCATTTGTACTCTCAATTTTCTTAATCGTGGCATATATAATGAATATTGTACGCTGTAGAAATGAATTAAATACAAAAAAAAATATTGTAGTTACAACTGATTGTTAGATTAACAGTGATAATAACATATGTAAATGTAATACTTTTAAATGTAAATACACAGTAACATGTTTTTTTAAATGGGAAATGATTGTACTTGATTTTGTTGTTATTTTTTTAGATAGTAATTTATTTATAGAAAAAGTAATTAAATTTGTATAGTGTAAACTTTATTTTTCTAAAAGGAGGGATTATAGTGTCTATTGTTTTTATAACTAAATATAAAACACACTATTTAAGATCAATTAAATACGTTTATATAAGAGTTTTTATATTTATTAAATGATAATTAATATACTCGTTAAAAGACCTTTAAGTAGCTGAGTTTTTTTTATTTTCTTTTTTAAATACGGTATTTACTTTTAAAGATTTTTTTTAAATTGATTAAAATTTAAGTTTTTTTAAAAAAAATTAAATAAGTGTTCCGGCATTTTTTTTTAAGAATTGAATATAGTAGCTGTTGTTTTAACTGTTGACTATGAATTAATCTTTTTTAAAAATGTTCAAACCGTGTATCAAAATCTTTTTTTTCCTATTATAACGTTATGAATTTAAAGCAATTAAATTCAATGAAAGAGTATAAGAGTTTATGGTCTAATTAATTGATATTTTATCCCATTATTCATGTGTTGTTAATTTTCCATAATAGGTGATTATTAAATTAGTTTAATAAGTATTTAAGTTTGTAGTTAGTGTTTAAAAATCTCTAACCCTATGGATTTTGTATTTAAAACGCATTTCTGTTTATTGTAATCCTTAACATTATATGTTTATTTACTAAGAGAGTGTGACTATCGCTAATGCCCCGCCCAGTCCTCCTTCTCCTTCGGGTCCTTATTTCACGCGAGCAAAGAAGGCTTGGCGTCTTGCTCAGTTTGCAGGCATGTCTTTCCCTGGTAGTGATGAAGATGCTATTCAAGGGTTGGCCGAAGTTATTAAAGAAAAATTTCCTTTCATGAAGTAGGGTGGTTGTTCTCTTTTCTTTTGGGTTGTTGTGTTTGTTCCTTGGGTGGTTTGGTGTTTTTTCCCTTCCTTGTAGTTTGTTCTCCTTTTCGTTTATTAATGATTAACTCTCTTTTGCTCTAAAAAAAAAACGTTGAATGAAAATCAATGTTTGTTTTTTTTTGAATAAAAAAATGTCTAATAAATTAAATTAAAAGTGATGAGAACATACCGATCTGCAAGAAACCAAATTTTTAATATTTGTGCTTGGGAAAAGCGTCAGGAACTCATCTTTTTCAGTAACGTTTAATCTTTCAATCACAATGTTCATTACTTGAGTCTAAACTGCGTCACACTCAAATAATCTTCTTAAAAAAAAATTATGTTGTTATTTGTCATCTAAATTTGTTCAAAGTAATATGAAATCCACGGTACATACATACCTTTCTCTGTAGGACACTGCTTGTGGAATGTCAGGATTGAACATTACTTTAGTGCAGTTTAACCCAGCAGTCAGTTTATATTCCCCTGGAAAAAAAATTAGCGATCGATTGTAAGTTTAAGTTTGAACATGTTGATTTATTATATAGAAGTTTATGTTTGTTTGTTGCTCAAAATTATTAAATGTACCTTGATGAATTGTTACACCTCCAACAATATGATAATAACAACATGTTTGTTGTCTTTTGAATTTAGAAGTGCATCCAATTCGTCGACAAATTAGCCGTATAAAAAACATTTAATTTTTTTGCTGGAAAAAAATTAAATAAAAGTTGTTAACTTTCTGCCGTAGGAATTTAGAGAAATTAATAATACTAATTTGTTATTGATAAAAGCAAATTTATCCTTGAGATTCAATTTCAATGTCTCTACTCTGCGTATGGACTCATTTCCGCTCAAATTCGTTGTAATTTTCGACATGCGTTACTTCGCCCATAACTTTTGTTTGAATGGTAATGTCAATACATGGAAGTGTTGATGTATTTGAAGTTATTTAAATGACGGTATTTACATACCAACTAAGAACCGCTCGTCAAAGTTATAATTTAGAATTTCATGCACGTTGTCAAATAACATATCACGCACAGGAAACATATCTTTATATTATGGAATCATCCTTGTTCTACTTTGCAAGTGTATCTTATAGATATGCCTAGATGCACTAAGACCTCGAAAATTATGTCATACCTTAGAAATATTCAAAACGGTACACCAAACCTTCGGTGATTCTGTTGGCAAAACGTTCATGAAGGTTATGCCTACACTCTGCATGGATTGTTTGACCCTAGAAATGGTGGAGTTTCATATGAATTTATGTATGTGAATTAAATTAAAATACAATTACATATTTAATAATAGCGAAATTGTTTCTGGTTTACATACATTTCGATCCATCAACAACAGATTATAGAACGAACCGTTCTGTCCTTCCTCATCTTCTTCCTCTTCTTCTTCAGCAAACCACACCCTTATTACTCGAACGACAATAGTCCAATCATGTGTTAAAGGAGTTAGTTGGTCAAGTAGTTTATAGTTCGGATTCATGATGCAAGGAAGTTTTGGAGATGAAAACTAACGTCTGTTGATTTTGGCATGAACTTATGTATCAAAGGAGATGTATACTAAAGTATATATATAGGCTCATTGCTCTTCTGCGATTCCTAATTGATTTTGTTTTGATTTATTATTATTTTTTTTTGTTGAAGCTCGATTTTTTATTAGTATAAGTTGAATTTTTTTAACAAATTAATGCGTTATTCAATTTTTTACTTGATTCCGAATTTTTCATTTATGTATGTAGATTTTATTTACTTTATTAATGCACATCATTTTGTATAATTAATGTATATAATCAAGTAATTGTAATTAAGGAATTATTACTAAGTTGTTGCTTGATTTTTTAAAAATAAATCGATGTAATTAATGTACTTAATCGTGATGGATGAATTTTAAAATTAAATCAATGTTATTAATATTTTTTTATTTCTAATTCAAAAGTATTTTAATTCGATATAAGTTGTTCACGGTCTAAAACTAACTTATATTTAAAAAGTGAAAACCAATACCTCCGTCAGGGATTTCAAATCTGTAACAGAAATATCAGAACCGCTGGCCTCCTTCATGGAAAAATAAAGTTATGTAGAAATTTGGTTAGTTTACTTTTATGTATATATGTATAACTATAACTTTCAAGTCAAATGTTTAGGGCGTGAGTTATACTACTTACATTGTGAATGAACTTCATAATAATGTCTGCATCCTTGCAAAAAAATTTAACCGTGTATGTAGACTCAAACCTACCTCCAAAATCCTCCTTAGCCTCGACCTTGAAGAGGAATTGCTTATGCATTATGTCACGAATCTCTTGGGGAATACTCAATTTATCACCCCCCTACAATCAATCCATAATAATTACATTTATGATTACATAGAAATTGAATGTTGTGTTATACACTTTTTCCTTTATCATATTGTAAATATTAAAATACCTTAACAACATTTGCCTCGACATCTTTAGCTGATTTTTGAATAATAGCAAAACCTTCAAAATTAAAATCATGAATTCTGCATATTCAGTGTCATCGGCCACATAAACACAAAGTTTATACCTATGAAGTTTAAATGGAGAAAATGTGTATGATGAATAACTATTCAACGTTAGCCACGTTTTATATTGTAATTACAAATGTACTGAGTTAAATATAGTATAACCTGGGGTAGGATTTGCAACATGTTTATTGCAATTTTCACAATACCAAAACCTGCCTTCGTTGTGCTTAACAGATTTGTTGCACTTGCAAGCTTTGTAGCTCCAATCATCAGGGTTGACAATCTCTTCAATACTTCCAAGGACAATGAATATAGTACGCTGGTAATACTTTGAAATTAGATTTCAAAGTCGTTATAAATAAAATTTAAAAATCATTTGTGGAAAGTGAGGTGACTTACTGTTTTACAGTCGACCAAACCACTGATAGTTGTCCTTGGATACAGCTTTAAGAACTCATCTTCCACTAACGGACGACTCAGATCTGTTATTTGGCTTAACGTCTGGTTCGACGTTTCATTGTTCTCGGCAAGACTATAACATACCAATATCTTTGACTTTCGAACATAATATATGGTTAATAACCATATAGAAGATGTCATCATAAACAAAGGAAAAATACCTTTTCTGCAGACAAACAACATCGGGATGATCCGGGTTGAACAGTAGTTTGCTGCAATTGAATGCATTTTGCAATTGAATTTCTCCTGAAAATAATGTTTACCACAAATGTGTCAGATATCATGTACGGAAAACAAAATATGAAATAAACAAAAAACATGACGCGGTAATCAAATTAACCTTGAAATGTCCTGAGTTTGGCAAGTAAGAGCACAACAACAACATTGGAAATATTTCCAGCTTGCAGGAAAGCATTCAATTCTTCAACATATTCACCAAACAAAACACATATTGTGTGAGGGCTGAAATTGTAAATGAAAAATAAATTGAGAAAATAAAATATGTGTATCCATAATACATTTAAAAAAAGCATTGAAAACAAACCCTCCAGATGTAATTTCAATTTGTATCATTTTTGTTGGCACTCCATTTCGTGAGAACTCAACTTCTGTACTTATGGCTGTAAGCGAGCCAATGACATCTGAAAAAAATTATATTTGTAAGAATAATAAAAACCATAATTTGTCGTATACTGATGAAAGAATCACATAAAATACTTATCAACCAAAATTTGTTGATCAAATGAAGGGCTTAATATCTCTTCAAAATCAGCAAATTTGAAGAGGTTTAGGGGGACCTTTTCAACGCTTACTGGAATGACTTTGGTCTCAAATTTGAAGGTTATTTTATCCTGATTCTTACATGGCCTGAAGTCACCAGTGTTGTTTCCTACCATAAAATCATGGATTGAGTACACCCCCCCTCATTCATGATCTTGTCAAAACGATAGACATGTTGCTTTCTGACGAAAGCATGAATCTTGTCACCCTATGTAAATTGCAGGACGAACGTTAAATGGTAGTATATAAATTAGAGAATGAATTTTTTTTTAAATTCAATTCAATATTTGATAAGTTTTCTACCTTGCCATCAATTAGCAACATGTTGTAGGATAGAGGTAACCCAAACTTGTCTGCGAGTGGACCATGCCAACTTCGAATGACTCGAACAATTAAGGTCCACTTTTCCTTAGAAGGATTGATTTGAGAGAAAAAAAAGTTCCTAGTATCAGGTATAGAAAAAACGCAAACTAAGTTAGGATTTCAACTTATGATTTGGATGGATGAATGATATAGTTTGTTAGGTTTGTCTCTATTTATCATGTAGAGGTATAATAGGCAATGATCATTTCCTTAATGAATATTGGTGGGAAATGGGTCTTGGAAATGGGTATTGGAAACCGGTCTTGGAAATTAATTTCCTTACATAGAACTTGGATACCGAATTTTAAAAGTTTTTAAATATTTTTAACTTTTTTTTATAATTTTAATATTTGAAATTATTTTACAACCAATGAAAACGGGATTCATGTCATTATTATTTTTATATAAGGAAATTCATTATTTAATAAAAATTAAATAATTAAACGTTTTTTTAATTAAGTGTTTTATATATGGAAAAAAATAATTAATTTCGAAAATATTTTACTTAAATAAATAGTCAATGCATTAAATTTATTTAATTATTTTAAATTTCCTTATTTAAAAAAACGAAAATAGCATTTATTCCATAAAACATTTAATGTCTTTTATGATTTTATATAAGGAAATTAATATAATTAAGTATTTTATATAAGGAAATAGAAGAAAATAAATAATTAATTTCGAAAATATTTTCCTTAGATAAATAGTCAATGCATTAAAATTTATTATTTATTTTAAATTTCCTTATTTAAAAAAAAGAAAAAAGCATTTATTCCATAAAGCATTTAATGTCTTTTATGATTTTAAATAAGGAAATTAAAATAATTAAGTGTTTTATATAAGGAAATAGAAGGAAATAAATAAATAATTTCGAAAATATTTTCCTTAAATAAATCGTCAATGCATTAAAATTTATTTAATTATTTTAAATTTCCTTATTTTGAAAAAACGAAAATAGCATTTATTCAAAAAATCATTTAATGTTTTTTATGATTTTAAATAAGGAAATTAATATAATTAAGTGGTTTATATAAGGAAATAGAAGGAAATAAATAACTAAGCAGTCAACATCACAAATGACATCCTAATACTTGCCTCCCATATAAGATAGAGCCCACTATGTAGAGCCAATAGTTCTGCCTTGAGGGGATCCCCGCTACCATTGCCGATCATGAAGCCCAAAATCCAATCCCCAGCAGCTCCGCAGGCCAGGCCTCCCATACCCGGAAACCTCTTTATACTATGAATTCATATAAATTTAATCCATTATTTTCATAAATCACTTACTTAAAATTTATTTAATCATAAAAATATATTAAATAAGTACTAAAAATAATTTAAACGTATTCGTAATTTAATAAGAATAATATAAAATTTCAAAGGCATAACTTAAAATGCAACTTCATATTTGTAGTTTTTAGTATTGTCAAATTACAACATGATAATGGGTACAAAATGAAAATTAAAAAAATTATTATATTAATAAGATATTAAGAAAGTTAGTAGTAAGGATTTTGTTGAGTAACATCATAAAAATACCCAATACAAGTTTTTTTTTGATTTCAAATCAAATCATCTTCTTCAGCTAGAGTCCGACATCCGACTCTCTTCCATCATCATGCTATCATCTTCTTCATGATGAACTTAATTTTCTTTAGCCACATTCCCACCCTCTTCCATCATGCATGTCATCATGACCTTCACAATCCACTAGTATTATCTCAGCTTGTTCTGCCAATTTAAGATGATCAACTAATTCAAATTCAGCCACACTTAGGTGTTCATATAAAACTTCAATCTCCCTATTGATTCTCATAAATTTTATGCACATGTGCAATATGTCAGAATCATGACTCACCTCCCTTAGCCCAAGGCCCAACTTAGTTTGTTGCCCCAACCACCATATCTTCTCAACCACCAAGAAGTTGCAGGTTGTTTTTACATCAAGGATATGGCCCCATAGGTTGTTAGTGGCGTGAAATAAGACACTTAACTGTCTCAGCGTTCACTTTGTTGAAGTTTTGTAACTGAATGACTACTTGCCCCATGATTTTCACTTTTTCATGTTTTGTGGTTTACTTTTTATTTATTAATTTATTTCCAACTCACTTGGAATCATTTGAAAAAAAAATCTTATTAGTGCTGTTTTTCCTAGCCATGGCGCATGAACGAATCATTTCGTGCCTTCACAGCATTTTTGTTTTCTTACCTTAAATATAAGCATTTTATGTGGTAAAATAATGCATTCTAGCCAGACATAGTGAAAATTGCGATCCAATTAGACAAGTATTCGCTGAAGACCAAGCAGATTTCATGTTGGAGACATGAAAAGCACACTAAAGGAGCAGTTACGCGATCCAAAGGAGAGCTGGAATTGACACCCCAACCCTTAGATTTCACACCCCCAATTTTCAGATTTTCAGGTTCCGAATTATTTCGAAATCTTATATTCCGAAATTAATTCATGATTTGTAGTGCAAAATACATGTAACACCCCACTTTTGAGTGAAAAAATACTTCGGAAACCTTATTTCCGACATATTTCGGAAACTAAGTTTCCGAAAGTAGAGTGACATTTCTAATGAGTAAGGTGCCAAATCTAGCTATCGATCCAAAGGCAGAAAAGCGACACTTAAATGAATTTTCTTATGTTGAAGGACACCTGTAAATATCTGTAACTTAGAGGTTTGGGGAGAGTTAAGAATTCATCTATAAATGGTAATTAGAATAATGTAATAAGAGTCCGCAAATCAATACTCCATCCACACCCCTAAAAAGCTACATGTTCAATCATACTCAATGGCATACACTCAATGACATATGTGAATGTCTAAGAGTACGCATTACCTGAACCAACCTTATATCCTTCGTGCAGTTTTTCACTCTTCTTTCATTTTTTTTATTCGATTTTTCTTTTCTCCTTTGTTTACTGTTTTTATTTTCGATTGGATACTCTACACACACTTTCATAATTGGAAACACTCGCACGTTTTCACTCAAAAGAATCCGATGACACGAATCCAGTCCCATATTGCTCTTTGGTTCTCTTATTTATTTAGCAAAACGCATAGTAAATACTCTCACAACTTAAAAAGTTTGGATCCGTCACTATTTACAATCATGATATTATAATTACCAAAATACTAATTTCAAAAACTCTACTATTACATATGGGCCTGTTTATTTCATGTTTTCAAAACAGTTTTCAGTTTTTAAAAACGGAAAACATGTTTGGTAGGACCTGTTTTAAAAAATAGTTTTCTAAAACAGTTCTCATTTTCAGTTTTTAAAACAAAAAACCAAAGGCTAAAAAGCACTTTTGGCCCCTGATGTTTCAAATTTGTGCAAATTATGCCCCTACTCTATTTTTGTCGATGTTTCTACCCTTCATGTTTTCAAACAGTGCACCGTCTACCCCTCCGTCAGTCAGACGTTAAAAAACTAACGGAAAGAACTGATTTGACTTTTTTTTTTTTTATATTTTTTGGACCTGTCACGTGGAAATTACAAGTGAAATTGAAAAAAAGGGGCATGAGAGATTCAAACTCAAGACCTGTAAGTAGCAAAACATGCATTTAACCAGTTCAGTTACATACATAATTGATATATACATCAAACAAATTTAATTTATATCATTTCTTTGATCATCATCAACTTCATATACTCTTCTTCATCTCTCCAATCCTCTCAGGAACTTCTCATGAGAAAGTCTGACTGACGGAGGGGTAGACGCTGCACTGTTTGAAAACATGAGGGGTAGAAACGTCGACAAAAATTGGGTAGGGATAGAATTTGCACAAACTTGAAACATCAGGGGCCAAAAATGCTTTTTAGCCAACAGCTAAAATATGTTTTCAGTTTCAGTTTTTAGTTTTCAGATATTAGTTTTCTAAATGTAGGAAAACATGTTATTCAATCTGTTTTTTTTTCTTCAAAATACTTTTTTTAAAAATTATTTCTGAAAATTATTTTAAAAACTAAAAACTAAAACTGCAATCAAACAGGTCCATACTCTCTACTGCTGTGACAAGACATTTATTGCATAAAATTAACAATTACTTATTGGTCATTATGAAAGATGACAGCACAGACACGGAAGACATCGGAATTTTTTTTCTTCAGCAGGAATCAATTTGTGAATCAGTGCAAGTTTCTTATAAATGAAACAAGCTATCCACAAATTCTGCAATGTGTTTATGAGAACTTCCACCATTGCTAACAGCTCCTGCAGCAAAAGTTTTAAATTGCATGGCATTGCTCTTAATCTCTTGGCCTTTCTCACTCTCCATTATTTCCCATATACAATGCTTCAATGCATCTCTTCTCACAATTTGTTTCTCATCAAGTGGAGCCCTAGTTCCAGTTTCCCAAACATCTACCGTAAGCTTGGCGTTGGTTCCTTGGTCAGACCATTGTGGTATTGCAATAGTAGGAACTCCTAAGCTCAAAGCTTCCAATGTCGAGTTCCACCCACAATGTGTTACAAAGCACCCTATAGCCTCATGAGCTAGAACTTTTAGCTGGGAGCACCATGTCACTACCAAGCCCTTCTCTGATTTCTTTTCAAAGTCTTTTGGGATCTTAATCTGTTCAGATTCTCTGACTACCCATAAGAAGTAACTTCCACTATCTCTCAAGCCATAAGCTATTTCTTCTGTTTGCTCCTCATTCAGTGCTGCCATACTCCCAAAAGAAACATAAACAACAGACCCTTTTGGCTTATCATTTAGCCATGTAATACATTCATCCCTTGTGAATTCTCCAACAACATCTTCATCAGCATCTTTAATTTGCTTGTCTAGAAACGTTGATGGTACGCAAGGTCCTATGGTCCTAAATTTGGGCAAAATCTTCATCGTCCAATCAGCTACCTAGAAACAATTTGTAATCTTTAATCATTATAACCCATAAGAGTGGCTGAATTGCTAAAGAGTTACCTTGACACTTTCAATTAGCACATATTTCAATAAAAAAATTAAAAAAAAAATTGGATTGAATAGGATACTTACATCCAACCAACTGCAATACAAACATACCCTTAGTGGTAAAAGAAAATCAATAAAAATATGTTTTATAGGAGATCTTTAATTTGCAAATGATGTCTCATTCTTTATCTTAGTGACGAAATTGTGTAATGTCAATTAAAAACCACCTATATAAGATTATAAATGTTATATATGTTAATTTTTAACTGACATGACATAATTACATTGGCGTAGACAGAAAGTGAAACCTGATATAGGGACAAAGAAAATCTCACAATTAGTAGCATGTCTAGATAAGATTCTATTTTATTTAAATCAAGAATGAAGCCACAATAAACTATGCACAATAACTTCTTTCTAGTGAATTATAAAAGAGTTTGTCTAAATGATCAATGTGTTACTAACATGCATTAAAAGAAGAAAGAAAGAAATTAAAAAAAAAGCTAGAAATCCAACATTAATTTAAAAGTGAATAAAGTAACTCAAGCTGGATGTGGTAACTATACCTCTTTGTTCAACTCATAGAAGGAATTGCAGAGGATCCAATCAGCTTTGTCAATATTAGAAAACTGAGCCACTACGAAACCAAGTGTAAAACGATCATCTGCCTTTTTCAATAAGAAGAAAGAAGGCATGTCCTGATGTTGAAGTTGGGGGAGCTCTGGTAGAGAAATCACTTCCTCAGTAAGAGGAGCTTGCAGCTTTCCTAAGTGGACATGGTAGTATATGCTATTGACAACAAGGTTTTGAGTGAGAAAAGCAGCCCCAACAATTCCAAATCTCTTTGCAACATCCAAGGCCCAAGGCATGAATGGATCATATATAACACAGTCAACAGGGTACCCTGTTCTATCAAGCTTCTCAATAAGCTCTGCAAAACCCTGTTGCCCCACTTGCCAAAAACGGTCAAAATAGACCTCCGAGTTCTTTCCTGCTTCTTCAAAACCGCCATTGTCAAATCCATCAGAAATTTTCTCTAGTGCAATAGAAGGAGGCAATTGTTTCATGCTCTTGCTGAAGAAATGGGTTGTGACCAGTGTCACTCTCATCCCTTCATGTTGCAAGTGCTTGGAGAATTCAAGCATAGGATTGAGATGACCTACAGCTGGATATGGTAACACCAGACAGTGCACATTGTTGTTGGCTATGGTTTTCTTATCCATTTCTCTTTCAAACTCTCTCTCTCTCTCTCTCTCAATCAAGTGTAAGCTTACTCAGAATCAAAAGAACAATTTGGCTCTTATAGAACTTCACTTGTTGTCGCCTAGCTAGCCAAATTTTTGTAAAATGTAATTGGTGGTTTATACGGTCAATGATGAGAACAAAACTTGTGTTTTTGTCTCCTTTAATTAAGGATAATGTCTTGTTATTTCAAAATGGAGTTCGAATCCACTTTCTCCACTATTCTCATTGGCCACAAATGCAATAGCTCAAGATTTCATATGCGTCATCTGTGATGTCAACCATTTGAGGACACACTTTTTAAACGTCATCCGTGACTTCGAAAAAATAAATCCCAACACACTTTTTAAATAACACATATTTTAAAAGGTTGTTTAAATAACCAATGAGAAAGTTTGAGTTAAATAATTCATCATCTAATCACATTGGAGATAAGTGAGTTGGAAATAAATTAATAAATAAAATGTAGAAATTCCAACTCACTTATTTTCAATGTGATTCGATTAGGAGTGTTTGCGGTTCGGTTTGAACCGGTTTCGGGTGAAACCAAAAACCGATCCAATCAAAATTCATTGGTTCGGTTTTGATCGATTGGTAGCAAAAAAAAATTCCAAAACGGATCCGGTTTGGATCGGTTCGGTTAATCGGTTTCACAACTTTTTTTTGTTGGTAAATATCAATTCTACAACTTTAAATATATAGCAAACACATATGATTCACAACTTAACAATGCTTAAAAATGGCAAATCAATAACTCAATCAATGCTTAATCACAAATTTATAATTCATAATCAACAATTTAAGTACTTAACAATGTATAAATACTTAAAGTAGTATTTTTTTTTAGTACATCGGAAAGAAAAGTAGTGTTTAATATTAGTACCATTAAAAATTAATAATAGAAAACAATATTACTTTATTAAATACCTAAAAAGTCTAACATTAACAATATTTCTTCAAAACATTACTTTAATAAATACCTATATATATCTAAATATTTTATAAATAAATATACATCATCGGTTCAGTTTACCGGTTCATTGGTTTTTAATTTTTCAAACTGTGAACCGAATCATTCTTCATTGATTTTATCGGTTTGGATTGGTTTTTAACCGAATAACAAAAAAGAAAAACAATTCAATTGCTTTGGTTCAGTTCGGTTTGTTGGTTTCATCGGATCGATCTGCTCCAATCAACACCCCTAGATTGGATGGTGAGTTATTTAACCCAAAGTTTCTCATGGATAATTTAGACAACCCATTTTTTTTCCGGTCTTTTGGCCACCAGTTTCCACGGGAAAGGGGTCCTACGTGACTAATATGGCTTGAGATACCGTAGTGATGTCCCTGACAACAAAGGTATACACAACCCCATTTTAAAATTATTATTATTTAAATTTTAACTATTAACGATAAAGTAAAATGGACTTGAACAAATATTAAATGCTACATTTAATATATAAATATTATAAGAAAATAATATATATTATTATATATATTATTTTTATTATATATTATTATATATTACTATTTTATTATTATTATTATTATTATAATAATATATTACTATTATGATTCCTTTTCAATATATATATTGAAAAGGAATAATAATAAAATCAATATATATATATATATTTAATGATAAAATCAATATTAATATTCTTATTTTTGGACATTACAAATTTTCATATAAAAGTTGATAAAGATAAATAATGAATACCCTAATCCAAAGAAGAATTAAGTTGCGTAGATATCGAATTGATGTCATAGAGCACCAGAATCCCTTTTATATCTCATTTACACCTTCACATTAATAAAAATATGAGTTAGTTATAAATAATCTTATTCGTTATATTCAGTACCTTTTTTAACATTTTCAATTTCTCATATTAATCGTAACTTGAGGAAATATTTTCAATAATAATAAGTAAAATTGACTTGACATTTTCATTAATAATATTATTATGTATTTACATTAATTTAAGTTATAAATAACTTTTTTTTATTTTACTCCTTATAAAAATACATAGTGTAAAAGTTCTCAATTTCACATCAGCTGACAACTTGAGAAAAAATATTGAAAATAATAATAATAGTAATATTTTAAATTACAACTGACTTTGATCTTCACATTAATTATAAAATTAGATAGAACTTGTTTAATTGCATTTTTTGAAAACTGTATGTAGAAATTATTTTTAGAAAATCTTTTTGAAAACTGTTTGAATTAGACGTTTTCTAACATTAAAAAAATTGTAATATGAAAAACTAAAAACTGAAAAGGAAAATATATTTGAGATTTAAAAACTGAAATTGAGAACTGTTTTCGAAAACAATTTTTGAAAACAAATAAGTTTGTAAAACAGTTTTCATAAACAATTTTTAAAAACAATTTTCAGAAACAATTTTAAAAAACATTTTTCAGAATAAGAAAACAGTTTAAATGACATGTTTTCCAATATTTAGAAAACTGATATCTGAAAACTAAAAATAGAAATTGAAAACATCTTTTAGCTGTTTTGGTTTTTTAGTTTTAAAAACTGAAAAATGAGAATTGTTTTTAAAAACAGTTTTTGTAAACAGGTCTTATCAAACAGGTTTTCAGATTCTGTTTTGAAAACTGCAAACAAAGAGACTCAAAGGGCCTGTTTGATGTTTGATTGTAGTTTTCATTTTCAGTTTTATAGCAGTTTTCAGTAACAATTTTTAAGAACAGTTTTCAGAAGAAGAAAACAGTTTCAATGACATGTTTTTGAACATTTAGAAAACTGATATCTGCAAACTAAAAACTGTAACTGGTTTTGAGTTTTAAAAACTGAAAATGCACTCCAACGTCCAGATTTGACCATTCAGACACGGGACCCAATCCTCTGACCACACCAGCCTCTGGGCCGTTAGATTACTTGTCCTCAACACCCTTGGACCGTTCAACCGAGCCCCAAACCAATGGCATCGCTGACACCCCTGCACCCGATTGGACAAGTCCTTCCCCAGGGGCCCACTCAGCAGACGATCTCGTGCTCCCAACTTCCCTCGAGCCAACCAAGGCCATCCCTAATTCCACGCGCACACGCGTTCAACCCACTCCTTTGGCACAACCCGACCCGCCTCCGATTCCAGAGCACCGCGCGGATCCCAGACTTGAGGTCAAGGCTGCCTCTCAAGGGGATGGAAATGATAACAAGAAAACTGGGCCAAAACAGCACAAGAGGCCCAAACGTAACAAGCACAAGCCGTTGAAGCTAAAAGATTACTTTTGATAGTTATCATCACTTTTATTATTAAATAAATAAACAGGAGAAAAGAGATATATAATGTATCACTCCTACTGTCCGTATTTCTTTAGAAAGTAGTATTATTATTGGGCTTTAATCAAAAGTCCATATACTCATATAATATAATGTAATAATCCTTTGAATTGAATACAGAGAAAACTGAGCTTGCTCAAATTTGTCTTTTCTTTCTTATTTTCTTCTTGTAGGGTTACAGGTAGAAACCTTCTACCAGGTTCTTGAATGTTCTGAGTAATCTAATGATCTATCATAGTGGTAAAGCCGTAAGAGGAAGAAAGTCAAGAAACACAAGCTGGAATTCTTAGTACCATGGTAGGATTTCTAATTCGGTATATTTTTAAATTTGTTACGATGTGAAAGCTTTATAGACCTTATTTTAGAAGTTAATTACTTTTTTAAATTTATAGTATAGGTTGTTTCAAAAAAAAATTATGGTATAGGTAGAATACAGAAGCTAAGCATGCATAATTGGTCCACCTAGTTCAAACCACTTGTCAACAATAAGTAAGAAATAGGAGGGATTTAATCTCCCTTATTATAGAGCTATTATACAGGTGTCTAACTCCAAATACATGAATATGAGAGCATGTCTTCATTCACCAAGCATAGGCACACAGGAAGGAAGGACTCGCCAAAAAGTGAACACTCCTCACTAGACCATGATTCAGTGCATGTTTTCATGTAAAATGAAACAAGCTATTCACAAATGATTCAGTGCATGTTTTCATATATGAAACAAGCTATTCACAAACTCTGTAATATATATAAAAGAACTTCCACCCTCACCAACAGCTCTTGAAGCCAAATTCTTCAATTGCATGGCATTGCTCTTAATCTCCGTTCCTTTCTCACTATCCATTATTTTTAATATACAATGCTTCAATGCATCTCTTCTCACAATTTGTTTGTCATCAAGTGGAGCTCTGATTCCAGTTTTCCAAACATCTACAATAAGCTTTGCATTGGTTCCTTGGTCGGACCATTGTGGCATTGCAATAGTAGGAACTCCTAAGCTCAAAGCTTCCAATGTAGAGTTCCATCCACAATGTGTTACAAAGCACCCTATAGCCTCATGTGCTAGAACTTTTAGCTGGGAACACCATGTCACTACCAAGCCTAGCTTTTTCTGATTTCTTTTCAAAGTCTTTTGGGATCTTGGTCTCTTCAGAAGCTCGAATTACCCATAAGAAGTAACTTCCACTATCTCTCAAGCCATAAGCTATTTCCTCTGTTTGCTCTTCATTGAGTTTAACCATACTCCCAAAAGAAACATAAACAACAGACCCTTTTGGCTTATCATTTAGCCATGTTATACAATATTTTTCACTTGTAAATTCCCTTACACCGTATTCTTCATCACCTTGAATTCGCTTGTCTAAAAACATTGATGGTATGCAAGGTCCTATGGTCCTAAATTTAGACCAAATCATCATTGTCCAATTAGCCATCTTCAAGGAATTTCAGGCCATTAACCATGATTAGTGTAGAATTGTTTTGAGGCATGAAAGCATAAAAGAAACCCAAAACAATGTGGAGGAATAGTGTGAGTGTCCTAATGCAAAATGAGGATTCAAGGTGTACTTAATTAGCTAAATAGTTTAATTAAGTGCTTAGTAGTGTTTATCCGATCAACACTTATTATTAATCATATGTTAATATGACAAACTTATTGAAACAAACTCAGCCTATTTTAATTTTATAAAAAACTCAGCATATGTTATGGCATGGGTAGACTAATTAGAAAAAAATGTTTAGAGGATAAAAATGGTGACATTTTAATTTTTATACGCTAATGTGATTAGTTTTTTTTCTTTCCCTAAGGACTAATTTGACGACATCTTGAGATTTTGAAAACTAAGTGAAGGTTTACCCATAATTAAATAGTGGAATGCATCTTTTTTTTTGAAATATAATTTCATGAGGTCATGTGTCAAACTTTTATGAAAATTTATAAAACAACAGATTAATAATTATAATCGGAAAACCTCATTAGGAAAAGAAGGGAAAAAGGAAAAGCAAAAATAAAAAAATTTGTTGCAGATACGTGTATGTGTGTGCATGAATGTTCACATAAAAATTAGGAGGAGATCGAGAGATATTAAGACTAAGTGAAAGATATATATTATCTTAATGATTTAATTTGTATGTAGTAATACTGTAAATAGTCTTATACATATTAGGATGGATATTGCGAAACGTCTCTCTCTGAAGGAGAAAGTGCTCATGCTACCAACATAAGCTGCCGCCGCCGGACGGGGGTAAAGGGCCACCTTCCCTTCGAGATACACTCATGGGAGGGCTCGAGAATCTGTCTCCAATGGAACACGAAGACCTCTAGAGTACAAGCAAAATGAAAGTGACTTATGTCAATGGCAATCTGCAGCTGCCCAAGCTGTACGTGGATGGATCTGTGATTGAAAGCATGTTCTGCCCGTGGAAAGATGCTCTGGTCGTAAGTCTTTTGGGGAAAAGGATTGGCTTTCGATTGATGAAGACTAAACTGAGTAATATGTGGAGGCTACCAGGGGACTTTGAGCTTCTGGACGTAGATAATGGCTTCTTCATGGTGAAGTTTGACAGGGAGGAAGATAAGAGGAAGGTGATGGAAGGGGGGCCCTGGATGGTCTTTGACCAATATCTGGCTGTTGCACCTTGGAATAGAAACTTTATTGGTCCGATGGCAAAGGTGACTTCAACATTGGTTTGGGTTCGAATACTAGGTCTGAATGTAACTTTATATAATGATAGTTTCTTCATGTCGATGGCAAGGCTTAGTGGCAAGCATGTGAAGGTAGACAACAATACTCTCAAGGCTGAAATGGGTCGTTTTTCCAGGATATGTGTCGAGATTGATCTCACAAAGCCATTGGTGGGCAAGTTTTGCTTTGAGGGATACTGGTGTAAGGTGGAATACGAGGGACTTCACATCATATGTGCCAAATGTGGCTGTTACGACCACCACAACATGGATTGTGCCATGGAACTGCCGGTATCGGAGACACAGAAGTATAGTGAGGAATTGGTGAAGGTGCGAATAGTCAGGCCATGATTGAGGACACTGTGGCGGGAGTTACGACAATCAATGAGCCAAATAATGAGGCCATCATTGAAATGGATCCAACAATCTTGGAAGTAGAAGGAGATTGGATGGTGGTGAAAAACAGGAAAAAGAATAAAAGCCCTAACTTCCAGCATAAAAATCCGCTAGTGGGAGGTGGGGCCCAGGAATCTTGGAAACCTCATGATGGGGTTGGTTTTGCTGCTGGGACTGCGAGGACTACTTTAAAATCAAAAGCAACCAATAAAAAGAAACATGATGTTGAGGTTGTTACTAGAGGGAAACATGTAGCAGCTTCGTTAACCAATAAAACTGTTCACTCTCAGCAGAACATTGGTACCAAAACCCATGATTCTACTACCAAACTGAGTGGAGAGATTCCTTCTCGTAAGGCTTCGCAGACAAGGGAACAACCCCAGGGGAGGAACAATTGTGGCGCGTCTGCTAGTACAGTCCCTCAAGCCACTACTCCTTCTCGAGGAGAAGGCCAAGTCTCGTGGCAACTTACGGCGGCCATCAGCACGACAGATTTCATAAAGTTGCATGACAAGTTTGAAGGTACGATGAAGACAGTGGGGGTGTACCAAGGAGAACCTCCTGATAACGTATGATGACTTCTTGTCCCTCACTCCCCTCTTAGTTCTTAACTATGTTAGACACAACTAAGTTGAATGTCCTAGCTTGGAATGTAAGGGGGGCTGCCAATGCATCCAGCAAGAGAAACCTCAAGGAGGTGGTGAGAATACATAAACCTGATGGGTGCTTTCTTTTTGAAACTCATGTTCAGTTTCGGTGTCTAGAGTCCTTCTAGGCTCAGCAAGGATACAAACCTTTGGCGATTGAGGAGGCCTAAGGTCAATCAGGGGGTATTTGGGCCTTAGAGCTGATTGCTCTTCCACTTACTATTGACCAGGTCTCAATTCATCAACAAGCATTGAGTCTAAGGTTTCGTTCTGCCTCGGCAAGCTGGGTGTGCATAGGTGTTTATGCGAGTTCGATTCCGACCCTAAGGCATCAGCTTTGGGAACATTTGCGGCAGGTGGAGCAGAATGTTCAAGGTCTGTGGGCAGTGATAGGGGACTTCAATGACATTGCGACTGCGTCAGAATAGAGAGGAGGGTCTTTCATACCAGTGAGAGCTCGAGCTTTTGTTTATGGCTATGAGTCGTGTGGGCTGTTGGACCTAGGTTCCTTTGGGCTCTCTTTACGTGGTACCGTCATGCTCAAGGAAGAGCACCTATTCATCGCAGATTGGATCGTGCTCTGGAAAACCTCCATTGGAGGGTTGGCTTTTCGGATGGACCAATTGAGGTGCTTCCGAGGATGCACTCTGACCATAGTCCCCTTCTCCTGCGTTGTTCTCCTCCTCTGGCCGAGATTGCTAACAAACCGTTTAGGTTTAAGGCAGCTTGGATGGATCATCCCCAGTACCCCGAGGTGGTAAGTGGAGCTTGGAATAAGGGGTCTCACAGTTATGTGGCTTCGTTAGCTTTAGTTCGGGAGAATTCCTTAATCTTTAATAAAGAGGTTTTTGGAAATATCTTTCGGCGTAAATGGCGTGTGGCGGAGCAGTTGAGACGAGTCTAGGAACAACTTGAGCATGTGGATTTCGCTTTTCTCCTTCGACGGCTAAGGGAGCTTCGGAAAGATCAAGAGGAAGTGCTAGCTCATGAGGAAGTGTTGTGGTACCAAAAGTCACAGGAGAAGTGGGTGCGATTTGGAGATCGCAACACTTCATATTTTTATGCACAAACGATCATCCGACGTCGGCGTAACCATATTCAAAGGTTGGAGTTGTCAGATGGTACATGGTGCACGGAGAGTGAGGGGCTTAAGGGTGAAGCTCAGCGGTTCTTCATCGATCTTTTTGTTTCTTAAGAGGATGTTGATGTTACGTGTGCTCACACCCCATCCACTTCGGTGCTACCGGAGAGGGCTAGGATTGAGCTGACTCGCACAGTTTCAATGGTGGAGGTCTCCTCTGCCATTCACCAAATGGGATCTTTTAAAGCTCCATGCCCCGATGGCTTCCAAGCTTGTTTTTATAAGCGTTGTTGGGAGGTGGTAGGTGAGTCGGTTTTTAACTTTGTGGCTGTGGCTTTTCAGACTAGAAGCTTTGATCCCAGCATTGCAGAGACTTTTATAGTTCTCATTCCAAAGGTTGATAACCCGAGGAGTTGTAAAGAGTAGAGACCGATGACCTTGTGCAATGTAAGTCATAAGCTAATCACTAAAATTCTGGTGAACCGACTTCGTCCCTTTTGGGAAATTTAGTGAGCCCGTTCCATAGTAGTTTTATACCAGCTCGGGGCACCAGGGATAATGCCATTATTCTTCAGGAGGTGGTGCATTCTAAGATGAAGACGCGTCGTCGGGAAGGAGATTTGATTTTCAAACTCGACTTAGAGAAGGCTTATGATCGGGTGGATTGGAGGTTCCTTGAGGATTCTCTGCGAGTCTTTGGCTTTCCCGAATCTTGTGTGCGTCTGATTATGTTTTGTGTGATGTCTGCGCAATTTTCTGTGCTCTGGAATGGGCATAGACTTCCTCATTTCCAGCCTAAGCGAGGACTCAGACAAGGGGACCCTCTCTCCCCCTACTCAGACAAGAGAGGTTAATGCGGGACGTTGGCTTTCGGTCACGGTGGCGGGCTCTAGTTTTCAGTTATCCCATCTCATGTTTGCGGATGATCTACTTCTTCTTACCAGGGCATCAGAACACCAGGTGGAAGTTATGAGGGATACTCTTGCGAAGTTTTGCAAGGTGTCTGGTATGAAGGTGAATGTAGCTAAATCTAGAGTTTTGGGGCAGAGAAATATCCAGAACACGCTAAAGGAGAGAGTGGTTTCCATCACTAGCATCCAGTTCACGCAAGAGATTGGTAAATACTTGGATTTTCCAATTTTTTGCAAGAGGATGACTAAACATGACTTTTAATTTATGATTGATAGGATTAATATTAGAATCTCCTATTGGAAGAACCAGCTTCTTAACCGTGCAGGGAGACTCACCTTGGCTCAATCGGTGTTATCGTCCACGCATACCTATGACATGCAGAATTTGTGGGTGGCACAGGGAGTGTGTGATACAATTGATGCCACTATTAGGAGATTTGTGTGGAAGGGGACTACTGACCGTGGCCTACACATGGTGAGTTGGGACACCATAGCTCCACCACGAGCAGCTGGAGGTCTTGGGTTGAGGTTGGCTTGTGAGCATAACACAGCTCTACTGGGTAAAAATGTGTGGCAGATATGCAAGGAGGAACCAAAACCATGGGTGGCTTTACTCTACAGCAAATATGAGGTGAATGGAAATGTTATGGAGGCTACTTTCACTAGGGGGTCAATGGTGTGGCGGTCCATCATGAAGACGGTGGAAGAGCTTCGGGATAGTTTTCATTTCAAGCTGGGAAACTGGCTCTCATTTTTCTGGTTCCAAAAGTGGTTGAGGAATGTTAATCTTTGTGATATGGTCTTGGCGGTGGATATCCATGACTTAGATGCTAGAATTTATGATGTGACTGCCATGGGTGGAGGATGGGATTTTTCCAAGCTATATACAGTTTTGCCACAACAAGTTCAGGAGGAAATTCAAAAGATGTCGGTTCTTCTGCATGAAGATGTTCACGACTACATTGTGTGGGGCGGGGATGTCTCCGGCGAGTATACGACGAGGTCTGGATACCGTAGGATCAGTGAGCGAGCAAGTGCTTTGACGGTGGCGAGCCCGCAACAAGAATGGACATGGCTACATCACCGTTGTGTGGGAGATGCCACTTGTACTTGGAAACTTCGACCCATTGCCTGCGAGACTGCTTCTACACCCAACGAATTTGGAGGAAATTGGGTCTGGATGTCATGGCGGCTCCAGGAGCAAGTGCAGAGTCCATAGAGTGGCTGCAACAACGAATCTATCATGATGAACCTCTTACCTTGGCTGTGATGTGCGGAATTTGGATGTCGAGGAATAAAGCAGTGCATGATCAGCATGTGATGCCGGAGAGTGCAGTGTTTGATTGGACCATGAGCTTGAAGGAGATGTTCAAGTGCGGGTGGGGTACCAAGGTGCCACAGCGTCCGGTTCGCGAGGTGGCGTGGACGTCGCCGGGGGAGAACGAGGTGGCGGTTAACTGTGATGGAAGTAAGGGAGCAGAGCTTAATAGCAGTGGATTTGGAGGCTGCTTGAGAGATAGGCATGGGAAATGGTTGGTGGGTTTTCTGGGGTTTGGTCATGATGCTTCTGTCTTGGCTATGGAGCTCATGGCGGTGTATCGAGGGCTTCAGCTGGCTTGGGATGAGGGGTACCGTCGAGTTGTTTGTTTCTCCGAATCGTTGCTTGCCGTCTCTTTGATCAGGAGCCCACCAACGGCTTTCCATGAGAATGCATGGTGATTGAAAGCATTTGTGATCTTCTCAAGCGTAGGTGGGAGGTTCGTTTGTTAAATACTCTTCGAGAAGGCAATTCTTGTGCTGATTTTATGGCTAAGACGGGTGCTAGCTAGGCAGCAGCTCCCGTTCCTTCCTGTGAGAACTCCGCCTGTGGAGCTTGAGCCGCTGCTTTTGAGGGATGCGCTAGGGACCTCATTCATTAGGACTTAGCGGTTTTTGTTTTTTTGTCTTTGTTGCTTGTGTAAAAAAAATACATACATTCAATCACATCTTTTAAATTTTTATTTTAAATAATTTTAGATTTAAATTTAATTACGATATAATAGATGAATTCTAATTAGATATCAATGTTAAACTTTTTTAGACTAGTGATGATTAAACTTTTATGTTAAATCGGTTTTTAACTCCCCATTTTCTAGTCAGATTTCATTTTGGTCAAAGCCAATTAATTTGTATGGTTCTAAATCTATTTTAACAAATAATTTTGGTTTTGATTCCTAACCAGTATCACACTATTAGCTGATGATGTGACTGATTGAGGGTCACAAAACAATTATTATGTTTCAGAAAGTAATCTTATCTGATATATTCTCATGTTTGACTTTGATGACTAGCTCAATTAATAATTTCACGTTACAATGAACTTAACAATAAAATACATAGGCCATGCAATTATTTTGGAAATGTGACAGGGATGGCCATACAATTAATTTACTAATTTTAACAACTATCATTATTCTATTAAAAAAAATTGAAAACGTGACAATACAGATGTAACCCTCCTAATAATATTAAAAGTCTAATAATTGGGAAATTCTCCTAATAAAAAGCATTACAAAATATATGGTCGATGAATCTGGCATTCTTCACACTTTAGTCTTAAACAATCTCTTACGTGAGAGATTTGTTAGAAATAATAATATAAAACTATTCATGTGATTCATTATCAACAATGTGTTTCAGATGATTTGTTGTTTCGCATCTCCGTTAGACATTAATCGTTTTATATAGCGGATATCAAAATAAGATTATTTCTTGCAATTATGGACTAAACCCATAAAAATTAGACTGCATGCAGTAAAAATTCATCAAGATATATGATTGAAATAGAGGGATATAGGTGGATGAAAGGTAGATGTAATCTCTAAAAATAAGGAATGACGTTACAATATAGCTATTTACCTGTTTTTCCAGGTCGTAGCAGGAATTGCATAGGATCCAATCAGCTTTGTCAATGTTAGAAAACTGAGCCACTACTAAATCAAGTAGAAGTGGATCATCTTCTTCATTGCTAAAGATGAAAGAAGGCATGTCCTGATGTTGAAGTTGGGGGAGCTCTGGTAGAGAAATCACTTCCTCAGTAAGAGGAGCTTGCAGCTTTCCCAAGTGGACATGGTAGTATATGCTATTGACAACAAGGTTTTGAGTGAGAAAAGCAGCCCCAGCAATTCCAAATCTCTTTGCAACATCCAAGGCCCAAGGCATGAATGGATCATAGATAACACAATCAACAGGGTACCCTGTTCTATCAAGCTTCTTAATAAGCTCTGTAAAACTCTGTGGCCCCACTTGCCAAAATCGATCTAAATAGACTTTGAAGCTCTTTGCTTCTCCAAAACCGCCACTATCAAACCCATCTGAAATGGTTTCCAGTGAAATAGAAGGTGGCAATTCTTGCAATTTGTTCCTATAGAAACGTGTGCTGACCAGTGTTATTCTCACCCCTTCAAGTTGCAAAAGCTTGGAGAATTGAAGCATGGGATTAATATGACCTGCACCTGGATATGGTAGGATAAGACAGTGCACTTTCTTGGCCATGCTTTTCTTCTCCATTTCACTTGCAATTTTTCTCTAGCTCGTTGAGAGAGAGAGAGAGAGAGAAGGGTCAGGTTAATTAAATTAAATCACAACGAAAGGACAATTTGTAGATACTATATTGGGAACAAGTTAGGTGTGGCCATGCATTAAAGAACTTAGTCCTTCTTGACCTGGATGGGATTTTGATATTTAATTGGTTGGGATTCATTGACATGTAATTTTTTTTCTAGTACTCTATTTTCTTTTCGAATTATAGTAGCGTTTGATAGACACAAGAGGATGGAATAGAGCAGAACATATGAGTTTCGTTATGTTTTTTATACTGTTAAGATGAAATAGAACAATACATAAAGAACTCTTGAAACTTAATACTTTGATTCTGTGAAAAATGTGGAATCAAAGAGAAACAACTAGAAATACTTTTACACTAAAACTTACCCTAGATTTGTTCACCACACACTTTTCTATTTTTTTTTATCTAGTTGTCTTTCATTTGGACTTTCATTATCTACATACGAATAATTATTGATTTACACCTCAAAATGAGATGGAAAGAGGTGGAGGAGGAGAGAGATATGAAGAAAAGAAAAAGTAAGAGACATAAAGTATAAAATGTTATAAGTGATAAGAGGAGAGAGATAGAAATAAAAATAAGTGGAAATGAAGTTTATAAAAAAAGGAGGTGTGTTTTTTTCTTTGATAGACAAATGTTAGTAAATTAATCTCTCCCCGGGTTCGAACTCAGGATCCTTCATCATTCATCTCACCTAACTCTTATGTTCCTAATTCTTATCACTTAAACTACATTTCACCCTACCCAAAAAAAGAGGTGTGTATATATCATTGTTGATCTACGTACACCATTTCTATTTCTCCATGTGAGCATGCTCTACGCACCTTTACGGATAGTAAAAAACCGAATTAATCCTTTCTTTCACGTGCCCTCTTAGTCAACTTGTTGCTTAATATGTTTTTTTATACTCAATGAAGAATATATTGAATAGAAGTTCACGTTACTTCACCCTTATACTTTGATTGACATGATGAAAACATATATCAATGAGACAATCAAGTTGATAAGGAATGAGTCAATCGTAATACTATAGTTTTAATTATTACCATTCATGACCATTATTGACTATTGAACTTAATGGTTATTAAGTCGATGAAACAAAACAGTTGGGGGATTCGGTTGATCCTGATTTAATTCCTCCTTCTTTATGTTCTTCGGTTATCTTTTTGGGCAATATTTTGTAAATGCTTCACTGTGTTTTGTCTTGAGTGCATGAGTTAAAACGTAGTTAAAACGTAGTTGTGATAATTTTAGGGGCAAAACCAGTAGTTGAAATTTGCTCTAGAGTCCACCAAAATTTTTGCTCCAGAACAGTAACTTGTCATAGCACAACATCTCAATCTCTTCTAATTTACAATAACCTGCACCTGGATATGGTAGGATAAGGCAGTGCTTGGCCATGCTTTTCTTCTCCAATTCTCTCTTGCACGTTGAGAGAGAGAAAAGAAGGGTCAGGTTATTTAAAATCACAACGAAGGACAATTTGTAGACACTGTATTGTGAAAAAGTTAGGTGTGGCCATTAAAGATACTGTATTAATTGTAAAAAATTAAAGTTATGGGTGTTGCCATTAATAAATTTTGTGAAGCTTTGCAGCAAAAGTCTCAAGATATTTTGAATGTTATGTGTCTGATTTTTAGCACAAAATCATTAATTTAAAAGTTAAGAAATTTTGGTTGGAATTCTTTCATAGAAAATGTTACATATCTTTTTGTAATAGCCAAAACTATTGAAATTCCTAACATGAGCTATTTATTATTTGACATAATTCGATCTCGACATAAAAAAATATGTGACAGTGGAGCACCGTTATCATGTAGATGTATTGGATACTGTCATAGACTATCAGCTGAAAGAATTGAATAGTAAATTCAGTGAGCAAATAATCGAGCTTCTTATATTGAGCACATCTCTAGATCCAAAAGATACATTCAAGTTATTTAATGCTGGATATATCTGCAGCCGTGTTGAGAAATTTGATTCTATGTATTTTGCTCAACAAGAAATGATTCAACTAGAATATGAATTGAAACATTATGAGATTGATGTGCTTAAAGATGTCAATTTTCAGAACTTGTCCACTATTGGTGAATTGTGTTAAAAGTTGGTTGAAAATGGTAAGTCAATAGTAAGCTCGGCTAGTATTTCAGTGCTTGTGAACGGTAGCCCGAGTATGGAATTCAAGATGGAGAGGGGTCTTAGACAAGGGGATCCGTTGGCTCCGTTGCTTTTCCTTATCGTGGCCGAAGGCCTCAATGGTATGTTCCAACAAGCAATCTGTGATGGTCAGTATAAGGGGTATAAATTTGGGTCCTCAAATGAAGTGGGGGTTTCCATGCTTCAATTTGCGGATGATACACTTTTCTTTGGAGAAGCGACAATTCAGAATGCTCTAACAATTAAAAGTGCTCTAAGATGCTTTGAAATGGTTTCGGGCTTGAAGATAAATTTTCACAAAAGTAAGCTCGCATGCATCGAGATTATGGAACGGGAAACTAGGAGGTTGGCTGACCTTTTGAATTGTCGGATCATGAAGGTCCCTTTTACCTATTTAGGATTGCCGGTGGGAGGTAATCCGAGGAGGATTGGCTTTTGGGACCCTGTGGTTGCTAAGCTCAGAGGAAGGCTCTCACAATGGAGGCAAAAGTCTCTTTCTTTTGGAGGCCGGATTACTTTGATCATGAGTGTTCTTTCGGCTCTCCCGCTCTTCTATTTGTCTTTCTACAAGATGCCACAAGGAGTTCTCAACAAATGTAAAAAGATAATGAGGGCTTTTCTTTGGGGAGGACCGGAGGGTGGGAACAAAGTGGCTTGGGTTAAATGGGACATAGTTTGCAAACCAAAGGAGCTTGGAGGATTGGGATTGAGAGACTGGAGCGATTTCAACAAAGCTCTTTTAGGGAAATGGAGATGGAGGATCCTCAATGAGACAAAGAGTTTATGGGTTCGTGTGCTTAGAGCAAAATACTCTATCCCCGTTCCGAATAATCATGTGGGTGTTGAAGGCAGATTTTCACCTTGGTGGAAGGATATACTACACACCTGTTTTGGGAATGATGATGGTGCTTGGTTTGATCTAAACCTGAATCTGAGGATGGGAGAAGGAAGAATGGTGAGATTTTGGCATGACATTTGGGCGGGTCAAGAACGGCTCAAAGACAAATTTACGAGGCTTTTTCATCTTTCTACGCAGCAACAAGCAACTGTTTTTGCTATGGGATTTTGGGACAATGGAAGCTGGACATGGTCGTTCCAATGGCGCAGAACAATCTTGCCAAGAGAGGAGGAAACGATGCAGGAATTTCTCTCCTTCTTACATCAAGTCACTCTAGTTGAAGGACGAATTGATAAATGGATATGGAAGGCGGCTGAGGAGGGCTCATACACAGTAAAATCTGCTTTTGAAGTGATGCAAGACTTAGAGTTAGAGGAACCGATTCCGGTGTTCCTTGAATTATGGAAAGGGGCAGCACCTTCCAACGTGCTAGCTTTCGGGTGGCGAGTTTTTTGGGGCCGGGTGCAAACAAAAGTAAACTTGCAAAGAAGGGGGATTATTACAAATGGGGAGAATACCTCCTGTGCTTTTTGTCAGGAGACGGAAGAGTCCCTAATCCACCTCCTCCTCTTGTGCCCTTTTTCTCACCAAGTGTGGTCCTTATGTTACCGATGGCTAGGAGTTCTGACTGCACTTCCAGATTGTGTTTCAGTGCATTTCTTGCAGTTTGGCAATGATTTTCGCACACTAAAACAGCAGGGCCTGATGAAGACAGTTTGGCTAGCAATAGCATGGTCGTTATGGTTACATAGGAACAAAATTGTGTTTAAGAATGATCACAAGGATGCAACAGTTGTTATAGAGTTAGCTCAAATGAGAGCTTGGAATTGGATAAGGGTGAGAAACAAGAACTTCAATTATTCAATTTATGACTGGATCTCACAACCGAGATTGTGCTTGGAGAACCTGTGATCTCAGACTTGGATTGAGGGCTGTGGTTTTGATGATGTGTGTGCCTCTTTGCCGTCATATGAAGGAGCAAGTGTGGTATTGTTTTGCTGTTTTTTGAGTCACAACATCTGGTCTTATGTTGCTGTTTTTTCCGCCCTGTTGATTGTGATATCAGAAGCAGTTTTAGATTTTGTCTTTAGGCTCTCAGTGAGTGGAATTAGGTACTGTAGGTATTTATTTAGAGGTAACTTGTGAATATGTCTTTGTGTCTTTTGATTCCTTGGTTTTGACATGTTGCAACTGGTTTGGAGTACACCTAGTACTCCTATATTAATACATCTTTTATTTGCTGATCAAACAAAAAAAAATAGTTTATCCTTTACTTGATAGATTGTTGTGACTTGTTTGAACTCTTCCTGTGCCAATGACAACCACTGAATGTACCTTCTCAACTATGAAAGTTATAAAAACAAAGTTACACAACAGGTCGAAAGATGATTTTCTCGCCAATTACATGATTGTTTACATTGAAAAGAAAATAGCTGAAAAGTTTACCACATACTCCCTCCGTTCCTGATCTTTTGTTGTTTAAGGTTATGCACATTGTTTAAGAGTGCAATCATTGATATATTTATTGACATAAACACCCCTATTTAATGTTGAAAAAAAGTGAAGAGAGAGACTAATAGTTATTGGTTAAGAAATTTACTATGATTTTGATTGGTGAAGATAAGAGGTGGTATGTGGGAGATGTAGTATTGAATGAGGGTATACATGGAATACATTGAGAAAAAATGCATTGGGTGTGTAAAACAACAAAAGTTTTGGAATTTAGGCAAAAAGTTAAAACAACAAAAGATCATGAACGGAGGAGGGAGTATATGATAATTGATGATTTTTACTTAATGAAAACACGTCGAGCACAACTTCATGTTCCAATTGTCAAGGTATATGTTTGATCTTATTATGTGTTTGACAATATTAACTATGAATATAATTGATGTAAATTGTTTGTACCTTGCACTTTTGCAGGTTTAATCTTCATCTGGAATGTAAGGATACTTCGGCGCTCTAATTTTTTGGTCATGAAGAGACATCTCCTTAGTTCTTGGTCATGATATGCTACTTTCCTACTACTTTTTTAGAAGGCGCGTTGTTTCTTTCTAATTTATGCTATTTTTGTTGTTGATCAGTTGATGCTTATATAATGTTTAGAATCTCTTGTACTTTAATCATTCATTGCTTATAAAATATAGGACTCACATCAACTTTTTTTTTTTTTGCACATATCAATATGTGAAAGTTTTAAAGTTTTTATAAATCACATGATAATCTTAGATCTTGGCTTATATGTCAAAATCTTGACTCCGCCATGTACTTATCATTTTCTTGTTTCGATGAGATGCTACAGGTGGTTGAGGCTCGAGATTGTTTTGCCACACAGTTGCAAGTTGCGCTTTAGTCAACATGGGCTTGAAGGAAATAAAAGCAAAAGACCAAGGTGGTTGCTAGCGTGGTGTGCAGGTATGTGGTCTCTTTAGTTATCAAGAAACGATGTGATCTTTAAGCAAGCCGGATGTGATGAGGAAAATGTGTTTGAATCAATAAAATTCAGGGCATGGATCGGAGTTGGCTAAGAGGCAAGATAAAGGGATTCAAATTATCACAAATTGTGTCTTGAAGGGATACCATGAATGAAGAGGAAAATTTCTTAGTGCTTTATGTAGAGCTTGGTAGGAATCGGGAGCCGCACATATATATAACTCTAGAGAGTTTATAGGTGCATACTTGGGTGCCCATAAATTCAAATGAGTGTAGGCTACAGGAGTGAGGTGTACCAATAATGTGTGGACACTTAATATGACAAGTGCTGACTAGATCCTTATTTATACTATTCATGGTATGACCCCAGTTGAATTATAGCTTACAAAATATGCCCTCCCACTTTTTAATAATTATGTATGTAAAATTATGTTTTAGCACTATTAATATGACTTTTAACCATGTATTGAAATTAGGGTGGCTGAACTTCCATCAAATTGGTGGCTTGTTCTCTGTCGTTCTTCCCTGTGTGCTAGCTGTGAAGCTTCGTTCTTCCCTTTGTGCTTCGTTCTTCCTTGTGTAGGCCGTCTTCTTCCTTGTGCTCGCATTCAGGGAAAATTTTCACTCCTCGTTTGAGTTGTTTCATTGACATGATTTGGATTAAACTGGATATCTTAATTATTGTGATTTGGGGAAATGTTGAAACCCTAATTGTTAGGATTTAGGGAAATTCGTATTTGAGGAAATTTTGAAACCCTAATTTGATTGTTGGTATCTCTATTACTTCAGTTTTGGTAGATAAGATGTCACAGTTATTTAGTTTTTCAACCAGTGTCTGAGGTCTGGATTGGGCGTGTTTTGCTTTGCACTCTCGGCTTGGAAAAGATGGCTTGAGGCATTGAACAATGAATCTGTTTTTCACCTGCTTTTCTTTTGGCTTTAGTGGGGATGGCTTCATGTTTTAACAACAAACTTAGTCTACTAGTTTTCTATCTATTTTGTTGTTCCTGTGTTGAAATTTCAGCTTCATGACCAGGTGTCTGTACATATTCCAGTATGGGTTCTTCCCCAAAAACTGATTTGATGAAAACCGGTTCTTATGCAAAAAAATGATTTTGGTGAAAACTGGTTTGTATGCTAAAATTGGATGTTGAATGAGTTAAAAATTTCCCCCAAACATTAGGACTGAATTTGAAAAAATAGAAGGTTTTGGGGTTAGTTTATAACTACAATAAATCTAAAGGGTTGATTCAGAGTTTCAAGAAATTCATAATATAATTAATAAATGATTCAAGTGTAATTTTCCTACTAGTACATGTCACTCCTGTATTTGACCCAGGATTTTTTTGCTTGTACCAGAGGAATTGCCGAGTTTATACTTGTATTGATTTGCTAAAGGGATAGATAAAGTGGCTGGTGTGGGTCCTGGTTAGAAATTTTTTTCTTACAAAGTTATATATATATAGAGGTTACTGCGCTTTTATCCGTTCTTACTTTTAGGTTACGTTGGAAACATTACCCACAACTATATGTACAAACTCCTTATAAAGTACCGACATTTATAGATTGTTAGGTGACCAAATGGTGAGCTTTGTTGCCAAAATGATTGTTCACACTAGTTTACCGACGACCATAGCTGCCGGTAACTTCCATGCTTAAATTTCCCATCACGTAACCCACACCACTCACATAGTTTTTTCTTAGAAATAGAAATTCCCGATGGCTAGGTCATTGGTAATGACACTTATGGCTGACAAAATCAAAGCCGTCGGTAAAAAACGATGGTAACCGGTCAATTTCTTGTAGTGTTCTTTCTTAATCATAAAACAACCAACAGTTACATCTTTCAGCACTATAAATAGATTTTTTTTTGGAAAGCAGCACTATAAATAGATAATCTGACATAAGAAGGAAATATTCATTTGATGAAGAATTAATTTTTTATTCAGTGCATATTTTCACGCATTAGTCAAGCTGTTCACAAATTCTGTAATGTTTTTATAAGAACTTCCTCCCTCACCAGTTGCTCCTGCAACCAAAGTCTTAAACTGCATAGCATTGCTTTTAATCTCTTTGCCTTTTTCACTCTCCATTATTTTGAATATACAATGGTTCAATGCTTCTCTTCTCACAATTTTTTTTTCATCAAGTGGGGCTCTGATTCCAGTTTTCCACACATCTGCAATATGCTTGGCATTGGTGCATTGGTCTGACCACCCTGGCATTGCAATAGTAGGAACTCCTAAGCTCAAAGCTTCCAATGTAGAGTTCCATCCACAATGTGTTACAAAGCACCCTATAGCCTCATGTGCAAGAACTTTGAGCTGGGAGCACCATGTCACTACCAAGCCTTTTTCTGATTTCTTTTCAAAGTCTTTTGGGATCTTAGTCTGTTCAGAGTCTCTGACTACCCATAAGAAGTAACTTCCACTATCTCTCAAGCCATAGGCAATTTCCTCTGTTTGCTCCTCATTGAGTATAGCCATACTCCCAAAAGAAACATAAACAACAGAACCTTTTGGCTTATTATTTAGCCATGTAATGCATTCTACAATTGTGAACTCCCCAACCCCGTAATCTTCATCTTCTTTGATTCTCTTGTCTAGAATCATTGATGGTATGCAAGGTCCAATGGTCCTAAATTTGGACCAAATCATCATTGTCCAATCAGCCACCTGCAAGGGATTTCACAGCACTAACCATGACTTATTTGGAAAATTTATTGAGGTATGGAAAAAAAAGGAAATCCACAAGTGTGAGTGCCCCATAGGCTGGGCTTGAGAATTAAATTTTAGTCTTCTAAAAAAAAAATGGTCACATTAGCATTCTAAGAAATTTTCATTAAATTTTTCATTAATAGATATAAAATTTTCATCAAACTAATTTCTTCTTATCATTATTTAGTCTTCCACATGCACAACTATAATGATAACTGCGTGTGGTAGTAGCCGGCCATGGATACCCAGAAGTCGGCCTCAACAATTCTCCCTAACTTGCCACTAGCACTCTTCCTAGTAGTTTGGAGGTTTTTTTTTTTTCTCTTTGCTACCATTTTTCGTAAAAAAAGGAAAACTTTGCAAGGGACTAATTTGATGACATCTTAATATTTTGAGAACCTAAGTGAAGATTTACACGTAATTAAATAGTAAAATGCGTTATTATTTTGAAATTTTACGTGAACACATATAAAGTTTTAGAGCAATAATTTATAAGTATTTATATAACTCTAGCTAAATAAAATAATAAGTTGAGATTAAATTTGATCATTTAAAAAACATTACAATAGGAAACCTCAAGGGAGAAAGAAGAGGAAAATGCAATAAATGTTGTGGTTACACATAATACATATATTATTGGGTGACAAGTGGATTGGATCTTATATATTTAACCTAAAACCTAAGGTATTGGGTGTATATATGAGTCTTCTCACTTATAAAGTGTTCAACACTGACTTTTTTTTTTTTTTTTTTAAATGTGAGACTTATTTAAACTTGATATCCCAACAATCTCCTTCTCAAGTGTAAGTCTATCTCAAGCGCAAACCTCCAACTTTTGTTGGTTTGCATCAACGGGACTCACAGTCTGACCATCATTGATATGAAGACTTTTAACACAAGGAGATAATGAGTTGTCACCATGGTCAAATCAACCATTAGTTATGATACCAAAGTTGGGCAGCGAAAGGCTTAAAATTCTGAGGGGTTTCCACATTAGCCTAAAGAGTAAATCACAATTGATTGAACACTATAATCTTTCACCCAAAACTTTAATTTTTTGGGTGTATGAGATCTCTCACTTATAAAGAACTCAACTCTTTTTTTTTGGCTTAATTGCAATTTTAGTCCCTGACATTTATCAAAACCACGATTTTAGTCCCTCACATAATTTAATTACAAGAATAGTCCCTCACGTTCCCTCCCGTTTGCAACGTTAGTCCTTCCGTCTAATTGTTAACGGAAAATGCTTATGTGGCAATGCACATGCCTCTCATGTGACCAAGAAAAATGATTTAACTGCGCCTTTGGTCCCTGACTTATACACATTATGTAGTTTTTGTCATTGAAGTTCAAAAATTGCATTTAAATTTATATAAAAACAAAAAAAAAACCAGAAAATGATAAGTATTCATATTCTTCAAATTTAATTACATATTTATTAAATCATAAACATGCATAATATTATAAATTTTAATTTTAAATAATTAAAAATATATGTCTTGATTTGCTTATACTTTATAGAATAATAAAAATATATTTAATCAATACATTCAACTTATAAAAGATATCGAAAAAAAAACATGGAGGATTTTATATAAATAATTTAAATTTAAATTAAATAGGATAGAAAGAGAAACAATTAGGTCAAAACATTACTGAATAAGAATTTAAATAAATATTTTATAAAATCATAATCAGGCATAGTAAAATAAATTTAAATTTGAGTGCAATTTTTGAAGAAGATAAATAGTTATCATTTTCTATTTCTTTATTGTTTTTTATTAATTTGATGCAATTTTTGAACTTTAATGACCAAAATTACACAATATGTATAAGTAGGGGACCAAAAGTGTGGTTAAATCATTTTTCTTGGTCACATGAGAGGCATGTGCGTTGCCACATAAGCCTTCTCTGTTAAAAATTGGACGGAAGGACTAACGTTGCAAACGGAAGGGAACGTGAGGGACTAGTCTTGTAATTAAATTAGGTGAGGGACTAAAATAGTGGTTTTTGTAAACGTCAGGGATTAAAGTTGCAATTAAACCTATTTTTTTAATCCAACGTGGAACTTATTCTCACTTGATATCCCAACAAGTATGAGAATTTGTGTCTACAAATTCATATTCATCGGATGCCCATATCAATAAGGATCGATGTAGCACCGACTCTGATTCAATATTAAAATCAGGATAATGTTTCATCCACACCTCTCTTTTGAGGTGGAGAGGTGGAATGGTGAGAGAGATAGGAAGAAAAGAAAAAGTAAGAGAGAGAAAATATGAGATGTGATAGATGATAAGATGAGAGAGATAGAAATAAAAAGATGTGGAAATTGAGTGTTTAAAAAATGAGGTGTATATATATCATTACTCTTAAAATCAGGGGCGGAGCCACCACGAGGGCCTCCTTACGCATCTTTTCGATTTTTATCATGATATACTATGTAATTTTTCTTATGGCCCCTGTAATAAGTTTAGTAAATATGGAGGTATCTTAAAACAAAAACTAGGTGGCATAACAGCTAGAGTTGTTGTCAATATTCCGTGTTTGAATCCCAACTATCCCATTTTAAATTCAAATTTTAAGCAAAAAGTTTATTTATTTATTTTTTTGAAATTAACCAAAAAGTTTATTACATGGAAATATGGAATAATGTTTGAGTATGATTCAAACCTCCAACGCAAAACACTACGTTAGATTGATTTACCACTAAACCAAACACAACCATTGTGCCCATAGTACGATTTAGTATATTTATAAATAATATTATACATCATCGATGATAAACATATTTGTTGGATTATTATTTATTTTAGGCTTTTAGTTTCGACAAACTTATAAATTGGTTAGTATCTCTAATATTCAAATTAATTATATATTTCTTCTACTTATAAAAAAAGTCGATTATATCAATTGATTTATACATGTGGAGTCTGTTTGGATCATCGTTCAATAAAATTGTGCTTGGTATAATGAAGTTTGATAAAATTAAGGATAAAAAATTGAATTTGTAAATGAAAATCATATGCAAAATTAAAGTTAAAAAATGAATGTTGTTAGGACAAAATAAAGTAAAATCAGTTTTAGATAAATTACTAAAATGTTCATTAATACGTTTTTAGACTTATAACATACTTAATTACGTTTACATTTTGCTCCTGTGTCATATTTAATGAAAAATGTGATTTGTATCAAAATATACTCTTGTATTTTTGAGGTAAAAATATTATTTATTCTTTAAGTCATAGTAAATTTGGATAAACAATAGAAAGCACGGTGAAACAAATTTATGGTGGATAAAAACAACTTCACTTTACTTTTGTCCACTATTATTTTTTAGAGTGTTTCCAAATATACATATATAAATGCTTTGTTTGATCTAATTGGTTCACCCCGGTGTCAAAATCCTGGTTGGACATCTGATTAGAATATGGGTTCAATTTAATTCTACCATTTAAGTTAGCTTTTGAAGTAGAGGTAGACTCAACCCAAATTCTAATAATGTGTATGTATGTGAATATAAAAAAGAAGGGTAGATTTTCTTAGCATGTGCACACTCTAAATAGGAGGGGAAATGCTTTGGCTCGTAGTGGAGCTAGTGGTACAAATGTGTTTTATGAGTCTAGTCATCTTCATAGACCTATAGAAGGTTTAACTAGATTGGATAAAATGGGCAAAGCTTATGTTCAAATTGTTTAGAGCCCTTCTGTCTCATTTCTCTTGTGTTTGGTCGAGTTGTTGTCTAGGCTGGCTAGTGTTTACTTGTAATCACGGTTTCCCTCCGCCTTAAGTGAGACTTTTTAAATAAAGAGTATATTTATTAAAAAAAAGTACGAGGGGAGAAATAACAAGAGAAAAAAAAAGAAAATTGAAACATGTAATAAATAGTAGGGCTGTCAAAAAAAAAGTCGGTCCTATCGAACCCGTCAAAATCGGAGTTTTTTCACTGAACCGGTTCAAGAGGCGGTTAAATCAGGTGAAAAAAATCGGTTTAGAGTGGTTCAAACCGGCCGGTTTCGGTTTGGGTTCTAGACCGACCAAACCAACTCTAATATAAAAAAAAAATTAAGTCTAGCTCAGGCCAACAAACTGATCGATTTCTAAGCCATATAAATACTCTAAGAGCGTCTACATCCATCAAACTCACTAAAATATCTACACTTCATTTTTTACAATTTCTCATAATGCCACATCATCTACACCATTTTACTAACTTTTTACTCCAACGCAACAACTCTTAAAAGTTTCTATAGTTGGTCCCACCATCAACATCACATTTGTATATTTTATTATTTATCTCAATTTTAATCTAATTATATTAATTGTAAGTGCTTGTAATAAATACAAGCTCACTTTTCAAGTCTAGTATAGAATATTTATTCCCACATACTCATCTTTGTCATGTTGGAATTTAATATGTACTACAATGCTAATAGATACTCATATGAGTATGCATTTAACATTAGCTACTACCATTAGAGATGCTCTAACTAACAAATTTACCCTAATTCTTCAGCTTCTCCACTAACCCTAGTGTTGAAAGATTTTTTACCACTCTACGTTCGAATCTCTCAAGACTCAATTGTAGTATAGTAAAGGGTTTTGTCGTATCCACTGGGAGGTGTAATACTTATGCCGTTCAATAGCTAACAAACTCAAATGATGGTTAACAGAGATATTAGGGGTTTGTTTAAGAACATGAAAATATAAATAACGCAGATAAAGTAATTGGATTCACCAAGGTAGATAGTTTTGCTGGGATTAGAGTTTCGTTGTTTGACCTCTACGTATTCTATTGATTCACATACAAATATCGTTCTATGCAATTGATTCCTCCCACCATTTCTTATCTTACTACCCAGTCCCCCGGTGTAGAAGATTATCAACTCCATATATTAACCTTCAATCCCTTGATCGATTAACAATAGTGAGTAGCATTAAACATGGATGTTTGAATAGACTAATGATCTAACCCTATCCCTAGACCTTAGAATCATTAGATGATTTTACCTAATTCAAATTTAAATAGTTAGTTCCCACCATCCTATTAAATCTTAATTCATGTTCTAGGTGATCAATCCAAAACAAGCATGAAGCATAAGGTAAGAATCATTGAATCATGGAAAAGAAACATATGATTAACTCTAGTTCAGACTCAAGATCATGTGAGTTCCCTACACAAGTTTGATTCAATCAAAATATCCAAGGGGATCAACCTAAGATATAGCTTGAAGCATAAGAGAAAACCATTGATTCTTTAACATAGAAACATGAAATTTGCATGAAAAGAAATCAAATAGATTACATGAGCATCAAAACAACTAGTTCTAATCCCAACAAATGAGAAATTAGCTATCCACTTCCATGGATAGCTTTACAATGATAAAAGAGAAGAAGAGCGATGAAAAACCGACTCGTGACGGTTCCCCGACGATGAAATCAGCTCCAAAGCTTTCTCTCTAGTCTCCTAGGTCACCCTTGATGATCTCCTTTTAGTTCTCCCTTTCCCCAAGTGATGGGTTTGTGTATTTATCTCTGATTTTCGTGAACTCCCTGTTTTGTGTTGAACTTTTAGTTTTATAGCATTGCAGATCTGTTACAGGGTGCTTAGCACTCCACTTTAGGTGCTTAGCGCCCTGTTTCTTCATGCTGAAGGATTCCCCACCGCCAGATGATGCTTAGCATTCCATTTTAAACGCTTAGCACTCTGTTACTTCATGCTGAAGGAGTCTCCATTGCCAGATGATGCTTAGCACCCTTTGGCTGATGCTTAGCACCTTTGGACCAAAAAAACTTGAAAACCCTCATTACCTCACCAAATCTTACATATTTCTTTGGATATTCATCCCTACAACAAAACCCAAAGATTCATCATGATTTAGACTATATTTAAAGCATAATACTAGTAAAATCTAAATATTTACAAACATATGAAAATGAGGATATTTGAATGATAATTCACATGTTTAGAACAAATAAGTGTCAATTATAATATGATAATTTAAGTAAATTTGGCACTTATCAACTCCCCCCAACTTAGCACTTTGTTTGTCCTCAAACAAAAGGTCAAGACTGTGATCAAACAAGCATGACTGAAACATTTTCAAAGTTCAAATTGCAAGATTTCACACATATTGTATGAATGATCCAAAATAGAAACATGATACCCACAAGAGAATGCATAACATTGATACAATTTCTTATTCAACCTGGAACTCAATAGGCATACAGTCAATTACTTTTGATCAGGGAACACTCAATCAAGCCAAGATATGGCATGCAAATCAGGCAAGGTCAGTGTTTCGCTCATGTACATCACTGAATCACAGAAGTCAAGATTGTTACCTGTCTCCACAATCATCAAAACTACATGTGCAATCAAGGATCACTAAGGTCTTTACAAGGTTGTAATGAGGCTAGGCTTCAAAGAGTTTGGTTTTTCAAGATATGCAAAGAAACTCAACAAGCTTAGAGAGCAATCACAGCTTACTTTCATGACATTCACTGCCCTCAACTTGATTTAAACCAACTCTCATTCACCATTTTCTTTCAACTTAACCCTTTTCCTTCATAAATCTCTTCTTTATTCTCTTTTTGTTTTTTACACTTTTTTTTTTTTTGCTTTTTCTTTTCTTTTACTTTTGAAGCACATACAAAGATATTGAATCCAAAGCATACATAAAATTTAGCACAAAAGCCTTCTCCCCCCAACTTGCATATAACCCACACTAATAAATGCTCTCTTAGCCTATCAAGCTTAGGATTAGTCATTGTTTTTCTATTAGGCTTAGGGTCATAATCAAGAACAAAACCAAATATTTAACTTTCAGGCTCAAGGGGTAGCACATGGATTTTAATTGACATAGGTAGGCTATTTGGCTAAGTAGCTATATATATAGAACAAAATATGCCTTGATCCTTTCCTATCAATTCCATGCAACCAATGATATCAGAGACTCAAACAATATCAACTATGCAAAGCAGTGATGTTCGCTCAACTCACAGTGTATAGGAACACTCCCTCACAAGCTAAAAAGTTTCAAATTTTCCTGATTTTAAGTAATTTTCATGTATGCTTCAAGAATTCCAAGTAAATCATGCAATCATATCAAGTCATGGCGTCAATGAGTGCAAACACAATTTCTATCATGGAATCACTAAATCAATTCACTTTTAAGCACATATCAAGCAATTATCATAATAGTCATGCTAGTATTGAAAACAGTCTGAAAAACATGAAATCTAGGACACAAGCGCTATATATAAAACTATACGATTAAAAAGAAACTAGAAACAATGAAAAGTGGACTCCCTCATGATGTGAATGATTTGAATCCAAGATCTCTCCTCAAATCCTTGATCTATCACTCCCTCTGAGAAATGGACTGTCCTCAGGCCAAACTATATGATTTTCCTGTTAATCCGCCTTATAGTCACTTGAAACATGTTAGAATACAAGAGAGAAATGAGAAACTAAAAGTGTTATAATAATAAAAAAATCAAGTCCATATGAAAATAGACTTCAAGATCTTTCCAAAGAGTGGTCATTTGCTCAAATCCGATGAGAAATGAAGAAGTTATGTTCGTTTGAAACAAGGTGTTCAATGTTGTTAAGGGGGTGGCGCTAAGCGCCCCTTACATGTGCTTAGCATGAAAATGACATTTTGGAGTGGAAATTCAGAGTGCTAAGCACCAAATATTGGTGTTAAGCATCTGTTTGATAGATCTCAATATCTGCATAATTATGCAGCAAAAAACAGTGCATTTTTCAAGACTTTTCAAAACCTTATACCCCAAAACTCATTTTAATCATAATTCTTGCTTCAAAATCAGTCTGAAATTCTAGATCCCTTAGAACAAATGTCCTGCACGATGCTGGGACAATCGATTAGAACATCATACGACTGAAAGACCTGAACACAAAACAACAAACAACTAAAAGGAAACAAGACACAGGAAGTTGTTAACCCAGTTCGGTGTAACTACACCTACGTCTGGTTAGCTTTCGCCCAATGAAAAGGAATTCCACTATCTCAAGAACTAGGTATTACAGACACACATGAACACATCAAGTTCATTGTTCTTAACCTAATCTACCCAGTGGGATTCTACTTAGAACCACAGCCTAAGTATGAGAACCCCTCTCACTTTTCCTCAATCACTGCCACAGTGATTGGTAACAACAATAACACAAGGTTTGTTTGACACTCAAACACAAAACAGAACTCAGTCTCACTTTATAGAATCAGTGAGCAAGACGAGTTCACAACTCACAAAGACAAAGAACAACTTACACTCTTAAGAACACTTGATCTTCAAGGTAATTCACTCGATCAACTTCAAGCTTCAGGTCTTTGTCAATATATACTTCAGCAGAGGCGGCTAGGGTTTATTTGGGCTGAAGAACACTTTGATCCAACTCATATCAGTAGAGAATCTTTCAAGATCTGATATGAGTGATCAACAAGTAAAAATAGAAACAAATCTTTTTAATCACAGATTTGCTTCAACAATAACAACCCGCAACTGGCTCCCAACACACAGTTACTTGACCTTCAAGTAAGCACAGATCATACCATAAAGCATAACCACAAGGGACCCACTTGCATGCCAGCAGGGGCGGATGTCCTGGCCTTCATCAAGGCAGATGTCACAACATCGGCTAGGACATCAGGTTGTTTTTAACAAAATTGATGACAACAAAGGAACAACACAGTCAAATACATGTCTTACTTTATTTTGAACTTGTGACAAACTTCAATTTCAACATTTTATCACAATTTACAAGATCAAAGTAAAGCCAAAATCACATGCATTTTAACATCTTTACACAACTCAATACCTCAAATTTCAATCCACTCATTTTTCTTACTTCAAAATTGAGCAAACCATCTATACACATCAAGCGAAACATGTGGAGAATTTAAAATCACACTTTAAAGTACTCAATCCACAAGATCAAAATTTCAAATCCTAAATAAAACACTTAAAAACCTACAACCTAAAGTAGTAAAACATATTATACCTAATCTTTAACACTCAAACTTGCACACACACAACACAAACATAAAAGCACATTAGATTGACATAAGTTCACACCAAAACAAGAATGATTTCATGCCATTTGGAAACATTATGCAGAATTTATGTAGTTTTGGACACAAAATGACTTGAATTTCATGACAACTTCACAACCTCTATACCCAAAATCTTCAATACTCAACATACCAACCTTCCATCATGCCATATGCATTATATATATTAAATTGGACCTGTTCAAAAGTTAAAACACATATTACAAGCAGATATACCACAGAATCCAATTTCACTCAAGAATACATGCATTTCCACAAGTCCATAACCTAGATTTTGAAATCTTCATTTCTAATGCTTCCAAACATCATGAACACATTTCAAATACTAATTAAGACATGTGAAGCACAAAGTTACTCAATTTTAAGCAAAACTCCACAAAATCACTACCCTAGTTCTAAAAGCACATGAAAACATATAAATATAACAAAAGCAATAAAAACACTGGGTTGCCTCCCAATAAGCGCTTGTTTAACGTCATTAGCTTGACGCTTGCACACTTAAGGTGACCATAAACCAGGGTTATAATATAACCCCTTCCTTTTTTTAGGCCTTTTGACTTGGATTTCATCTAGTTTTCTAACAAAGGTTTTCCAAGCCATCAAAAACTCATTCTTGTTCTTTCTTTTCTCAATCAAACCCAATTCACCTACATTCAACTCACATGTCAAGGTATTTACATGCATATGAATGAATGCAAATTTAAAGTTCTTTGAAGAATTTGATGAAACATGCTCATCAAGCCTATCACCAAATACAGTATCTATATGTTCAACATTAATAATTTCATCATTGCATTGGTGATGTGATATGCTATCAAAATCTTCAACGCTTACCTCATCCTCATCATGCTTTACCTGTGGAGGGCTTGAATGAATCAGTAAGTGGTGAAGGGTTGGACCTCTTTCTTCTTTTTTTTGATTTTTCTTCTTCTTCCTCACTTTCTTCCACTTGTGCTTCAACCATTCCTCTTCCATGTTCAGCTACCATGTTAGCTAGCTTTCCTAATTGATCCTCCAAGTTCTTGATGGAAGTCTCGGTATTCCTTTGATGAATCATTGACAATTGCATGAATTGCACCAAGGTATCCTCAAGCTTAGAAATCCTATCCTCTTCGGAGGGATCGTATGTTTGAGACGGTTGATACATTTTGAGAAGGTAGTGATTCAGAAGCTTCTTGTCGCTTCTCCTCTTGAACTAGCTAACTAACACAAAAGATTAGTAGCAACAAGGAAAATTAAACTGAAAACAAAGACTATACACTATATTCACAATCATTCAAGAATGAAAACTATTGCAATGCAATAAGTAATGACACACCTCCCCGGCAACGGCGCAATTTTGTTGAAAGATTTTTTACCACTCTACGTTCGAATCTCTCAAGACTCAATTGTAGTATAGTAAAGGGTTTTGTCGTATCCACTGGGAGGTGTAATACTTATGCCGTTCAATAGCTAACAAACTCAAATGATGGTTAACAGAGATATTAGAGGTTTGTTTAAGAACATGAAAATATAAATAACGCAGATAAAGTAATTGGATTCACCAAGGTAGATAGTTTTGCTGGGATTAGAGTTTCGTTGTTTGACCTCTACGTATTCTATTGATTCACATACAAATATCGTTCTATGCAATTGATTCCTCCCACCATTTCTTATCTTACTACCCAGTCCCCCGATGTAGAAGATTATCAACTCCCTATATTAACCTTCAATCCCTTGATCGATTAACAATAGTGAGTAGCATTAAACATGGATGTTTGAATAGACTAATGATCTAACCCTATCCCTAGACCTTAGAATCATTAGATGATTTTACCTAATTCAGATTTAAATAGTTAGTTCCCACCATCCTATTAAATCTTAATTCATGTTCTAGGTGATCAATCCAAAACAAGCATGAAGCACAAGGTAAGAATCATTGAATCATGGAAAAGAAACATATGATTAACTCTAGTTCAGACTCAAGATCATGTGAGTTCCCTACACAAGTTTGATTCAATCAAAATATCCAAGGGGATCAACCTAAGATATAGCTTGAAGCATAAGAGAAAACCATTGATTCTTTAACATAGAAACATGAAATTTGCATGAAAAGAAATCAAATAGATTACATGAGCATCAAAACAACTAGTTCTAATCCCAACAAATGAGAAATTAGCTATCCACTTCCATGGATAGCTTTACAATGATAAAAGAGAAGAAGAGCGATGAAAAACCGACTCGTGACGGTTCCCCGACGATGAAATCAGCTCCAAAGCTTTCTCTCTAGTCTCCTAGGTCACCCTTGATGATCTCCTTTTAGTTCTCCCTTTCCCCAAGTGATGGGTTTGTGTATTTATCTCTGATTTTCGTGAACTCCCTGTTTTGTGTTGAACTTTTAGTTTTATAGCATTGCAGATCTGTTACAGGGTGCTTAGCACTCCACTTTAGGTGCTTAGCGCCCTGTTTCTTCATGCTGAAGGATTCCCCACCGCCAGATGATGCTTAGCATTCCATTTTAAACGCTTAGCACTCTGTTACTTCATGCTGAAGGAGTCTCCATTGCCAGATGATGCTTAGCACCCTTTGGCTGATGCTTAGCACCTTTGGACCAAAAAAACTTGAAAACCCTCATTACCTCACCAAATCTTGCATATTTCTTTGGATATTCATCCCTACAACAAAACCCAAAGATTCATCATGATTTAGACTATATTTAAAGCATAATACTAGTAAAATCTAAATATTTACAAACATATGAAAATGGGGATATTTGAATGATAATTCACATGTTTAGAACAAATAAGTGTCAATTATAATATGATAATTTAAGTAAATTTGGCACTTATCACCTAGCAGCCAATCCGACAAGGCAAATCGTAGCACGCACCAGCCGGCAGCCACCACTTCTACTCACATCGCAACGGAGCCGCCATGACCAACACTTCTACTCCCTTGACGTCGCAATGGAGCCATCACTCTAAAATATGGCAACCCTCTCATCTTCTTCTTGCGACGGAGTTACTGGTCTCTCATAAAGGTGGCCCTTTCCTCCATGGAACCGTCAATCGCCGGCACTCCTTCCTTCTTAACTGCGATTTAGTTTCGGTGGTGCGAGATCGAAGAAAGTTTGTGCGCTCCATACCTTCTATTAAAGTTTTTTGTAACTTTTCGTTGGAATTTTTATAGATCTGATCTAATTGTATAACCTCTAATCTAATTTCAGCTTTGCACTTTCAGAATTTTGTTAGCTTCTGCCTTTTATCTCTCTTCATCTTTATCATGATTTTCGAATTTTTTTAATGGATGTACAAACCGAACGAATCCACCCGAGATAGTCATGAACCAAGTAACCCGTACCCGAGCAACCCGCCGCATGGCTGCAGACAAAGGCGGCCTGGTGTTTTGATGGTCACTCGTTCGACCAAAACCGGCGATTGGGCCCGAACCCGCCAGTTGGGCAACCCTAATAAATAATATGTTGTGATAGGAAAGCATATATAAAGAGAAAATGAGATGGAAGAAAGATGAATACACTTCAATGGATTTAAAGTAAGGGGTGTTAATTGATAGATAGCAACGTTTGAGTTATTTACCTCTCTGTCCAGCTCGTAGAAAGAATTGCAGAGGATCCAATCAGCTTTGTGAATGTTAGAAAACTGACCCACTAATAAATCAAGAAAAGCTGGATCCTTTTCATAGTTAAAGAAGAAAGAAGGCATGTCCTGATGTTGAAGTTTGGGAAGCCCTGGTAGAGAAATCACTTCCTCAGTAAGAGGAGCTTGAAGCTTTCCCAAGTGGACGTGGTAGCATATACTATTCACAGCAAGGTTTTGAGTCAGGAAAGCAACCCCAACTACTCCAAATTTCTTTGCAACATCCAAGGCCCAAGGCAAAAATGCATCATATATAACACAATCAACAGGGTACCCTGTTCTACCAAGCTTCTCAATAAGCTCTGCAAAACTCTGTGAACCTACTTGGTGAAAGTGATCCAAATAGACCTGAAAGCCCAAGGGTTCTCCAGCTCTGCCATTGTCAAACCCATCAGAAATGGTCTCTAGTGGAATGGAAGGTGGGAGATTTTGCAGCTTCTTGCAGTAGAAAAGGGTGGTGACCAGTGTTACTCTCGCTCCTCCATGTTGCAAGAGCTTGGAGAACTGAAGCATGGGATTAATGTGTCCTTGAATTGGGAATGCTAAGATCAAACAATGCACCTGCTTCTTAGTTGTGCTTTCCTTCTCCATTTCCCTGACAAATGCTACCTTGCTTGATACATAGAACTAAGGGAAAAGGGTTGACCTTATAAAGGACAACTAGGATACGTACAGCAGAAACTCTTTAAATTAATAATGTCAGGATCGGAGAAATTTATTAATTTAGAGAGTTATTAATTTATCGATAAATTAATAATTATTAATTTAAAGAGTTTTTAAGTAATTATACTGTACATACCAAACAAAAAGGCAACTTTATGATACAATACAAAAAATACAACACCTAAGCTATTGGATGCAATAAGAAAAGTTAGAGATGAGCTCGAAATAGACTTGAACTTTAAAGGAAAACATACAACTATTGAATCATATTTCAATAGAGTGTAATATTTTTTTTTTCAATTTCTATGAATTATTAATTTATTATTTTTTTGGGACCGAAAATTATAAAGGGATCTCCCGAAAAATTATTATCTTATTATTTTATCGAGTTTTTCAATTTTTTACATTGACCTAAGTCGGGACCGGACAAATTTATTATTTTAGAGAGTTTATTAATTTAACGAGTATTAATTTAAAGATTTTCTACTGTATATATTTAAATGGTAGAATGTAAACCATTTGTTTAGTGTATAAATGATATTAGGCAGGTCCTTTAGTTTTTGAAAATCAATATTGTCAATGTCATGTTTATTTTGATACATGTCAATGTCATGTTTATGAACTAAATTGATCTAATAAATGACTATATTGATTGCGTTTTTCATCTTTTAGAGAAGGAATATATAATTTTCATCTTTCAGAGATTAAAACTGACTTAATATTTCTCTGGGACTGAAATAACAATTTACTCTTTGAAACATTGTATTAATACAAGACTAATTCTAAAATTGGTTAACAACTCAAAACAAGTACGGCAGAATAATAATAATTAAGAGTTTTGATTTATTCACGCACATTTTTCTCTTTTATTTAATTTTAATTCACTTTCTCTTCATTTTTCTTAATTTTCAATCACAATCTCTTTTTTTATTTTTCTCTTTTCTTTCTTACGTGTTTAGGTGTGAATAAAGTGTGAAAATAAATTTATTGGATAGTTAATTAAGGAACTTCAAGTATTGTAGGCCGGCTATATTGAACTTTAATTTATGATTTTGGAAACTTGTAGTCTTGTACTTAGGAGATAGCGGATGGACAATGTCATCGATGAGAACTCGAACATGGATGCCGTCATTGAAAACAACAAACAAGATTTACACCAATGTTCTTAATTGAATAGTTTATTTTTTTATAACATTCATAATTCTTAATTGATCAGTTATGTTATTCGTTCCTGAGTCCTCTTTATATATATTTACTATAAGGACATTTTAATTTTAAGATGAAAATGCTTGTCTTGTCTCATGTCGTGACTAATTAGATGAGTGATTGAAATGGTTTAATATGAATATTTCCTACTTCGGATTATATATATATATATATATATATATATATATATATATATATATTACTCCATCCGTTCCAAAATATAGGTTGTTTTAGGTTATGCACATTGTTTAAGAACTCATTAATTGATAATTTTTTTTGATTAAAATACATTTATTTAAAGTTGTGTTATATTAATGAGAGAAATGTTATTATTGGTTAAGTGGATAGTGAGAATTGTGATAGGTGAAAATTGAAAGTGGTAATTAAGAGATATAATATTAAATGAGGGTATACAAGGAAGAAAGAGATAAAAAGTGCATTGATTTTGCAAAACAACTTATATTTTGGATGTAGAGCCAACGACGGTGCAAATATTTAGAGTCTTCTGCTTGAGATAGACTCACACTTGAGAGATAGACAATTGAGAATTCAACTGTGAGAAAGAAGTTACATTGGATGATTAACGGAGTGTTGAACACTTTATAAGTGAAAAAACTCATACACGCAATACTTTAAAAGTTTTCAATGAAAAAAATGTGATATTCAATCCATTTTATGATCTAGTCTTATTACTCCAATATTGAAATCCTCATAGTTTTACTCGCGGCCAACAAATTTGATAAATCACAACATTCAAAAGTCAATTTTTTATTCATGGCTTAAGAAAAATGATGCTAGGGATACTAACAAAGTCATTGATAAGTAGCTTAAGCATTAATTTGGGATGACTTACTTAAGACTAGTTACAGGGGATGTTGAATACTTGTTTCAACGTTGAACATATGTAGTGGGGTGTTAAATAGGCTGTTGAACATTCAATCGGTTAAATGTTTTCAACTGGTTGAATAAATAGTAAGTGTGGGCCACTTAATACACTTGACAAAATTTCATTGGTTGTTGTGATTTCTAGGTTTTTATCTCATCCTAATTATTTGTGGTCAATTATTTCGTAGTAAATTAAAAAAAAAAATTCATCAAAATTCATCATTTTTTTTTTGTATATAAATAGAGACTTGGTTCTTTTCGACACATAATTTCTTCCTGTAGTTTTTCTATTTAGCCTCAAATAAACTCTTGTTTGTAGCTCTAAACATCTTTTTAGTGGAATGAATATCAACAATAATCCTTTTAACACCCAAAATTCTACCGATTACATTTTTAACTTTAATTATTTTAATTTAATTTAAATCGATAATTGTTATTAATCTATAATAAAAAATAAAAACATAAAAGAAAATAAGAATATGAAATAAAAGTGGTGGGGTAGGGTGTTGAATTTTATTAAACAAAACCATTGTAGTGAGTAAAAGTTGAATGTGTGTTAAATTATTAAATAGAAGATATAGAAAATATGACGTGGAGTGTAACAAATGAAAAAAAAGGATGTTGAATCTTCATTGTAAATAGTCTAAAAAGAAACGTGTTAGATGGGGTTTACAGAGAAGGAGGGGGGCACTAGTTTCGATACCATTAACGCATAGGCGGATGTACCGCCTGGCCATCCTAGGCCTGTGCTCAGGCTCTGGCCAAAAAAAAAAAAATTTCTTTGGCCCAGATCATAATTTGGGTAAAAAAAAAAACAAAAAAAGGGCAAATGTAAAGGTAAGGGAAAACTTCTTGGATATGTGCTCAGGCTTCCCAAAATTTCTGGTTCCGCCGCTGCATTAACGAGCACTACTTTAGATGATGACATGGATTCATATTGGCTGGAAAATTTTGATCTATGTCTAGTGGCCAAAATACACTTGTCTAGTGGCCAAAATACACTTGCTGCTAGCCTTATGCTAAGTTTTGCAGCTTTCTTTTTTGGCAATTCGTATTGTATTTCATATTAGCTTTTTGCTAATTGACAACCTTGTACATGGTTGAAGTACCCTTAGTACTTCCCTTAATATCATCTTTAGCTTACCTAAAAAAAAAAGATGATGACATGGATGAGTACAGAAGCGTTTTATTTTTATAAAACTCTCAATGTGTTTATATATACAACAATTACACGAAGAAAATTAAATGAAATCCTTAATGATAGAAGGATATGTTTCAGCATATTCTGATCATGTCATTCAGTGAGAATTTAAATGTGAGCTGAGTTCTTAGATTAGTTAAGTAGGAGTATGAGCGAGGATAATGATTTAATCCATTCATTCCTATTTAACTGTCCAGGAAGAGAAGAAACATACATATTAATGAGTGCAATTAATTTTGTTACTTTTCATAAAAGTATTATTTGATTTCCTATTTCAACCTTTAAAATGTATATTATCTTTCCTCATTTATTGTTCTTGCAAGGGCATTTCTTGGAAAAACATCAATTAATGCTCTCTTGAAACTCTAACTGGACAAATATATAGGAACAAATTTTTTTCTTCAAATTGGACAGATAATAAGAAACGGAGGGAGTATAAGATATGTAATCCATAAGTTTAATGTCTTAAAATTTTGGGTAAAGATAACGTCAATATCTCTTTATGTCTTACTTCTCGGATCATGAACTTCTCTATCTCCCCAAACAAGTACTAACTCTTGTATATATTGTGCCACAACTCAAGGAATTTGTTCCCTTAATATCATTACAAATCCCACAATGAATATTGGTTGAAATTTTCGTTTTATACTAACCTTGGAATTCGCATCATTCAAAGGACTTGGTTTTTAGTCCTAATCATTCAAAGGATACCAATGTCGTGAAGAAGTGTTCCATGTCAATTTTGTAGTAGCATGAGGCATGCATGGAGTGATATCGACTTCAATACTTTTTAGAGGACTTGGAGATGCAATTAGCACCATAAAAGAAACAATAACTTATTGTGCATTTGTCTAGTATTAGGCAATCATACTAATCGGATCGATATCACTAAAACCATTCAGGCTAGATGGAATGTTGGAGAGGTATCCTTAATTTTGTGTACTTTTAAGATAGAAATGCACTTAACAACCTTCAAATCTAACATAATTGTGTTGCTCAAGTGTTGCAATATGGGTGATGTCTGAAGTGTGAAAGAAAAATATTGAAGAGCACCCACAATAATGCGAAAAAACACCAGAATAAGAATATGCTTATCCTTGAGGACTTGTGGTGTGGTAATGACATCGTTAGTCAATTTGTTTTGCATATAACATAGTTGGTATAATTCTATTCACTTAGGAAGCGACCATCCTTGAAGAGAATTATTTTCATATCTAAGAAGTACTGCAAAGGTATAAGATCCAGTATAAGAATGTGGTTATTTAATGTTCAAATTAAGCTTTGGTCATGACTCTGATGCTATATTTGACTTCTTTGTGTCAACCAAAGACGTCAACAAAGAAAAGAAAAAAAGAGATGCACTTAAGTTTTTCATCGGACAAACCAAGTTAGCATCAGTGTTTAACAATTTAGCGTCTGTGAGAGCTAGCACTAAAATCACCAGAAACATAGCGTCCGACATAGGATAAATAGTGGAAGCTATGTTTCAACGTATCGTCCACCGGTCAATTTAGCATCGGAGTGGACCAACGCTAACTGTGTATGTGTATGATCCACTTCTTGCATTGAGATAAACCCTACATTCTCTAAGAGCCATCAATTTCTCCGCCGAAGTTTCCTTATAATTGTCCCTGTGTCAAAATTTTCCCAAACCCTACATTATATATTCTCTTCCTCCAACCCTCTCCATGGTCTGCCTTCTACGCCGCTCCTTCTCGTCACCCTCCTCTGCAACTCCTCCTCCTCGTCACCCTCCTTTGTCGCCCCTTACCATCTTGTAGTGTCAGCCTATACCATCGCCCCTCCCCTGCACCCTCCTCCACCACTATAAGTCGCCCTTGTCTCCCCTCTCGCACTATTACCCTCTCTCAGGCTACGCTCACCCTCCCTCCGTCGATTCTACATGTTCCGTCCCCTCTCTTCTCCTCTGCTACAAACAAGTCTCCCATATCTACTTGCAGTTACGTTGCAGCGAAGAAATTGTGATTCTATGCATGAAGCGGTACCTTTCTTACTTTAACCCATAATATTAAATGCCTTAAGGCCATAGAGTGAATATTCCATGGGTAACCAAAACAATTTTTTCACAATTTTTTCAAGTAACAATTCTCTTGCCTCCAGTAAAGTGGAATTTATCTCCTCATCACTTTCAAACAATAGTGATACCTCTACTGCTCCAAACTTCCTAACCTCAACATATAGTAGATGCCAATGTGAGACAAGAAATCCTGCACAATCTCCATGCTTTGCATCCCTTCTATGGTTACCATTTTTTTTATAAGCTATTATGAATATATTGAAGTGAAGTACAAGGAGTACTTCAACTCAATACAAGTATGAAGAGAAGAGGGAAAGAAAACTAAAATAACGACTACTACAGAAACAACACTGATCTACCTACTAGTAGAGAAGCTCACCACCCACCACCTCCAAGGAGACAGATTATAGAAAGCATGCATCATTAAAACCTTACTATGAAAAATCCCTTTAGAAAAACCTGGTGAAGGAAAACCTCCTTGGAGATTACCCCTTGATTATTGAAACCTTCTATGGTTACCATAACCGTTCTCGCTAACCACTTCCTATCATCTTTGGAATTGAAAAGAGTTATAAATGAAGAAAAAATATTATCACCAAACTCTTAAGGAACTTCTTATTCTTCACAACCCGTTTCGGGCCTCTTATCTCAAACATTTGGTTTTGTGGTCTTTGATTCCACCCTTGATTTATGTTTCCCTTAACCCTTCTTTCACCCAAAGTTACGCGAGTATTTTTTATATTCACATGCTAATTACGAACCAAAAAGTTACAACCCATTAAACTTCTGAATTGGTAATATATCTTGCTTTTGTTACATTCTTGTGCCTTACGAATCTGAACTTGCACTTTGTCCCTGCATTCTTACAATTTTGAATGAATGCATCTTTGATTAAGGTCGACTTCCTCAAAAAATTTCAAATCGTATTCAGTTCAATATGTTCCCGTAAGTCGTCAATAAAGAGAGAGGATAGCTTCTCCTATTCTACTCTCCTCTGTCTTAATCTCCACTCCTAATGAGACTTTCCATTAACCGTGTTAGCCTCCTTTTCTCGTACTTCATTCTCACCAATCATATCCCTCGATCGCTCCCCCGTCATTCCTATATCCTTACCACATTTCTCAACAATGTCGTTGCTACTCATCCTTGCGCTCGCCATTCACCAGATCCTAAGGACGCATCACGCAGCAAGATCCTCTTTTATAAGTGTTGGTGTTGGAAATTCAATTGCCTTTAAGGTTTTTAGGTTAGACCACACACCAAACCACTCTCCCTAACTGTCAACAACACAAAACTCAGCTAAGAAAACCATCAGCCCTGGGTCTCTGTGATTCAAATTCACATAGAAGGAACACAAGCCCACAATGATGGCCTCTGAAATTCTATTTGAATACAAGTTCAAATAGAGCAAGTCTAACTCGACTACTCTTATTAGACTTGAGTAAGAGTAATGAAATATAAGAAATGTTTATAAGGTCCAATTACCTAATTAAGAGATTTGGACAGACCACACAACCACTCTCCTCTAGCCGACTGTCCTTAACCATCAACAACCGGCCTTTTGGACGTGCTCACATATAACCACCCAACACTTCAGGGGAACGAAAATTAAGGTTTGAATGTGGAATTTTTGTAGTGGAGAGTGTACGTATAAGCAAACGAGAAGAAAAGCATATCGTAAACCTTTCTATCTTCTTTTATTCAAAACTCTCCACCAATTAGAAATCAAATTAAATAGCACTCAAAGCTTGATAATGATCAGAAAGTTAAACCAACAAAACCACTATCTCAAGTTCTCAACGAATATTCTATTCTTGTAAAGAATGAGAAAGGAATAGTGACAGCTTTGGCATGAAAAAACCAACGACATATATACCCACTCTGCAAGTTTCATACTAAATATATGATATAGGACCTACTTTATTCCTATCCAATCTCCAATATATTAAGATTATACTTATTTCATTTTCAAAACAATTTTGAAAACAATATCGGTTTAATTTGTATACTCTTTTGAATCATATCAACAAGAAATCGCTGTAGCCAAAGTAGCAGGTTAAGGGAAAAGTGACATAGAAGCAAATGTTGTTAATTAAGATTTTGAACATCATATCAACAAGAAATCGCTGTAGCCAAAGTATCAGGTTAAGGGAAAACTGACATGGAAGCAAATGTTGTTATTAAGATTTACTGGACATAGTTACAAATTGAACTCTACATGTTGATCACAAACGCTATATCAGTACACTGTACACCACCGTAAACAAAGTCTTAAAGTCTTGCTTCCAAGGTAGCTATTTTTTTAGTGTAATTTTGACTTGTAATTTTCTTACTACTTGCTCTTTTTTCTTATTGTAAAAAAAATACCTCTTGTATGTACTTTTTTTTCAATATATTCTTTCACTTATAAAAAAAATAAGCAAAGTTTTAAAAGTGTGAGTGTGGATAGTAACACATTAACACTCACACTCACTCTGTATTTAATGGTTAACCTAATTTCTTAAAGACTGCATTATTGCTTTAATTTGATAAGTTCTAGAGCATTAACTAGCAAGGGGGAAACAAGGGGTGCAAGTATTTTAAGGCATAATAACATGCATATGTTATGCTTTTTAAGACATATTTTATGGATAAACATGTCTTTGAATTAATTATTAAATTAGACGAGTTTCTGGAATAAGTTAAATCCTATCTTTTGGAATCTTAAATTTTATAAAAACGAATTGATTTAATTCGTACACTCAATCTAGCTAGCAATCAAAGTTAGATTATCTACCGTAGGACAAGCTAATTAAATTCTTAAAGTAGTTGTTTACACAGATTATGTCTCTTTAATTTGAATCATTAAATACTATTAATATTGAAGAACCTATTTAAGTTTAAGCAAGGTTTGTTTTGTGCAACATCATATTATATGTTTTTGAAACAAAGGCAATTGAAAACACCCTAAAATATACCACAAACTCACACAACTTAAGAATCTCTATGCATATGACTGACTGTCTTTGCCTTTCCTCTCACTCTAGGTATATTTTGGTTCCATCCCCATTTCTCTTTCTCCATCTAATTCCAATCTAAAATTGGTAGTTTAGAATAGATAAGAAAAGATGCTTCATATTGCTTTATGCATGTGAAGAAAATTAATTATATATATTAGACATTAATTAAGCTTTTTTTAGGTTTCTTCTACAACAGCCATATTGAACTAAGGGAAACAGAAATCAAGAAATATAATTATTCCCACTTGTTTTTAATAGTTTTTTCCCACTTGTATAAGGTGGAGTTAATTATATAAAAGAGAGAGATGTTCAACTTCATACGGTCAAAAGCAATAATTAATGTTAAGATTCTTGTAGTTAACTATTCTTCGAATACCAACAAACACAAATGATCAATTTGTGTGTATTATTTCTTGAGTGATCAATATATATGGAGTATTTGGTTATCCATATAGTTTCAATGTTGTGTGTTGTTTATACATTAAGAGCAAACTTAATTCATTGTTATCTGCTCTACTTTAAACTAAACCATGGAAACAAATTTATGAGACGGAGAAGAACATATCATCTAAAACCCAACTTCAAAGTTCAAAAAATATGTTATTGAGTCTGATTTATTCAACTTGAGGTCAATGCACAACCAAAACTATAGTCTAACAACAAGAACAACAACAAAGGGCAAACGTTTTACAATTGTTCCTAAAAAGAGTTCTTACAACATTCCTAGCAAAAGAAGACGAACTTCAGTAACAATCAGTACTTCTTCACAAACAATTCAAAGGAAAGAAGGAAATTCACCAGAAAATTAATATATATATATATATATATATATATATATATATATATATATATAGATGTTAAGATTCAACTACTCACCTTTGTGCCCCGAAGATCAACTCAATAAGATTGCCTTCCACCGGAGTTTCCAGCCCAACCATCAACTGGTAATTGAGGCATGTTTAGGGGTAAATTGAAGAACGGAAGCCCTGAAGATGGGTCAGGGAAAGAGTTATTAACTCCTCCACCACCACCACTGCCACTACCGCCACCAGCAGATGATTGACCTTGTTGCATCTGAAGAGATTCATCTTCCTCCAAGGGCAACCTCTCATACGCAACATTAGTAAATGATGAAGCAATCACAATAACTGGCCCAGAAGCCACCAAAGGGCCAACAACATTTCCTCCCACAACCTGACCTTGACCCCCACCAAGGAACACACTCAAACTTGTGGCACCTGGTGGAGCTGGAGGTGGGAGGAACGATCCTGATAAGGACAATATCTCAAACCTTCCGTGCAGTGTCACCACAGCGCCGGCGGCAGCTGGCTGCCGTAGTGTGACGTTGGTGACGGTGCCACTGCCGCTGAGAACACAGATCCCTTTCTGCCGTTTCCTTGCATAGGTAGCGACTGAGTCAAACACATCACAACCACTGCTGACTTCAAGGATGTGAGCCCTAAGCGTGTTTGCACTCTCCCTTGTGATGATCACGGGTGGTTTAGGCTTATTCTTTGATCCTGGTGGTCTTCCCCTTGGCCTCCGACCGACAACATCACCAGGACCTTGATTTTGTGTAGCTAGGTCAAGCCCTTCATTGCTGTTGTTGTTTCCATCTTGGTCTTGGTTCTCATCATGATCTTCAAGGTCAGGGCGTTGAAGGCGATGAACAAAGTGTGATGCTGAACCCAAGTCTATGCCGGCCATAAACACAAAGCTCTAAACAAGTATAAACACAAACCAAAAGGGAATGAAAAAAAGAATTATATAGTATGATTAAAATATGTAATAGAAAAAAACGAGAATAGTAATATGAAGAATTAAATTATGTACAGGGGTTTTTAAAAGGAAGTTATAATAGGAGTGCCCAATGATTCAAACCTCAGAAACGAATAGAAAACAAAGGGATCAATTGAGTACTGCAGAGAGAACCGAATGAGATGAGGTTGGAAGGGTAAAGAGAAAGAGAGAGAGTGTGTGACAAATTATAAAGTGGTCGAACTTGCATAGCTATTCTCACAACCAGAAAAGTAAACAAAGAATAAAAAATTCATCGTGGGATTAAACTATGATACTTTTTAATTAATTTCTTTGTAAGCCACATTCATATGAAGACTTTTAAATCATAGGATGAAGTTAAAATGTTGTGTCTATATCTTTGGAGGATGTGTGGGTGAGAGAAAGAGAGAGGGAGAGAGACAGGTAGGTTGGATGATTATTGAGAAAACCTAGGTTGGCTTTTGATAAAGAGAAAACCTAAAATATTAAAACCCTTAGCTAATAAGTAATTCTTGCACATGTTGAACAATTACTTTACAGAAAAAATTGTGGTTTTTCTTTCTTTCGGTCATCAATAAACATATCAGCGCTAGTTGGTGCACACAAGTATTTTTTGACACTAACAACATTTGCAACTTGTGATAGTTTTTTATTGCCAAAAACTACAATTTATAGTAATCGAGGCTAATTTCTATGCACCGACGACAGTGTAAATAAGTTTTACACAACCATTCAATCATATCTCTCTATTTTACTAGCTCATAATTAATTTTGAATTTAACAATATTTAAAATAAAAAATGGAAGGTTGTGATTGAATGATTGTGTAAAATTTTTTACACTGCCAATGCCTAGAAATTCATCTTATCGGAAATCGCTAAAAACTACAAATATTGCTGAAGTAAAAAAAAACTATTAGCACAAATTATTTTTGCAAACATAAACACACTTACTAGGCTTGGTGACCCAAGGGTTGCCAATTGTTATAACAATAATATATAAACTTTTTTTTGGGGAGGTTTTTTAATTCAACACTAAGTATTGAGAATCATGTCTAAATGTTCATATTTTCATGGAGTTAACTCTTTTAGGGTAGTTTAATTTATTTTTTTCATATATAAAGATCGAATATGAGAACTTAGCTTGTAGCTTGTTTAGCAAAGTTGAACATATACCACTTAAAATCATACTTTGATTTATTTGCTGAGGTTTTGACTTGAACTACAACTCTTCTTTATATCATGTTAGCCTGTTAGGGTTGAAATCTTACCAGATGCCTCATCATTTGTTTTCATACACTAGCTGGCAAAAATGTATAAACAAATATGCATCTTGCGAAATTTAAATGAGGTTGTCAGTGGTTATGATTAGTTTATTTTAGATACATATATTTGAAGAGTTTAATTATTGTATCTTTTTGAGCTTTATACAATCGTTTGATTAGAAATCATGAATTTTTCGTGTGATAATTAAATAGTGAGATGGTATCAAAATAGATCTCAAAAAAATTATATTTGAAACCATCCCACTATTTAGTCATGCAAAAGAAGGGGCTCACAGAATACTTCAAGGCTGGAGTGAAGAGTTGGTTTTGAACTGCCATTAATGCGCATTACCACAACAATTGATACCGGAAATAAAAGCTCAAAATACATTTTAAAATTTTACATTTTAAAGTATTTTGAAAAACATTCTGACACTATTTTGCCGGTAATGTGCATTACTACAACAATGGACACCGGAAATAAAAGCTTAGAAAATATTTCAAAAAATTACATTTTAAATGTAATTTTAGAAATACATTCTGAATTTTAGTTTTCGATAACAATTTTTGTAACTTCTGCCCTTTTGAACCATTAGAATCTGCATATTTCTACTGAATCTCAACACCTTGCCGAAGTTAAAAATCATTTCCCTATTTGAAATTTAAAAGTCTTAGGCTCAAGACACACTCTGTCCAATTATTCATAGTATATTGCCTTGGCCTACATAGAGGGCTCACACTAAAACGAAAAACAGTACAGTGAAAGAGAGGTTTTTGATAAAAATATATATTTGCTGATAGTAAAATAAGAGAGTACAGTAATCCATTGATTTTTTATGTTATAAGTAGAATTTGCACGAAATTTCTCAGTAAAATTTTAATCAAATTATATATGCATGATGCATCTGTCTGTGTCTCAAATGTGTACGTATTATATTTATGTTCATAATTAATGACTATAAAATTATCAGTCATATGAAAATTGTTATAAACTAGATATTGTTCTCTCGTGTCACATGTGTGTAATATATGAGTTATTAATAAATTTATAACACTAACAGAGAGATAATTTAGTTAGCAATGCAGGCTGAGTATGTGAGAAAAACTTTCGGATTCAATTCCCACACAATACACTCTAAAGGGATAACCGAGAGAAATGATAACAATATAATTTTTCTCTTTGACTCTATTTCGAGTCATACGAGATTGTTCTCTCACTCTTCCTCGTTAGATCTTCTGCCAAAAGTCTACCGCTGCAGCAAATCCTCGTCTTCGGCGTTGCCTATTTCCACCACAAGATTAAAGCATTAGACCCCATTTGGGATGGTTTCAAGTTTCTGATTTTCTGTTTAGAAAGTCAATTTCAAAAGAAAATTAAACATGTTTGACAAAAGTAGTGCTGATTTTATTTTAAGTCAGTTTTATTTGAAAATCAAAAAGAGGTTTTTATTTAACCGTTTCTGTTTTTACATTTTAGTAGTAACTTTTACGCGCATCATGTATGCATTCGTAATTCGGCACCTTCGTTTGAACATCCATTGCTAAATCTTCTTTCGTTTTTTTTTCTACATCGGAAAACATATCTTCTTTCTTTTCTCATGCATCAAACCCAAACCCATCATTCCTCTATTCCCTCTTTTTCTTCTCTAAACCTTCTTTTTCTTCTCTAAATGATTATAGAAAAAATATGGTAAAATCATCCTTGTCTTATGTGGATTAATGATATTTTTTAATGACGGTCAAGATTAATGATATTTAAGATAAGTGAAATTTCTGACTTACTTTTCTAAAATTTTATTGATCCACCATTATCGTGATTTTTTTTTATCAGCAAAGAAACAAATGCATTAAAAGAAAGTACAAGGGTTACTTCAATCTTAATTACAAAGGAAAAATGAAAAAAATGAGTAAAAAGGACAAAACACAAGTACAAATGAAGTAAAAAGCATTAAAGTGATTTAACCCAAATTTCTTTAGGGTCCAACTACACACATATATACGTATATTGGTTTTTTAAACCACACATATATTGATGATGTGTCTTATGAGAAATATGATTTTATATGAGAACATAAGAATAAATTACAATCATTATGGTTAGAATTAAAACATGAACTCATGTGACTTTTAAAATAAATTCATTTAAAAAAGTCAAATGACAATTTTAAGTGGTCGTGTGACTATTAAATTGTTTTAATTTTGACTAATCATGATCAGATCAAAATTGTTTTATATCTTCATAAGATTGAACTCACTCTCTAAGTCTTCTTTAGAGTGAGGGTTTGATTAGCCCACCTTTGTGTCGCCAACCCTCTTCCATGGCGGCGGTGGGGGCTCTTCTCTTTATTTCATTCGTCTTCTCGAGAAAAATATTCTACTGTCACCAATTCATAGGATAAAACTTGTTATAGCCTCTTAGTCAGCATCAAATTTCTTCCATCCTCAACGAAAGGAATGAGGGTTTGATTACCCCACTTCTGCGTCGTCAACCCTTCTCCACAACGGTGGTGGAGGCTTCTCTCTTTGTTTTCTTCTCTGCTTCCATCGACTCCTTTGGCTCTCTAGAACCTAAACCCTCTATGTGCAACATTTCTTGCCAATATCTAGTTTGTTTTGGACAGCTAAGGTTGTGCACGACGGAAGATATGCATCATCCATATTTTGCTGATTTGGCTTTTCAGTTGACACAACGAATGGATCATCAAGTTCAAGATCTAGTCAAAAGGTATCAAGTGATGGTCAGGGAGAGGGTGACAGTGCGACTGAAGGAGAGGGTATGAAGGATGATACTTTACGCGGGGAAGGAGGATCTTCTTGTACGTGCTTCACTTTGTTCATTGACAGAATAAAAAGTATGGGTGATTACCCCTAAATCAGAAAGATGTTTTCTCAACATGGAAAGCTTGAGAAGGTTTTCATTCAATGACGGTAAAAGCTTGGAAGGACATTTCAATTTGGTTTTGTTTTATTTACGTTGAGGAATCATGTCGATACAACAATTTCTCGACTTGATGGGTTTAAGACCGGAGGAGCCTCTTTGTCGATGAAGGTGGTTAGGTTTTCCTAGAGAGGTTCTGACATCTCGCAATCAGAGTGTTTTGACAAAGATCAGAAGAAGGCGAGATTAGTTATGCAAAGGAGGCTTCGAAAGGAATTTAGTTCATTGTCTTCGCTCTTAACTTGGCGTGATCTTTTTGGGCAAGAAAAGGAAGCATTGCGCGCATCTCCTCTCATCGGCAAAAGACTGTATGTTCGTAGTGTCTTGAAGGTTCGACTTTGAGGGAAACAAGTTTGCAGATGAGGGCTTTGATTCTTGATATTGTGTCCGATAAGCGAAGGTAAGATGATGTTTCTTCATAAGTTCAAGTAGGTATGGATGAAGGTGGAAAGGCATATAGGCTTATACCCGTTTTTAGAGGGGTGTGATGGTCTTGCAAGGCGTTATTTGGGGTTTCTGATTTGGTCCTCCTTAAGTAGAAGAATTTTTTTGCTAATCTAAAAACACTTCTGGTGCGCCATAAAAAAATCTAAGATCTTGTTAGGAAGAATTGCTTTCAATTTCAAATTCGTTTCTCTGTATTCGAGCGTTTGAATTTACTGATGTTGTTTTTGCTGTTGCAGGCTCTTGTTTTCCCTTTATGTCACCTAGGATATGTGTTCATCAGCCAAGCCTCTCCGCGGTTGATTGTGGGAGTAGTAATTGTGTTTTGGTTCGTGATGTTGTTGAACCGGAACCTTTAATTGTTGATAATGAGGCCCTTTCAGCAATGTGGTAGGGGAGGGACCGTCTAAATAAGTTTAGGAATGAGCTCAATGGTCGTTGCACTTTTGTGGAGGTAGGGGAAGGGGTCTTAAGGGTTCATTGTCCGAAGGAGAAGCCACTTAGTCCTCGTGGGTGGCCTAGGAAAGAAACGAACAGGGTCTGTGTGATGGAGTAGGGTAGTACAACTTCGTAGGATCATTTGCAATTGGTCCAGTCTCACTTCTATTTTGGAAACGCCCTTGGCTTCTTTGGCATCTTTGGTTTTGGGTAGTGTTTTCGATGGTCGTTACTCTACGCAAGCGAAAAAGTCGTGGCTTCTTGACAAGGTTTTGGGGCTAGTGCATGAAGGGAACGACTTGGATGCTATCTGTGGCATTGGAAAAGTATTTGAGGAACATTTCATATCATGGTTTTTGCTTCTCTTTGGCTAGTTTTGTGTTGTATTAAGGGCTTTTTTTGGTTTTGGGATTGCCTCTTGGTTAGGTGCCTGGTTTGATAGCTATTTTGCTAGTGCTTTTGTGGTCTTTGCTTAGGGTTATTGTTGGGTCTCCCCCCCCCCAATTTTTTGGGGGTTTTTCCTTGAGCACCGCGTTGATTTGCCTCATTTTGTTGGTGTAATCTTCGCTTGGAGACATGAATAGCATTCCGACACTTGGATTATTGATCACCCTCTAGATTACTAACTCGTTATTCCCTAGTTTCTTGGTTCTAGCAAGCTTGGATAGAAAATCGACTCTCACGTTATCCGTTCGGGGAACATGAACGAATTAAATCTCTTGGAACATTGAAGCTAGCTTCCTCATGTAGTCCATCTAACCTTCCATCAAAGGTTCTTTTGATTATATACTTTGATTTGTAGGATCACAAGTTGCGAGTCAGTGAAGAGTGTAACCTTTGTTGTTCCCAAATCTTGCGTCGTCGCGAGCCTGGCTACACAAGCTTCATATTCTGCCTAATTATTTGATGTTGGGAAATTAAACTGTAAATATTTCTCAATCGTAACTACTCCTGCCCTATACCTTTTTTAAGACGAACCATAAATATGGATGAATTAAGAGTTAACATCCCTTGAATCATCATCATGTGTGATTTTGCCGACTCATTCTTCAACATGTGCGCGGTTAAAGCCCAAAGCCCTGGGTAAAATCTACTGTGACTTGGGCTTTAACTGCTTGCCTCGGTTCATAAGTTATCTCTTGCTCAGATAATTCCACCGACCAAGCCACAATTCTACCGGCTAAGTCTGGTTCGTAAATCACCAGTCTTATTAGTAAACCCATTCAGACTATGATTTTGCGTACTTGGAAGTATTTCCTCACTCGCCTAACAGTGACTACAAAGGCCAAAACGACTTTTCCCGCTTCTGATATCTTAGTTTTAAAGAACTTTAATGATGAAATAAATTAGTTGCTGCCCATTTGGATTTTCTTTTACAAAAAAAGTACTAATCGCCTCCTCATTTATGCCTCGGTAAACGATTAGGATTTCTCCTAGAATGGACCGAGATAAAATTGGAGCGATGGTCAACAGATTTTTCTTACTAATGAATGCTTGCTCACACTCATATGCCAATTGGAAATCATTTCCTTTCTTGAGAAGCTTGTTAATGGCAACTCCCTTTGAGCGGACTTTGCTAAGAATCTCAATCTGTTGGACCCCCTTCACTGAACTGAGAGTTCACCATCTCCTGAACCGCTTACATTTGTCTGGATTGGCTTCAATCCCTCGCTACTTCAGCATGAAACCCAAAAAAATTCCAACTTGCGCCCAAAAGGTGCACTTTTGTGGGTTCAACCTCATGTTGAACTTTTTCAATTAGCTCAATATTAGGTTCAAGTCATTGATATGAACGCCAGTTGTTGTTGTTGTTTCATTATCATGTCATCTATGTATAGTTCAAGTCGTTCCCCTATCAATTCTCCAACATTGCTTTGTATGTTATGTGGTGGATCCACTTGTTTTTTATTATACCTTGAATATGCATCTATGAAGGATATGAATTGAAATCCTGAGGAGTTGTCAACTAACTTATCAATGTTTCGTAGGGAAAAAGATCCTTCAGGAAAGCCTCATTGAAGTATATATAATCCACACAGATGCATCATTTCCCGTTAGCCTACTTGACTAAAATTGGATTATCCAACCATGACGCATATTGGATTTCCCTTATGAACTCATCTTAAAGTAATTCAACCACTTGATCTTAAATGACTTTCTGATGCTCGAGACCTATGATTTATTTCTTATGAACGATGGACATACATTTCAGGTGTTTAGTAAGCTTATGACAACAAAATCAAGATCCAACCCCAACATATATGAAGTTGTAAAGGCGATGAGCTCTTTATTCTCTAGAAAAAGTGCCTCAAACCTATTTCTTAACTCCGGGTTTTCATCTTTCAAGTTGGCTGCATGGCGAATCCCTTACCTGGAACTTTTCTCCCCCTCCCCCCCCCCCCGAGAATGGTCGGGGAATTCCTTTATCTTCACTCATTCCTACTCTCTTGGATCAAGTTCTCTATATCCAACTTATCCCTAACCAGTTTTGCAATTCCGATCAGCGATGAGCGATCCACTTCTCTTCATTTTATATGTTTTGACATTCCTTCCTTCTTTGGATCACATCAAGTCCAAATTGTGACAATTTTCAGCTAACTTGTAATACTACTGACTTCTTCCTACTTCTGAGTGATTGTTTTTATAAAACTAATCATTTCATTTTTGTATTATTTGTTTATGAGAAGTTGTTATATAATTTTAGTATGAATTTGAATAATAATTATTATTGTAATATTTTAAAATAGCTGTAATAGCTTTTTTTTGGTACATAGTTGTAATAGTTTCTAAACAATGAATTTTTTTATTTACTACATAAGAAAATAATTTTCTTTTATTAAAATGTTAGATCAATCATAATAGGTTTACATGGTAATGACCAAAAAACAATTAGTCAAAATAAAAATCTTCATAACCAATTTAATTGAAAACCAATATAATTAGACAATTCTATTATAGATTAAAAAAATTATGAAATAAAGTTTATTTTTTATCAAAAAACATAGTCATTATTTACTAAAATAATTATATATAAAATATTTATTTATTAACTTAATTATTTTAAAAAAAACTTAATTCACTTATTTAAAATTTATTTTATTAATTATTTTATAAACTTCACAATTTTATATATTATTATATTAAATATAACATTTAATATCTTCTCCAGACTATTAAATTTATATAATAATATTTATTCCATTTATCTACAATATTTATATATTAGTATATTAAATATATTATTTATTACTTGTTTATTATTTATTAAATATATTATTTATTACTTGTTTACTAATGTATTTTCCTCAATTTTAAATATGAGTGTTACAGTAAATTTTATATTAATGAATGAGTTTTTACTTTTTAAACTATATGCATTATTGCCCAATTTTATATTAATGAATGAGTTTTTAAACTATATGCATTATTGCCCACCGATGCGATTGTGAATAAGCACACGCCATGCAAGAGAAAGAGAAAGAGCTTGGAAGAGAAATGGATAAGATAAACATGTCCAAGAAAATTCACTGTCTGGTGTTACCATATCCAGCAGCTGTAGGCCATCTCAATCCCATGCTTCAATTCTCCAAGCTCTTGCAGCATGAAGGAGTGAGAATAACACTAGTCACATCACATTTCTACAGAAACAGCATACAAGAATTGCCACCTTCCATTTCACTAGAGGCCATTTCTGACGGTTTTGATAGTGGCGGTTTTGAAGAAGCAGGAAAGAGCTTCAAGGTCTATAAAGATCGTTTTTGGCAAGAAGGGCCAAGGACTCTTACAGAGCTTATTGAGAAGCTTTGTAGAACAGGGTACCCTGTTGATTGTGTTATATATGATGCATTATTGCCTTGGGCCTTGGATGTTGCAAAGAGATTTGGAATTGTTGGGGTTGCTTTTATCACTCAAAATATTGCTGTGAATAGCATTTTCTACCATGCCTACTTGGGAAAGCTTCAAGCTCCTCTTAGTGAAGAAGTGATTTCTCTACCAGGGCTTCCCAAGCTTCAACATCAGGACTTGCCTTCTTTCTTCTGGTTGAAATTTGGAGAAGATCCTGTTTTACTTGAGTTAGTGGTGGGTCAATTTTCTAACTTTGACAAAGCTGATTGGATCCTCTGCAATTCCTTCTACGAGTTGAGCAAAGAGGTATATGTAGCTAAAACCCTAATGCTGGATTTCTGTTTTTTTTAGTGCATGATTGCATGTTTGAAAGCCTTATACAATTGAGTGTGTTTGGATGTGCGTTGGCAGAATTGATTTTAGCAGAAGTGATTATTGTAAATGTGAGGTAAAATTACGTGATTTATGTTTGGATACACTTATGAGTAAAGTGATTTCTTGTAGAGAATTTCGTTTGGATAACTTTGATTAGAATTGCTTTTAGGTGTATAATGACCAAAATGAGTATGAATAGTATAATCAAATCACACATGCTTACACCAATTGAAGAGCATTTGAGTAAACAAACATTAAAAACTGATTTCACTTTTTGAGAATTGATTTTACTCACCTCATAAGCTAACATGAGGTGTGTACTCTATAATTGATTTTGAGCCCTTAATTGATTATGATAGACAATATCCAAACATGTGAAAATCATTTCTCCACCATGTTTTTTGCCTCAAAATTAATTATGAGGTTCCCCACTGCTCTTCCAAACACACTGATTTTGAAGTCAAATCAATTCTGGGAAAAAACTTATGTGACAGTTTCAGAGAAGTTCATCCAAACACCTATTAATTGTGAAGTTTTCCAACTATAATGGATTCCACATGTTAAAGTTTTACCTAATCTGGAGATGGGTGTTATTTTCCTTAAATTTTCACAATTTTTGGTGAAATTCTCTGATGCAAATTTTTTTCCTTTTTTTTTACCGGCAACTGTTCTGCATTTGAGCCACTCTTATGGTTTAGGAGTTATGCTTTTTCATTTCAATAGATATTTTTTAATTGTAAGTGATTACAAATTGTTTCTAGGTAGCTGATTGGACGATGAAGATTTGGCCCAAATTTAGGATGATAGGACCTTCCATTCCATCCAAGTTCTTAGACAAGCAAATCAAAGATGATGAAGATTATGGAGTTTCAAAATTCACAAGTGAAGAATACATGGCATGGCTAAATGATAAGCCAAAAGGGTCTGTTGTGTATGTTTCTTTTGGGAGTTTTGCAGTCATCAATGAGGAGCAAACGAAGGAAGTAGCTTGTGGTTTGAGAGAAAGTGGAAGTTACTTCTTATGGGTGGTTAAAGCCTCTGAAGAGAGCAATATCCCCAAAGACTTTGAAAAGAAATCAGAGAAGGGCTTGGTAGTGACATGGTGTTCCCAGCTAAAAGTTCTAGCACATGAGGCTATAGGGTGCTTTGTAACACATTGTGGATGGAACTCTACATTGGAATCTTTGAGCTTAGGAGTTCCATCTATTGCAATGCCTATTGGGTCAGACCAATGCACCAATGCCAAGCACATTGCAGATGTTTGGAAAATTGGAATCAGAGCTCCGCTTGGTGAGAGGGGAATTGTGAGAAGAGATGCATTGGAGCATTGTATATGGGAAATAATGGAGAGTGAGAAAGGCAAAGAGATTAAGAACAATGCCTTGCAATGGAAGAATTTGGCTGCTGCAGCTGTTAGCACAGGTGGAAGTTCTCATAAACACATCACAGAATTTATTGATAGCTTGTTTCATTTACAAGCAACTAGCCCTGAATCATAGTTCACAAATTAATTCTTGATCAACTGAAGTATTGTGTATGGAAAGAACTCTCGCCGAGGGAGCTAGCTCTGCTAGAATGTGGATATTCCCAGCTCAAACAAGATTGCCTCCCGTGGAAGATACCTGTGTTAGACCCATCACTATAATTTTGACAAAAATAATTGCTTTTTTTAATGGAGTCATTACTTTCCATATCATTATTTTGCAGCTTCCTATAGAGTTCATTATCTTGTACTACTGAAGTAAAATGATATTATAAAGTCATAATGTTTACAAACCCATTAAATATAAAACCCCTGTCCCAATTACACCACAACATTATGCATTCTTGAGTGCTAGAAGGACACAGACAAGCGAGTTACAGCCAAGCTTAGTTAAACACTGTTCCAGCAAAAAGATTCCAATATACAAAATACATTCGTTGTCTTGTTCATTGAGTCAGCTGAGGAAGCATGGTAACTATATACACTCTAATTTTGGGTTAATGTTGTCTCGCTCATTGTTGCAACATGATTAATTTGCCTTTGTTATTATAATATGCAGTTCAACCTAAATTCATCAGTCAGGGAATTGCTCGAAGACTTTAATCTCACATCGGAACACTTAATTGCACAATAGATGAAACGTTTTTGACTCAATCTGTATGCTCATACAACCTCTCTTTGATCAAGGCTCGTACTTGGATCTCCATATATCTCTAGGTAAGAGTACTTGTAAATCTCTTTGATGCTGAACAGGTTGTTTGGTTGAGAGAAGAGAGAATGTGAATAGAGAATATGAGAAAGAGAAAATGGTAAGAAAAGTAGTATATTTTAAGAGAAAAAAATGTAGTGGGCACTCTCTCCTCTGGGTTAGTTGAATAGAAAGTGAGAAGAAAGAGTACTGTTACTTTAATATAAAGGTTTTAATTGCACTTTTGATTCCTCATCTATCATGATTGTGTGATTTGACTCATCAATGTTTAAAACATGCGATTTTGGTCCCTAATTTCTAATTTTTGAAAATTGGGCCTTTCGCATTGCCATCTAATTACTAACGGGCTTAGCCTATGTGGAGCTCATTAATGATGTGGATCCGCTGTAGTCCTAATACTTCTCCTGGAGAAGAAAGATAGATGTTAAGCAATCCCATCCTGGAAAATAGAGTTCTAAACACAAGCTGCCTGTAACCAGTTTAGTGAATAAAGCAGCTAACTGATGGGCTGATTTTATAGGCACCAATCTGAGAGGTCCATTGTTCACTTTCTCACGCATAAAGTGGCAATAGATGTCATACTTGAGTTAGTAGTGGCTCAGTTTTCTAACATTGACAAAGCTGATTGGATCCTCTGCAATTCCTTCTACGAGTTGAACAAAGAGGTATTTAGCTAAAACCAGAATGCTGTATTACTAGTTTTTGTTGTTTTTTAATTTATATCCTTCTTTTAGTGCTTGTTTGGAAATTCATTTATATTTGATTTTGAAGGCAGAACCTATTTCGGGGATAAGCTTCTGTGAGTAATTTCAGAATTTCAGAATTGATTGTGATAAAAGAGAAGTTGATCAAAACATACAATTAATTGTGAGGTTTTCTAAGTATAATGGATTGCTCATGTTAAATTTTACCTAACGTTGTCATGTGTGTTTTTTACATTTCACAAATTTTGGTAGAATTCTCTGATGCAAAAATTTACCTTTTTACATGGATTGTTCAGATGTTTTGAGCCAGTTATGCTTGTTTATTTCAATAACTTCTTTTAATAGTTAGTGATTACAAATTATTTCTAGGTAGCTGATTGGATGATGAAGACTTGGCCCAAGTTAAGGACCATAGGACCTTCCATCCCATCCATGTTCTTAGACAATCAAGTTAAAGATGATGAACGTTATGCTGTTGCAAAGTTCACAAGTGAAGAATTTATGGTATGGCTAAATGATAAGCCAAAAGGGTCTGTTGTTTATGTTTCTTTTGGGAGTATGGCAGCACTCAATGAGGAGCAAACAGTAGAAATGGCTTGTGGCTTGAGAGATAGTGGAAGTTACTTCTTATGGGTAGTCAGAGACTCTGAACAGAGTAAGATCCCAAAAGACTTCGAAAAGAAATCAGAGAAGGGCTTGGTAGTAACATGGTGCTCCCAGCTAAAAGTTCTAGCACATGAGGCTATTGGGTGCTTTATAACACATTGTGGATGGAACTCTATATTGGAAGCTTTGAGCTTAGGAGTTCCTACTATTGCAATGCCACGTTGGTCAGACCAATACACCAATGCCAAGCTTATTGTAGATGTTTGGAAAAGTGGAATCAGAGCTCCACTTGATGAGAAACAAGTTGTGAGAAGAGATGCATTGAAGCATTGTATATGGGAATTAATGGAGAGTGAGAACGGAAAAGAGATTAAGAGCAATGCCATGCAATGGAAGAATTTGGCTGCAGCAGCTGTAAGCAAAGGTGGAAGTTCTCATAAACATATAACAGAATTTGTGGACAGCTTGTTTCATTTACAAGCAACTTGCACTGATTCATAGTTCACAAATTAATTCTTCATCAACTGAAGTCGTATGGAATAAAACTCTCGCCGAAAGAGTTAGGCTCACTAAAACATGGATATTCCCAACTCAAATAAGGTTGTTTCCTGTGGAGTATACCAGTGTTAGACTTCTTTCAAATGAAGTCATTACTTTCCATGTCATTATTTTGCTATGGAGTCTTGTACTACTAAACTAAAAGTATATTATGAAGCCATAATGTTTACTAAGATGTGAAATATAAAACTTATGTCCCAATTACTCTAAAACAGTATGCATTCTTGATCTTGAGTAATAGTTTACACAGACATGTTGAGTTCACGCCAAGCTTGGTTAAACACTGTTCCAGCAAAAATATGCCAATATTCAAAATAAATCTGACTTTTATAGCAAACTTGGATTTAATTATCCTTAACGGATTGTTTGGTTGGAGGAGAACGGAGGGGAGGGGAGGGATTTTTAAAATCTGATTTTGTTTGGTTCAAACTTTAGGAGAGGAGGGGAGGGAATTGGAGGGGAGCAAAATCCCTCCAACCTCAATTTTTTGTTCCCCCAAAAGTGGGGGAATTAGGAGGGGAAATAAATTTCAGACAAAAATAACCCTGCACAAATTTTAAAATTCCAATTTTTTATCCTAGGGTTTCCCTTCTTTTTGTTAATATTCCACCGTCACACTCACTATTGGATCTTCTGCTGGCTTTCCTTCCTCAGTTACTCTAGTTCTATATTTTTTGAATCTGTTGTTCTCTGTTCCATTTCCTTCTTCCAGGTGGGTTTTTCATCTTTCTTACAATTTTTCCTTTTCCATTTATTCAATGTTATAAAATTCACACCATTTCGCAATAACCTAGATCATTGATTTCCGCAATAGGCTATAGACCGTGCAGGCCTTGAGATTTTTTATAACTCCTTTGAACTTTTTCTGAGATTTTCTCCTTGCTTTTGCACCGGAACGAGTAGTGGTGTCGATTGAGGTTTATGGTAATTTTAATTATAAAATCTCTCCCCTCCCCTCATGAACCAAATAAAAATAAGTTATTTTTCCTCCCCTCCCCTCCTATGAACCAAACATAATAAGTATTAAAATCACTCCTCTCCCTTCCCCTCCCCTCCCCTCCCCTCCATTAAAATTCCTCCCCTCCCCTCCTTTGAAGTTTGAACCAAACAGTATGTAAATGTGGATGAGTCGGTGGGGTTCCATTTGAAGTGGACTCAAAATTCAGGAGGCAAGAATGGGGGAAAGTATGATATTTGAAACTGGAGGCGTGCATTAGTTAGATGAGGAAGCATGGTTGCTGTAACTATGGGGTTGTATAGGCTACACCACGGGGGATCACCGTTTGTAACTTGTAAACATAAAAAGGTTTGTAAACATAGAAGAAATATGGACTGTTGGTGAGAGAGCTAAGTAATGAACCAATAGAGGATCACTCAAGCTGATTGAGCATGTGATCAAGGTTTGGATGAGCTTGCAATATATATCATCAGTTACCGGCATCTCGGCTGTAATATTGATCAAGAGTCTTAGCTGGAATACTATGCAAGATCAATTGACTGGAAGATGTTCCTCTCAAAGAGTGATTATTCACTCTGTCACTGGTTGAATCCAAAGAGAAATTAGTGAGGGTGAGAAGGTATTGAACCATTGTCTTGATGTTTGGCGAAGAGTCCGAAGACCATTTACCTATTGTTGTGATATCAAGTGTGAGGAAGTCTCTCATCGGAAGATAATGGTAATTTTTGAGCAGTTTATAAGTGATAGGACTCATACACCTAATGCCTTGAGACGAGGAAGTCTCATCGGAAGATAATGGTAACTTTTGAGTAGTTTATAAGTGAGAGGACTCATACACCTAATGCCTTGAGGTTTTGAGTGAAAGATATAGTGTCTAATTCACTTATGGTTTGCTCTTTAATGTCTAATGTGATGATCTCACGTGGTTTAAATCATCTCCTTTAGGCCCAACAATAGTATCAGAACCGATGGTTGTTTGGCCATATGGTGACCTACTCCTTGTTCCGAAAGTCTTTCTTGCAATGTTGTGACCAGACGGCGTGTCCAGTTGATCAGCCCAACGACGGTAGGTGATTGGGCTGTTGTTGCTTCCGCCCTTAACCAAATATCCAAGAGGTAGGTCCATACAAACCTCTCTAAAGATATTCCACTTGTGAACAACAACCAAACTTAGTAAAACTATAATAGTAGTGAGTTTAGCCACGGGAAAAGTCTCAGCCTTTAAAATCAACAAGTCTTTTGAGTACTCTCACTACTCAAGTTCTAATACGGTATCAGAATCTATCATATATCGTTTATTGGAGAACACTTATATATGAGTCACTTGCAATTGTTCATTTCTGCAATCCCATGCTCCAGATGTCAATCGCCAAACGCTAAAGGATATCATGAGAATTCACATTTACTAGAGATATGATCAAGATAATCATTATATATAAAAAGATATATAATCCTCACTTCCAACTTTGTTTTTAGAATAGAGTTAAGCCTAACATAACTCTAATAAATAACAATAACAGCAGATAGCAGGCCTGAAACGATGATAGAGAATAAGACCAAGTGCAGAAACAAACAGGGACTCCAACACAAATAGCAACAAAATGGTCACCAATTCAGTGAAAAAAATGGAAGCACAAATGCAGCAAAAATATAGATTGTATCAAGTGATGCCACATGCCATTGTAGTATTCAATTTGATGCCTACCTTTTCTTCATAAACATCGACAAAGTTCCACTAAATTAATTAATATGACATAAATTGTTAACATCACAAGATGACTGAAATCTTGAGATAATCCAATATGTAAATACATTGCATTCCTAGCAAAATAGAATAGTGGAGAAAGTGGATTTGAACTCTCTTTCGAAATAACACGATATCATCTTATTAAAAGGGTAAAAACACAAGAAAAATCATTTGTTTTACCCTATGCAATAAAAACCACTACAATTTGTATATGTCAAATAGAGTTGTCTGATGTGTATATACGCGAACTGTTGTAATAATTACTCAAGGAGTAATAATTACATAGTATTCCAAAATGACAAGTGTGTTGATTTTGCATTGAATGGATTGGAATGAAGTCCCACATAGAAAGTGGAGCAACTTTCCAAAGCATTTATATATCATTAAATGCCAACCATTCAACAAAGAGACAAAGTGAGGATGTAGTGCTACATGTGCATGGTTTGGTGGTCCCAAGCTTTTATGTCACATGTTCCATTCACACCACCCCTCGCCGGTGTCGCCGGGCGTAGAGGCGCTAGTGGCGGCTTGTAGACGCATCGACGGCGATCAGAATTCAGCAGACACAATCTTATCCTCTGTTTTCCACAAAATACTTCGCTGTTTATCGAGTTTACATTAGTCTTGTTCAAACTCGAATCAAGGCTGCTTATCGAGTTTACATTAGTCTTGTTCAAACTCGAATCAAAGCTGATTATCCTGGGTATTTCTGCATCCAAACTCTAAGACGAAATTCAAAGAGTCCTTGAAATACTTTAAGGAAAGTGATTTCTATCACGATCAAGCCTATTTCTCTAACACGAACTATAAGAAAATAGTTTTGATTCATGTACACCATAATAATAACATCATCCATATGCACTCATATATACTTTTTTTTTTCTATCTCTTTCTTTAGTTAAATCACATCATATATTACATCTATTATACTATTACTTTTCTCTTATTTTTTTGGTGTCTACACTCTACACCAAAGATCAAAATAACATAAAAGTCCGGTGCTCCAGTTAGGCAGTTAGGCAGCATAGAAGGCGACAGGTACAGTTCTTTTAGCCACCCGGTTAAGGTTTTGACATGACATTTTGTGCATATATATTGTCCTTCCATGTGATTGTGAATAAGCAAGAGATTGAGAGAGAGAGAGAGAGTTTGGAAGAGAAATGGAGAAGAAAAGCATACCCAACAACAAAGTGCACTGTCTGGTGTTGCCATATCCAGCAGCTGTAGGCCATATCAATCCCATGCTTCAGTTCTCCAAGCTCTTGCAACATGAAGGGGTGAGAGTAACACTGGTCACAACCCATTTCCACTGCAAGAGCAAGCAAGAATTGCCACCTTACATTTCACTAGAGGCAATTTCTGATGGGTTTGACAGTGGGGGATTTGAAGAAGCAGGAAAGAGCTTCAAGGCCTATTTAGATCGCTTTTGGCAAGAAGGGCCAAGGACTCTTGCAGAGCTTATTGAGAAGCTTGGTAGAACAGAGTACCCTGTTGATTGTGTTATCTATGATGCTTTATTGCCTTGGGCCTTGGATGTTGCAAAGAGATTTGGAATTATGGGGGTTGCTTTCTTCACTCAAAACCTTTCTGTGAATAGCATATACTACCATGTCCACTTGGGAAATCTGCATGCTCCTCTCACTGAGGAAGATATTTTTCTACCAGGGCTTCCCAAACTTCAGCATCAGGACATGCCTTCTTTCTTCTTCATGAAAATTGCAGAAGATCCTGTTCTACTTGAGTTAGTAGTGGCTCAGTTTTCTAACATTGACAAAGCTGATTGGATCCTCTGCAATTCCTTCTACGAGTTGGACAAAGAGGTATGCAGCTAAAACCAGAATGCTAGATGTCTAGTTTTTTTTGTTTTTTTTTTTTTTTAAAATTTAGCGCATCCAAACCCACTAGGGGGACTTTGGCAAAGCATCCGAGTGTGTGTAAAAAGTTATTGGGTTCAATTGGATGAAGTGTCTTAACTGTGTGATTAAATCCAGAATCTGAAATAGTCGGTATCCAAATAGTCCCCGGTAGCTTATAAAAAAAATACCATTAATAACTGATTTTGAATGGGGAATCAGTTATGACCATAAGTTTTGGAGAGTAATTTGTGAGTTTCAAAAAAATTGATTATGATAAAAAGAGTTAATCAAAATATACAACTAATTGCCATATGTTTTGCAACTATAATGGATTGCTCATGTTAAAAAAATTCCTAATCTTGTCATGGGTATTTTTTTCCATACATGTTCACAATTTTTTTTTTGTAAAATTCTCATATGCAAAAGTTTTTTGTTTTTACCACCAACTATTAGAAAAAAAAATTGTTCGCACTTTTTCCACCTCCATCTTTACTAAAAGATTTCTAGTTTTGATTTGTACCTCCTTTCCTTCTTTAGTACATTTAAATCCATCTATAACTAATTTTGAAAGCAAAATCAATTATTTGATAAAGTTTTTGTGAGTAATTTCTAAATTTTAAAATTAATTATAATAAAAGAGAAGCTGATCCAAATATAAGGTCTTTTCAACTATAATGGATTGCTCATGTTAAAATTTTAGCTAATTTTGTCATGCGTGTTATTATAATTTTTTCATTCATTTTCACAAATTTTGATAAAATTCTCTTACGTAAAAGTGTTACTTTTTTTTATAACCACCAAAATGGATTGCTCATGTTAAAATTTTATCTAATCTTATCATGGGTGTTTTTTTCTCATTCATTTTCACAAAATTGGGTAAAATATTTTCTATTTTTTTTTAACCTTCCTTCCTTCTTTTAGTTCATGTAAACCCATCATCTATAATTGATTTTAAAGGGGCAGTTAAATATGATGATAAGCTTAATTTGTTAGTAATAATTTATGAATTTCAAAATTGATTATGATAAAAGAAAAGTTGTTCAAAACATAATTATGAGGTTTTCCTATAGGTGACCCCTAATGTGGACCACTTTTAAAGTGGTCTAATTTTAGACCACTTTTTTTAACCTGCTATAATAGGTCAACACATCTTTTTTTAAAGATATTTAATATTTGATGATATTTTTTCTTAAAAAAATAATGTGTTGACCTGCTATACACAGTTAAAGTAGGTGGTGTAAAATTAAACCACCCAAAAATGGTGCATATTAGGTTCTCCTTTTCCTATAATGGATTGTTTAGTACTGAAAAATGTTTTGTTCATAATTTTCCACCTCTATCTTTGGAGAGATATGAATTAAAAAGATAGAAGTAGAAGATATGATGATTGACGGGATCTAACATGAGAAAACCCGAAAGAAAAACTGGGTAAAAATAAAATCTAAGAGAAACCAGATATCACTTATGGGTTGCCATGTCATGTTTGTTTATTTCAATAATTTTTTTAAATGGTTAGTGATTACAAAATACAAATTGTTTCTAGGTAACTGATTGGACGATGAAGACTTTGCCCAAATTTAGGACCATAGGACCTTCCATCCCATCCATGTTCTTAGGAAAGGAAATTAAAGATGATGAAGATTATGGTGTTGCAAAGTTCACAAGTGAAGATTACATGGCATGGTTAAATGATAGGCCAAAAGGGTCTGTTGTGTACGTTTGTTTTGGAAGTTACGGAGCACTCAATGAGGAGCAAACAGAGGAAATAGCTTGTGGTTTGAGAGAAAGTGGAAGTTACTTCTTATGGGTAGTCAGAGACTCTGAACAGAGTAAGATCCCAAAAGACTTTGAAAAGAAATCAGAGAAAGGCTTTGTAGTGACATGGTGCTCCCAGCTAAAAGTTCTAGCACATGAGGCTATTGGGTGCTTTATAACACATTGTGGATGGAACTCTATATTGGAAGCTTTGAGCTTAGGAGTTCCAACTATTGCAATGCAACGTTGGTCAGACCAATGCACCAATGCCAAGCTTATTGTAGATGTTTGGAAAACTGGAATTAGAGCACCACTTGATGAGAGGGGTATTGTGAGAAGAGATGCATTGAAGCATTGTATATTTGAAATAATGGAGAGTGAGAAAGGAAAAGAGATTAAGAGCAATGCCATGGAATGGAAGAATTTGGCTGCAGCAGCTGTTAGCAAAGGTGGAAGTTCTCATAAATACATCACAGAATTTGTGGATAGCTTGTTTCATTTAAAGCAAATTGCCCTGATTCATAATTCACAAATTAATTCTAGCTCAACTGAAGTCGTACGGAAAAAAAATTAAAACTCTTTCCAAAAGAGCTAAACTCACTAAAACGTGGATGTTCCCAACTTAAATAAAATTATTTTTTGTGGAGTATATACCAACGTGGCAGTGGTAGACCCAAAAAATAATTTTAAAAATTAGTAATTGTTTCTTTTAAATGAAGTCATTACTTCCCATGTCATTATTTTGCAGCTTCTTAGAATAGTGCTAAGAACCTTGTAGAGCATCTCCAATGCTAGTTCTTATTTCTTAGTTCTTAGCAGTACTATTCATGTGGGCCCGTACTGCCACATGTGCTTAAGCAACTCTATGCACATTTTGCTCCAACCACGAGTTCTTAGTTTTTAGCACTATTCATGTGGTCCCACAATATCATTATAGTAGTAATATTTTTTACTTTCATATAATTTTGATTTAAATTTAAATGTTAATTTAATATCTAAATTAAATGAATTGATGAATGAGAGAGAAAAAATTAACTTTTCATACTAATAACTCGAAAAGTAAAACATCTTATATAAGAACCTAGTTCTTATTTTTAAGAACTAAGAACTCCACGTCATCTCCTCCAATGGTTAAGAACTCAGTTCTTAGTTCTTAACTCAAAAATAAGAATTAAGAACCTTACATTAGAGATGCTCTTATAGAGTTCATAATCTTGTACTACTAAACTAAAAGCATATTATAAAGCCATAATGTTTACAAAGGCATTAAATATAAACTTTCTATGTCCCAATTACTCTACAACAGTATGCATTCTTGAGTAATAGACGGACACAGACATGTTGAGTTCACGCCAAGCTTGGATACCACACTGTTCCACAGCAAAAGGATGCCGATATACAAAATAACTCCGATTTTTATAGCAAACTTGGAATTAATTATCCTTAAAAGTGAATGAGTTGATGGGGTTCCATTTGAAGTGAACTCAAAACTCAGGAGGGAAGTAGGGGGAGAAGGATGATCTTTGAAGCTGGAGGGGTGGAATTATTCAGATGAGGAAGCATGGTAGCTATAAACTATGGGGTTGTCTAGTGTACACCCATATGGTCACCGTTTATAACTTGCAAACACAAGATTTGTGACTATGAAAAAAGTTTTGTAACAAGAGCGATGCCCCATCTCCTTTCTATTTTTCACTATCTCTTTCTTAACTGTTGAGTAATATGTTGATTTATTTTCTAGTGGAGTATGATTATGATAGTGGGAGTTGGTTATATGTTGTCAAGAGTCATGTGTTGATTGTTATTATGTTACCGGAAGCCCTTAGTGCTTAGTAGGGTGTTTAAGTATTAGTGGTGACTCTTGGTGTTTGTAACAATCACTTTTACGTGCTATATATACATGTGTATGAGCTTATAAAAAAAACATGTGTATGAGATGAAGAAATGAAAATCAAGAAAAATACAAGAAAGTTCAGCTCCTAAACACTCTTACTCACTCTAAACTTTCTGCTAAGTTATGCAATAAAACTTAGTGCGTGTTAGTCCCTTTGCACATCTAGAATACCATCAACAGGAACCATGAAGTATGGAATCAGATTTGAGAAGAATTCTAAGCTTGAAGCTAAAAGCTACTGTGATGGTGATTGGACTGAAAAGTGTGTTGATGACATGAAAAGCACTTCAGGTTATGTTTTCAACCTTGGTTTGGGTGTGATCTCTTAATGCTCAAAGACAGTGACACAATCTTCACATGAAGCTGAGTATTTATCAGCTGGTTTGGCTACACAACAAGTACTTTAGTTGAGAAGAATAATAGAAGACATAGGAGAGAAGCAAGAGGGAAATCTCCAGCTTCAGTGTGACAACAAATTAGTCATCGCCATGGCAAATAATCCAATTTTTCATAGCCGGATCAGACACATTAACATTAAATATCACTTCATTAGAAGTGTTGTTGAAGAAGGAGATGTACAACTTGTTTATTGAATAACAGGACATGATCTTATATATTTAAAGGAAAAAATTCGTTTAAAATTTTATCTATTATTATCTTAAAAATCTTATCATAATTGACTGCAGAGTGGACTAAAAATATTTAAGAAAAGGAACGGGACAAACAAATTTGGAGATACTCATTTGAGTATTTGACAGACGTATATTTTAACGGTTAAAAATGTAACTACCAAAATCTGAAATTACTAGAAATTGCACTTGATTCAGCATGTGCTCAATTGAGATTAATTTCTATGCACCGATGATGTAAAAAATTTATACCATCATTCAATCACAATCTTCCATTTTCAATTTTAGATATTATTAAATTCAAAATTAATTATAAGATAACAAAATGGAGGAATGTGATTAAATAATGATGTAAAACTTATTTACACCGTCAGTGCATAGAAATTAATCTCGTGCTGAATTTCACACAACATTTTTTTAACTTTCCAAATTAAGATAGTTAGAAACCGCTATAATCCGTGCATGCCAAGTATTGTCGGATGTGTATCTTGTGCGACCCATTCTCTCAGTCAACAAACCAATAACATGAAAACACCAAAGATCAAAATAACATAAAAGTACAGTTAGCCGGCATACAAGACAACAACAACAACTGCATTTCTTTAATAGACACATGATTAAGCTCTTGATATTATTATATTTTGTACAAATTGTCCTTCCTTGTGAGTTGTGACTGTGAATAAGCAAGGGAGAGACAGAGAGAGTTTGGAAGAGAAATGGAGAAGAAAAGCATAGTGAACAACAAAGTGCACTGTCTGGTGTTACCAAATCAAGGTGTAGGTCACATCAATCCCATGCTTGAATTCTCCAAGCTCTTGCAACATGAAGGGATGAGAGTGACAATGGTCACAACCCATTTCTACAGCAAGAGCTTGCAAGAATTGCCTCCCTCCATAACACTAGAGACAATTTCTGATGGGTTTGACAACGGCAGGGTTGGAGAAGCAGCAAAGAGCTTAAAGGTCTATTATGATCGTTTTTTGGCAAGTGGGGCCACAGAGTTTTGCAGAGCTCATTGAAAAGCTAGGTAGAACAGGGTACCCTGTTGATTGTGTTATATACGATCCACTCATGCCTTGGGCCTTGGATGTTGCAAAGAGATTTGGAATTGTTGGGGTTGCTTTCTTCACACAAAACCTTGTTGTCAATAGCATATACTACCATGCCCACTTGGGAAATCTGCAAGCTCCTCTCACTGAGGAAGAGATTTTTCTACCAGGGCTTCCCAAACTTCAGCATCAGGACATGCCTTCTTTCTTCTTCATGAAAATTGTACAAGATCCTGTTGTACTTGAGTTAGTAGTGGCTCAGTTTTCTAACATTGACAAAGCTGATTGGATCCTCTGCAATTCCTTCTATGAATTGAACAAAGAGGTATTCAGCTAAAACCATAATACTGGACTTCTAGTTTTTGTTGTTTTTTATTTATTTCCATCTTTTGAAGGGGGAATCAATTATCAGGTCTCTGCATTTCAGAATTGATTCCGATAAAAGAAAAACTAATCAATTATTTATGAGGATTTCCAACTATAATAGATTGTTCATGTTAAAATTTTACCTAATCTTGTCATGGGTGTTTCCTTTCATACATTTTTACAAAAAATTTGGAAAAATATTTCTCTTATGCAAATATATATTACTAACTATTTAGTATTCGAAAAAGTTTTGTTCGCACTTTATATCCTTCACCTTGAGAGAAAGATAAAAATAGAAGACGCATAAGTGAAAGATATGATGAGTGATGTGATTGAAATAGAAGAGAGAAATTTTAAAAAGAAAATGAGTAAAAATGGGATATAAGAGAAATTCGTATCAATATTTAGTCCTTCAGCATTTGAGCCACTCATTTAAGTTTGTTTCTTTCAATACTGTTTTTAATGGTTAGTTATTACAAATTGTTTCCAGATAGCTGATTGGACGATGAAGACTTGGCCCAAATTTAGGACCATAGGACCTTCCATCCCATCCATGTTCTTAGACAATCAAGTTAAAGATGATGAACGTTATGTTGTTGCAAAGTTCACAAGTGAAGAATGTTTGGTATGGCTAAATGATAAGCCAAAAGGGTCTGTTGTTTATGTTTCTTTTGGGAGTATTGCAGCACTCAATGAGGAGCAAACAGTGGAAATGGCTTGTGGCTTAAGAGATAGTGGAAGTTACTTCTTATGGGTAGTCAGAGACTCTGATCAGATTAAGATCCCAAAAGACTTTGAGAAGAAATCAGAGAAGGGCTTGGTAGTAACATGGTGCTCCCAGCTAACAGTTCTAGCACATGAGGCTATAGGGTGCTTTATAACACATTGTGGATGGAACTCTACACTGGAAGCTTTGAGCTTAGGAGTTCCTACTATTGCAATGCCACAATGGTCTGACCAGGGCACCAACACCAAGCTTATTGTAGATGTTTGGAAAAGTGGAATCAGAGCTCCACTTGATGAGAAACAAATTGTGAGAAGAGATGTATTGAAGCATTGTATACGGGAAATACTGGAGAGTGAGAAAGGAAAAGAGATCAAGAGCAATGCCTTGCAATGGAAGAATTTGGCTGCAGCAGCTATTAGCAAAGGTGGAAGTTCTCATAAGCACATCACAGAATTTGTGGACAGCTTGTTTCATTTACAAGCTGATTCATAGTTCACATATTAATTCTTGTTCAATTGAAGTCGTATGGAAAAAAACGCTCGCCGAAAGAGTTAGGCTCACTAAAACGTGGATGTTCCTAACTCAAATAAGATTGTTTCCTTTGGAGAATACCAGTGTTAAACCCAAAATATAATTTTGAAAATCAGTAATTGCTTCTTTTAAAAGAAGTAATTAATTTCCATGTCATTATTTTGCAGCTTCCTATAGAGTTCATAATCTTGTACTACTAAAGAAAACGTTTATTATAAAGCCATAATGTTTACAAAGACATTAAATATAAAACCTATGACCCGTAATAGCACGACACAGACATGTTGAATTCACGACAAGCTAGCTTGGTTAAACATTGCTCCAGCAAAACGATGCCAATATACAAAACAACTCTGATTATTATTGTAAACTTGGATTTAATTATCTTTAAATGTGAATGAGTTGATGGGGTTCCATTAGAAGTAGACTCAAAACTCAGGAGAGAAGAAGGGGGAAAACATGATATTTGAAAATGGAGGGGTGGCATTAGCAAATACATTCTTATATTGTTTAGTGAGTCAGCTGAGCAAGCATGGTAGCTATAAACGGGGGTGTCTAGGGTACACCATGGGTGGTTACCGCTTTGTAACTTGTGAACATAAGATTTATAACACTATGAAATAAGGTTTGTTGATGGGCCTCAATGTGAATTGCTCTGCTATTTCTAGGAAAGAGTTTCCCCATAAATTGAAAGATCCATGTAGTTTTACAATACCATACATAGTGTGTGTTTGGAAAACTTATTCAGGATCCACGTTTGGCCCCAATCCACATTTTCAGAAGCAAGAAATAGTTGCTTTCGAATTTCTGGATCCACGTTTGACATCTCCAAATTTGTAATATGAAGCCACACTTTTGGCATATCATTGACAGATCTAGGAGAAAGCACAAATCATATGCCCTCGAATCACAACCCCCAGACATTTCTACATTTCTCTCCTGCTTCCTGATAGGTTTATCACCTATCCTAGTGGAATAGTGGAGGATATGTGGATCACAGTGGTCAATTCACTTTTCCAGTGGACTTGACAGCGCTAATTTTCTGCAAACAGTTGAGTAACATAATAATTAAAAGTACTAATTCCTCTCTACCAGTTGGTTTGGTGGGTTGTAAATCTTACAGGCCTTGAAAACTGTTAAATGATCTTAATCTGAATGAAATTATTATGCAAGAGGTCGATTTTTGGGGGTAGTTCATATTTATAGAAAAGCTAATTTTAAGCTGACTATCTAGCTAAGATTGGGTGTGGAAGAGAACATCCTATATGGGAATTGATAGAATCTGTATCATCTGGGATGCTTCTCAGATAGAATCTGTATCATCTGGGATATTTCTCTTTTTTATTTTTCCTACGGTCTCAAGCCATTTTCATTCAATAAATATATTCCTCTTTCAAAAAGAATAAGGCTTCTTACCTTACCTCAATGATAAATGCACATACATTTCTCAAAATTTAAGATCATTTCACTTAATGAACTAATAGAACAGTCAAAAAACATCAAAGTGCCCTCTACATACCACTGTCCTCTTTATAAATATCCTGAATAAAATCAAATTACAAGGTAATAGGATACTGAAACAAGCAACATATATGGGAAATAAAAGAAAAAATTAACTGCACTGAATATCCCACAAATGCACAATGCAATTAACACCATCCCAAGTTGGTAATAACTAAAATTCCCACCACCCCAGAAAATGAATTGGCACTAGAACAAAATATCTGAGGAAACAAAAATATGAGGCACTCAAATCAACCTTTATTATATGTAACATAGAAGAAATATGGACGGTTGGTGAGAGAGCTAAGAAATGAATCAATAGAGGATCATTACAAGCTGATTGAGCATGTGATCAAGGTTTGGATGAGCTTGCAATATATATCATCAGTTACCGGCATCACGGCTGTAGTATTGATCAAGAGTCTTGGCAGGAATACGATGAAGAAGCTCACGAGGGAAAATCCGGAGCAAAGTCCATGCAAGATCAAGTGACTGGAAGATGTTCCGGGTATCATAAGCTCCTTGGGCGACAAATTTCCTCTCAAACTTGTCCAAAAATTCCAGATACAACTGTAAATAAGAAAAATAAGAACGTAGTTTATTATCAGAGTTAAAGGACAAACACAATTTGAAAAAAAAAAACAGAGAACAATGGTAGAGACCAGGTCCTCAGATGAAAGTGCTTCTTCTCCAACCACAGCTTTCATTGCCTGGACATCCTTTCCAATGGCATAATTTGCATAAAGCTGAAAAGAAACAAAATAACACCAATGAGATTGCATTTGGAAACAAAAATGGCAATATGGTAAGCAAACAAAACCAGACCTGATTGGAAACGTCAGAATGATCCCTTCGAGTCATTCCCTCACCGATGGCACTCTGCAGAGGAAACCGTGATGCATCACTAAAATATAAACCCCATAATTTAACTTTCTACTAAGCAAAGTGTTACTTTAACCAGCAAAAATCGTCCGAATTTTGACGAATTTCAGTTAGATTATTGGGTGATTTGATGGGTGGAATCAAGCGGTAGGGACATCTCACCCATCCAGCAGTAAACAAAGTCAAAATGTTTTATCAATTGTCTTGATATCAAGCAAACAAGATTAATCTCACCTTCATCAATCGAGACAGTGATGGAAGGACATTGATTGGTGGATATATCTGTGAATACAAAAGGATTTCAGATTAAGTTTCAGTCTAATATTTTGTAAGAAATTTATCAAGTGGCTTTAAACTTATTGATACCTACTTAAATACATCAAGAACAGAGTAGATCACAGAAATAAAAGGCTGGTTTAATTTTATGCAGTAATGCATGGATAAACTTCATAAAAAAATCTCTAATAATCTTACAGGTGAAGGAAAAGTCACAGCATTTCATTCTACTTTTCAATGTATCAATGGAAATATATACCGAAATCATTTCTAATTATTTGTTAAGGCCACTAGAGGATAAAAAGAAAGTTTATGTGTTGAGGAAGACTAACTAAGCTCTCATGTAACTTCCATTCAATAAAAATCAAACAATTTACCGCTCTTATAGTAATAAAAGGGCAGCCCGGTGCATTACAGCTCCCGCTATGCGCAGGGTCTGGGGAAGGGTCCGACCACAGGGTCTGGGGAAGGGTCCGACCACATGGTCTATTGTACGCAGCTTTACCTTGTTTCTTACACAAGAGGCTGTTTCCAGGACTTAAACCTGTGACCTCAGTCACATGGCAACAGCCCTTTACCGTTGCGCCAAGGCTCCCCTTCTTTTCTCACACTTAACTGTGGAGGCCGTTCTTAAAGTAATATCAAGTATCCAATTTTGGGAAACATTGTGCACTAAATTCTCTCTTGAACATAATTCAGGTAACAAACCCAGCATTTGGTACAATATTTGCAATAGCCAAAGGCTCTAATATATAACCGACCTGCCTGTTATGCAACTGCCTGTCAATGTATATCTGCCCCTCAGTAATATATCCCGTAAGATCAGGAGTTGGATGCGTAATATCTGTACCGAAAAAGTTCGAGAAAGATGATTAGTCATAATGAAGAGTGCATCATGGAAGATAGCTGATAAAGTTTAATAGTATTTGATCACCATCATTTGGCATGGTTAGAATTGGAATCTGTGTAATAGAGCCTTTTCGCCCCTCAATTCTTCCAGCACGTTCATATATTGTTGCCAGATCTGTATACATGTAACCAGGATACCCACGTCTACCGGGTACTTCTTCTCGAGCAGCAGATACCTACAGGATCCAAAAGTTATCAAAGGCTCATTGACAATCAAATAGTTGGAGACATAGTTTTAAGTAATTTGAAGTTACTTCTCATGCTCGATGAAAAGAAAAAGCAACTAGCATATGCAAGCCTACATCATTTCTTGTAGACGAAGAAATTAAAGTTACACAAGAATAATAAAGGACAAAAGGTTTCTCATTTCTCCTTTCATTTTGCTTCCTCCTTCAGACAATTAAAGTAGAAGGCATATTACCTCACGAAGAGCATCAGCATAAGAGCTCATATCTGTGAGTATAACAAGAACATGCTTCCCACATTCATATGCCAAATATTCAGCAGTAGTAAGAGCAATACGAGGAGTGATGATACGCTCAATTGTAGGATCGTTTGCCTGCGAAAATCACAGCAGCATGAGAACAAACATTCTAAGGATCAGTTTGTTCATGCAGGAGATGAAATCAAGATTTGATATTTACAACACGATAATATCCTTAAAAAAATGTAAGGTGATAAATAATTAATCAAACTTTCTAACGTGTTGGTACTTCCTGAAATCTTTATCAAACTTCTCCCACTGGTTGGGCTTAATGAGCCAAAAGATTAATTTTGTATTAATCATTGACATATCGCTACTACATATATATGTCAAAATTTTAGATTTAAAGATAAAATGACCTTTTCAGAATGTATGAACTGGGGCACCACAGTTCCTAAGAAAAATGTACAACAAAAATCAATTCATATTTTTTGTAAGTTATAATAATTACTAGACAGGGGGGCATACTTTTTATTATCCTCTAAACTACACGGACAAAAATTACTAAGGAAAAAAACAACGATGAGAATAAAAGAACACTTGCATAATGGCTGTAAGCATTACCAGATTAAGGAAAAGGGTCACTCTCTCCATCGAGCCATTCTCCTCAAAGTCGCGTTTAAAAAACTGTGCTGTCTCCATGTTAACTCCCATAGCTGCAAAGACAATGGCAAAGTTGTCGTCTTCTCCACCCTGCATATTGATAAAATTTGTTAGAAACCACATTCATCTTAGTAAGTGTAAAATTTGTAAGTTAAAATAAATAAACACAGAAAATATCATTTATTAATTGGAACAACATAAGAACGAATAGATCTGCTGTAAACGGTAGAACAAAAAGTTTGGCCTTTTCAATTTAATTATGTAAATTGTCAGCTCCTCCATGGCATGCTATTGAGGAACCGAATATCATAAACTCCCTTTCCCATTTGATATTGATTTTCAATTTTCAAGGAAGTGTAAGTAAAGTAACAGTAATACTGTAATTTAGTCTGAGTTTTTAAAGCCCCATGTAGACAACCAGAAAATTAGCTGATTCAAAACCCCCATGTTTGACTTTCATGGAACCAGTAGCTCGTATATTGCAAGCACTAAGTGTTTGATTCTTGATAAAAAATTTCACAATGAGTAAACATTATAAATTCCTCACTTGTTGATGTAACTAATAATCTACAAAAGAACTGTTTCCAGACATCATTCCAGACATCATATGTAAACTTTATAAGAGTGATAATACTGATATTCAAGCAACAAAATCTTGGTAAATTCAGGTATAAACAAGCAATGTGCTTAATTTTTATTGACTAAGGGATTATTTTGATGTACTTAGAAATAAATTCGACCAAAAAATAACAACTCTCCCACTTAAAACCCTCAATAAAACTGATGCAAGTGTAATGACTAATGAGCATTAACAGGATGAGCAGGTAGCAAGATAGCCAAGAGGCCGCCCAAATAAGCCTACTTCTGTTCAAGTCTGAAAACTTGCAATGAATAGACGCAAGCTCCCTACTTGCCTTAACCAGGTAAGTATTAATACAGAAAATGATGACCTAAACTCATAATTCAGGAGCATTTAACATATTAGAGTAAATTTAATTTAACATAACAGCCATACCTCAAGAAGATTATCAGACTTCTCTAATCGCTTGACTAAGCCAGCTTGACGACATATCTGAGCAGCAATTTCATTATGGGGGAGTCCAGCAGCTGAGAATAGAGGGATCTTTTGACCTCTAGCAATAGAATTCATGACATCAATTGTGGATATTCCTGTCTGAATCATCTCCTCTGGATAGGTTCTCTCACTAGGGTTGATGGAACTTCCTGAATTATTGGAAAATATTATAAATAAAAAAAACAAAAAAAAACATACAGATTTATATATCCCTGGAAGAAATTATATACCTGATATGTCCAAGTAAGCCTCAGGTAATATGGGCGGACCATTATCAATAGGTTTTCCTGAACCATTAAATATGCGGCCAAGCATGTCCAGTGATACTGGAGTTTTTAACACCTAAGAACATAAACAATAAGACAGAGAAATTTTGATACTAATGAAGCCACCCTGTATCGTTTTTTCAACTAATTCAGACATGCTGATAGGATTGTTATTCATTGTTAAGGTTTAAAAGATAGCATACTAAAAGACTAGCCATGGATTAACCCAATTCTATATTAAGTTATTAACTACTCCCAAACAGCAAGATACAACTCTAACTAAAAGTTAACACATTATTTAGGTACTACACCTTCAGAATTAGAATTACAATTTACAATATTCCTGTGACCAAGTCAGCAATCAGAAGATACATTCATGAAAAACTCAATAAAATTTGCATAAATAATTTTACAAATAACTTCGCAACAAAAGAATATAACAAAAAAACATTCCATACCTCTCCAGTAAATTGCACAGTAGTAAATTTATTGTCAATCCCAGATGTACCTTCAAAGACCTGGTCAACGGTACAAAAAGGTAAATATATTTAAGCCCACTGTTAGTGATAGCAGGAGAAGATGATAAAACTACACAGACAGAAATATTTGTTATTAAACTCAATACAACTACATGAACAAAGTAGACAATAGTTGAAGGCTTTTTCTTACCAAAGATTGAGATACAACAGTAGAATATACAATATTTTGGTTATGTTTGAAAAATGAAAATCAAGACATCATCATCGATTCATCTCAAAGATTTCATGATATATGCAACTACAGGTTCACCTGAACAACAGCTTTTTCACCATCAACTTCTAGAACTTGTCCACGCCTAGTGGTACCATCCCCTAAGCGAATATTAACAATCTCTTGAAATTTTGGTCCCTGATACAGTAAATCAGCATTAGATTTAGTCATACCATACAGGAGCAGGACATCCTCATTGAGAGAACATTTTACAGTCCTCCCGGTGGACCAAGTACTCTGTACTCCTTCAACTCAAATCAGGAGACATATTCAAGTATGATTAGTTATCCATACTATTTAATTTTCAACAAAAACTGTCATTAATCCATCAGTTTTATAAAAGGGTACTGAGTGTTAAAATCTTCTCAACATTGAGAAAAATTCACAGCTTTAGAGCATGAACTAAGCATGGCAGTGAGAAAAGTATATGACATGGCCAATACCTTAACTTTATCAAGAATAACCAATGGTCCAGCAACTCCAGACACAGTTCTGTACTCTGCAACATAAACACACAATTCAACAAGTAATCAACTTCAAGAACTGATCAATCCAATAACCCTTCAAACAAATATTTTTTTATCCCCATGATGACAACAAGCACCAAGCATGGTCATTCGATTCATCAACCATTAACGTATAAACCAACAACCCCAAATGAAAAAACTAAGAAAAGGGTAAAGGGAAACGATACTTACCCATTCCAATCTCCAAGGTTCCATCCTCAACATCAACAACGTTTTGAGCCTTACCCATTTCGAGAACTTGAAGCAAGAACTATCTACAAGTCAAAAAGTGAAATACCCACTAAGAATTAAGGCGCAACAAAGGGAATGGTGAAACCAACCAAACGGGTTGTGAACAAAACTTGTGAGTGACCCTTGATTTTCAGTGATCAGGGTGTGTTTGGTTTGGAGAAAAACAGAAGATTATAGGATTGAAGACAGTAACATAGGATGTGATTGATTGATTGATCTAAGGAACGTGCGTGCGTAACTGCGTACCTGTGTGTGATTGATCTGAGGAAGAAGAGAGAGATGTTGATGTTGATGTTGATGTTGATGTTGTTGGGTTCGTGACACAGATCTAATGGTTGGACCAAACAAATGCAGGAACCATCAAGGAAATAACAATTATTTGTCAGGGACAGATAATAGTTAAAATGTTGTTTTTTATTATTTGAAAATAAAATTCTAGATTGCAAAGTTGATAAGTGAATTAGTTTTTTTGGGATTAGAAACAGGCTATGATTATTATTAGATATATTTTTTTTCTTTAAAATAATGATTGGAATAAAGATTATTAAGGATGATTTTTAGATGTGTAATGTCAATGTGTCTATCATTAGAGTCTAATCGCTCTCAGAACAATTTTTATGTTCTCTTTCTTGAGGGTATAAGTTAAAATAATATGTTGAATGTGATTAGGAAGGAAACCTACATACCCATGAGTGACAACCAAATTAATTCCCTTTGATGTAGTTCGGTAAACCATATCTCTAAAATCTACATTCCTATCTCTTGTTAACATACCTTAGCTTCTTAAATAGAAAATCTTGTTCCATGAAGATGCCCAAATAAAAACTATCTTCTCATCTATTCTTAATCCCTACAATATTTTTGGTCTTTATCTTTATTAGAAGTCTCACATTGACTAGAGATAGAACATAGGTAGTTTTTATACCTCAACTCTTGAGCTAACTTTTGTGTTTGAGGATAGTCCTCTCAATTTCTAATATGGTATCAGAGTGTATCCTAGATTTGTTTGTTGTGGAGACCTCCCATATTTGTTCAGTCCTGGACGTGAGGGGTGTGTTAGAAGTCTCACATTGACTAGAGATAGAGCATAAATAATCTTTATAAGGGTAGTGCAAACCTCAAGTCTTGAGCTAACTTTTGTAGTTGAGTATATGCATCCCAATTTCTAATAAAATTGTCAATGAAAAAATTATCTCAACTCTCGATATAGAGTAAAGGAGCTCATATAGATCACTAAACTAAGTAAATGTCAACTTAAACCACTTCTTTTGAACAATATGTAGATCTGAAGATAGATCCTTATTTGATTAAGAAATGTGAAGAAAAGAATTATGGAGTTCTACATCTTGAAGTTGTTCGACTCATACTTACTCTCCACATAAGAAAAAGACTTATAGTGACTCCAGGAGTCTCTTTGATATACTCAAGCTTTCATCACTATGAAAATGAAGTTACTTATTGGAACAGAACTAATTACTTTAATGTTGGAAGTGTATTGTTTACTACGTTTCCAAATTTCAACGTTCATATGGCATATTTGACTATGCCAAGAAGGTTTAAATTTTAGGTGCTCCTCAAGGCCGAAAAGTTATCGCAGCCTCCTTGAATCATCAAATAAATTTTCACTTACAAGTTCAAATTGTTGATTCTACGAATCAACAACTATTAGTGAGTTCCTTTTATGAAGATTTTTTTTTTCGGAGTAGATCGGAAAAGTCCTTTTGTTAAGGTTTAGTTGTTTCATATTTGCTTCCTTTTTCACTTTCACCAAATGTGTGATGGGTTCGTGGTCATATGGCTAGAAATTGTAGTGCTAAAATGATGAACAAAATTGTTTTGTAGTTCAATGATTCATAGGAAGTGTTTAAGATAAAAACAGAAAAATAGAAAACTTCAAGTCTTTCCTATGTGATTTTCACTTCTACAACTTAAATAGGATATGAAATTAGCTATTGAATTATAAAATGTATGTTTTGTTCAGACTTGAACATTTATTTTTAATTATCTGATTTCAAGTTTTCAATTCATTACGGAAATGTGATTGAACCAAACTTTAAAGCTTGGCATGTAGTGTTTCTTTAAGTAGGGTAACATTCATAGAGCAATAAGAGCATGGTTGTGTTAATAATGAGTTAATGGATTAACTTGGAAGTGATTCTTGGGGATGGATTCATGGTGAAATATCTCTCACCCCCAAAAATACTGCAGGTTTCCTAAATCTATAACTCAAACTAGAGACCTCTATTTGAACTGAAACAACTCCAAACCAATTGATTTACGCAATTTGTGGTATCTATAGCATCACCTAAATATATCATTCATATAAATAATTTCACATTACCTCTGAAAATGATCTTACTCTCAGATGCACCTCTCCCATAATGGATATACCAAAGAAATATTAAAATGTGTGGAAATTCTTATACAATTAACTTTAAAGGCAAAGTCAATTCTGGAGAAAAATTCAGTAAGTAACATGATATATATACAGCTCAAAAGAACTTCCTAATTACATGCAAATAACACAGATCATGGTTTACATTGAAACTCAAATCATACACAACCAAGACAAGGTTACCAAAACAAAAAGGGAAAATGGTGAACATGGTAAAAAGGTGCCAAGGCAACTTTTATAATGGTCATCAGAATATCTCTTCTGTTCTTTCAATTTGTGGGAAAGAACCTGAACATGAGTATTAGTATTCTAGAAAGTTACAGTTCACATTTAAAGAATTGGAGTGCTCCTCCTCTCATTGTCTCTATTTGAAGGTACCTGGTATTCACACAAGAAAATCATACAAGAAAGACAAAAAAGTAAAGATACAACTTGAAGACTTAGGTAGAACCAGCCTCTGTTGGTGTAGTACAAGGTGCCAGTATGTTAGGGGGCAGGTTGATGCCAGCCCCTCTAACAGAGATATTGGTAAACTTGCCAGAGCTTGCCCTGCTCACAAGATTGGAGTCAAGAAACACAACAATCACTGTGATATCATCGTGGAAATGCCGACGAACCCCGCGGTCAATTTTTTTCAGGTCAGAATATCTCATTTCTCTCTTCTTTGCTGCTTCCTGAAGGGCCATTTTCACCAGCCTCTTTGCAATTCCCTGAGAAAAAGACACAAGATAAACCATATATTCATTCTTTATCGTGAGTGTTGTCTGCAATGATTAAGGAACTTATCTAATCCCAAAGAGATAGCTTTAAGTTGCTCCCAAGTCATGCATAAATCTGGATAAATATTTTAGACAGCACATCATAAAGCAAATTATGACACGTTTGGATTGCCATTCCGCCCCACGCTTCACTCCGTTTCATGTTTGGGAATGTGAGCTCATGGTTTCCAATGAGGAAAAAGGACAAAAACATGAATCCAGCATTTTGGGTTCACTTGAATTTGATAAAATAATACTTGTATTTCATTGATTAATACTTGACTGAAAACTACAATATATATAGACTAACAAAGAGATAAAAAGAAATTAAATCTATCTAAACCTATCTCTATTTAAATAGATATCATCTCTCTTTAAATAGATACTAATCTAAGATATACTAATCTAAGATAGAGAAACAAATCTAAACTATATCTCAATGAGACAAGACTAATTATAAACTAAATCTTAATAGATATTCAACACTCCCCCTCAAGCTAAAGCTTACTTAGCTTTAAGCTTGTAACAAATCAAACCCAAAAAGAAAATTATCTTAATAGATATCCCTTAACAATGACGGTCTTGGCGAATCTCTGAATTGAATAACTTTTTAAACTTCTAGTAAATCCATGGCGGCAAAAGACAACTTCTCATACTTCAAATTGAATAATCTTTCGAACTTCTGCAAAATTCACGGGCAGGCAAGAGATAACTTCTCATACTTGATCTGGCTGAAATTGATGCAAGACAAAAACCAATTCTTCTGAAGTGTCGTAGGGTAGCTGAGCCAGCAAATAAGGGCGAAAAACCAGCAACAATACGCCAGAAAACAAAGGCTGAAGCAACAACTCCCCAACAACAACCACACAGAAATAAAACACACTTGAGGTCGATCGATTGATGGCTTCTAAGACAAACAATGGTGTCAACTTTGACACAGACAACTCTCAAACATTAGAGAGTGGGCCAGCGCAACCCGCAGCTGAAGCCCTAAAACCAGAAAACCAAACAACTAGAAAACCAAACAATCGAGACAAAACAAACGAAGGTGACATTGTCACCTTTAAAACCAAATTGCATAAAATCAGCCAAGATCAATATAATAAGAGCATCTCGAACAATGAGACGCAAACAACAACTCAAGTCTCAAAAACCAATGCGGATCTGAGCGTCAAAACAGAGTTAAAACTCTAAACCAAACCAAACCAAACTAAACCAAACCAAACCAAACCAAACCAAACCAAACCAAACCAAACCAAACCAAACTTGGCCAACAATGAGAGATGGCACAACACACGTCAAAACAGAGGATCCTTAAAACCAAACCTGGCTGATACACAAAGAGGACCAGCGAGAACAAAGCAGCGGAGAGAGCGGCGCAACCTGGCTGATACACAAAGAGAACCAGCGAGAACAAAGCAGCGGAGATAGAGGCGCGTGGACTTCACACGCAGAGAGATGGGAGGCGCATGGCTTGGAATCCGGCGGCGGTGGCTGACTGTAGTCTCTAAGATATTTAACAATATCTAACACTTTCCCCCCTCAAGCTAGATCATATATATCATATGCATAGCTTGTAACAAATATTATTAACTCGAGAAGCCGCTGCTGCCGGAGAGAGAAATTCACACAACACTTACCCTCAAGCTAGAGCATATATATCATATGCATAGCTTGTAACAAATATAATTAACTCGAGAAATCGTTGCTGCCGGAGAGAGAAATTCACACACAAACGGAGCACACAATGCAATGTGGTAATCAGAAATTGTAGAGACTTGAAATTTCCCTTCACCGCCTACTCCCAACGAGTAGGTAAAGACTTTGCCCTTTCAAACAATAGTAGCCTCAATATTAGACTCTAAGAAAGAGTTGCAGTGCACATCAGATGCATACATCCATTCAACAGAAGAAATATTACCGGAGTAACCCAACACACTATTTGAGAATTTGACTGGACCAAAGAGCCACCTTGTATCTCTTTAGTTTCTTCATCCATGGTAGTTGTAACAGCAACATCAACTACTTCAGGATGCAAAATTAACACAACTTCTAAATCAGCAGGAGCAATCTGAAAGCCTTTGTATTTGATAATACCTTTCAAGCGATCAGATAGCGATCAGATATATGTATATACTCATCCTGATCGAAATAAACAACATCTCCAATAACCATCTTTATCTATTGTTGAAATTGTGGCTTCCTCATTATTCACGTATCTTGTATGAAATCAACATTAGGGAAAGTTTGGACAAAGTAATAAATAACCGCTGCATTCAAAGGTGCTGCACCACGGGAGACTTTAATCAAACTCTGCAGCTTGCTTCCATTAAAATAATACCAGCCATTGACCACGCCATACTAACAATTCGTATTCCATTACTTGTTCACTAACCAATGAGTATCGCCCGCTCAAGGACCAACCTTGTTCAAGATACAGGCGGCGGAAAAGATGGAGGATTCTCTGATCCGTTCTGAGCAACTTCGGAAAACGGCGGTGGAAAGACGTTGACAGTGTTGACAGTGTTGAACGTCAATAATGACTGTCAAGAACGTGACAAGGATCACTAGGGTTCCAAGAGAAAGGGAACCATGATCAGAAAGAAACAAAGCCGTAAGAAAACGGCTAGAACTAACAAGCGCGGAAGCGAAGTACAAGGAAAATTAAATCCAAAGAGATTTGGAAAGTCACCATGAGGGGGCTCATGGGGAGGAGCCCCCTCACAGCGGTAGGATCGAAACTTGCTCTGATACCAACTTGAATTTGATAAAATAATACTTGTATTTCATTGATTAATACTTGACTGAAAACTACAATATATATAGACTAACAAAGAGATAAAAAGAAATTAAATCTATCTAAACCTATCTCTATTTAAATAGATATCATCTCTATTTAAATAGATACTAATCTAAGATATACTAATCTAAGATAGAGAAACAAATCTAAACTATATCTCAATGAGACAAGACTAATTATAAACTAAATCTTAATAGATATTCAACAGGTTCATTTATAAAACATGAATCTACTTTAAGGTAACGTTCCGAAATATACACTTAAGCATTAATGTTATCTAATAGTTGTTGCATAGCTTTAGGTCAATTGCATTAAAAGTTTAACATCAGCAAATAGTTCTCCAATTTAAGAACAGATTATTTATTGTGCAGGAGTTATCTAAGTCAAGGGAAGGCTAAGATTCTAATAACACAACAGCCAGGAAGGGATTTGTACTAATACCACTCCAGATTTAATAATAGTTATTTTAATTCAGAAAATGACATCTACGTCCCTGTTTGGCTGTTAGGGGTTTCCAGCCCTAATACAACCCCAAAAAAGAAAGGAAGAAAACAATTTCTGAATAAGCACATCTGTGACACATAGATGCAATAAACCATGATCGCATTCAACAGTATGTCAATTTCACCAGCATATAAAGCATCTAGTAAGGTGTATGAAAATATATATATCTTACATTGTGGGGATGATTTTGAACTATATCAACAGCATCTTGATTGGTAAAGTGCTCCCACAATCCATCAGATGCAAATATAATAAACTGATCATGTGGCTGCAACTGGTGCACTGATATTGCTGGTTCTGAGCTCAATATCGGCCTCTTGATCGGCTCACGAAGTCTAAACTTAGCATATAGTGGTTCTCTATTGAACTCGGCCTTTTTAAGATATACATCACCAATAGATCTAGAGATCTGAAACACCAAAAGGTTTTAGATGTTAATTCATGCAACAAAAAAAGGGGGATGCTCCTAGTAAGGATATGTTGGTGCTGACAAGACACAACATGACAACTAAAGCTGATTTTTCATTCTGTAAAAGTTCAAATGCTCTAACATGGATAAGTGGGTAGAGTAGACTGTAGATAGACAGAGAGGTATGAAGAGATTTAAGAAGTTCTGACATTCAAAAAAAAAAAGTTGCAATGTTTATAAAGCTAAAGAGAAGGATTATGAGTAAGGATCAACAAAAGAACTCGATGTCATAATCTTAAGGTCCAAGTTTCATGAAAGGAATAGATAAAAAAGCAATATTTGCAAGCTTTGACTGCATATAATGGACAACTAAATATGACCATTCAACTGCATTAAATTGAAGTTTTATCAAATTAAATTACAAGCAAAAGAAGTTGTTAGCACAGAATTACGTGAAATTGAGGGAATTTGAATCTTTCTACATTTATAACTTCGGGAGTTCGGAAGTTTTAAATTAAATTGTAAGAAAAACTTCACAACATTTAACACAGCATCTAGAGATACAAAATAAATTAAGCACAAATTATGTCATGGTTCTTCACTATTCTAAGCAAATGAAGTTTTCTGGTAATATGAAGGCATAAGACATCATTAATTAACTATAACATTAATGCAATTAAAATATATTGCATAAAAAATTGCAATGAAGTTTAGAGATATAATCAGGACCTTCTACAAATAAACTTGACCCCAAGGTTTTTTCTGTCCTCTAACTCTCTCATGCTCCTCCCTCACCCAGTCAGCCTGCACTAGTGCACTCCATTCCCTACCCTTTTTACATGAGCATTGTACCTATACTATTAACTATTAAGTATTAACTATAGTATTAAGTCATTCTTACATCTGAATGTTACATTCTTTTTCTTAAAGATAAACATAATATTACATTCTTAAAACTGAACTATATACATCCATGATCCAACACTGAAATTTAAAATTTTAAGACGCTATGAGGATGCGATGTTATTAGAGTTAAAGGATAAAGTGTCCACATGAGTTTGGAGCAGTTAGACAAACAATTTCTGGCAGAATTACAACTGATTTCTTAATTATAGAACTATATCTGACTTACTTGTATTAGGCCCTTCACGCGCCATACATTATGCTTCAAAACAACAATGTTTGAATCATCAGGATGCAAAGATTGCAGCTCATGTCTTACAGACTCTATTGCTGCATTATGCTCTGCTGACAATTGCATCGCTAAAACCTCCCCAGTTGCCTTGACCGCTCTTCCCAGAACAGCCCGGGAATCGCCAAGATTTGCGATGTACAGTGTTCCATTACAAATCACGCCAATAAGACAGCATGATCCAACAGCTGCAATTTGTGGTTTCATTGACCACTGTTTGGCAACAAGTGACATAAATCCATCTTCTGTTGCTTGGATTGCCTTCCGAATTACATCCACCGACATTGACTGTTGTTCTGCAGCAAACCCTGAGCATGAACACTTTTAATTGACAATCATGCATAGAACAACAATTCAAAAGACGGCTAAATTTGACTGACATACATGCAACAAACGAGGTATTGAAAAGTGAAATCACAATTTATGTAGTTTCAACTCAGCATATATGATATATCTTTAACTTTTTACTCTATGATTGATGCATAATTGATATGATGATTGAGGGAAAAAATGTAAAACGAATATAAACCATCCCTTTGCCACATATCTTGACACGAAAGAAACAAACTTTACCAAGTCACTTGTGATGGCTCTAACAATTTATTCAGCTAGGAACAGAAACAAAAGAAAGAATGGGGAAAAATCCCTTATTGACATATATTTCGGTTCACAAGTCAAAAATCTCGTCTCTTTGATAAACAGGCAAACAACAAGAAATAGATTAATTCACAAGCTGTTCTCAAAGAGTTTTATCTCCTACATATAATTTGCCAGTTTCAAAGTTTACTGTTTTCACTGTTCATTTCAGAATGCCTCTTTTTTTTTTGTTTGGCACAACTAACATTGGCCCAGTTTATTGAAATTAGATTAGATTGTGGGCCTCCATGTATCCAGTTTGAATCCAAGTATGTTTAACACTAAAACACTAAAACAAGCTTATATATGGATGTTAAATGTAATATTTATATATGTGTGTGTGTGTGTATTAAATTGATTAACACACAGTTATGTAGGGATTTAATGGTAATTGACTGTGAGTGTAAACATTTTTTACACAGACATCTAATAATGGGTCCCCAAATCAGAATATAAGTTTTTAATTTCATCAAAATAAAAAAGAAAGCAATTGTTTTTGAATACGTGACATTCAGTTATCAGTGTAAAAATGTTTTACAACGATAGTGCATAATCATTAAACTCTTCATATAGTGGTCAAAATAACAATTTAAACAAGTAGAACCGTTTTGTCGTGCATCACACGGGGTACAATCCTAGCTCTGCTTATTTCCGAACACTCCCCAAGATTAAACAGCTCCTTCTGGTATTTACCAGATGCACAAAAGCTAGCAAATTTTTCCAACACTCCATAGTTCCCTTTATGTTTTTGGTCAGAGTCAAAAACAAATTTTAACCACATATTCTTAGAATTGGAAGGTACTCGAGGTAGAGAGAAATACAACAAATTAACAAGTACAATCTATCCCAAGAAAGCAAAAAAAAATTGAATTCAATTCACTCGTCTTGATGTCACTTACTCTTGAGATGGCGAACTAGGTGTTCATTGATATAACGCGATGTCTCAGGCCCTCCATGCCCATCATAGACACCAACAAAAGTGCCATAAGGCCCAGAATCACTGGTGCTCAAGCTACCTGATTCAAGATAGCTCTGATCCTCCAGCAAGTTGTTGGCTTGGACCACAGCCATTGAAAACTCGCCATTCAAGTGCTTCCCCGAGTCCTTGTACCACAAGAGCCCATCTTGTTTACCTCCAGCATCTGAACCACTGCGTGCATATCGATCCAAACGCGGTTGAAAGCACGCCGTCAGAAAGTTCATCAACTCTGGTAACATCCCTCATCTCACTCCACAACCTTCACAAATTTCCACATCTATCAGCCAGCCAAGAACAACTTCACCACAAGAATTTCTCAGTCACAAATGGATATAATAGTCCTGTACCACACCAATCAACACAATGATTAATCCACTACAAAGTGCATGTTTGAGAATTATATTATAATTAATTCTACTGCTAGAATCAATTCTGGGAAGAAGCTTATGTGACTAGCTTCTGGTTTCAGAATTGATTTGATTTTGGGCAAAAATATTTCAATCCAAACAAGCCAAAAGCACAAACTACAACAGCATGAATGAACTATTGATTACAACACCAAAGTAAAGTTCAATTTTTTCCAATAAAACAAACCACCTATTACCGTTTTCTAATGGATGAACTATACCCAGAAATAGAAAATCAGAAATCAGCTTCTCCAATCAAAACTCTTTGTCCTTGTTGCTTTTTAAATCACAACAAGAACCATGACCAAGTAAAGCCCCCTACCTAAAGAAAACTACAGAGAGAGAGAGAGAGGTAAAAATATATACTTTTTTTCTCTTGATTTTCAGAAGAAGAAGAAGAAGTCAAACTAACTTTTTCCTCCGACAAGCTTAGGTCAGCTCATTGAAAATTTCACACACTGACACTGAAAAATTGAAACCCCCCATCTCAAAAAGCTAGCTTTTTTGTACCAAGCATACGTATACATGATGTTGTATATCAAAACCAATAAGAACTAGGAAAAAAAGGACAGAGATAGAGATCTCACCCAACAATTGGAAGAAGCTAAGTTGGACTTGGATGATGATGATGATGGTGATGACCCAGTTGAAAAAAATAAAAGAGAATGATCTGGAAACAAGAGGGAAGTGAAGAGTGTGTGGTGAAACCAAATCTATGGATCTATGGATCTAGAACTGAACATGGAAATTGGAGTTAGTTGTTTTGTTTTGTTTGCTTTTTCTCTCCCTTCAAAAATGTGAAAGATTTGTTGCTGTTTTGATGATATAGATTAGGCAAAAACTGAAAGAAGAAAGAGCCTTTCTTTCCTTTTCCTTTCTTCTCAGCTCAGCAGACAAGCCACATAAAAGCCCAACAGTGGTGAACTCAGAGCCAGCAAAGCAGAGGTCCACACAAGCATGCTAGAGAGAGAAAGAGGTGGTGCTAGAGAGAGAAAGTAGAGAGAGTGAGTCAATGGGAGCATGTAACATGGGCAGTGATAAAAGTTGTAGTTGTTGTTGTTGTTAGGTTAATGTTGTTGTTTATGGGCATTCCTTGAAAACGGGTTCAGATTAGGACACGTGGCGTTTGTGGTGGTTTTAACTGCATGTGACTGCTCTCTCTCTCTCACTCAGCTGTCTTGATGGTACACGTGTCTTGTTCTTACCATGATGACTCGAGTGAAGGGTGAACGTAGCAGACAAACTGCAGAGTCAGAAGACATTTCACACCATGCTTCAAATTGCACTTCATAACCTCAACAATGACCTTTATGTCAAAGGTTTTTTACTCTAGTAGCTCTCATATGTTCAATCAACAAACAAGATACTCTAAGTGCCTGTTTAGCATCCCGTTAGAAACTGATGTTTGAATTAACGTGATTTTGTTAAAATGATTTTAAGTAAAATTGTGTTTGAGCAAACGTGATTTATGTTTGGATGATTTGTAACAAACGTGATTTTAAAATAATGAATACCGTTTGGATGATATTAATTGAGGTGAGTATTTTCACTCATCAACGCTGAACGCCCAACGCCAACGCTCGAATTTTTAGATTCCAAAAAAACGTGATTTTGATGCAAAACAGCGTTAACGCGTTAAGGAAAACGCAAACGGCTTGGCGAAACTGCAAAACGGTGTTTATGGCAACGCAACGCACGTTTGGCCTCTCCAACGCCAATCCAAACAGGCCCTAAGTGCTTGTTTGGCATCTCGTTAGAAACGTGGTGTTTAAATTAACGTGACTTTGTTGAAATGATTTTGAGTACAATTGTGTTTGAATAAACGTGATTTATGTTTGGATGATTTGTAACAAACGCAATTTTAAAAAAATGAGTATTGTTTGGAGCATATAATCAAAATCACGTTTAAGACTATAATTTAAAAAACATAAATTACAAATTTTATATTTATAATAAATTAATGATTATATTTATATAATTTAAATAAATTATGTATAATAAAAAGATAAGCTACAGTTATTTATTATGAGATAGTTTTCATTACTAAATATAAAATTAAAAATGAAATAAATAAAGTAAAAAGGGCACCAAATTTTATTTCAATTTGGCTTTAGACTAGGAGACTTGCATCTCCTCTTTCTTCTTCGTTGGCTATTTTCCTGGTTTCTTCTCCCTTGTAACTAGTTGCAGCTCGCAGGTGCACAGTTCCAGTCCCACAAAGGCATGTTCAACAACAAACTTGAGCATGAAAGGGAAAGTACGATTTAGCTACCATGCTCTTCAAACCCAATTCAAACCCAGAAACAGAGGCACCAAAGACAGAGCAAAGAAATGCAGTAGATCTGAGTTGTTGAAAGCCAAAACTTCAAAATTATGGCTTACCTTTAATTCTTCAACGGTCAAACGAGAACGTTGGACGCTGCCGTTCTAATTTATCGCTTCTTGTTCAACGCTGTTTTGGCCCGGATCTGCGTTGGTGCGTTGACAAAAACGCTAAACCAAACACTTGCAGCAAACTGGTAAATCACGTTCTCCGGAACGCAACGCACGTTTGGGGTCTGAAACGCTACCCCAAACAGGCCCTAAGAGAACATATTGAACATTTAGTTTTAGGCTTTGATTGTTGAGCGGTGTATATGAAAAATAATTTGTTCAGAGAGATATACTTACCTAATATGATTTCAGAATTCTAAAAGAATTAGTGTCATAATTGTCAATTGTGAAAATAACTTTATGCAACTACTTTTAAAAAAAAAAAAAAACTTTATGCAACCAAATAAAGCTCTCATATGCTCTCTAATTTTGTGCATATTTGGTTTTGCATTTCTCTAAATAGAAGTGATTTCAAGTTATCTCGAAGTATTAATTTAAAAATTAGAATCTATCAGATTAAATTTAACACATATTAATGAAGTGAGATTTTGTTCCAGAACAACTATGTTTATTAATGTATTGACTATTGTTGAAGATAATTAGTTACTAGTAATTAAAATTTAAAATTATAAAAGTTTAGTAAATACATGAGTTATATGGGAAAGAGTAATAACTGTTTCAAAATTTAGTAGAGGATCTCTCTAAGATCATCTTCAACGCTAGTAGCATAGGAGATTCTTATCACTAAGCAAATTGATGTTATTTTTTTTTACTCATTGAAACAAGTCTATGTTGCACTCCAATGAACTTTTTTTTGAAACTGAATGAACTTAAACATATGGTTTGGATTTTCTATAAGCAACCAAGCCTTATGATTAAAATAACATTTATTTTTCTCTCTCTAAACGCCTAATATAACCATTGAGCGCAATCATATGTTCGAAATTTTCCTATTAGCCAACCCAAACAGAGAGCAACACAACCCAAAACGTCTTCACCCCCTTCGAACGGGTCATGTTTTCTAATTTTCTATAAAAAAAATCAGAAAATTTATATTTTATTAAAATTTAATACAAATAAATTTCTAATGCAGAGTTTGAATACCACCACATACATGAGTTATTTTCTTTTTATCTTTTTTTATTCCTTTCTAACTTATAAAATATAAACCTTGATCATTTTTACGTTAATTTAAATTTTAACTTGAGTTAATTTCTTAACATTTTATATTAATAAATTATTCAACATACTATATAATATTTCAATATATATTTAATTATTATAGTTTAACTACGGTTCAACTTATGTTTAACCATTGAATCGTAAACCAGTATTATATTTTTACAGTATTATTTGTCCAATGATCGGTCCAATTTTGTAAACACTTCTAGTTACTATTAAAATATTGATTTTAAAATTTATTATTAATATGTCTTGATTTAATGTATATTACATTAAACAGTAATTATGAACGAGAATAACAATCATGACGTTATTGAAAGGTTTTTCTTAAAAGTGTGTTTGTGAGCTTTGAGGGGAAAGAAGAGGGGGTAAGCCCTTAACTTGTTTGTAGGTTTCAAATTCCTCCAAAGCCCCCAATTAGAGAGATTTCCACAAACAATGAAGTATATCCTTAGAGGGGTTTTGGAGGATTTTTTTAAAATTCCCCAAACTCCTCCCAATTCCTCTAAACCCCCAATTAGAGAGAATTCCACAGAACAACTAGAACAACTGAAGTAGAGACTTAAAGGGGTTTTGGAGGGTTTTTTTAAATTCTCAAACTCTCCCCTTTAAAATATCTCAAACAATGGGAGAACTTCTCATAAGCCCCTGTCACACCTTCTATTATTCTGTGAATGAGACTCAAATAGACTAGGCCAGACGCAAAAAAAAAAAATTAACTATCACAAGTAGCATATTAGACTTAAGCCTCAATTTTTTTAGCAGGTTAAACATATTTATGCAAAACTCAATCCAACTTATTTCCACCCCTAACTACTTGCCTGCTATGCAAGAAAGTCTCTAACGTAGGGGAAATTCTAATTTAATTTGAGTAACATTATTAAATAATTATAAAAACTTTAATTGGTTCCAACAAATAAATGAAAAATTTGATGAACCACTCTAATATAAATCACCCGCAACAACTACGTTGTGACGATCTAAAATCGCCAGAAAAACATATTTTATCAAGCTTGTCACTTTGTGGTTCTTAAAAACCGCCACTAAATAAAGTATTTGGATGTGATATACACTATTTAGATGTTCATGTATCCCCATTGACAAATAAAGCAAGTAAGTGTACTTGCCTTTGTTTTGGCACATGTTTTTATTTTGCTAACTTCATAAAAAAAAGTTTGTTTTCAATATTTTAATTATGATTATAATTTTAAACTAAAATCTCTATGCAGCTTGCGTACGCAGCCACAATGTGCATTATATATGGGTAAAAAATTGTAGGGCTGGCCTCACCTTCGTGTGGACATGTGTTATTAGTGTTAAGTTCAATTGACCAAATTTCAATGAAATGTTTTTATCGTGCAAGTACATATATAATTTGTGGCGGCTATGATACATTATTTAACAAATAGTGCATGTATATGTACATGATAAAACTTTCACAAGTTATATAATCCTAGTTTTAAAACTATGCTTGGGTCAGCCGGTCTGATCAATTGAATCGGAATTCAATCACTTGATCGGGCTGAGTTTTTCATAGGATCAGTTTTACAAGTCAATCGGTGAGAATCAGTAAGACGCGACTGAACTTTGGTTGGTCTTTTCCTCTCATAGTCTCACTCAACATAAATAAATACATTAATGATATATTTTGGTGCTTGATCTAGGTTTGGGTCCAAAGTAGCATCAATATATCATTAGTAGCATTATCCACAGTGAGACTACTATCGGGTAGCTTACGGATGCCCATTCTCGTTGGTCATTTGGTGTTTGATCTAGATTTGGGTCATTGTCAATGTTGCTTGGGGTATATCTTGCTATTTGTGCATTGAAGGTGTTTATTAGGATTGGGCTTCTTGGAGAGTAATTATCTTTGAGTGTACCAAAGCAATTCGATTCCAAGATCTCTTGCCCAATTGATCTTCGGGTAGCAGCAATTTAGTTCGTCCTAAATTGGTTTTTTTTTTTTAGGTTTTCTTATGTAACATTAGGATATTATGCTCACTTGTTGGGTGTTGCAATTGTACTATTGACCCTTCTATTTAATTAAAGTTTTTCCTAAAACAAATAGTTGAGGTCCTTAGCTGTTGGGAAATAAGCTTTAGTGAAGTGAGAAAATAAAATGTGCATGCCTTTGAATTCTTTTGTAGTTTTAGAATTATGATAATCAATGGTGCGAACTGCATAGACAAGATCATTGTAGAGCTAGCCTTATCTCACAAGATATTATATAATTGAATTTGAAACATGAATCTCTGCTCAGCTTCTTATCATCATAGCCAACCACCGGCCAGAAGAATGGGTGATCAACAATGTGGATAATGCTCATCAACGATCATATAGTACATGTCTTGAAGCAAAACAATGCATTTAGTCCAGGTAGTGCTTTTCTTGTATTTATGAAAAATTGGTCCACCTACATATAAAATTCACGACATGAGGGTTTACCTAACAACTTACTTGGTTATCAATCTGATATCAAAGCAGTTATTAAGTAATTTAATTTACATTTTGATCTTAATTGTATTCCTTAATTTAGATAGAAGTTGAAATTAATACAAGGAAATGATCTATGAATATTATCAACATTTTTTACAGCAAAAATATAAACTATTGGATAAGTAAATTTTGTGAGAACAAGTGAACAACACTCTCACAAATAATACAAATCAACAAAACTCAACCAAACAAAACCACCTTGAAAACCACACCTAGGGAACTTGCATCATTAAAACCTTCATATGAAAAATCCACTAGAATAAAACTTAGTGAAGGAAAAAGAGTACAATATCCCCTAGAAATTAATGCCTTTGTATCCCTCTAAGCAAAAACCAATACAATAAAACATAAAAAACTCAAACCTAACCAAAATAAATCAACTTAAACTTAAAACAACCCGAAAAGCAACACTGAAACAAGAAGAAAGTAAAATGACCCAAACCACAAAGAACTAAAAGTCTTAAGGGGACCCATACTTATTAGGTGGGTACGTTTAAGATGCTGCATACACGCCTCAATGGCCTCCTCATCAGAACCTTCCTAAATAAGACCTAACTTTTTACCAATCGTCCACATCTCACGAGCAAACTCATAAACACAATCTTGAGACTGCGAAGACGACATACCCATAAGATCCGCCCTACCAAACGCAGTGCCAGACACACCAAATGTTTCTACGACATCAAATTCAACACCCTGAAACCTTCATTTTTTCCTACCCCTCTTAGTGACTTTTCTTAAGCCGACTTCTTTTGAATATTGTCACCTTAAGCTTAAACAATTATATATTGTGTGAGAGAATATGTTAAATACTATAAGACCATACTTATAATGATCTATGTATATTGTCACCAAACTAGCTACTATATTTTTTGAGAGGTGAGTGAGTTAGACATTCACTTCTGCCTATTAAATTTGATATGATTCCCTATTAATTAATCTTATGAAGTCATATGTGTTTAAGTGTTTTGTTGTACATGACAGATGTCATAAGTTTTTATATTAAGAAAATTAATCAAGGATTAATAACTTTTTTTTCTTTCGACCACAAGTATCCTCCATAGAAAGTAATTGTACTCGTACTCGAAACATCCACATTGCGATGATGTTAACTTTCTTAGTGAGATTAATAAAATTTATAATTAATTGTTATTTTTTAAAATATTTTTCTATCAAAGCATATTATTAATTTTTTAATTAGTACTTAAAATTCTCCAATCGATAATTATATAAAAGTAATTTGTGGATGGAAAAAACCTCCGTTGGGAGAGTTAGCTCACCATGATGTGGATGTTCTCAGCTCGAACAAGATTGCCTCTGAAAGAGGATACCTGTCTTACACCCAAAAAACATTAAAAGTAATTACCTTTTATAGTAGTCATTGCTTATTTAAATACTTGTTTAGTTACTAATTCCTTTAATCCATGCTTTTTTAACTACGAGTTGTGGCGTGAATGTTTACTTTGTTCCTTAATTATGAGATTGGAGGCTCGACCCTCAACTTAAAGAATGAAGCATTTGTGATCTGTCAGTTACCCCTTAGTTTAGTCACGTTATCGGTTGTGAATACTCTAATTTTTTTTAAAAAAAAATCAATGCTTATTTTTATAATTGATGAATGTAACATGACAAATGTTCAATAATAGTACTATTAGTTATTTACATCTTTAGTATTTTACAAGATAACTAAAGTGTAATTCTTTAAGTATCTTTAGGCTTGGGCTCTACTTGTGTGTAGAAACTCTAAAACTTCACATTAGGAATGAAATGATGTTAAGAAAAGCTACTATAAATGTAGTTATCGTTGACAAAAAAATGTGATTATATATATATATATTTTAAATAAAAAGTATAATGATATGAATTTAATGATAATTCACTGTGAGTGTAAGCATTTTTTACACAGACGACTAATGATGGGTCGCCAAATCAGAAAATAAGCTTCAAATTAAAATAAAAAGGAACATAAATGCTTTTGAACACGTGACATTCAGTTATTGGACGTTTGTGTAAAAATATTTTACACAGACAGTGCACAACTATTAAACTCTAATGATATTGATAGATAATGTGCTAGAAGAACAAGAGAGAGAGAGGAAAACGATGAACTTTAGATGAAAGAGAAAGTAGATGTGATTAAATTGAAGTTTTTAAAAGAATATAAACACATTTCACCTTCTATAGATGTATTAGTGCCCCGTAACTAGGGTTGCAACAAAGGTTTTATGAACCCAACCCAAACAACGTTCAAAAGGATGTGTCAGGAATTCGTGTAGCTTTGGTTTTAATACTCATGAACCCTATGTTATCAAGTACTTATGTCTTGAGTTGGAACTTTTTTAAACTGAAATACCCGACCTGATCCATCTATATGTAGTTTAACCTAAATTTCCAAACTGTCATGAGACCTTACTCTACACTCCGCACGTGCACTCGTCTTCTCGTGACTCACTTAGACACTTCCTCCCTTCTACTTCCATTGTCACTTCTTATGCCACTTATGAAGGTCTATCGTCTTTGCCTTGCGGTCCTTGCCATCATTGTGGTTCGTTCCTCTACACCCTGCTATCGTGCTCCATTATATATTGTTTTGTCCCTTCTTCATAATATTGTTATGGTTGCTCCATTGTGCCCCTTTGCGTCATTGCCAAGACTACGAGGCCAAGGCTAGCTGCGCCGTTGTGCCCCTTTATGTTCCCGATTTTTCATTTATTTATTTACATTTTTATCATTTTGTCAATTATTTTCAAGAATATCAGTTTTTAAATCACATCTGAACCAACCCATTGAGAATCGAGTTGGGTTGGTTTAGGTTTAGATTCACAATAATGTAAAAGAAAACCTATTCCAACCGGCACAAAATAACTCGGTTTAGATCCAATTTTCACATAAACCCAACTTGAACCAACTACTCCCGAGTGGCCACATACATAGATCAGCAATTATGTATCCATGCGTGCAATTTATCTCCCATGAGTCCATGACCCGATCAACCCGTCTCCAACACTTTACATCTTACCTCTGTCTCACGTGTTGCAAAGATGGTGACATTGTTGCTACATGCTCTTTCCAGCCATGCTTAGAAGATGTGTCTCAAACGAGACACAGCCAACAAGACACCGACCAAAGCCACTCCATTAAATATATATCCTTCCGCTTCGCCATTCTTTGACAATCATACAAGGAAATTAAAGCACCACACCATGGCATCACCATTTCATCTTTCTCTCTGTTTTCACGACACTCCCATTGTCTAAAAACCACGTGGTTCCTTTCAGCAACCCATGCCTGAACATTTTGACATTGTATTTGTCCTACCTCATGTTTTCAGTGGATGTCTCACATGTTCTCTGAGTATGCTTTGAGCAAGACAATATGTGTTAGTGCTGCATGAAACACCCACTAAAGTTGGGAGTATTTTTTATTTTTCCGCGTCTATTTAAAAGCCTTGAAAATTTTGCAATAATTATTTGATTGTTAAGTATTTCCGTCGAAAACTCAGGAACCCGCCTCATTGAAAACTCACTGCCCCGGCCAAAATCACTTGTGGCCACCACTGCCCCAGCCGAAATCACTTGTGGCCACTGCATCTCTAGCACTACCATCACCGGAATGTTACCCGTTCTCATGAGCGTTATGCATTCTGATAATCAAAATTTGTGCGATTGCTCTTCAAAATTGTAATCTATTAAGAAAATGGGGGTGGAAGATGGTGGTCGAGAGTGGAGGACAGTGGCCGAAGGTGGTGATGATGGCGGCACAAGTGGTTGAAGGACTTAATATTATGTCATCAAAAGGCCTTATTTGAAATTTATTAAAGGACGTAAAAAACTAAAAATAACCCAAATGTTTGGGGGCATACTATGCTGCACACGGCTCCCTGATCCATATTAAACAACACCTTATTTAATAGATTACTACGAAATTAAGTGCCATTTGGTCTACTCAAAGGGAGGTCGAGCAGTTGTATGAAATTAAAGTCTTCAGAAGATGAGTAATGTTTGAAGAGTTTCAAGACAACCTTGCACATTTAGAAGTCTAAGCACAACACTGTAAAGATGAATGAAAAAAACATATCTACCTTGAAAATTGCTGACACCTGAACTAGCACATCAAACAAGTGCCTACATGGAGGAAAGAAAAACCAACCAGGCTACAATTTGCAGGTAGAGATGTTCAAACATAGTTTATTTACAAACACAACTGATACTTATAGCATCTTAGTTTTCCTCAAAATCAATTTTGGTCCACAGAAGCTACTCATACAAAGCTTCTATCTAAAATTGATTCTCACTTTACAATCAAAGGTTTCAATAATTGTACTATAATATCAAGGAAAGTTTTCAATTCTGATAGCTGATATACTAGCTGTAGTTCACCATTAAAGGATCTCCATAACTTCGAGTAGCAAATATAGTTGAATAGAACTATTCAGCGCATGTTTGAAAACTCATCTAGAATTATTTAAAAGTCAAAATCAATTGGGGAGAAGCTTTTACGAATAGCTTTTGTGCCATTATTGATTCCGAAAAAATAGAAGCTAATTTACATGCTTTCAAAGCTGCTAATTTGCAAACAAGAACCTTCATCTTCACCTGCCCCGCGTACTATCTATTACGGGGGATCTCAACAAATTTACCTTCAAGTATATCCGTAAATTTTCAGAACTCCAATTTGTATAAGGAAAAAAATAAAACAAATCGATGATTCATTTTGAATATTATATATTGAACATAAAGCTATTCAAAATGTTCTTCTAAGCATTTTACCACAACAAAATTCAATTCCTAAGAAGAACTAAAATTACAAGGCAAAAAATAATAATCATGTAGTTTTGTGCCAGACATGCAACTAGCACCAGTTATAGTTGTTCACCCAGCCGAACTCAAACCAAATGACCTGACAATTGTGCTCACTCTTTCTGCATAAGTTCTAGAGGTTATCTTTTTACCTGGCACATGGAATGGATTTGAAACTGCATCTACGTATGCAGCATGGAACCTTCTAAAAAACTGCAAGTTAGAATCCACCAGAAGTTAGCATGGGGAAAATCACACCAAACAGTACAATTTGTCATAGTGTTCATATCTAGAGTTATGTGACAAAAGAAGACACCAATAGCTAAATCTATGTATTCATATTTGATATCACTAATAAATCTTACCCATCAGAATTCAATGAACATGAAAATACACTTAGAACTGAATGGCATCATTAACATAAAATATGAAATCATATAGGGGCTCATAACTTTATACCATTAACAATATAAACAAAAGCACTCATTTCATCGCCAGAGAAAATGACTGTAGGGATATTAGAAATGTCATATTCTTAACTGACACATCTGTCTTCACAATAAAAACAATATGAAGCTTTTAAATTTTTATAAAACAAATATCACTAGAGCGGATAAATAAAAATACAAATGCCTGAAGAAAAAAAAGGATGAAATTTATTCTGCAAAGAGAATAAAATAAAACCCAAAGCAAGAAAACTCCAACAAAAGAACTTAGCAATCCCTTTGAACTTCTAACAGGGAAATCCCCTGATATGTGAAGAGCATTAGAGGAAAGATATGAAAATAACTTCATACCAAAGCAACCCCATTTCTGACCTAAACATACTGAATCATATATATGATATATGCCAAAGTTGCTCTCATAAGAGTCATAACTGAATTTAATCAAACTAAGTTAACATGATAAGTTGATAACTAATCGACTATGGAGGCTATTCCAGATAACTTAAAACCTGATAGGAACCAGATTTCAGAACTGGAAAATAGTTCACGATGGATCTTTCTCTCTAGCACTACTTTGATGAGGTAGCAGTGCAGAGGATGATCTGCCAGAGAAAAAGATAGATCACCAGCTCAGGAGGCTGCAACCTCCTTCCCAAATCTCACCCAATTCTTCCTTACCGCTTTGCTTTCCATGTCATTACTTTATTATTATAGCCCCTCCCCCCCCCCCCCTCCTACCATGCTAATAGTTGACCCACCATAATGTGCAGGTAGTTACAATTCAGATCCCTACAAATCAACAATCCTCTCTCCTAGCATTTCCCTCAATTCTTATATGAGCTAATAACCCCTACTACCTTTCTAGGTCTCAAACATTCACTTTAGTAGCTGTGATGCCTAACAAACTTTTTTACATGTGATGCCTACAACGCTGAGGGAAGATGTCCAATGTAAACATTGTAGTTCACTGTTCATGCTTGAAAAAGCTTCATCACTTCTAATGTCTGATAGATAGGTTCCCCATTTCATAAAAATGGTTTGGTATGGTATCAGCGATTAAATTGTTTAGTAGAAGCAACAGCCATAAGATATCCAATAACCATCTAGCCACCAATGCACGGATTGACGTAGCACTATGATAGAACTGGATCAGACAGGAAAAACAACAATCTTCATTACAGAAAGAATGTCTTCTAACCAGTATGATTAAAATTGAGAGACCATGAAAACAACAACCTTTATTACAGTATGATTAACCAGACCTGGAAAACAACTATCCAGGGAAATGAATCTTTTTCTACGCCCTAGGTATTCGAGAGACATAAACTCGCCCTCTCAGTTTCCATTCCAAAATCATATATACAAGGGCTATATAACCCTTCTTTAACTAATACTATAATACTATTTACACCCTATAGATCTCCCCCTCTAACTAATATAACTAAACTAACAGGTTGGCCACCCTCCTCCACCGGGGGGTCTGCTAGCACACTAGTACGACACTACCATCCATCAGGATTAACTTCAATATGTCTTTAACACCTTTGCTAAAGAATTACTTAATTAGTCAAATACTTCCATTAAAGAGGACAAGGGAACTGGTATAAAGGAAAAACATACTTCCAGGAAATCACATCAGAGAAGATGAAAGAAAACCAACAATTTATGTCCATACTCACATTTCTTACATCTGCATCTTTAACATCCAGATCCGTGGTCACCAAGATAAATTTCACCTTTGTATTCGTCAGATATCCATAACTGCAAATCACCACTCATATTAATTGATTTAAAGATAAATCAAATAAAACTTATTCAGATAGACAACAAATGCACTCACACTTTGTAATTTTCAATAGGATATAGCAGTCCCAGAAACGTCTCATTCAGCATAGGCCCAGATTTTTTAGGATTGTTCACTGCCAAGCAAACACATTTCATGAGATTCAGAGGATTCCATAAAAATGCAAAAAAAAATTAAACTTTCTCTAAATTAGAGGGTCCCAAAATTCTAAACCATTCAATTCAACCTCCCCAAAACAAAACTAAATTACAAAGCAAAAAAACTGATTTTTTCACTGAATCGGAGAGCCTAAGAATCTAAATCAGGTGCATCAAAAACGAAAACTTGCCGATAAGAAAAAAAATACCCCAACAAGAATAGGAACAAAAATTGAAAATTTCTCTAAAGGGTCCCAGAATCTCAACTATTTTTGCATAAAAAAACCCTAGGCAACAAAAATGAGCACGATCGAAACACACCTCGCTCGTCGACCACATCGAGCGAGCAATGGACGATGTGGTGGAGCTTGAGAGCATCATCGGCCTCCGTGAAGCTCTGTATGTACAGCGGATTGTTCTGCGATCAACGGAGAATCCCAACAAAAAAATTAGGGAAACAAAATTCGAAAAATTCAGAGGTAATATGAGCAGATCGGCGATTTTCTCCCGCAGAGTGGCGAGGCCGATCACGGTGTAGGTGGCTACTGACCTGGTGGCCGACGACGGCGACGCAGACGATCATGTTTTCCGGCAGAGTGGCGAGGCCGATCACGGTGTAGCTGGCTCTCGATACACCCGCACCCACCGAATCTTTGAGAGAGATGACAGTAATAGTCTAGTAGACAGTGTTTGTGTTGAGCATGGATATACTAGAGTGGTCAATGAATTTTATTTAATTTTTCTTTTGTAATGTAAGAACAAGCGTTAAGAAATTTTTGAAATGCAATCAGAAAAAATTAGCTAACATTTATTTAAAAAAAAAACTAGAAATGGTTAATTAGTATAAATGAAGTTAGATTTAATCGGAATCAACATGTGTTTTTTAAAATAGAAGAAAAAGCCTAAATTGGTTTGGTATAACATGATAGAGTCTTGTACATGATAGATTGCAGGTCCAAACTTTCGTTGGTCCCTTTGATGTGAGGTAAATGTAAGTCTACTGTATAAGTATTCGTTGAACCTGGCGACTATCTTTGCCTTAGACCAAGACACCATCCTCTCACCCTAAATTTTGCGAAAATAGAAGAAGCACTTGTGCTTATATAGAAAGACCTCTTTTGAAAGAGAAGACTTTGTGATTTTGTGATTCTAACACTCTGGCGTTCAGTGGTTAAAATTCAAGTAAGTTTCACCAAATTGAAAGTGAATCTCATATAATTTAGTAGACCTACATGGATTTAGACCAATCAAAGATATAATGTTAAAGAAAGTGTTGCTAGCATTTCTCTTGAACTTATCTTATATCATAAGCGTTTATGCAAATACTTATGAGAATTTATATAAATAGTTGATGGCCTATGTATAAGCTATGTGGGGGGGGGGGGGTATTTCGGGACAACCATGGTCGGTTCTTGGTTGGTTATTCAGTAAATTTAGGGAGTTGTTCCATAGTTAAAGTTGAGCTTTGGGGTATTCTGCATGAGATTAAGATTGCAAAGGGCAGAGGGTTCTCAAAAGTCTTGACTGAGAGTGATTCAGAGGTGGCGATTGGACTGTTGAACAAAGGATGTAGAACTACCCATCCTTGCAGCCCTTTGGTGAAGGAAATTATGCACCTCATTGGCCAGGACCATAATTTTCATTGGAGGCATGTGTTTAGAGAAGCCAACTCTGTGGCTGATGCTTTTGCTAAGAATGGCATGTCTATGATGAGTTCCTCTAGGATTTTTGAGGCTCTTCCTCCCTTTTGTGTTGTGCATTTCATGTTTGATTTCTGTAACACCATGTATCTCAAGTCTTGATCCTCTTTTGTTTGGGCTTTAGCCCCGTTTTAATCATCAAAATAAAAAGCTATGTGTGAGAAGAAATCAACTCCTCCTAACTTGGCAGAAGTTTTGATAAGGACAACAACATGTATAAAAATAAGAAAAATAAAGATCATGGAGATGTGAAGATTTATCACTTCATTTTAAATGCTTTCACAGTTTAGGCTTCATTTAGTAGGGTGAATATGCATGGGATCTTAGATGGTTTCTCTCTCAAATAAATGTGTTCTAAAAAACTAATGAATTTTTTTTAAAAGTAAAAACTAATGAAAATTGCTATATAATGTTTTCGATAATTAAAAGACTTAGGATTGGGAAATATTTTGATTATTTGGACAACAACTTTTGGTAACAGATTACGCGTAATAATCAGAGATTATTGATGTTGTTACTCGAGAGAGAAAACACATTGTAATGGATTGCCATTAGTGGTAACCAATTATCATCGTGGCATAGTCACTAAAATTGTGAATTTTTCATCTATTACGAACTCCACTTCAGTTTGGTCCAATCTCCTCTAACTTAAACCATTTCCTTTGTTTTCTAAAGGTATTTTATCACCTATAAATATTTTTGCAAAACACTTTAACACACTTACAATTTGCAATTTCAGATTCGACAGCAAGATTCATTGTGAATTCATGTGTCCATTCAATTTTAGGTTTCTCATTCTAGATTCGATTTGAGAGCAAGATTCATTGAGAATTCATGTGCCCATTCATTTTTAGGTTTCTCATTCTAGATTGAGAATAAAGAAGTACTCCAACCATACATCTTCTTCTACAATTCTTTCATCATAGAGTTTGGTGTGTGATTATTTGTAAGTGGTTGCTTGTATAATTTTGGGTTTTAGAAATTTTCTAGTGCGTTTGGTCTGAGGTCTATAACTTGATTCTTGGAAATTTAGTATAAAATCTCAGAGTAACTCAAGGATAAAATGAAGCCTTCGGTTGGAGAAAGTGAACTAGGATAAAACACAATTGAACTCCTCTATCCAATCTCATTACATTTATCTGTTGTTCTTGTTTAAAGAATTTCACATTTTGTTAAATTTTATTTTAAGTATCAAGAATTGTGTATTTTGGATCGCACGTTTTAATTCATTCATATTCTAGCGTTCAAAAGCAAGTTTGGGAGCTCAAACACCCCACTCCCAAACTTGCTTTTAGATGTGAATTTTAGAGCAGGAGTGCTCTACATTTTTTTTATGAATCATGCAAACTAAGGCACCCAAAAAAACAAAGAACAAACTAGACCCTCTACTGTAAAAGGCACAGAGAAACTGTCTAATAAAAACGGAACACAACAAAAGCTAGGAAGAACATCAAAAAACACGAAGAGGATCACTTAAATATAGCCCAAATTTAGCCAAGGAATCCGCCATCAAATTGGCTTCCCAAAAAAATGACCCGAGATGACATGAGAAAAACCTGCAACAAAATTACAAACCCGAGTGACTAGAAGAGCACACGAATAGGATGCAACACAACTGGAACCCAAAAACTGAATGCAGAAGCTGAGTCCGACCCAAATGTGCACATTAGTGTCTCTCCTAACGCAGGTTAGAGGCTTGTACCAAAATATTGGATAGAAACATTAATAGCACATTTAGTTTGGAAGATCTCAAACCTTAGAAGCTCTCAGACACTGCATGAAACTCATGTTAAACCCTGTTGTATCGTCCTAAAGGCGACAGATATAATTGCAATCTGTCAAACCAACTTTTCTGTGACCAAGTTTTGACAATTTTTTTGGACCAGAAGAGTTAGAACTTAGAATTGACCCTTTCAATAAACAAGTCAAAAGAAATAACAGGCGTATTGAATCCTTTATTCTTCCTTATCCCTTTGGCTAGAAAGGGATGAACTCAGCAAAAAATACAGCATAGCAGGATTTGTCACCATCACCTGGAGTCCTTGACAACACAGCTTTAATGACTTTTAAATTTCCCAAAACACCTAGCAAAAAAGTACAATCAAAGAAAGCAATTGATCAAAGATGAAAAACAACTCAAACTTGTCCTGAAAGCTTTACTAGTAGCTATCCTGAATAGCAAAGCCACATTTTCTAAGGGACAGTCTGTAATATCCTTCGTTTGTCTGTAGAGGACTAGAGGTGAGAAATATCCACCAAGGGCAGTTCAGCAGTAGGTACATACTGATGAGATAAAGGTGAAAGAATGGCTTATTTCCAGCACTTTCAAAATAACTTAAACTATGACAAGTGCCAACACATGTTCCTATACATGTATCCAGATAACTCATGAAACCAAGAATCCAGTAATTCTGATAAGCTCTAATAAAACCACTAAACCTAAGTTTCATGAATAAGGAATGAATATAGCCTGAATATTAACCCTTCAAATAACCTTGGGGTGGCTTCCATGAAACAAGGAATACCTTAGAAAAAAGGAAGTAGGTTTTTTGTTGACAAAGCGTAAGATAGGATTTATGCATGAGATAGAATTTCGCTACTTTATTCAGGTCAAGAATAACAATCTTACTGTTAACCTGCGTGATTTAATGTACTCCAATTCCAATTATTTGAAGACTACACCAGGTGCCTACTTTGAGATTTCTTTTCAATATATAACCTGCTCACTCACTCCTTAAGAGGTTGGGTTCCTTTGTTGGACAGTGTAAGTACGTCAATTTCTTATCAGGCACATGTAACTATGCAATCTGAATTTCAGCAATTCAATAGAAAGGGCATATGGTGAGTAAAGTTATTCTATCCTCCATCTTGTCAACACACTTACATTGAGAGTGCAAGAATCACTCATTTATATTTTATGAAATCATCTGACAGAAGACTCTGACAATATCTTTCTAAAACAGAGCAGGATAACGCAAGAATAACACGTTTCTAATTATATTGTATGATCCAACAGAAGACGTGCTTGGATAACCTCTTTCTAAAACAGAGTAGGATAATGCAAGAATCACTCATTTCTAATTTTATTCATTTATTGTATCATCCAACACAAGTCTTGCACAAGCTCTTTCTAAAACAAAGCAGGGTACGAAACGAACTAATAGCTAGGACTAAGAATAAACACAAGAATGAAAAAAAATCAAACTCCTAGTGTTTGAGGTTACCCAAGTAGTGAAGCAGAAATCAAATCATATATCCCCTCTCTCTCTCTCTCTCTTAATGATGATCATAAAACTATTAAGTAGAAAAACAAATTATAGCATATCCCCATCATGGGTGTGAGAATTTAGTATGTCAATCTCTTAAATATCAAACAAATAAATCTGGAAGCTTATCCCACGCCACAAGTTTTAAAGTCAAATAACTAAAAGTTGCAATCTTTATTCATTCAAAATTCTCTAGTTATTTTACTTTCATGTCTAAACCATGACCAAACTCCACCTATTGCTTGCATAGCCGGTCCCAAGCCTGAGAAAGGAGGAGGGTTGTGTTAGAAGGAAGTAGAGATGGATGAAAGGTATAAAGGGCTCAATTAAGCTAAGCTTGCCATGGGGAGAAGATAACCGAGTAAGATATGAGTTGAGCTTTCTCCCAAACGAAAGTGGAATGCCTAAGCAGCCAACGTAAAACTAGTCGATATCTTGTTGTCTAAGCAATGACCAATACAACCTAGCAAGGCACTAGTTACATGCCTCATCCTTGTTATTGTTACAAACACAACAACCTCACATCACAATCAATCCAATGGCAATCAGAAAATCAATAAAATTCTAATTCTCAACCAACTGCAACAATCAACCAGAGAAACTAACAACTAATCTCATCGCATATACCGTAACCTTTATTAAGTAGAAAAACCGGTTCTCCACTGATTAAAATTCCTCTCAAGTTATTCCACTCTCAGGTCTTAACCATGACCACAAGAACTAACTAACAGTTCAACAAATTCTACAACATCTCTCATAACCCTCTCAATCACTGTAACAATAAACAATACATAACACCAACATACCAAAACACAGTCAGCGCAGGTCATACACCAGTCTTCACAATGTTCCTCCTCGCCAAGAACCTAGCAATGGGAGGCGTGAGAGCGATTGTCAGAGGAACCCGAACAGGGAACAGAGCCTTGTTGCAGAGAATAGCGAGGGTGAACGCGCCGCCAGCTGAGGCGGCCATCTGAGCGGTGCGGCTCTTAGTCTGCGGCGCGTCAGAAACAGTGTCGATGCTAGGGTTTTGCTCCGGTGAGGCTGCGCCGAGGTGGAACTTTTCGAGGATGGCTTCGACATCGACGTTGTTTCTGATGGCGACGTAGAGGGTGGTGATGGAGGCTCCGGAGACGCTCAGGTGAACGCCCACCGCTACTTTGCCGTACTTCTTCATCAGCTCGCGGAATCGACCACCGGCCATTTCTTTGAATTTGAATGAAGGGGGAAAATGGTGATGTTGTTGAAGTTTCTGTGTTGTGTTCTTTGTGATGAGAGAAACTGCGTTACTGAAGAAGAAGAAGAAGAAGAAGAAGAGGAGGAGGTTTTGATGGAAAGAAATGCAACGGTGGCAATGGGGGAGGTTTCTTTTGGCTTAGGGTTTGACTAATGGTTGAAAATTGAAATTTAGATTTTGTTTTTTAAAGAATCGTAGAACTGAGAGAAAACACATTTAGACTACCGGACATTTAGACTACCGGACAGTACGTTAGTGACATGTAAAGGGTGTCACCAGAGACCTACTTATTGGTAGGAGCCCCATGGATATCCTTGAGAAGGGTTGCTCACCAATTATCATGTATACAAAATTTTCAAATAAAAATTTACTAAATTTTGTGGTGCTCTCATAATTTCAACCCAAATGAGGTGAAGAGTGTAGTATTGAAACTTAATAAATTTCATAAACTTTTTATAGAATTTGAAATTGAGGGTTAGAGATGGGAAAATTTGGGATTATTTTTTTTTTAATTTGAATTTGATATTTTTATTAACAAGTTTTTGAAGCGAAGAAGATGTATATTTGCGGCTCAGATTCAAGCGAGTAGGCCTCCTTAGGGCGTGGTTTGGTGTTTCTGATTGAAGCCATGTGCTTTCTCCTTTGTTGCAGTTGTAGCGGGGCGCCTTTTGACCTTAGAGCCCTTCAGGTCAATTGTTTTGGTCTCTTAGCTTTTAGGTCGGTCTTTACTATGTTGGGTTTCTTTCGTTTTTTTTGTTAGGTTTAGGGTTCTTGGTTGTTGTATAGCTTTATGATTTGATTTCTTTTAAAGATTGCTTTTTGATGCGGGGGTGATTAGCTTTTTGGTATTACTAATCACCCTTACTTGTTTTATCTCCTTCTTAGCTTTTTGAAACGAAACAAAATATTCTCTTAAAACTTTTACACCATGAAAAAGAACTCTAATTTATATTTGAAATATATATTTTGTATTTAAACAGTTTAAAATTACTTCTTAAAAACACTTATTATATTTGTAGACAAAGATAAATGCATTTATATTTTTACAAAAATGACTTAAAATAAAATCAATTATTCTTGTCAAATTAAAATAAATTTTTTAAGAAATGAAAAACAACCCCATTAGAGTGCATTTTGATTCAACTTATTTTAGACAAAAAAAATTAATCAAAAAATCACTTTGTTTCAGCTTTTACATATTATTTGAAAAAGCTACTTTAACGTCCCGTAGGATAGCTCAAGTGGTAGGAGCTGGGGGACATATATGGGTTTGGTAGAGGGAAGGAGGTCCAGGGAACGATTCCTGGGTGCAATTTATCTTTCCGATGTAAAAAAAAAAACTACTTTAACTAAAGCATGTATTCAAAATGTTCTCGTGCTGAAATGTGAACCTCTGGCATGAAGGTAAACTTTCATAAAAGCAAATTGGCTGATATCTCTTTACAAGAAGATGTTACTGATATATTTCTTGCTGGAAGTATCCCTGATCCCATTGATAACGAGTGGGACCAAATAATTCAATCGGGGTAGTTGCTGAACCATTCCACATAGTTCCAGCAACAACAAAAGCTGCAAAAAAGACAGCAGCGATACTACTGGAAAGGACGGTTTCAATATTTCCCATACGTAATCCTTTATGTCCCTGCTGCAATATGATGAGAGGCTCTGGCATGAAGGTAAACTTTCATAAAAGCAAATTGGCTGTTATCTCTTTACAAGAAGATGTTACTACTCGCTTTGCATCTTTGCTCCACTGTCGAGTGATGGCAGTTCCATTTGTGTATCTAGGCTTGTCAATAGGAGGAAGCCCACATAGGCTGTCCACGTGGGAACCGATTCTGGTAAAACTGCTGACGGCTTTGCCGCTGTATTTCATCTCTTTTTTCAGGATCCCAAAAGGGGTGACTGCAAAATGCAATCAAATTATGACCAGGTTTCTTTGGGGTGGGTCTGAAGAGGGGAAGAAGATCCCTCGGGTCAGCTGGGCTAATATTTGTAGACCGAAACTTGAAGGTGGTTTAGGTGTGCGCGATTTAGATCTGTTCAATGTCGCATTACTTGGCAAATGGAGTTGGAGGATGCTTCATGACCATGATCAAATGTGGTGCAAGGTGCTGATGTCAAAGTATGGTAAAGGGCACAATTCAAGAGCATCCTCGTGGTGGAAGGATTTGCTCAAGTCTTGTGTTGGGGAGCCTGCGGGATTGTGGTTTGAGAATGGCTTGTGTTGGAGGCTTGGTGAGGGAAATTGCACGCAATTTTGGGGGCAAGGGGAATTTTCAGGTCCAATTTGCTGATCTGTACAGTATTTCTGAACAAAAAGGCATGAGTCTGGCAGAGGTAGGGAGTTGGATTGATGATAAATGGACTTGGGATTTTAAATGGTCTGAAATTGTGACAGGCGAGAAAATATCCCAACTTGATTCAATGCTGAGAATTGTTTCGTCATTCACTCCAGTTAAAGGGATGAGTGATTGCGAGAGAGGGATGGGAGGTATTCTGTGAAATCTGCATATGATGCATTATTTAAGGCTGATATTGAGAAGGAAGATGATTGTTTCATGTTACTTTGGCGGATTGGTGCTCCATCTAACGCTTTATCAGTGGGCTGGAAGGTGCTATTGAATCGAATTCAAACTCGAGACAATTTGCTGCGAAGACAGGTCCCTATTCCTGACCCCCGGTGTCCTTTATGTAGTGTTGATGACGAATCTGTTGGACACTTGTTCTCCTCCTGTTCGTGCGTTTCACAGGTTTGGTCTTTGGTCTTGAATTGGCTCGGACTAAGCTTTGCTGCCCCTGCATCAGTGAAGGATCATTTTGTGCAATTCTCACACTTGTGGCCTTCGAATAAAAAAGCTGGCTTGTTCACAGTATGGTTGGCGGTTATATGGCAAGTGTGGATGGGGAGGAATGAAAAAATTTTCAAGGATGGCTCTTTTGATCCTGTTTCAGTTTTTGAGATGGCACGTTTGAAGGCATGGGAATGGCTGAGATACAAGACCAGTAGCTTTCTTCATGGTACTGCTGAGTGGGTGAATGAGCCTTTGGCTTGCCTGGATGATATATAATGCGCTGGATGTGGGGATTGTTCCACAAGCCACTGGTTTCTATTTCTATTTCTAGTCGGTTTCTGTTCTGTTTTTTTCTGTTTTATATTTGAATTTTCATCTCTTTCTTTTGAAATGGGTTGGGGTACCCTTGTACTCCTCCATTAATATATCTTTGCTTATCCAAAAAAAAAAAAACCCACTAGCTATAGTGCAAGAATGTAATATTAGATCTTTCAAGAAATTATCCTTATAAATATGCATTAAAATGTAGAAGCATATATATCAACGGTGTGCATAAAAACTTTGGTGTCATCTAGCAATATTATACTATTCTCAATAACACAATTGCTCTCTCATCAATCAAGTCGATCTAACACGAAATGGGTTGTGAAAAACGCAAATATATCGCCCTTGGACTTGGAGTTTTTTTATCGTTGTGCTTCATGATCGTTATCTTTGTACCATTGATATATATTCTTCCTCATCCCTCAAATAGTCCCATGTTCTGCATAAATGAACCCTCCCTCAAGCGTTTCAACCTCACCACAAACAACTCCACGTCCACCTTAGATTACAACTTCAAGGTCAACATCTCAGTGAAAAACGCCAAGAACAAAATCGTAGCGTATTATGACATCACAACAATTGCTTGGTATAAAGATAATGACTTCGCCAGAGTGAGTTTTGCACCCTTTCAACAAGATCCTGAGGAAACCACGTTCCTTGAGGGTGCAGTGTTTGAAGGGCAGAGTATTACAGTGAGACATTTGTGGGCGTTTACAATGACTTAGCTGTGGATTTGGTGCTTCAAATCAGTACTTATTCACGTTCGGGGCCACTAACTGTGCAGTTTCGTCGTTTGAGTATCCCTTTGATTAAAACCAATAGATCAACACTTCCTTTCAATAGCTGCCAAAAACCTTTTGATTAAGTTAGATTTTAATTTATTAACAACGTCTCGATTTGTATATAGGTTTTTTTTTTAAGTGGAATTAAATCAAGCAGGCATAGAAGCCAAAACATCAGAGCAAACAAAAGTGTCAAGACCAAGAGGGCCTTCCTCTATTCAAACTGCAAAAAAGAAGGCCTCCCGGGGCTAAAAAGTCAGCAGCAGTATTGCCGGAAGGACGAACAAAAGAAACACAGGTTTAAACACCCTTGTACCTATAATTTAACACAATTTGGCATATAAATAAAATAAAAGCGGCCAAGAACGTTTTTTTTTGTTATATAGGAAAATAGCTTTCTTTAGTTTAAACCTCTAGTAATTAGTATCCTTGATTTTGTCTTAGTAAAATAAATGGATAAGTTGATCGATATTTTAGAAAGTGGTTTGATTATTTGTTCATTATGGATTTAATACGCATATATCATCATTCTGGCTATTTTATTGTCCATTGATATTTTTTTAATAAAAAAATGGTAGAACAGAGAGAAAACATCCTCAGACTAGAAGAGCAAAGTGCCAGTGGCATGCGTGCTGTGAAGGTAAGCTGAGGCTCACTCTTGGTAAGAGCGTCAGGGGTTCTCCCTAATGAGGGTTGCCAACCAACATAGATTTTATTGGAAGTAGAGGATTCGTACCTGATAAGTGCGAAATTTACTCAATTTCTTATGTTGGTTTTAGCACTTATTCATTCTAAATGCAATATCTCTCAAATTTCCCCTCAATAGGTTAGAATAGTAGATATTTAGTTTTGATGTAGATACTATAGTAAATATGACTGTGATAAGTATAAATCCTTTGTTTTTGAGTTTGTAGTAGAAAGGTTAAAAGGATCAAACAAAGGAAGATCATAGCCCAAATTGGAGATTTTAGCTTAAGCCAAGAAATTCTGGCTTAAGCTAAAGAAGAGCTAAGAAGAGACAGTAGAGTTGGCTAATTTGAGGAATACTGATGGCTTAAGCCAAAAAATTCATAAGATCAAGGTACATAAGCTATGTGTGATGATTGAGATTTTGGCTTAAACCATATCTATTTGTGCTTAAGCCCAAAATAGTTACCTATCTTTGAAGAAACCTTTTGGCTTAAGCCAGAAGTGGTTGGGCTTAAGCCTAAAAGTTGCAGAATCTTAATGTAAAAGGCACTTCATATCTGTTTTAAGGAGAGGGGGAGAGACCCATTCAGAAAATCAGAGATAATTACTTGGGTAAAGAGGGGAACTTGAGGAAAGGAAGAAGGAAGAAATATAGAGGGCTCTTGTACCTTCCGTCGAGCTGGAGACACGCTGACAACAAGTAATCTTTTTCTTCTCATTTTCTTCGTGTAAGCTTTAAAAATTCCATGAAAATGGATAGCTAAACCTCTTTGTGTTGGGATTGGATGTAATCTTTTAACTTCTATATATTCATCTTGATTTTCATGTATAAATTCATGTTCTTTGTGATGATTTCAATGAGTTATCTTGGTCTTAATGCTAGTTTTAGATTGATCAACTAGAACTTGATCTTGGATTTGATAGCTTAGGTGGGAACTTTGTTCTTGAATCTGAAATAGATAATCCAATCTATTGAATATAAGATCTAGGAATAGTGTTAGTTCAATAGTCAATAGACACCTTAGTTTAATGGTACTTGTTTTCTTAATTATTCAAGGAATTGATAATTAGTTAGTGATTTGATGATTTTTTCATGAGGGAACTACGAAGAAGTTAAGACATGGTGTGATGAAATCAAACATAGAGCATGTTTTATATGTGAGTTCATAGAATACTTAGAGGTTAACTGGTGAACTCTGATTCCAACTGTTTTCCCAACTTGTTTACAACCTGTTTTTATTACCTCTTTCCTTTAATTTTGTAACGTTTGACAAAACAATCAACCCACCTATGATGAACTCATTGCTTAAGTAATTTTACTAAAGAACCACATTTGTATTATCAATTCCCCGCGGATACGACAAAACCCTTTATTATACTACAATTGTATCTTAAGGGATTCAAAAGTAGAGTGGTAAATAATCTCTCAACCGTACCCTCGACCTATATCATTTTAGGTCCTTAATATAATATTACTTAAGGGAAATAGTAATAGAAAGTGATTCTACTACTGTAGTGGGATGGGTCATGATCAAAACCAACTGGCCTTGGAAATTGTTAAATGAGCTAAACCACATCGATTTTCTGATGTTAGAAGTTCACTGTCTGGGAGTATACCACATTTTCTGATGTTAGAAGTTCACTGTCTGGGAGTATACCACATTTTCAGAGAAGCAAGTCGGGTTGTAATCGCTCAAATAATTTATGGTGGCTGTTAGAAGGAGCTCACTGACTTTGCTTGGGTCTGAGTTTAAAGATTGAAGCCTTTGGTCGTGCATCTTTTTTCCTGTATCCCTTTTGTATTTTAGCTCGTGGGCTTGGGAAGGTAATTGTTGAGAGCGATTCTCTTGCTGCGGTCACTCTAGTTAATTGTGGTTGCGGGAGAACCCACCCCTATGCTTCTCTCGCTAGTTTTGCAAATCTGGGAGATGATGCAGAAGGATTGGGAGGTTATTTGTCGTCATACGCTGCGTGAGGCAAATCAAGTCGCTGACTGTTTAGCTAATTTGGCTCATTCCTTGGAGCTGGACAACAATGTCTATGATGCCCCTCCTCCTAGTTGTAGGAATTTGTTGTTACAGGTGTTTCCTACCCGAGACAGTTTCGTCTGTAGTTTCTGGGCTTAGTCCCTCCCAATAACCAAAAAGACATCCTTTATCTAACGATGTCACATGAATAATTTTATATTATATTATAATATGTTCCCTCACATAAGAGCTCTTTGAGCTTGAAGCGTGAATAATGCACAGACTCACTTACCATATGTTTTTTAATTCAACTTTTTATTATAAGAGAGGCGATAAGAATCAAACTCTGGACTGCTTGGTCTTAGAGACTCTGATACGTACCAGGTTAAGTAACCAATTATGTCAAAAGCTTAAACTGTTGAGTATGGACCACATGAATGATTTTATATTATATCTAACATAAACTTTTGAGGTCAAAATTTCAATCTTTACACAAGTAGTATTAGAGAATACCAAGTGGAAATTTAAATAAACCCCACATTGGGTAGATTATTTAGTGTACGAGTGTATATATAATAAACAACACACACCCATATACCTTAGGCTTAGAGTTTTGTGGTGGTGTGTGGATGTAACTTATGAATTCTAACATGGTATCATGAGTTGGTTTCGATTCTCAGTCATGAGTTTCGCTTTCCAAAGAAAAGATCTGGAAAAAAAAATTGAAAAACAAATCACAGAAAAAACAAAAAATAAAATGAAAAAACAATATACAGTACATGCGTCTGAATCTCAACCACAAAAGTCTAACACACAATGATGTTTTGTTGAGCTCAAGCCTAAGACAAATCAAGTCGTAAGGTCTCTAAGACTCGAATGATGGAGCACAAGTCCGACGACCACTGGTATTCTCGCTGCTTAGACAAAGAAACTTGTAAGGCTTTTGAGATTTAGATAAAGGAGCACAAGTCTAACGATCACTAATTTTTTTGCTGGATACATGCCCAGACAGAGCAAATCTTAAGGCCTTTGAGACTCGAATGAACGCCCTGGCAAGAAGAAGACAAACACACTCTTTCAAAGTTTAACCGAACACACTCTTTCTAGTTTTAATTTATATTTTATTTGAGTGTCTGATGGGCTAGATCTTCACTCCTACCCTATTTCATGATCAACTACAATGACATTTTTGTACTATTACGAATTTGGAGATGAAAAAGACGGTAGACAAAATTAATTTTGTAACAATATTTGTGATAGAAAACTCCATCTCCAAAATCTATCACTTATTCTGTCTTTATTCTTCATCAAATATATATTTTGTGATAAATTCTGATATTTCATCACAAAAGTTAAAATATGCGAGGGTGGATTGTATTTTAGGGAAGAATCGAGCGTAGTGTGAGATGAGAAAAGTTAAAATTAGTGGAGTGTAATTTACTATTTAATTTATAACTAATCTAAAAAAATCAATCTTTCTTAATTAAGATTAAATTTCTTAATATAGATGCTGCCTTTGATGCTTCTCGGGGGGCTGGTGGTGCGGGACGGAGATGGAAGCTTCATAGCTGCTGCATGTGGCCCGATCACTACGGTTTCATCTCCGCTCATGGCTGAAACAGTTTGTCTTCGTTGGGCACTTCAGAAAGCCCGATCCCTTGGTTACAACCGAGTGGTATTTGAATCTGATTGCCAAGTGCTCGTCAACGCATGGCATCGGATGATCAAGGAAATTTCTTACTTTGCTTCTGTTATTCATGACTGCAATATTTTAGCTTCGTCTTTTGAGTTTTTTGCTTTCAGTTTTGTTAGGAGAAAGGGTAATCAGTCAGCTGATTTTGTTTCCAAATTGGCTTATGATTATCCCGATGTTGACTGGGTGGAGAATGCTCCCCCGGGTTTAATTGCTTTCATTCAGGCGGATGTATTGGGTTCTTTGAATTCTTAATATAATTTCGTTTCCTATAAAAAAAAAGATTAAATTTCATACGCTTTATAAGGCACTCTCTTTTTGAGAGAGTAGCTGGTGGTCTTGCTTTTGTTTTTCTTTATGCATTATGTACCCAAAAAAAGAGTTTCTAAAATGTAAACTTGTTTATTATATAAAATCACATATATAAATTACCAACAAGGTGTTTTGCAGTGGAGTAGATAAACTAGATTTTCGTAAAAATAACAATATAGAATATTAAGTTCAAACATACACAAGCAGAACCATCCGTTTATAAAGGAATTGACTTAGCTTCCCGAACAAATTTGCATCCGTAAACAACCAAAACCAAAATATAAAATCAAGCTAAGTATACAGATTGATAGAACAATAAACTCAAAAAATTCTAACCAAAATAACCATGTTTACAAAGTCTTAGTATATTAAATCACCACTTTCGCACATATTGCAAGGAGTTGTTGATTCACACTCGCCAGTCAAAGGAACTCTCAAAAGATGAAACTTAACGGTGCGTGGTCTCAAACGTGTGCTCCTGATCCTTCGATACTTATATCTGACTTGAAGCACTAAATCCACAGCTAAGTCATTGTAAACACCCGCAAGTGTCTCATTGTAATACTCAGCAAGTTGTTTTGGTTCGAGATTGATCAAACTCTCCCCTTCAAACTCTTTAGCCTCGAGGAACGTGGTGTTCTTGTGACCTTGCTCAAAGGGTAAGGCGAGACTTGCCCTCGCAAACTCGTTATCTTTGTACAAAGCGATGGCGGTGATGGTGTCATAATAAATTTTGATGTGTTTGTGCGGGTTTTTCACTGAGATTTTGACCTTGAACTTGTATTTTAAGGTGTTGGTGTCAGTGATGTAGAACTGAGTGAGTGAGGCCTCGTTTATGCAGAACGTGAGTATTGAGGACACGTTTAATAACGACATGAAGCCGCATGCCAATAGCAACAAAAACACGGTAAAGAAAAAAAAAATTATTCTGCTGCAACCCATGGTGTGGCTACTTTGTGGTAGACAGAGTGTTGATCGATGAGGTATGATGCTTCATGTTAGTGCATATTTATAGGGTGTGTGGAATTGTTGATTAGAAATTTTCATGAGATTTTCTTGCAATGTACATCTAACATTATAATTGTAATTATAATTATAATCTTATGCTATAAATTAAGGTTATTCTATCCAGATTAATAAGATTTTTTTATTTACCAAAAAAAAATAACAAATCCTGTTTGAGCCTGGCAGACCTAGATTTAGATTGAATCAGAGATCTGAGTTAAATTGCTGATTGTATTTTTTTTTTGTACATAATGCTTAAAAGAAAAAAACAAAAGACCACTAGCCTAGCGCCTCATAAACAAAGATTTCAACCGGTTTTAGTTTTCGAATCATATCTATGTTAATTTAAATTAACAATAATCCACAATAAAAAAATTAACAATAATTCCACTGAACGGTGTGAAAAAAAAGCATTTGTTGGGAGAGTCCTACCCATTTAACGTGATTTCAGAGCCTCGAGGGATTAGTCTCATGGCTGTCGGCTGTTGGAATACCTTGGGAAACAAACAAAAAATTAACAATAATCCTAAATAAGAAAAAGTTTGATGCACCAACGGTCTAAAGTTTTTTTACACTGTCAACCAATCAAATTTCTTGAATGTGAGAAAGATGAATATTTTATTTAATTAAATTGAGTAGCATGACAAATCTTTGAAATCAGATTTGTTTACACCGTCAGTGCATCAAAATTAAACTCATCCCAAATTAGATAATACTTAATAAGCATAAATATCCATATTGCATTCGGCCCAGTTTTTTTTTAGTTAAAAGTAAAAGCTGGGCAAAACTAGGGATGGCAATATGGGCTCAGCCCGCCCCGCCACCGTTTTGGGGCAGGCTGGGTTGGAAAATGTAACCCATAAATTCTTTCAGCCCGCCCCGTTTTGGCCCGCAATTTAGCGGGTTGGGACGGGCCGGCCCTCGGGTTCCATTTATTTTTTTTATTTTTTTGCTTTTGGGGGGGTTTGTGCTACTATTTTTTTGTTTTGCGGGGACAAAAAATAGCTACACTCCTTAGCACCAAAAAAGCCACTATTTTTTTATGTCTCTCATATATGCACACACAACCGTTTTTTTTTAGACCAAGAAACATTGGAAGTTTGGAACAACTCCAATTTTTTTTATCAAGTAAAATAGATTCTTATATAATAAGAGCAGAATCAATCAACAACTAAATGCTTGTACATGTGCTTACGATCAAGTTATACGTGCTCTTATTTTTATTACTTACACCATTCATCCTTTTATTAGAATTAGTTTTCTAAGACTGAATTTCAAAAAAATTGAAAAAATACCCAAAATTGCATACAGTGAGAAAACTTTCAAATATATAATACTCAATAAATAACAATTGGCTTGTAAAATTGATTTTTATTATTCATTTGCTTGCAATTTTGCATTCTTTGTTACATTTTTATGTGTGCATTTACGTAATTGCAAAAGAAGACTCATGAAAATTTTGTGTTAACACAAATGTAACAATGTTGAAATTGGTCATGCCTCCTATTTTTTAGAAAAAACATAATACTACAATCATTTCAAAAATATATAATTTTTATTTCCATCCATTGTGGCCCATGGGCTGGCCCGCTAGCCCGCCAACCCGCCTTTTAGCGGGGTGGGCTACGATTTAGAACCCACTTTTTTTGGCAGGCCAACCCAACCCGCCCTGTTTGTGGCAGGCTACAGGCGGGGCGGGGCGGGTTGGGGCGGGCCAGCCCGTATTGCCATATCCCTAGGCCAAACACATTTGAGTATAAGCTTCTAGGAAAATAAGTAACTTATTTTTATTGAAGAAAAAGATGATAAGTAACTTTTTAGAAAACCGTATTAAGAGAAGCTTTTTAAAAAAAAGGCTAAAAAGCACTTTTGGTCCCTGATGTTTCAAGTTTGTGCAAATTTTGCCCTTACTCTATTTTTTTCGATGTTTCTACTCCTCATGTTTTCAAACAGTGCTTTGTCTACCTCTCCGTCAGTCAGACGTTAAAAAACTAATGAAATGAGCTGATTTGGCTTTTTTTAAATATTTTTTGGACCTATCACGTGAAAATTACAAGTGAAATTGGAAAAAAGGGGCATGAGAGATTCAAACTCAAGACCTGTAAGTAGAAAAACATGCATTTAACCAGTTCAGTTACATACATAATTGATATATATATCAAACAAATTTAATTCATATCATTTCCTTGATCATCATCAACTTCATATACTCCTCTTCATCTCTCCAATCCACTCAGGAACCTCTCCTGAGAAAGCATGACTGACGGAGGGGTAGACGGTGCACTGTTTGAAAACATGAAGGGTAGAAACGTCGACAAAAATAGAGTAGGGGCAGAATTTGCACAAACTTGAAACATCAGGGACCAAAAATGCTTTTTAGCCTAAAAAAAAGTATTTTTTTATGGAAATCAAAGTGTCGTGTTCTTATTTACCATCACCTCCATTGTCGCAACCACCACCACTTCCGCCTCCTTCATTGCCCATCTTCGTCCTCCACCACCACCTATACCATATTAATAAGACCACCGCCCTCCACCACCACCACCACCACCACCGTCATCACCACCACCACCACCATCACCACCACCACTGCTATCACTGTCGCCACTGTCATCACCACCGTCGTCGTCACTGCCACCACCACCACCTCTTTCATCAACACCTACACCCTCCACCACCACTTGTAGCATTAATAAGACCACTACTATCTACCACCGTTATGGTCAGCACTAGCCACAACCACCTTCATCGTCACCGCCACCACCATCGCCACCTTCACCCTCCTCCTCCACCATCACCACAACCTCTACCATTAATAATACCACCACCATTGTCACTACCACCATAGTGGTCACCACCACCACTACCGTCGTCACCACCACCACCGTCTTTACCATTAATAAGATCATCGCCCTCAACTACCACCACTGTTGTCGTCACCGCCGCCACTGCAACCATCACTGCCTCCACTGCCACCTCCTTCATCATCACATTTACCCTCCACCAATACCGCCACCACCATCTTTACCATTAATTAATAAGACCACTTCCCTCCACCACCACCATCACTGTAATCGTCACCACCATAACCGCCACCACCCCTGGCACCAGGTAACCATCGCCACCTCCGCCGTCACCATTGGATAGTACCAACGCCCACCACCTCTGCTACCTAACCTATCTATCATCGTGTCACGTGACCATTCATTGTCGTAAATTTACAAATTGGAAAATAGCTTATATAAAGTAGTTTTTTCAGGCTTTGTTTAGATCTCCATAGTCCACAAACATACACCACTTGCCATTACCCTGTTATACTAAATCTCCCTTATAAGCCCTGCTTTTAATAACACTAATACTTGTTCTTCAACTACCAATTCTACACTACCTTGCATTAATTGTTGCATTACTTGGGAGACTTGGAAAACCAGGAATTCAATGTGTACTTTTATAAACAGGGGAGTCCTAATCCCCTTAATTAGCTGCTGTGACCAAATCCTTAATCATAAAATCGAATGCCAACGAACAATTATAATAGGTAATGGCAGTCAAAGTGGATAAATTTCAGTACTTTTTTTTCACCTGGGCATCCAACTCAAATTTTTTCATTCTCTTTTTTTTTTTTCTGTTAAATTTGCTGAGTTTCGTTGAGTGGAGTTTAAGGAGAAAGTTCAATTGTGACAAGAATTTTAAAATATTTCATAATTACATTGTTAGTGTAGAAAAGCATTATTAAATGAGGTAAAATCCAAGTGGTTTTATAAAAGAAACTTATGATGTAAAATTTCACGTTAAATGAGGCCTCTCATATTTGTTTGATTTGTGCTTGATGAGATGAATCTAACCAAATCACTATAACAATGTTGATTGAAGAGGAACGATAAAACTCCGGTGAGGAAGGACAGCTAGCTTTGTGGCGGTGTGGAGGTGAAACTGTCATCTGGTGCGCCCGAGAATGGACTTAGTGAAAACACTCTGACGCTCAAATTAGAAACGTGGGGTAAAAAAGGAAAGTGAGATGATGAAGTAGATAATGTTTACATTATAGAGGTTGGGTTTGTGACATTCGGGGTTGTCATGAGTGTCTGACGCGTTCTTAAGCTCTGTACCCTTGTCTTGGTTGTTGTGCCATAGTCACGTGATGTGACATAAGCTCCCTCGATTTGGCGATCGGTTGTGGGCAACAAGGATGGCATCGCTAGCTAGACGTGGGTGGCGATAGTCATGAAAAGAAGGGCTTGATCGGCATAAGACGATCAAATCCATCCTCAGAACAGTAGCCCCTGACGATGATATTTAGCAAGTATACCAAAAGGTACATAGCGTTGGAAGGGGTCCTGCTTGATCGTGTCTTTTCCCAATCCGAACATTGGACAACCATAAGTTTTTTTATGAAGGTGTCACCAATTCTTTATACGTATGGTCGGGTGAAGGTGTTGGACGACCGAGTTGTTCTTTAGATGATTGGAACCTCTCAGACTCCACCAGGTTGTAGTGAAAGCGAATTTGACTTTCGGAACATTAGCCCCTATCTTTAGATATGCATGACAATGAATACCTAGAGATATGAAAGTTATCAAATCCCACCACCACCAGAACAACAATGCTGATAAAATCATTAGAATAACTATTGTATTTGAACTCTCTAGGGATTGAAATAGAGTCTGTAGAGGTTCTTTTAAAAAATGGTGAGAAGAAGATCATAATTAAATTCATACACAAAATGTAACTGCAAAGGATCATGATCCCAACTACACAAGGATATTGTGACCTACAACATGATCCCAAAGGAACCGACACAAACAGTCAAGTTTTCTGACTCGTGCTGTCTACAGTTGCATGCAACCAACTCATTCTGGTTGTCTATTATTGCAAATCAGCACAACTGTCAACGAATCTTTTAGATTATTTTTTTATATTTGTTTCAAGAACATTTTAAATCAATTTATGGTACACATGTGTCACAAATAGAAAAAGAATATTCATCTCAAAGTTGTTAATGTTAAAATATTCACTTATTAACCAGATGTCAATCTTGAATAGTCGTAAGACAAATCTATCATCACACAATCAGCATATTAAACAATACATGACTTGTAAAATGATTCTTTTCATTCACAAGAGTTAAGAGAAGAGAATTACAATCACTTCCTTAAATGATAAAATGCTAAATTACTTATTATCAATTAGTTTTTCCATTAGGAAATGGAAAAACTTCAAAAAGTAAGTTATATCAAGTTGTTCCTCTAGTCTATGGTGCTCATCATTCTTTTGTCTCCTTACGGCTAAAATGGCTGTGTACACAGCACAAACATTCTGTCCAAAGCGTTGTTAACTGTTTTCTCCTCATATAAATGACAGAGCAAATGCAAATTGTCGAGAAAATCCAAAAGTTGGATAAGAAGAACTAGTCTCAACCATATTAAAAATAACAATTAATTATGTTAGTAGAAACTAAAATGCCAGACTGTAAAGAAAACACAATTATCTGTATAATACCAAAAAATATGACACGAATTCTGAAATAGTAAAAGTAAAATAGTATAAAATTAAGGAAAAGGAAAATAAGAAAAATAATTAGCGACAAAAATGAGTAAGCTGAGGCCACAGGTAAAATAATTAAATTTGCAAGTCTGTAAGTGCTACTCTACAGCTAGATTACATGCATCAAGATAATGCAGGACATTAAATCAAACAGCTAATTGTTGTTGATTTTGATTTTGATGGGAAGATTCGTCCTCATTGAAACATAAATGTGCCTTCACAGATTTTCCTAAACTTAGGGAAGAATCTGTGAAAATTAGAGGTTGCACCAGCATCATTTCTCTTTGGAGATGGGAACAGTAGCCTTGGAAGGTGCCAGGAGTCACATTTAAATTGAAACCCAAACCAAATAGGAAGTCCAGCTCTAGAAAGTTCATCTCTATTGTTGTGATTCCTCCAACTCTTGCATAGTAAGCATTGTTGTAGTACCTGGGGATTTCAAAGACAGACAAAAAGTGAAAACTTAGTTTAATAGCATGAAAATGTTTTAACCACAAGTTTAAATTATGATCCGCAACTGAAATTATGACCGTACTATGAAGATTTCTTTTTAGTTATTGTAACCGCATAATGGTTGCAATTGCAGCTGCATTAGCTGCATTTGTCCGCAATTTCAAGAATCACGACACAACTCTGACTACAAATGTGGATGTAATGACAAAATTTATTTTAGTTGTCGCAACCGCATCAGAATTCAAATTGCAGCAGCATGAGCTACATTTTGCGGGTGCATTAGCTACATTTGTTTGCAATATCAAGGATCACAACACAACTGTGACTACAACTGCAATTTAAAACCAAAAGTTAAAACAAACAAGTCAATTATCAATGAAGTTGCATTTTCCTTTTGTCTCATGGATAAATGTAATAAAAAAATTATAATACAAATATAGTTTTCAGAATTTCATAATTGTGCTTAAAAGTTGGCTTCTGTGAACATGCAATAAATGGTGGAGTCACATGGGTTGGTTGTCTCTTTCTAATGGAAAGCCAGTCTGGACATATAATTATTCACAAGCAAGGCTATGTTCTTTAAAGTAGTGTGGTCGTTTTCACTTTAGAAACTAATAACAGATAAATTGTAAAAGAAAATAAAAAACAAGAAATTTAACATGGAGATGCTCTAACATCCAAGATCTGGTTTACAAGATATTTAAAATTTTGTTTTTCCCCTAGCAGTGAAATACTTCAAAATCTAGAGGGAGAATCAAGGATCCTCTAAGCAGAGGAATGACAGAGCAATTAGGACATTTTTTTGCTTTTCTCTTCTTTATATGTATCTAACAACAGAAAATTCTCATGAAGAAACTCAAGAATCCCCATAATGGTCTTAAATATAATCTTCCAAGTCAATTTACTTCATCAAAGGAACATTCCATAGAAATTGCAAATTGAGGAGTAAACTTCACAATCCATTATCATAAACATTCACTCTATCAACATGTTAGGATCAGCTTATGATTTCTTAGAATCAATTATGGCACCAGGCTAATCAAATCACATAAGTTTCTCGCCATAATGGATTTCGACTTTAGGATCAATTGTAGAAGAATCTCCAAACATGCACTAAACAAAACTTAGCGGTGTCTTAATTCTTAACAACAATATAATACTTACATGTCATCCATGAATTTAGCAGCAACCATAACGCTTGTAATCAGCAACCGATGCACATTGAAGGAGTTGATTGGCAATGAAGGTTGCTTTTGGGTGAAACGATCGAGATAGACATAAGCAACAATGAAACAGGATGGACTGCAATTTGCATACTTGAAAATTCTCTCAAGGTAGCTCTGAATTGAGATGGTGGGGCGAGTCAAGCCATGGAAAACAGAGATCTTTTGGTGTATGAGTTGTTGTTGCTGGTTAAGATCATTGGATTCCGCTACCCTTTTGAGCATAGAGGAGAGAAAAGCTAGAAGCTTTGGCATCTCATTAGGATTCTCAAGCTCTGCCATGAGGAGTGGGGAGCAATTTTAGGTACGAGACTGCTTGAAATTCATGTCTGAGAACATGGATATATATATATGAGGTTTATGTAAGTAAAACTAGTGAAAGAAGTGTGCTATTGTTAAGGGTAGGTGCTTTTCTTGGCCAAAATTCCCCTTTTAATTTAAATTACGAAAATGATTTGTAAACACCCTGTATAGCAAACACGCAACTGACATTTCTTGTTGGAGAGAGGGAGAGGACGAAATAAATATATAAACAAATAGACAAATTTTTCAATGAATATTATACATACTTAAAATAATAAAAGAACGTATAGATATTATACATAAGGAAAAAATTCATTGCGCTAATAATATTAATTTTTATAAATACATATCATAAGGAAATATAGAGTTTCCATAACTGGAAAATAACGTATAGATATGGAGTTTTTTATTTTGATTGAGAAGAGATAGATGATATTTTGATTCATAATTTTTTGGGGGTATCGCAATAGGAAAAGTTATAGAAATAGACAAAGTGTGATATTAATTTTATGATTTATATAAAACTCAATTTTAAGAGAAAGTACAGAAATTTAAATTTAAATATATAAAAAAATAATTGAAAACTAAGATAATTTTTTTACTTCCCAAAATCTTATATTTTATGGATCAAGTTTTATCTCATGTAATTTATCTTATCTCTTTTTAATATTCTAAATTAAAGATAAATGTCAAGAATATTTTATTTATATAAAAAACATTTAATTGAGTTTTATCTTACTAAGTTAAGATGTATCTGTCTCTGAATGATAGCTCAAGTGGTAAGAGGCCAGGGGACATATGATTCGGACTAAAGAAAAACCGCAAAACCTTTAGGAGTTAGACTAAGGATATAAACAATTTCTACCTAGAATTTTGGTAAAAATATTAAACTTTTTTTGGGTCGTGGCCCTATCAACCCCTCATTGGATACATCTCAAGGGACAAAGTAATGATGTGATGTATGATAAATGTGAGAAAAAAGATAGATAGCGAGTAAAATTGAGTGTTTGTAAGGTGTCTATAATGTTTGGTTGTCTAAGTACTATCATTTGGATTCTCTACTGCTGTAGGTCTCTACAATAATGGATAACTTATTAAATTTAAAGAAATTATGGTGTTTTTTTATAAGTAAATGTTAGTTTATTAGAAATGTTAGTAAATTAGTCTCTCCTCAGGGTTCGTACCTTGGACCATTCATCATTCATCTTACCCAACATTTATGTCTCCTAGCTAGCTCTTACCACTTGAGCCAACCCTCGGGGACTAAAGAATTTATGGTGATTTATTATGCGCAAAATCTGTAAATGTAGCATAGGATCTGGATTCCTCTATGTATCATTAATGTTTAAATTATGGCATGTGTAAGTAAGTTGGCATTTGTGGTGGCTTGTGTCCTTTTCACCTTAAAAGTTTTTGGTTCTTGAGTTGTGTCTTCTTAATTTCAAAACTTGACTTGTAAAAGAGGGAAGTAGGGCATGCTTATTGTGTATTCATGTCTCTTTTATACAATGAAATTTTGGTTTTATGGTGATTTATATGTGACAAGGGAGATGGCATTCCATACCTATCATGTGATTACATGTGAGAAATTTGTTACTATAGTCTAAGAGTCCCACGTTCCAGGGGACCTTTGCATGTGTTTTGATTCTGTACAAATCGGTGACATAACATGGATTAATTTGCTATACTGATACATAGCATTGGCATATGCTGCTTTTGTTCCTACTCCTTTGCTTACCCCATGAAACAAATGCAGAGAAAGGTGGTGCTTAGGAGGCCTATCAAAATGAGCTTCGACTCGTGACTTAGTTCAGCAAGTGGGTTGGATTGGAAAAATAAATGCTCATGTTTAGGTGATGAGTTTTTTTTTTCTTAGCTCCCGTAACACGGTGGGCTAAAACTAAATAAGTTAACTAAACTGATTTGAGCTAGCTCATTTTAATTTTAATTTAATTTTTTTATGTTTTGTTTGATAGTTTGTTTTTTGTATAATTACAACAACATTATAATATTTTTAACACATTCTGTTACGATATATTTAAAAATTATTTTTATCCTGGCATTTTTTTAATTTACAGTACTTCACATTTTTTATAAATTATTGACAATTTTTATATTTTTTAAAGAGAAAAAGGATGATGCACAACCAATCAGATTTTAGGGATGTGTCACGTTAATTAATGAAATTAAATGAAAAGAGTGATTTTTTCATATCCTTGAAATTTGATTAGTTGACGGTACACCGTCAGTGCATAGAAATTAAACTCTTTTTTATAATAAAAGTGAGCCAGCCCACCTAATTCACTAGTTTGTGGTGAGTTGAGCTGAATTATGATTTTAGATGCTCACCAGAGAAGTAAGTCAGCTCGGTTCAACTCATTTTTCTTTCAACAATGGTGAGTCAACTCGAGTGAGCCAAATTGATCTAGTCTAATGCTTTGATCTAAGAATATTGGTTCATGTGACCCAAATCAATTTCAGACTATTAATTTGTAGTGTACATGAAGGGATTCAACTTTGATTAGATTCAGAGATGATATGGCATCTCGAAGATATCATAGATGAAAGTTTTGGGTACTTTCTAAGAACGTGCTCACAATCCCTAATTTTTCATGACAAACTGCAGGAACACCAAAAATATTCACCTAATATCCATTGTAAATTCACTAAATTGTTAATTTGAATGAGTCTTTTTTTTTTTTTAATTTAAACAATTTGAATGAGTCTTTGATACTTAAGACATGAATAATATTACATTTATTGTGGTCAATATGCAATTATTACTAGCTAGGAAACGATTAGTTACTATATAAAAGTACAGCTAGAATGAGATGGATTTTGGTTAACCCAGTTGGAACTATGGGCTGTAATTGCCAATAGAATATGGAGACATGAACTTTGGGTATAACTATTTGCATGACACATTTCTCCTAATTCTCCATATGCACCAGCAAAAATAGCTTCCATAAATTAATTTCAGAAAAACTGATTTACTTCTCGAAATTAATTTTCAAAAACATATTTAGTGGTGGGGTAATTAATTAAACGGAAAAAAATGTGGATGCGAATTATTGTACCCATGAGTTTTTCTTTTTCATATAACCTCTATGTGTATTTTTTTTAATCTAGTAGGTATCGTTTACGGAAGTTGAATATCCTCTTCTTGTAAGGTTAGCTTACACTGAGCAATTTTCTCCATACACAATATTCGAACCTGGTCGGTGTGTACTAATGTGCAAGAAAAAACGCAAAAAATTATTTCAGCCCATATTCTTATGCATGTTGGTCTAATTTAGTATAGCCATAGTTATAAAACTTGGCTAGACCCTAACACTCGAGCGAACATATGCGATAAAATAAAAGGAGAGGTTTGATGCTAGCTGGTTTAACTAGCGAGCCGGTCAAGTAATCGGTCTTAATGACACGTTAGACTGACTATGATTAAGAACTATTGTGACCCAATTGGCTCATGTAGTTAAAAACAAACAGATAACTTGGTCTAGTTGACTAACCAATTTATGTTGTTAATTATAAAATAAAGTAAGTTACAGTCTACTATACCGACCTTGGGGTTTTCTTATATAACAATAAACTTCAAACTTACTCAAATACTACACTTCACCCCATTTTTCTCAAGTAGTTAACAGATTTTTAACAATATTTGCTAAAAAAAAGGGATGAAATATAATATTTGAATAGGTTTTAATCTTAGTGTCATGAAGTGTAATGCTTCACTTCCTTATGGTCGATGTTTGTTTATTCAGATCATTTGTTTTGTTAAGGAGATGAACCTTAACTTTGCATTCATACCTAGACTAGCCCTAGGAAACTATTTGACTAGAGTTATTAATTAGGATTGGATGTTAAACTATATTTGCTTTTTCTACTTGCTATAACATGCTTTGTTTGAGTCATGTGTGTTGGAGTTGACCCTTGCTTGCTTGCTACATGTTGTTTGGGCGCTTAACGTCGTTAGACGACAAAGTGCTACTTCATTGAAGTTGTGTTCATGATGGACCTTTCATCGAGGAATGTCATTGGAGACGTTTGGAGATACGTTCGAGAGACGAGAAGATGCACATCTTGTTCGGATGATCGTCAGACGAAGGACTTCTTGCGTGTATTAGACTTTTGAGTTTGTCATTTGGGGTTGAGTTTGTATTCTTGTACTCTCTTATTCATTTTGTTCTAGGGTCATCGTCGTCCTTGAAGTTTTCCTGCACGTTGACTTAGGAAGGATGACAATAATTTTCTTACTTTTTTTTTTAGAATAGGGGGTGGTAAAAGTTTCTGGTTCTATAAACTAAATTAAAAATGATCCATATCCAGTTTGTTTTATTTTTTTTGAAAGTCAGTTTGTTTTATAAAACCTAAACTAAATGACTTATTGAATGTATCTGTGATTGCCTCTCATCCGCAGGTCATCTCTCTAAGTATCTTGGCTGGGTCGCTTAAGTGGGTGTGCTCTGGTGTGTATGCTAGTCCAATCCCTATTAACAGACAATTCTTGTGGGAGCATCTTCGTACCATTGCTGTGGCTACTTCTGATCCGTGGGTCCTTCTAGGTGATTTCAATGATACTGCTATTTCTTTCGAGCAAAGGGGTGGAGTTTTTTCGCCAGCAAGAGCAAGAGCTTTCACTGATAATATTAATAGTTGTGGGCTTATGGATATTGGTGCTTCGGGACTTCATTACACTTGGTTCAGGGATAGTGTTGGGAGGCTCCCGGTGCATAAGAGGTTGGATAGAGCTTTGGCTACTTTGAATTGGCGTACTTGTTTCCCGGAGGGTGGGGTTGAGGTACTCCCTCGACTTCACTCGGATCATAGCCCGTTGCTCTTGAGGTGTGGGAAAAAATTAGAGACTCGTGGGCAGCGTCCGTTTCGGTTTGAAGCAGCTTGGACCATGCATCCTCGTTACAAGACGGTGGTCCAGGATGCGTGGGACAAGGGTTCACCGAATATCTATGCAGCTTTGCATGAGGTGACGAAGGATTCTCTTGAGTTCAACAATAACACTTTTGGTAATATTTTCCGTCGGAAGCGGCATATTGAGAATTGTTTGGCTTCTATCCAGCAGAAGCTTGAGCATATTGATTCTGTTGCTCTTCTGTTACAACATGCGAAGTTGAGGAAAGAGCATAATGATATCTTGGCCCAGGAGGAAATGCTGTGGTTCCAGAAGTCCAGAGAGAAGTGGGTGAGATATGGGGATCGAAATACGAGTTTCTTTCATGCTCAAACTGTTATCCGTCGCAAGAGGAACCGTATTTCTAGCTTGGTCTTGGCTAATGGTGAGAGGTGTGATGATGTTGACGTCCTCCAAAGTGGTGCTATTGAGTTCTTTAAGGGCCTTTTTGCCGAAACTGTGGAGGTAGAGACTTCGTGCTTGGCAACCCCAAATCTTCCTGTCATTCCGCAGGCTTACATCCCTGATCTTGTGTGTGAGGTAACAAAGGAGGAAGTCCTGTCAGCTTTGCAGCAGATGGGATCTTTTAAAGCCCCGGGACCAGATGGGTTTCATGCAGCTTTCTACAAGAAGTATTGGGATGTGGTTGGGGAAGATGTGTTCCTGTATGTCAAGACTGTGTTTGAGACTCAGCAGGTGGATCGTGCTCTTGGGGAAACCATGGTGGTTCTGATTCCGAAAATTGAGTGCCCGGTTTCTTATAAGGATTTTCGACCTATCAGTTTGTGTAACGTCTTGTACAAGCTGATTACCAAAATTCTTGTTAATCGAATCCGACCTATTTTGAATGATATTGTTAGCCCTATGCAGAGTAGCTTTATCCCAGGCAGATGCACAAGTGATAATGCTATTGCTCTTCAGGAAATTGTCCATCACCAGCGGAGAGTTCGAAAGAAGGGAGGCAACTTAGTCTTCAAGTTAGACCTTGAGAAGGCGTATGATCGGGTGGATTGGCGGTTCTTGAGAGAGACTTTGGTAGCTTTTGGGTTTCCGACGACGGTAGTGACTTTGATTATGAGTTGTGTGTCGGCATCCCAATTGTCGATTCTGTGGAATGGAGAGCGGCTTCCCCCCTTTGCTGCTAAGAGGGGTCTCCGTCAAGGGGATCCCCTCTCTCCTTACCTGTTCGTTCTGTGCATGGAGAGGTTGAGCTCGGCTATCTCCACGGCAGTGCTTGAGGGTCGGTGGGATCCCATTTGTACGGTTCGGAATGGACCAGGTTTGTCTCACTTGTTCTTTGCCGATGATGTTCTTCTTTTTGTGAAAGCAAAAAATAATCAGGTGAGATTGTTGAAGGAGCTTCTGGATTCTTTCTGTAAGGCGTCTGGTTTAAAGGTGAGTGAGGCTAAGTCCAAGATTTTGGGGTACAATGGTCTTAGGAATCAGAAAAAAGCCAGATTGTCTCAGATTGCAGGTTTCCAATTTACTTCTGATATTGGGAGATACCTCGGTTTCCCTATTTTTCAGCGGCGAGTGACATCGGGGGATTTTGAGTATATCTTTGATAGAATCAACTCAAGGTTGGCCGATTGGAAATGTAAGTTGCTTAATAGAGCGGGTCGTATCACTCTTGCCCAATCGGTTATCTCAGCTATGCCCGCTTATTGTATGAGTCAGGTGTGGGTCCCTCAGGGAGTTTGTGATAGATTGGATTCAGTTATCAAGCAGTTTATTTGGAAGGACAGGGCTGGTCGTGGCTTGCATTTGGTGAATTGGGACCGTGTGGCTCGCCCGAAGAGATTGGGAGGTCTGGGTTTGAGAAAGGCTAGGGATCATAATGTGGCTCTCTTGGGCAAGCAAGTCTGGCAGCTGATTTCTCCTAGTGATAAGCCGTGGGTTAGAATGTTGAAAGCTAATTATTTCCCCCATGTCCCCTTTCTAGCAGCGAATGATCAGCTAGGGTCTCCAGTTTGGAGAGCTTTCTCGAAAGCTCGTCAAGTCCTTCTCCCTGGATTTGAGTTTAAAGTTGGAAATGGGTTAACCTCGTTCTGGAATGTACCCTGGTGTACGTCATACCCTATTTGTCAAGCTGTTCCGTTTGTGGATATCCATGATGTTGAGTTGCGTATTGGTGATGTGTGGGAAAATGGAGAGTGGAGGCTAGAGCGTTTGTGGACAGTAATTCCGGAAGCTATAACTGATTGTATAAAGGGTACGCTGTGAGGATCAATCCAAATGTTGTCGATGGTGTCAGATGGAAGGGTCACATTACAGGTATCTACTCCACTGCGTCTGGGTATGAGTGGATTTTGCAGCAGCGCATTGCAGAGGAGCCGGGTCCTGCTAATGTCGTCACGTCGTGGACTTGGCTTTGGAGGTTACGAGTCCCTTCTAAGTGCACTGTGTTATTTTGGTTGGCCTATCAAGAAGCTCTTCCTACAAATGAGTGTCGATATAGGAGAGGTATGCATACTAGTGGTGAGTGTGTGGTTTGTCATGGGCATGTGGAAACCGTGTTGCATTGTCTTCGGGATTGCATGCAGGCTAGAAGAATTTGGCAGAGAATGGGTTTTAATGTTGCTGGTGCACCCTTCATGGTGTTGGATCTCCGAGAGTGGTTGAGAGAGTTGCTGCAGGATTCGAATCCGTTGGCAGTGGCGACGATTTGGTGGTTGTGGCGGGCTCGAAACCTCTGGTGTATCGAGGGGAGGGCCATGACTGATCAGATGTTGAAATGGAATATTGCAGCTATGGCTGATGATATCTCCCGCTTCTTTGCGACTGCAGTGGACATGACTCCTGCTCCTCCGAGGGTGGTGAAATGGACGGTGGAGTTGGCCGATTGTGTGGTCCTGAATGTAGATGGCAGTGTTCGGGGTGATCCGTTGCGAGGAGGTTTCGGGGGTTGTTTTCGAACATCACATGGCCAGTGGATGAGTGGTTTTTATGGTTTTTTAAATGATACTTGCATTTTGCACTTGGAATTGCTTGGTATCTTCCACGGGCTTTCCACTGCATGGGAGCGTGGGCATAGACTGGTGGAGTGTCAGTCGGATTCTTTGGATGCAGTGTCGTTGGTTACTTCTTCGGTGTCTCCGTATCATCTCTATGCGGCGTTGATATGGGACATTAAAGATCTTCTGAACAGGGACTGGGTTGTGAAGATTCGGCATATCTTGAGAGAAGGTAACGCGTGCGCGGACCTATTGGCAAAGCATGGGGCGGGTCAGAGTGCGGCCCTTGTGTGGCTAGAACAACCGTTGGAGGGGTTGGGTGTTCTGTTGATGGCTGATGCTTGGGGTGTCTCGTTTTTGAGACCTTAGTCTTTTTTCTTCTTTATGTAATGTACCAAAAAAACTGGACGGACCGAAGTTAAATTAAATTAATATATAATATAGCCCATGTTGTGAAAAGGCCCATGTTGTATTGAGCCTTGGGGTTTTATTGAATAAATCGGAACCTTGGCTAGCCTGCTAATTTATATCTATATCTATATATATATTAAAGCAGTAACTTTTCAAGATGCCATTATAAAAAATCTCAGCTCCAGAATATTTAATAATATTTTATTCTCCTAACTTTAAATCACAGTTTACCACGTGTCCCTGTGCCATTATTTCTGAATATTTTATTCAATCACTCTTCTCTCTTCTCTCTCCCATTAACTTCCTTTTTTTTTTCTCCCCCCACTATCTCCTTTCATTAAATCCGCCCCAGCACTCCTTCAACTCACCTCCCAAATGCACCAATCAGGTGAGTTTCTCCTTTCTCCCACTTCACTTCTCTCATCTTCTCATTCTCGGCTTTTGTACCCAAGTGGTATAGTTTATTTTGGAAATTACAGATTTGGGGTATTTTTTTATTTATTTACCAAACTAGTATAAATCGCCACTGTCAGTGGCGATTCTAATTTTTTTTTACTTTTTAAAAGAATCGCCAATGTTATTGGCGTTTTTGTTTTTGTTTTTTTTCGATTTTTAAATAAATCGCCAACCGTGTTGGCGTTTTCTTTTCTTTTCTTTTTAATTTTTTTTTCTTAAAATCGCCAGCACAATTGGCGTTTTCTCTTGTTTTTTTATTTATTTTTTTCTTAAAATCGGCAACACAGTTGTCTTTTTCTACTTTTTTTTTAATTTTTTTAAATAGTAATTAAAATGGTATTTAATCAATTGATACTCACACACAATTTTGTGTCATTACTCACTTTTGCAACACTTTGATCATAAATATTTGAACCGATATTTAAGGATAAACATATGCATTACATAATTATGTAAATAAAAAACTAGTAGAAGATACATCTCTTGAACTAAATTATGTAATGCATATGTTTATCCTTAAATATCGGTTCAAATATTTATGATCAAAGTGTTGCAAAAGTGAGTAATGACACAAAATTGTGTGAGTATCAATTGATTAAATATCATTTTAATTACTATTTAAAAAAAATAAAAAATCAAAATGTAGAAAAAGCCAACTATGTTGGCGATTTTAAGAAATAAATAAATAAAAAAAATGAGAAAACGCCAATTTTGCTGGTGATTTTAAGAAAATAAAAATAAAAAAAAGAAACGAAAACCCAACATGGTTGGCGATTTATTTAAAAAACGAAAAAAACAAAAACAAAAACGCCAATAGCATTGGCGATTCTTTTAAAAAGTAAAAAAAAAAAAATAGAATCGCCACTGTCAGTGGCGATTTATACTAGTTTAGTAAATAAATAAAAAAGTACCCCAAAGCTGTAATTTTCAAAAATAAACTATACCACTTGGGTACAAAAGCCCTCATTCTCCTATGTTCACGTGTTATTCTTTGGCTTAATAGCACTTTTTTGTCCCCCACGAATGTGAAATGTGCAAACGAGATCCCTAAACTTCAAAAATAGCATACTGCATCCCCGACGTAATCCTCTGTTAACAGTTTTGGTCCCCGGACATTTTTCTGTCAAAAAACTAACGGTTTCTGGATTTTCCAGAAAAATTCATCCCCTTCTTCATCTTCTTTAATATTTTCTTCACCTTCTTTCAATCTAATCTTTTTCACTTCCCAAAATCAACAGAGGAGATCCAATTGACGTAATGTAAATGAAATTAGTTAATTTCAAATCAACAAAACCAGAAAGAAATCCCAATTAGAAACAAACATGGAATCCAGAAAATGAAGAGAACCAAAACTTAGATCTGAGTTTCACGGTTTGAGCAAAAAGAACAGATTTGACCCAAAACACTTCAAATCAGGGCAAAAAGAACATATCTCCACAACATTTTTCTCAGAATAAAACCCCCAAAGTTTCTTCCTTTCCCACCATCAAACCCATTATTCTCCTCACATCGATCCTTCGATGCACACCATGCATTCAACCTCCAAATTCATCACGACGGTTTGAGACCAAGATTATTCAGTAAAGTTTTAATCTTTTTTTAGAGGAGAGAGTATGAATTTCAGGATCGATTTGATTGAAGGTTGGGGATTTGGGTTTGGACTTTGTTAGATTTGGTCCCCGGGATGGGTTGTTTGGTTCTGATGAGATTGAGTTAATGTTTGTTGGTTTTTGAGGTTGTAAAAGAGAGGAAGAAGATGGTATGGGGCGCAAGTTCTGTTTTTTTTTTTGGGTATTAGAAGAAGAAAGATCATTAGGAGATGAAGAAGATGGTAGAGATTGAGAAGAAAAAAAAATTACGAGATAAAAACGGATGAAGATGATTTTGAATTTTAGATTTTTTTTATTTTTTATTTTTTGGGTTTTGGGGTTAAGTGAAGGAGAAAATGATAGAACATGATAGAAGAAGAAGATTGAGATGATGAAGTTTCTGGGGTTTTATTTGTTTTATATTTTGTAATTAATTTTATTTGGTTTAATTACGTATTTGCCATTAGAAACTGTTAGTTTTTTAACGGAAAAATGCTTAGGGACCAAAACTGTTAACGGGGGATAACGTCGGGGATGCAGTATGCTATTTTTAAAGTTTAGGGACCTTTTTTGCACATTTTACATTCGTGGGGGACCAAAATTGCTATTAAGCTTTATTCTTTCTTTCTCATTTTCCAATCACATAGCAATCATTCTCCACCTATTTTAAGTTTTAAATTACAATAAAGACTCCAACTTCCCACACAATAGTACCTCTATCAATGCACACACCACCAAATGCACACCAATTTGAAGAGTTCCCCAACACCCAGGGGCGGACCCACAGCCAAGTCAGGGGGTTCATCTGAACCCCCTGAAAAAAAGAAAAATTCTACTTACCCCCTGTTATGTTTTTTTTTGAACCCCCTGAGAAATTTAATTTGCACCCAGACCCCAACTTACTCCTCTCTCTCACACACACTCACAGACTCACGCTCTCACCCTCTCACGATTCACGCTCACCACGCCCTCACTCTCTCGCATTCTCACTAGGTCATCAAGATTCAAACACGCACGACACGGCGCATCACCACCGGCCACCACCACGCCACGCCACCACCGTCCACCAGTCCAACCGCCCCTCTGCGGCTCTACCCTAGGTATGACCCCTCATGGAACCAGATGCACTCCGTGGATGTGTTCTGTTGTTGATTTTTCTGGGTTTCTTCTGGTTATTTTCTGGGTTTGCAGGTGCTGGAGTTGTTGGGTTTCAATCTAGGATGGTGGATATGGGATTTGCAGATCTGGATGGTTACTGTTATGGGTGTATTTGGGAGGTTTGGGTTTGAAGTAGAAGGTTAATTCATGGGGCTACTTGTGGCTCATTGGGGTAGCTATGGGGGTTGTGGTTTTTTTTTGCTGCAGTTGCAAAACCACAGCGAAGCACCTGTAATTGATGAATTACTTTGTCAAATGCATCCCTTTCATTTTTTCAATGCAGGACCTAGAACCAAATAAGCATGTGTTAAATGAATTTTTAGATTTGATTTGAATTGTTCAAGAACAATTTCAAGTTTCAACGATGGGTGATGAAAAATTGTGGACAGTGGGTGGTTGAATTTGGTTTTTAATTCAGCAGGTGAAACTGTGAGTTGTGTTCTTCCATAATTAATTAGATAATTTCAAGGGTGATGGTATTTTCAAGGGTGGTAATTGTAATCCAGCAGAAGTATTTGAGAAGAGTAAATAGAGGGCATGGGAGTGGTTGCGGGCCAGGGATAAGGATTTCCTACATGCTTTTGGAGAATGGTATTGCGTGTATTGCTGATGAGTTGAGGATGATATTGCTGCAGCAGGAAGGAAATTTTTAATCTGATTAATGAGTGATATGGTTTTGATGTTATTGGAAAAGTCAAAGGAGTAGTAAGGTAAGGTATGAATAGATGCAGCGTGTTTAAATGCTGGGAGACTCTGGCATCTGAATTTCAATTGGCATGGTGCAGACTAGAAGTGCATCTTGGAATTCATGAAGCTTTGTTATACATTGTTGGGATTCATTAGCGATATTGGGGGCATGGTCTTGACAACAATATGATATGTGGCTTTTAATTGTGAGGATCTATGTGAGAAGAAGGTTGATAGTTTTGCAGGGTTCATTCTTGGGCATTTGGCAGAGTTGCGTCAGCTTAATTGGTTGGTGAATTTCCATGGCTGAAATTGCTGGTGTTAGGAATCAGCTTTGGCATTTGAAGATAGTCTAGACTATAGTACTCCTTGGAGGTATCTCTATGGCTTAAGTAATTTAGTACTCTTTTTAGTGGTTAAATCAGTCCTTCTATTCTAGTCTATTGTAGTGGGATTGATTAATTTAATTTCACTTTTGATGACAAAAAAAAAGTGTGCTTGTAGTCTTCATTTAATTACATTTTTATCGATTTACTCATTTGAAAAATTTGAACCCTCTGACCCCGGGGTCCTGGATCCGCCACTGCCAACACCTATCTAAATATTTGATCTAGCCCCATATTGATGGGATTTGGGTTTGGCACCCCACCCTTTAGGCTACGCGCCCCAGCATTTTTTTTTTATTCCAAAACTACCCATCGGTAAATGATTTGCCGATGTCAAAATACCAATCGGTAAATCATTTACCGTTATTGTTCCTCAGTATGAACACCTTCATCCCATTACCCAGAACACGAAGAACAATATCGGTTAATAATTAACCGATTCTAATATTGTATCGGTATATCATTTACCGATTTGTAATCTGGAAGTTTGATCACCTTTTCACCATTACTCCTCCCTCCACCAACCCCTCCACCATTACTCCTCCCTCCAACAACCCCCCACCAGCCCCCCATAACTCGCCCAAACTACCTTATTCTCCATTACTCCACTCCTCCCTCACATTTCACCTTCCCACCACCACCACCATCTCCACATTTCCACCACCACCACCACCAACACCACCACCACCAAGGGAAAGCTTTTAACTTCTGGTAAGTGTTGTTAGCTTTGGTACTTTATTTATAGTTAGTTTAAGTAGTTAGTTGTTAGTTTAAGTAGTTAGTTTAGTTAGTTAAGTTGGTAATTTAGGCTGCTGAATCGTGAACTGAATCGGTAAATGATTTACCGTTATAGTACCGGAATTTGATTTACCGTTATGGGGTCGGAATTTGATTTACCGTTATATGGTCGGTTATTGATTTACCGTTTTTGTTCCAGGGATGACAGAGTCATTTTTCTTTGGTGAATCACAATTGATACATGCTGCTGGATTGGAAAATGATAATCCAGAGGAGCAACCATCACTAGCTGAACCTCCGATTATATCTATAGATGTCTCTCATTTGTATCATACTGATCAGGTACTCATTGCACAAATTTTTGCATGCTTTGTTTGCTTTGTTTATGCCTTGTTTTATGCCTTATGCCTTGTTTATCCTGAAACAGTGTTTCCCTTTGAAAGATGATCTTATGAAATGGGTTCGCGACATTTCTATGGCAAATAATTTTGTTTTGGTGACAACAAAGTCTGATAGTGGTGCGAAGGGAAGAAAAGAATATGTCATTCTGGGGTGTGAGAAGCATGGTGCGTATATTCCCTACAGAGAACCGGATCTTGTTGAAGGAACGTCAACACAAAAGACAGGTTGTCCTTTTAGGCTAAAAGGACGACGTACGAAAGATGATAAAGGTTGGTGGTTGAAGGTGATGGACGGTAGACACATCCATCTCGCAGCTGAGTCACTAGTTGGCCACAATTACGCTGGTAGACTGAATAGTGAGGCGAAGGAGGACGTGATAAATCAGGCTAAGACTTGGGTTCCACCTAGAAAGATGTTGGCGTCCTTGAAGGAAAAAGATCCTTCAAACTTGACTACCATCCAACAAATTTATGGTGTTTGCAAGCGGTTCAGACAATCCGTTCGTGGGTCACTGACAGAGATACAATACTTGTTGAAGAAGTTGGACGGTGAGAAGTATGTTCACTTCGAACGAAATGAACCCGGATCGGAAGTGATTAGAGATATATTTTGGGCTCATCCGAATGCCGTCAAACTTTTCAACACATTCCCATATGTAGTGATCATGGATTGCACATACAAGACCAGCAAATACAAACTACCCTTGCTCGAGATTGTTGGCCTGACCTCCACGGATAAAACATACTCAATAGCATTCTGTTACATTGGCAGTGAGACCACAGAGGACTACATTTGGGCATTGGAGTGTATGAAGTCTCTGATTTCCGACCAATCCAGGTTGCCTAGAGTGATTGTGACGGACAGAGATCTTGCTTTATTGAGTGCTGCTTCACAAAGCCTTCCCACCACCACCCATTTACTATGCTTGTGGCACATCAACAAGTGTGTTTTGGCAAAGTGCAAAGAGTATGTTGGCACGGATGATTTTGCTCAAGAGGTTATGGACAAGTGGGCCGAGTTGGTAGATGCTCCAACAGTTCCAGAATTTGAAGCTCATTGGATTGAATTGTTTAACATGTGCAAGCATAAACACAAGTTGAAATTTGCCACTTATTGTTCTACTACATGGTTGGTCCACAAGCAGAAATTTGCCAAGACATGGACAAATCATGTGATGCATTTTGGAACAACAACAAGTAACAGGTACAAAAATTATGTTATGACTTGTTATATGTATTTCATTTCATAGATTATTACAGTATTAATTCTTACATGTGCGTTGTTGGTTTGCAGGGCTGAAGGTGCACATGCCAGCTTGAAGTTGATGTTGCGGAACAGTAAGGGTGACCTGGCCACATCATGGGATGCGTCGCATAGTTTGACCACCAATCGCCACACTGAGATAGTAGCATCGTTTGAGCGCAGTATGAATAAAATTGATCACCTTTTCAAGACCCCTTTCTACACAAATATTAGGGGATTTGTGTCAATCAAATGCCTGAAACTCATTGATGCTGAACTGACAAGAATGCGAGCCTCCGGCGGCAGATGCGATTGCTTATTGAGAGAGACTCATGGACTACCTTGCGGTTGTCAACTTGCAGGTTACCGGTCAACCACTCTCCTCTCAACTACTTCCAATTATTTATATTTGTGATTCAATGTAACATGTCTGTGAACTTGCAGATTATGAGAGGATTCCGTACGAGGCCATTCATCCATTCTGGAAGAGCCTAAGTTGGGAGCATGTACCTGTTGTAGATACTGGCAGCTCAGATATTTGCGGACTAAACCATGGAGAGATGCACCCAGAAGTTGAGGCACTGACACGTTATTTCCATTCTTTGGATACTGGAGGGCAGAGTATGGTAAGGAGGAAGCTTCAAGCGATATATTGTCCTGAAAGGAGTACACTATGTACTCCTGAGCTTCGGATAAAGTCCAACCGCACTCCTAAGTTGAAGGAGAGCAAACAACCCAAGGGTCGAGCAATAGGATCCTTGACTCGTGATCCTTCAGCGTTTGAACTTACTGACAAGAAGATTAAAGAGGAAAAGAAGTCTTCACAACCAGCAAAGAGGAAGAAGCGTGTGAAGAAGTCTGATACAAGCCATTTCATGTGTAACTTTCCAGCCTTTCTCCATCCATATATTGGCACAATTACAGATGTTGAGGATGATGGTAACTGTGGCTATAGATCCATTGCTGCATTAATGGGGCATTCCGCCGGTCAGGACGGTTGGCCTTGGGTTAGGGCTACATTGATACAAGAACTTGAGACCAATGTGTTAATGTATAATAGGATGTGGGGCACAGATGTTGTTAATGCCTTACATAATCGTCTCACTCTTCCTATTGGTGACCCGGCCACCCCTGACAAATGGTTTCAACTGCCAGAGATGGGATACCTTGTTGCCACAAAGTACCAATTGGTTCTCGTATCCTTATCCTCTATGGGTTGTAACACATACTTTCCACTGATAGGAGCCGGCCCACGAGATGAGCATTCTGTTATAGCTATTGGACATGTGATAAATCACTGGGTACAGGTATATTTTGACCAAATACACTAATATTTTAGTTGCCTACTAGCTTGTCGATTAATTTTTGTATGTGGAAGTTATCTAATTTTATGGTTATTCTCTAAAATGCAGCTCCAATTAACTGCTGGACATCCTATGCCGACTATTGCTCCCCAGTGGGATTGGCACGCTGATCTTGCCTCCAAATACTGGAGGAACCTATATCGTCCACGTTTAGACATGTATGATGCACAATTCCATGCTTGGCTTGGTGCTTTTAGTGGTCATGCGGACTATGTGGACATCACCACAGATTGAATGTTCTTGTATTGTGTAATATTAATTTGTAAACTCTCTGTAATTTGGTAGAATGTGGCCCTTATCACAGGTTGTTGTTAATGATGAAAACCAAGACATCATCGTAGATTGGCAGGTTCATGCGTGTACTTTTGGTAATGTTAATTTGATGTACTTTTGGTAATGTTAATTTGATGTACTCTTGTCATTTTCATTTTCATTACCCTCCACCACCAACCCTGACATTACTCTCAACCACCAGCCCCAACCACTCTTCTACCATCCACCAGTACACCTTAAATGTTTTGACCGCACTCCTGAGCTATAAATCTATGTTGTGTCTTGCCTCTTCTTCTCACTCTTCATTCCTCATCTTCCTGTCTATTGTGTCTTGACTCTTCTTCTTACTCCTCATTCTACACAATGGAACAAGACCCAAATCCATTCCTCCGCCATTGCAAAGGTCAAAGCAACAACTCTGGCAGCTCTCGTCCTCTCATTCCTGGCCCGGCTGGCGCCATCCAGGCTGCCATGTATGCCCGTAGATCCACCCCGAACACACCACTCATTCCGACCCAGGAAATCGTGAGGCGTGTGCTAGATCATGGATCAACCGAAACCGATCCTGATTTCAACACACATGCTTGGCTATCAGCCCTGCAAGAGTGGGGAATAGCCACTCCGCTGGGCTCTCTGACAGCGAACGTTGAGAGGGTGGAGAATGTTGTTGCTGTTATCAAATCTTGCACTCCCAATGGATTTGGAGATGCGAAAGTTACCCTCAAGGTATGTCTTGAGTTTGGGTTTTGTAAGGCCTTGTTTTTTGTCCCCCTTGACTAACCGTTCTAATTTACTTCTCAAACGATTTCAAAAATTTAGGACCCCACGGGTGCCGTTGATGCTAGCATCCACCGCAAGGCATTTACTCACAGTGAATTTGCGAATGACATAACTGTTGGATCTGTTCTCGTTCTCCAAAAGGTCTGAAACCTAAACATGAAACTTGCTTCATTTTTTGGACAGTTAAGCATGGTTTAATTAAAGTATACATTTCACTTGCAGGTTGCTGTGTTTGCACCTAGAGGAACTGTTTGTTATCTTAATATAACATTGCCCAACCTAGTGAAGGTATTCCCAAAAGATTGCGGACCCCATGACTTCATCGATATCACAGAGGAATAATTTTGTTTTCGGTGTTGCTTATGTTTAATTTGGTTGTGTAACCGTTTAACTTATTGTCATGGATTACTACATGCTTTGAATTATTTATATGTTGTCGTTGTTTCTGTTTTTTTCATTATAAGAGTCATAATATTAAGACTAAAAATATAACACATGCAAATAAAACGAGGAAAGAGTCATAACATAACATAAAAAGTCCTAACATATACATAATAATGGATCCCACATAACAAGTGTAATAAAATCACTCTCCCCGACCCCGCCCCCTGCGACCTCTGGGTCCACGAGCTCGACCTCCACGAACACCCTCTCCAGGATCACCCTCTCCACGAGCTCTGCCTCCACGAGCTCCGCCTCCACGGGGTCTGCCTCCACGAGCTCTGCCTCCCGCAGCTGCGGCTCCTCGAATAGCAGAAAAGGCAACTCCCTGGGTACCAACGAAGGAACTCCGTCGAAAGAGATCGAGCGCCCTCTCCGTGAGGATCCGGGGCTGTGTCCCTGGAGCATAAGCACCTGGCACCTCCAGGGACTGCTCCAACAACTCCACACCCCTACGTATGGCAGACTGCATAAAAATAATATACAAAAATAATTTCATTAACAAAAATCACAATTGAATGAATAAAAATAATATACAAGTTTAGAATCCAAACTTACCACGGCACTAAGCTCCTCCCTCCTATCCTCAGGGATGATGAACACATGTGACACTCTGCTATACCACCTCATGTAACCCTCCACCGCCTCTCCCGGATATGTAGCAGGTATCCCCTGAGGGCGGAGGTGCGGCTCAAACTCAGCATAGGCAGCATCTGCGGTCTCAGCAAGGGACCCCGTCGTCTGGATCTCAGAGGGGTGTCGAGGGATGTCCTGTATGAAGCCAAACTGGCGCATAACCCGCTCTGGTAGATGTAGGCTCACAGACCGGCCGTAAGGTGTCCGGATGTAGCCGGAATAGAGGGCCCTGGGATCCCGCGGTCGAACATCTCGATGGTCCTCAAAAGGGGTCCATGTGATATCATCCACTGTAAGCTCATCGAGCATGACCCGTCTCTCATCGAGTCCGGAATGCGCGATCCGAGACGTGGACCACCGCTGCGCCCTAGGCTGGTCCTGTGTGTAGCCGGGGACCTCCGTCCTGATAATGACGCTGCTGGATATGTACTCATACGCCCATGACAGCACGAGGGAGGTGAACCCACCGATCTGCGCTGTCTTCCTGCGGGAAGCACGACTCAGTTGTTCGTACAACGAAGCCAGCGCAATCGCACCCCACGCGTACTCCGACACGCGACCGAGGTCCTCAAGCATCCCGATCCAGTAGATAGTAGTGTGGTAACCACCACTCTTGCTGGCAAAGAGGGTGGCACCAAGCTGGTTCACCAGCCAGATCCTAGCAGCATCCTCATAGCGTCCCCCTACAATGAAATGAATTAAGTTAACAGTTATTAATAATACTCTAAAAATAAATACAACTTAATAAAGTAATTATTAAGACATACCATCCATAGCAGACGTGTACATGGTCTTCAAAGTAATGAACCGAATGTTCTGGCCACCCGCCGCCTCAAACTCAGCCAGATAAGCAGCAACAGATCCTCCCAGGAGCTGGGCGCAGAGCGCTGCAACCTCGTCTCGCTCCCCTCTGCCCGGAGTGTAGAACCTCGACCCTGTGGGAAGATGGAGAATAGCCGACACATCGTCCAGGGTGATAGTCATCTCCCCGAACGGCATGTGGAAGCTACTCGTCTCCTCATGCCATCTCTCAACAAGGGCCAGTACGACAGCTGGGTCTGTCTCCGGTAACCCGCACCAAGGCAGGTGATACAAACCCGTCTGCTGCAGCAGCTGTCGCACAGCTGTGTGGGCCTCTGAATCGCCATCACAGGGGAGGTTCCATACCTTCCCTCCAACAGTGGCCACCCTCAATGTCCGACGGTCCACGTACCGCGGGTCTGTGCGAAGAAGTGCCTGCCACGTCCAAGGAGCCTTGTGGTCAGGATAATGCGCAAGAAGCGACAGATCCTCAGGCCCCCGGGAAACGGTGCCACCCTCTGGATGAGGTCGTCATCCGCGCCGCCCTCTGCCACCACATCTGGCACAACATCAGCAGCATCAATCTCCTCCTGGAGAATAAGAGGCTCCTCCTCCTCACCACTGGCCTCAGAAGCAGACTCCTCGCCACTGGGCTCCGAAGAAGACTGCTCGCCAGATGTCTCCTCAAGAGGTAACTCAACCATCGGAGAGACCGGAGTAGGATGAGGCTGAGGCTCAGCCGGAGTACCTGACGGAGCTGTAGTAGATGGACCACTTGACGGAGGTGTAGCAGACGGACACGGAGACGGAGCCCCGGCCGGAGTAGCAGACGGAGACGGAGACGGGGCCGAAGCCTCAACCGCCTGACTAGCTGCTCGATGGTCGCCGCGCCGCGTAGAAGCATGCAAGCGCTCGTGGCGATCCTCTGCATCATCGACTGTAGAAGATCGAGACCTCTTCCTCCCGCCCTTCATTCTCCTATGAAAAGCAAACAAATTTAACATCAAATTACAACTTGAACAACTTTAACAGTTACAACTTGTACAAACATCTCTCATATAGCAACAAACATCTCTCATATAGAAACAAACATCTCTCATATAGCATCAACACCCTTTCTAATTTGTCAATCTAGATAACTAAAATGCAACATTAAGGAAGTTCCCTAGTTCTAATAAGCCGATACCATCAACACCCTTTCCCAGTGTCATGACACTAAAATATTTGAAAATTTGTACAAAATATTCAGCCCAATAGATGGAGGAAAACTAAAAAAAACTGGCTTAAAAAAACTGCCTTAAACTGCCTTAAACTGGTTTAGAATCGGGAAATGTTTTCCCATTACAGAATCGGAAAAACATTTTCCATTACAGAATCGGAAAATATTTTTCCGATTTTACAGTAACCCAGAAACCAGAACTGGAAACGACCCACTCGTGCCCATGACCGTTTCATGCCATTTCAGTCAATAAAACCTACCTCTAATCAATAATCAACTACCCTAGTGTTCAACATTCACCTAATAATCCATCAACTACCTCTAATCATCAATCAATGTGAGAGAATCAATAAAAATGGAACTTACCTTTTGAATGTAATGGAATGGGAGTTCCGGAGCTTTGAGGAAGCTTTGATGATGATGGGACCGAACGCAAGTTTGGGAGAGATTTGAAGAGGGAGTGATTTGGGGAGGGAAATGAGTTTTGAAAATTATGTTTCAAAACCTATCTGATGCTGTTATATCAATACGAATCGGTAAATGATAAACCGATACGTATCGGAAAATCATTTACCGATATTAATCCTGAGGGTTTCCGGTAATTTCCCCACTTTAAGTGGGGCGGGAAGCCTAAGGGCTGGGGTGTTAAACCCAATTCCCCATATTGATGTTTCATCTCCATTTCGAAACCACATAACTTGAAAACCTTTTGAAATTCAAATTCAAACTTGCTTTGGGAATCTGCACCACATTCAATCTTCCAAGCTTCCAACAGAAGCTTTTACATGATGCAGAGAAAAATTAGTATCCAAAAAGCCCCAATTCCAAATCCACATGCTATAGAGTATAGATGCTGAATTTTCCTTCTCCTCCCGATGATCCACCCACCGCGTCTTCCATCTCCCATTCATTCAAATGAAGAACGCCAATCTTCAATTCAAGAAAAACATGTAGAAGAAGTAGCTTCGTCTGAGGAGGATGAAGAAGAAGATAATCAAATGTTAGGGCTTCCAAATTAGATGGTGTTTGCTCCTTCATGGCCTTTCTCTTGACTGGGGAGATTTCAGAGTTCTCTTCTTTTCCCCTCTCCGTCACGTTGGCCTACGAGTTCCGATTACGCAAATCCCTCTGCCAGAACCCCTCCTCCTCCAACAGAACCTGCCGCGGTGAGCTGCCGGAGCAGGACAAGTTTATTATGCGAGTGACTTTTCTCTAATCGTTTCTCCGTTTAGAACCCTAGGTTGTTCTCCTTTCTTCCACGTTCTGAACCTAGTCTACCACATTATGCTTTCTAATGAACTTTTCCTTTCCATGTTTCAGGAACTACAGATTTGGCAAATCAATACATTTGTAGGATTACTGGACATGTGGCCGATTGGAGGTCAGAAAATGACACTGAGTTTTAATTATTTCAATACCTTTTAATTCTTTGAAACCTAATCTGACAATGATAAATTTATAAAAAAAGTCACCATTGCATTTGCAGCTACTACACTTTCGGAAAATTAATACTTTTCTTTCAATCAGTTTTTACAAATAACAGATAAATTTACAAGGATGATACTTTATGGGCATATGGATAGGACTACAGGATCAATGGTGTGGCTGTGACTGATAATGCTATACAGGCACAGGTAATCTCTTTTTAAGTTGGGACAATAAATCCCATCAACTCTTAAATTAAACATTGAAATTTCTAATTGAGCAATTGAAAGAGCAAAATGATCGGACAAAACAAAAGCTAAATCTCTATTGCCGCCCCCTTCTTCTATGGCCGCATATAGTATTAATCACTCATTTCTCCACCTTTCAGGAATTTGTAGGTATCCCCATCATTTTATGCCAAAAATAATCATTGAAACAGATGGTTTAGTTCAATAAAAATTGATTGATTTTTTTTATGAAGAAATTAAACGTAACTGAGAGAATGCATAGGAAGATCAATACACGTGTTGAGCTTCTCTCAAGTTCTTTCCATGAATTATCTTTGGATCTGTTCATCTCATTGGGTTAATTTTTCATTTGTGGTCTATCAAATCGTTTTTCGCTTTTTGTTTGGTGGTCACACTTAATGATTTCTTTATTTTTCAAACTTCATGCTTGGACAGGTTAAAATTCAAATTAATTTAGTATTAGCTTGCTGTTCTGACCACCGACAACTTCATCATGGAAAATGTGTAGTGATCCTTTTTTTCATGAAGAATGATGTGCAATTCAAGACCTGGAAACATATGGTATATTTTCGCTTATGGTTGCTGGGATTAGTGATAAAGAATCCTATATTTTGGGCATGCTATACATATGTTTCTTCCCTGTTTGTTAGAAACTGTTAAAGCTATTTTTATGTGAACTATGTGAGAATACTTCTTAGGGGACTTCTGGGAGATATGTTCTCTTCTATCACTTAAACTATTGAATTCTGCATTATTTTGTATGTTTTGAGATTTATGTTACATTTTGGTTTAATGGGATCTTAACGCTCTTGACACTACCTTCCAGGTATACTGGGGAAAATGATCACTGCTCTGAACCCTGTTCTGTTTACGGAAATGAAACAGGTATTCTTCGTCATGGCCTTCCCTGATTTCTTCTATAAAATTTGAAGTTTTGATCATGATAAGAACCTTGGGAGAACCACACCACAAAAGCTAGCTGTTGTAGTTGGAGAGCCCAAGGCCTTATAAACCCCACATTAGAATCCCATACTTCCAATGTGGGACTCAAGTCCCATACCTTGCAATGGGGTCCTAACATCCCACCACGCTCCGCAGCCCCGGCGCCCACGCGGGCTGGCTGTGCACTAGCCCCACGACTAGTCCCGGGCGAACACTGCAATGCTGGCGTCACCACCCGCGCCGCTCGTTTGCAGCTCAGAGACATGGTGGAAGGCTCTGATACCATTGATAAGAACCTTGGGAGAACCACACCACAAAAGCTAGCTGTTGTAGTTGGAGAGCCCAAGGCCTTATAAACCCCACATTAGAATCCCATACTTCCAATGTGGGACTCAAGTCCCATACCTTGCAATGGGGTCCTAACAGATCATTTTTTCTGATTGTGAATTCTTTTGGGTCTTTGAAGGTGGACCATGTCTCATTCAAGAAGCTCAAAGCTTAATATAACATAATTAAAGAGAACATATCTATAGAGTTTTCAACGCTGGCTTCTTTATATATTATGGATTTTTAATTGCTCTGATTAAGTTTTTTCAGATTCATTGCTAAGATTTTTTTTTAAATCACGCAAAATGGTTGAAATGAAGTATTTCATTATAATGTGAATGTTTCTGGGTTAGGAATAATCTTATCATTCATTTTTTCTGACTTTTCACATAATGACACTGCTATCATTTTTCAACCATCATTGGTTGTGGAAATTTTATGTTCAGTCTGTCAAGGATCAATGTGTACAGTTACGGTACCAGGTTTGGTTATTGAGTTTCCAAAGGGAAGAACAATGGGTTTGTTCTGTCTAATGACTATGTTGTTAGAAAGCTTGAAAAGCTTTGCACTGTCAAAGACATCCCTGCCAAGAAGATTGTATCAAGAACAATTGATTTTCATCTGCTGAAAGGATTCAACAGCAGCAAATGTGTTGTGGCTGTCTTTTTTCAGGACAACTCTCTCCAAATTACACTGTAACAGCAGTACAAAATGAAAAAAAAAACTCTTGCATCTGCCAATGTCTCTATTTATATCCAACTTTCCTCAACCCCTCATTTAACCCCTTTGATTTTCTATGATGGCTTAAGCCATCTTCCATTACTACATAAGTTTCTTTGTTGGTTTGCATGTCTCTCCTTTATATGATGTTTTTTTAATATTCAAAGTTAACGTTATGTTTTCTGTTGCTGAAGGTTGCTTGAAGCTTGAATTTTGATGAAAGACTCCAAATATTCTACTAGCAAGTCTTTTTATTGGAAGCAAAATCCTCAGGTTTGTTCCTTTGTATTGCTTTGCATTCTTCTCTTTTACCTCATATATGTGTTGGTTTGTTTTGGTTAGTTGGTGAGCCCTCCATCACTAAAATCTCTGCGAACTATTTTCATTTCCAATGGGTTTAATGCAAAACCCATCCTTTCAGTGTCTTCTTTATAATCATTCCCTTTTCTTCATTTGGCTTTTATTACAATGAAATTAGACTTGCTCATATCCATCACAAGTTATTTTGGTCATGTTTTGGCTTACTTTTCTGTGAGTTGTGGATCAATCGTGGGTTGGACATGTAAAATTTGTATTTCTTCAAGAGTATAGTTTTTTTGAGCTTTGTCCAAGAGTACATGAGCAGAGGTCAGTGACATTGCAGAGTTGAAGGGTACCAACCTTTCTTTTCTCTTTCTTTTCTATATACGTTGCTGCCATGTAAGACAAGTGTGTCCTTAAAAAATTGTTGATACCTTCAGACTGTAATCCTAAATTTTATTTTCATTCATGGTTTCTTCCATATATAACTCTATGCACTGCATTTAAATAGGTGAGGTGTTAATGCAGAGAAAGGACCAAGGAATAATCACTATTGGAGAAGGCGCTTATGCTTAAAAAGTGGCACATTTAATTAAGATTTGTGCAGAGCTTATGTTAAACACTACACATAAAGGTGAGGGTTCTGCTAGCAATGTGGGTCTATTTTTATTTTCTTCTCTTGATTTTCTTAATTACTTGGTATTTTTCATACTGCTACATTTGCTTATGATCCTCTTATGTGTGTCAGTTATTGCATGGGCTAGCTGATTGTGGTGTGGAGAGTGACAATATTGATTGGACCACGGAAGAGAAACTATTACAAATTGTGGAGAGGAAAGCTTTTAGGTATTTCTCTTTAATTTTGTGGCTATCTTAAGTAGTATTTCTCTTCCAGATGCTTTCAAACCTTCTAATCGATTTTTTTGGGGCTGATGCAGGTGTTTGTGCTGTTGTTGTGTTTGATGCAAGGTGAAAAATGTATGTGTTCGGAGAGATTAAAGCTTGCTTCATTTTTCAGTTGAAAACTGCAAGTTGCTGTTGAATGGTCTAAAGTGAAATTTCTTTGTTGCTTTCAGAGGATTAATTGCAAGTGAAGGGTTATGATAATTAAGTGAAATAATGTGTTTGATGTGTAGAAGATTTGAAGTGGGGTGCATTTTATACGGGCTGATTGTGTGATACTCAGTTATGATAAATTAATATGTTTGTGTTATGTTCTCCTTTTGCTTTCAAAAAAAAAATGTTTGTGTTATGTGAGCTGTGAATTTTGTATGAGTTTTTACTTTCTTTAAGTACATTATTAAGTTTTAGTTAGGAAGTTAGCAGTGTATAAAAAAGGTAAGGGAAAGATGGAAATCATCCCTCAAAAACGGTTAGCATGCATCTTAAAGAACTAATCCATTGGTTCTCTTTTATATATGGATTTCTACTACCTTGGAGCTCAATGTTCACTAAGGCGAACAATTTTACAACAATATTTTATATGTAATCTTTATGTTTTGGAAATTAATTGAATATTGAGAATTAAGTATGTTACTTGATGTGTGTTACATTGCTACTTCCTTTTTTGCCAGTATTTTATTCAATCATCACATCTTGAAATCACTCCAACTCTTTTCTTCTCTCTTCCAACATCTTCTCCTCACCGTGCACCGGTAAGAACATTTTTCATGAAAACACTTTCATGTTAAAGCTAAAAGAAAAATTCATTTTCAAATAATTTAAGTGCATCGTTCATAATTGTAAAATAAATTTAGGAGTAATTATATATATCTATATGTTTTGGTTTCACTTTGTAAGTCCTCATCCTAATAGATCCAAATATATGTAGTTTACTTTTTTAATCTTCAAGGCAAAACTCTTTTATACATCACATAATCACATGTGTCGAGAATTGAAGATTTTGGTTAATTCATTCATTTATCCCTAAATCTTTATATTGGTTAAATCGATGTATGAGAACAAAACAATTTAATTGAGTGCCTGAATTTAAGTTTTTTTAATATTTACATTTCATTATGATTGTTCTTTTATAATCAAAGTATTTAATGATAAATCAAATATAGTAGTAAACTTCGTCGTGCAGCGCACGGGAAAAAACACTAGTTCTAAATAAAAAGATACTCCCTCAATTCCAGAAAGTTTGTTGTTTTGCACCATTTTTCAATATCCCAAAATGTTTGTTGTTTTAGAAAACCAATGCATTTTTTGCTAATTTTTTCCACTTATACCCTCATTTAATACATTTTCTCTCACTTATCACCTTTCATATTAACCAACCACAACTCTTCTCTATTAATTACATTCTTCTCTATCTAAGTATAATTTAATAGTTTCACATCATACTAGTAAAATTAAATAAGGGCAATCTAGTCAAATTATACTATCAATAATTGTTTTATTACTCTTTGTGGCACAACCTTAAACTACAAACTTTCTGGAACGGAGGGAGTAGCTATTTAACCGTTTTGGTTTTCCATATGAGTGTAAATCTGGAATCCTAAAAGGGGAAAACTTAGGTGCAGTGCCTTACATGCTGTTTTTACTGTTAACAAGTGATAATAGGACACCAGGATAATTTTATACACATCATCAATGCTCAATTCTAAAAGAAGTTAACACCGTAACCCTCCGTTACCCTCTTGTTAACCTCTGAAAGAGGATCTCTTTTTCCTCACAGATTGACCTCCGCTCCCTTCGTATTCCTGGGTTATGCTTCATTCCCTTTGTGTTTTGCAGCTGATATGGTGCGTAAGGAACTGGTTTATGATGCTGAGTCTGTAAGTTCTGCATAATGGTGAATTGCTTGATAAAAGAGGTGGGACGCGGGTCTTTTAGCTGCGTGATACTTCAGGTTCTGCAAAGTATCAATGCAAGAATGAAGTGATCAAAGCGTATGAACACACATGACAATTTATCGAGGATGACTTGGTTTAATCACAAAGTTGCTGGTTGAAAAGTATTTCACTAGGATGACTTGGTGGATTTTGGTGAGCAGCTGGTCAAGGAAAATAGGGTATTAAAGCTTCTAGTAGTGTAATAAGTTAGAGTGAACTATGGTAGTCTAGGTTCTATGTAATGTAGTCTCTTTTGTACCAAATGGCAAGTGATATGGCTATCTATGTCTGCAGAATTATATCAGTGTGCTGCTTTGGGTGTTTCAATTTGTTTGATGGGTGTGCTTGGTATCTTTGGTTATGTTGGACTCGGTGGTCTTTAAATTATGATTCATATCCTGTGCTGCTAGAAATGGGACTTTAACACCCCCAAAGAGTGTCATATAAATGACTACACAGCAATAATTGCTAGCTGCACAACTTGAAGAACAGCTGCAACCTAAGATGCTATATGCTCTGCGTTTGATCAGAAATAATCAAAGGATTCAATTAAAACTTTGTAGTTTCTAAAACACATCAACACTAAATTACATTCCATTTATAGGAGCAAACCTTGAAATCTGAGAAACACAATGATAAATATATATTATAAAATCATTCATGTGTAAATCAGTGCTAAACCAGAAACAAACAAAAGAAATCAGTGCAGAAACTAGGCATCTCATTTACTGCAGAGGAAAATGACTGAATCTCTGATGCAGAAAGTTACCTCTATACTCCTAATAAAAAAGGAAAAATGAATCTAAAATTTAGTCCCGTCCAAAACTAAACAAAACAGAAAAAATATTTCTAATATGCACTCAAATATCTTCCCATCACAGCGAAATAAGTTAGGGACCACGTTCATTTTCTCTTTGGCTGTCATGACAGGAACTGAACTCATCCAGTGAATTGAATTCCTATATAGAAAAAAAAAGGATTGTCAATCTAAAGCACAAGCAGAACAATAATTAATTTAAAGCAAAAAAGCATGCATCTAAAGGGAAAATATAGAAGACTTGTGTCATATTAATCTAACCTGTGTGTTATTAATATCAAGTGATGTAGGATCTAGACCTTCATGTAAAAATGGCACATTCTGCATTTAAAACAGTCAAAAGCAAATTAAACTAATAAAAGGCAGCATGTATAGTTTTAACTTAGACAAAATTAGAAAGACTAGTCATTGTCTTGTTGTACCTGAATAGATGGATCTGGTATGCTAGAAGAGTATTTTTGTAGCAATGAACTTAACTTGAAAGTGCTTTTTCTTATTTTTTTCTTCTCCAAACAACTCTTTGGCCTACCTTTTGGCCGAGATGCATTATCCTTTTTTTTTATACCCTTTGCTTCATACATTTCATCTACTTCATTAGTTTTCCCATTCACATCATCCAATTCTGTATATGGAGTGGAAGATCTTTTACTTAAGATATTATCAACTCCAATGCCAACTTCCACCATCTTTCTTGCAAAGAAGGCTGAAGCATCCTCACATTCAGCAGCTTTACTTGATATTTCTACTGCAACACGACACAAATCCTTTTTGCGATTTGAGACAATCAACTTCGGATCTTCTTTGATAATTTGTCCCTTGTTGTCTATAACGCAACCACTTCGAGCATGCTTAGTCCATCTCTTGAGGATATACCTTGCAGGAACAACAATTATATTCAAATGATTAAGTATACGAAGAGCATGGCTACAAAGGATACCAATAAACTGAAAAAGTTGACAGCTACACTCAACACTTTGATCTTTGGGATTGAAAGTAACTTTGTGCTGCCTCGTGCTCCCAAATACACACACTTCATATTCATATAAGTCCGCATGTTGGTTGCAGACTTTCAGAACAATATTACAAGACTTCTCATATTGTGCACGAACTAAAGAGAAAATTGCAGGTGTGAAGACATCTCTTGCACTTTTCAGTAACAGGATATTCATATTCAATGATGGCATTTTCTGGCTCATCTCATAGTTAGATTCTATCTCCTTATATCGCATGTCTTCCAACAATCTTTCAAAGTTTCGAAAAAATTCTAGCACATTAAAAGTGGACTTCATGTAAAGTCTCAAACGACCATTGACGCTTTCACTTAGTTGTGTTGTTGTAGCACCAGCTGAAAAGGTATGTCGCCCATACACCAAAGCCCATTTTTCTTTCTTCTTAAATAAATCTTGCATCCATTTATTTTCTTGCAGGTTGTGCTTGTCAAGCAATGACTTCCAAGCATTAAGAAAGTCATCCTCATACTCAAAGTTATAAATGCAATTTCTCAACTCTCCGGCAAATGAATCTGAATTTTTAAAGGCATGATTTAGATTTTTAAGTGCATTTTGGAATAAATGCCACAAGCATAAACGATGATATGGTTCAGGAAAAACCTCTGCAATTGCTTTTGCCATGGCAGCATCTTGATCTGTGAAAATTGTCTTTGGATTTTTTCCACACATAGCCTTGAGAAAAGTCTTAAACAACCACCCAAACGATTCAGCGGTTTCATCATATAGTAATGCTGCACCAAATAATACACTTTCTCGATGATGGTTGAAACCAATGAAGGGAACAAATGGTCGTAAATTCTTATTAGTGCGGTAAGTGGTATCAAAGCATACCACATCTCCAAAATAAGCATAATCCACGACCATTTTAGCATCCGCCCAGAAAATATTTGTTATTTGACTATCAACATCAAGTTGAATTTCATAGAAGAAAGACGGATTCTCTGTTTGCTTTGATTTAAAGTAATGAAGTAGGGTGTATGCTTCACCTTCTTCCATTTCCTTCATCCTCTTAGAACTCAAATGATTGCTGATATCTTTGGCCGTGCATCCGACATTCTCTCTCCCTCCAGCTTGTCGACTCATAAACTCAAAAATTAATTTTTGGCGTATACCATGAACCCACCATACAAGTTATAAAATCTATATGCATGATCTTCTGTATCGAACTCCAAGCCAACAAAAGGGGTTATATCTTCCTGAGTCACTTCATGCTCAATATTATCCTTCCATTCATCTACAAAAAGATAATATGTTAAATACAAAATGATTATATTAATAGTGCAAAAACAGAGGCCTTGGCTTCCAAATCTGAATATTTCATTTTCATAATAGTGAATGAATGCTCTTTTCTCTGTGCTTTGTTTTCATTTTTTTAGAATTCCAGTACTTGTAAAAGAGGAGTGCTTTGATTTCTTTCAATTTAATTACCAAACAAAAGAATAAAAAACTAAGCTTAACTAGAATCATTTTAGCACGCAACACTAAAAGGATAAAAGCTTTTGAAATATGAAGACTTTGTAGTTGGAATTGGTGCAAAAATAGAATTCCAACTAGAAGAAAACAACTGATGCATTCATAGGGCTTTCGTTCACATTTCAAAATTCATCCTTTTACAATTTTTGCCGGTAATAATCTATAGAAATCTCCAAGAAATTTATTAGAAAAATGTACATACCATTAAAATTAGGAATAGCAGGTTCGTCCCTTTTTTCTGCAGGTACAACCCCAATATTCATCATTGGTAATCCTCTGCAAAGTAGAGAGGGACCTCGCGATTAAAGAAGACTATCGAAGACGGAAGAGAAGCGTTGAAGCCAAACGTGGGGAGCAGGTTAGTAAAAACGGCGATAAACAAGAACAGAAAAGGGTTAACGGAGTCAACAACATAACCCTCATTCATTAGATTACGTGGATTCACTAATCCACTTGTCATTTTTTAAGAGGGCAACAGTACCAACAGGACTTATGCAACCGTACCTAAGTTTTCCCCATCCTAAAATTGGGATACTCACTCGCTCACTCCACCTATTCTAAAACTTAATTCCTACTTCGATCACAAGCGTTTTTCTGTATGCGTATGCAGGTATTTTGTTTTGTTCCTTGTTCTTGATTGTTTGTCAATGTTGTTAAATTCAATTGTGATGCGTTGTTGTTGTTGTGTTAGGTTTGGATTTCTTTGTCTGTCAATTGTCAGGGTTAAATTCAATTTGTGTTCCGTGTTCTGTTTTATAGAATTTAGCATTTACCTAGGTATAATTATAGTTATAGTTATGTTATGTTTCTTCTATAATTTTAGGTACTTGTTTTATGTTTATTTTGCTGTTTTCATCCTTTCTGATATTCCATTTTCCAGAAGCCCAACAATATTCCCAAGACAACTGATCAAGCCAATTAACACCACAATGTCTTCATCACAACTGCAAAACAGCTCCAGTACTGATTCTAATCTAATTCAAAACGAGCACAGGATATCTATGCCAAGACCCGATAAACAAACTGCTTCCTTCGATCTTCTTCAGCTTGAATTCATGCACTGTGTTTCATATTTTCTAGTGTTAACCATTCCCTTTTTTGGGATTTTGGACAACATACACCACCTCTGCCAATCGCAGGCCGAAGAACACCCTATGTTGCACGGGTACGGGTACGGTACCCGGTACGGGTACGGTATTGGGTACGCGGTACGCAATTTTTGAAAAAACAGGGGTACGGGTACGTTAGATATATGTATATTTTTTTAAATATAATATATAATAAAATATACATAATATTTAAATATAAATAAATTATGCAAAAAAAAGGCAAAACGTCGTCGTTTTGAGCAAGGAAAAAAAAATATAAAGGCCAAAACGACGTCGTTTTGAGCCAGGAAAAAAAAAAGGCAAAACGTCGTCGTTTTGAGCCAGGAAAAAAAAAAAGCAAAACGTCGTCGTTTTGAGCCCAAGAACCATTTTTTTTTTTTTGGAACGGGTAGGTATCGGGTACGTCCCCACAGCGTATGCGTACCGGGGGTACACGGCCAAAAGAGCCGTACCCATGCAACAGAGCTTTTGGCCCTTTGTATCAAGGGGGTTCTTCTCACTACACCACAAAAAGGAATAAGTAGTGGGCTAAAGGTAGCAGTTTTGAAGTAACTGCTACGTTAACACGTTTTTTTTTTTAAATTAGCAAAAAAGGGGCTAAGGTAGTGGTTAAAAGACAACCGCAACCTTTAAGCTGGCAATAGGTAGCGGGCTAAGTAATAAATTAAGGAAAGTGGGCTTTGGCATCGGGTAAAAAAAACCTGCTACCATAAAAGATGCAACCTTAAAGTAATTTTGAAAAAAAAAATACTGGTTTATCCACATCGTGCGCGCCCCTAGCTTTCCACACATAGATCGTGCGCAGTTTTCACTCTCGTTCTTCTTCTGCGTTGCTGCGTCTTCTTCCCACACTTCATCTCCGCCCTACGCCATCTCACTGCTGTCAATCGTCACCTTGTTGCTGCCGTTGTTGCAAGCGTATTTTTGTCTCTGCCGTGCTCCGCTTTGTGTCGTCGTTTGTATATTGCTGTTGCCGGCGTCGCTGTACGGTCTGTTACTGCTGCTATCTTCTACGCACTCTACCTCTCTCTCTCTCCCAGGAAGAAAACACCACCGATGAAGGTGGTTGCACTCGTTAACGGCGGCAAAGACAGTTGCTATGCCATGATGAAATCAATCCACTATGGCCACCAGGTTTGTTTGTTCTTTCCCTTTTCTCATTTCTCTGTATCAAATTTGATTATCGTTTTCAACTTCAAATTTTTGCTAATTGGCGTTGTGATTGATAGATTGTTGCATTGGCCAATTTGATGCCGCTTGATGATTTTGTGGATGAGCTCGATAGCTACATGTACCAAACTCTATACCCCCATTTTCCTTTTCCTCTTTCTTCATCTGCCCTAGTTCTTTCCAATTTCCATTTTGTTCTTGCTGGGTCAAATTTGAAAAAAAAATGCATTTTTAACATGAATCAAGTAAAAAAGTATTTTTTAGATAAATGATAACATTAGAATGGTGGCAGGCCTAGTAATACAACAGGGTTTATGAATAAGGTCAGAAAGTTTAATCATTTGATGGTAACATCATCTTGACATTATTTATGTCTATAAGAGCTAGTGCAATTATACTCATTGACGGTTTTAGGCTTTTATTAGCTTTTTCAGAGAATGGTAGAGACACTGTTATCTCTACTTAAAATTTGTGTGGCTTCCACTTTTTTGTTGCTGAAGTTTGATTATAAGATATTTTTTGTGGTAATTCTCCTAATTCTTACTTTTTCCACTGTTTGATTTAATACATAGTTGCTTCTACCTTCTCAGTGCCGTTATGTAATTTGTGGGCATGTTAGATAATCAAATAGATAGAAAATTGAAGGGTGCAATTTGTTTTCTCTGGTTTAGTTTATGAATATGTGATGGGGTCTGTTTTGTGCAAGCTGGGATACAAATTGGCTTATCTAATTGAAATGTTGTTGTTACTAGATAGATCCCTGAAGAAAATGTAAAATAAAAATTCAATACTCTGAATAGATTGTAATTCAGATCAGATGTAATTTCCAACTGTGATAAGGCATAGAAGATCACCACCGGTAACTATTGTTGTGTAAGAATGAGCAGTGATAGATTTAAGGTATGTGAATATTCACATGTTAGATGCATGTAGTAACGCTTGAAAGGTTTATTAACTCACTAAAAACATAAATCCATGCTAGGGATTTCTAAATTTGTGAATAAACATAAACGAGTGCCACTTTGAATCAAGTAGAAGCAAAACTTGATCATTTCATCAGCTTCACTGAAATACACAGGCTATGCACAATAAAAGATCAAGGAAAACTTACTAGTACTTTATGGCAATGTGGTGGCTATCTTTTTCTGCTGCTGATTACGTTATCTAGGCCCTGTTAGTGTAGTTTTGATTGAATGAATTCCCTAGTGGGCTAAGGCCAGTGTATAGCTTGGTAGTTTAGTGTTGGTTTTGATGTTAGATAGTATTTCCTGAGATGGGTAAGTTAGTACCATCCTTGCTTTCTTTCTTTTTTTCTACTCTTAGTTATTTGGTTTGAAGTACACCTAGTACTTCCTTATTATATATATTTTTGCTTATCAAAACAACTTTTTGCTTGGGAAATAAACAATTGCATATAACAGATGCATATCCAATTCAAGTTCAAGAAACAAGTCCTTCACATCATCTTCTAGTGCATAAGTGGAGTACCTAAAAGCTTGAGCTTTATCGGTTAACCACTTCCATGATCTAAATTTCACCAGCTCAATCACCTCTTCTAGATCAAAAATAGCTTTCTCAACTTCAAATTTTCTGTTTTAAAAAGAAAAAAGATTCAAAAGGCTCTTAACTTTTGGTTTCATGCTTGTTTGTGTTGGATAGTATTTTACTTGGTCATTATATAGAGAAATGAGAGGGGAACACAGAGAAACAATATAACAGAGAATTGAGAGAGAAAGGAATCTAATTGGTTAATCTGATTCTGAATATTAGACTAATTACCCTCAGTTATATTTCAGTTTATAAAGCTGTTGGTTTAGCTTTTGTAATTTTGTTCGAAGGAGTTAATGCTGTTAGTTAGTATGGCAGTTGTTAGCACAGACAATTAGCTCTAGTTCCTGTATTTATAAGAAGTGTTCCGTTCACTTTTTTCTCAATGTGAGTGCTAAAGTGCGTTAACACTTGCGTACGAGTATCCAAACATACATAAGACTACACTTGAGTTATGAATTTTCTCAAGTGGATTGTTTTTGTTGCTTCCCACCTTATGTCATATAGTCTTGGTTAATAATCTTAGTTTCTTTGAATCAGTTATTCAGTGTTTTAGCTCATATGAAAGAAGTGATCATGATCATCAGTTCATTCCAAGGTTGTTTCTTAACTGTAGTGGGGTCTTATTTCCAATTAATAGCTTTATTTAAAAACATACCTCATAAAGTAAAAACTTATTATTTAGGTTTCATGGTATAAGATTTTAAAACTGCAGATACAATGCATAACCCATAAAAGAAAACTTGGTTAAACAAAAGATCCATAGTTTTCAAATTTCCCCTTTGTAACCTGCAGATCCAAAATAATCCTTTCTATTGCTGAATGTTGGGCCTTAATTGTTTTCAAGTATGTAAACACTACATTCTCTCAGGAAAATTTTCTGCTGCTACTGTGTGTGTGGGGGGTGCTGTGTAGGATGTTTTTTTTTTCCTTTTCTGTTGGTTGTGTTACTGCCTCTGTTAGTGTTTTTTCCTGCTGCTGTTTTGGCTACTGTAATGCCTTTCCCTTTGTTGGTGTTTCTCTCCCTCTAGGATGTTGGAATTGTTGTTGTCCTGTCCTATTTGTTGTTGGTTTTGTTTGCCTTTCCTGCTGCCCAACTTTGTTTTTGTTTCCTCTGTTGTTATTTCATTGTGAGGACCTGAATTTAATTGTATCGGTTGATTTTAGAGGTTCATGGCTTAGCGGTGTTTATGTCATAACTCTCTTTGCTCATGCTTTGATAATGTTGGAATTGTACTATCAAATGTTTACTTGTTTGGATTCTTGTTTTATTGATGCAGGTTTATGGAGATAGTGAAGTCTTTTGGATTTTGATGAGTAAGCTATTGGAGAATTTAGTTGTCATCTTTTTGTATCGTACTTACTCTTTCATTATTATTTGTGTAGGAGTACGCTTAATATGTATGTTTATTTTAGCCTATTTTGTTTGACAACCTTAAAAGATGAACTTTGTCATGTTTTAATTGTTTTTCCTTCTATCAAATAGTATTATGTGATAATCAAGATACTTGTGAACTATGTAATTTTTCGTTGGACAAATATTTAGCATGTTTATTTAGCAAGCAATGTCAGAAGCCTACATTTCCTACTAGTCATTTAAAAAAAAAAAAATTAAAGCAGCGGTTTGGAACTGCTGCCTTTGTTGTTAAATATTTAAGCAAAGGCAGCGGTTACAACCGCTACTATTTCTATCCAAAGGCAGCGGTTACAACTGCTACGTTTGATGTTCGCTGAGAGTCATTTGTGCAGTATTGGTAGCGGTTCCTCAAAAATCAACCGCTGCATTTAGTGTTTAAAGGTAGCGGTTAAGAACCACTACCGTTGCACTTGCTCAAAGGCTACGCCTTGCTTTTCTGCGGTTAGAACCACTACCTTTGCTATATTTTAACCGCTACCTTATCTATTTTTTGTACTAGTGTCTGAAACCATTCACTTTCATGGAGAGAGCTATGCTCGACTTATATATCATTTCCATGTTTGTCAGACTCATAATGGCGTACATTCATGGCTTATTTTAGTTTGTGTTTGTAATTTGAAGCCAGCCTTTGATTGATTGGCACTGTTGTCATGTTTTACTATTGGATTTTAATCCTCAATCTAAAATTCTGTTGGTACCAAACATTCTATATGCTCAATCTTTAATTAATTTTGTTAATGTTTTTCATTCATGTGGATTGCTATAATTGGCATTCTCGTCAAAGTTAATTGCTTCAAGGCTTCCTGAATTGGTTGACTCCTCCCATCCCCCTACAGTACAGAGGGTACATTTAAGAGTGTGTTAGAGCTGAGCTGTAAGGAAATTAAGGCAAAACATGTGGAATTGTAAAATTATATATGCTCTTCTTCAACTTTGAGCTCATCCTCTCCCTCTCTCAACCTCCACTTCGTTCTCTCTTTAGCTCGCTCTTCTCTCTCAGGATCTCTCCTGTGTCTTTGAAATTTTTTCGTTTAGTGCGTTGAGCTAATCGTTTTTCGTACCCTATCATCTTCATCCCCAACCATCTTCATCCTCTATCATATTCATCCTCCACCATCTTCAACCTTTAAAGTTTAAACTTAAAAAACCCAGAAAATTTTCATTTAATTTTTTTCACAACCATTAAACCACAACCATCTTCATATTCATAAAAAAAAAAACGAGATGGACCAAAAAAAGAATTTGAAAACACAAAGAGTCATGAATTACACAGACATAAATATTGCAGAACTAACCCCGGTTCGTGACCCGTTCGAGAAGACAATCATTGGACATCCTGTGAAGACCAAGACTCGGATGAGACCCCGTCCGAGAAGACAAGCATTGGACATTCTGTGAAGTCCAGGACTCGGATAAGGTTCCTCCAGACTCCTAAAAGACCTGTATTGGAATCCAGGTTAGGGAGGAGAGGCTACCTTAATGTTAATGGCTAGGGTTGTGTTGTAAGTCTTGTTTAGGGCGCTTGTGATTGTTTGCTACTATGTGTGGTGATATTGATACGCGTCTGCCTTGATTGAGTGATTGATAATAGGCCATGCTTATGAAATGAGATATTGTGAAATAAATAACTGTGTAGCATTGGTTGTGATTATGCCTTGTTTAGATAAATGGCATGCTTGAGTTAAGCATGCATAGATAAAATGAAAGTGTATGATGATATGAGGATTTATGATCTGATGATGTTATGATATGTGGTATACCTTGTGTTGCATACTATGAGATGCATATGAGATGAATGGTGATGTCATGATATGTTGTGAATATCTTGTGATGCATATTGATATGGTGGCAGTAGCATTGTGAATGCGAATGAAGCTTGGCACACCTAAGGGATATGGTGGTGCTTATGTGTGATGTGATGAATTTGTTTGCGTAGGAGCGGAATTAGCCTTGAGGAGGCATGCGTTATTGCGATGTGTGGCATAGTGGTTAACTTGAGCTGAGGGAGTATGTAATAAACGAGCTAGGGTAGATGTCTATGCAATTAATGCTGGTATTTTCAGATGTGATTTAATTATTCAGGAAAATCTCATGTTTTAAAAAGGTAGAGCAAAATAGGTTTGCGAAACTCTTGAAGAAGCAATCACATAGTTGGTTTTTCTTTCATTGGTCTTGGAAGTTTTAGTAAAGGCGAAGGTTAATTGCATAGACGGGCTACCGAGGATAGGATTCATAGTTACCACGTACTTTGTACTAGAAATCACCCTAGTGATGCGTTGTATGGTATGGGATGTACCTCTTAGCATGAGCATGTAGATTGGCGAAAGTCAAAAGTGTGTTGGTTATGCTCATCCAGTGAAGCGGAGGCTATGCGAGATGCTCGTCCTATGTAACAAAGGATACATGTGAGGCCCGTCCTGTGTGGCAAAGGATATAAGTGTTTCCTGTCCTGTGTGGTGAAGGTTATATGAAATACCCGTCGATTGTGACAGAGGTGATGTGGGGGAGATGATTGACACTTGTGCGTATTTGTGTTTCATGCATCATGTGCATTGAGCACTAGGAATAAGGAGTAGGATTATATGACAACGGGTAGACCGGTGTGCACTCTGGTAGTTGATGCTCGAGATACCTGAGGGCTGAGACAGTTAGTCCAAAAATGGAGTTTCCTAGGGACAATGATCTAGTGGTATGACTCAACACTTGGCCATTGTTTTAGGAATCCCCATGTTCCGGGTAGTGCAGTGTGAAGGCATGAAAGGCTGCATCGTAAATTATGATTTCGATGATCATAAGTGATTCATGATCTTATGATTTGTTGAATGTCATAAGAATAAGAATGATAATTTATGCTTAGTGGTCCGGTACTAGGACTTGGTGTGTTAGTGATCACATGACTGACCGACCTGCTGGTAGTCCAGGTGATACTTATGGCATTGTCCTAGTCCTTAATCTTATTGGTGATTCACTCCCTCCTCCTGGTTATCATTTTTCAGGTACATGTTTTGGGATGGGTTTCCAGTAAAATTGAGTATGTCATGCACGGAAGCTATTAAGCCATGATATCTATTGGTGAGAAAGAAAGTAGGACTTAGGATCCATGCATTGGCATTTGTTAAGAGCCTAGTTATTAGCTATGATATTTGGAACAAGAGATTTATCTAATTGAGGTTAGAAGATTAGGATGAGATTAAGTATTGTAGTCTCAATTCCTAGATTTGTAGTCTCTTATCTAAGAGAAATATTTTAATTGGCTTGAAAAAGTAGTGTATTTGAGCATAATGTAGGTGGACCCCACACATTAAAGAAATTTTGGAAACAGATTGTTTTAACTTATCAGAAAAATCTACTACTTTTTAATTTGAAACAAGCGCACCTTAAAGTAGCCTTTTCAAATATTTTATTCACAACTTTATTTAAAATAATGTTTTTTTTTAAGATAAACCAAACACCTTCAAATTTTAGAAAAAATATTTTTTTAATTAAAAAGTAGTTTTTTTCTAAAAATAAGCTGAAACAAACACACTCTTATAATTAGCTTTTGAAACAAACACACTCTTATAATTTTTGTTGTCCAAAACCTATATATGTCCCTTGAATGTTTTCAAAAAAATTGGTTGCTCATGAAAATTTATCCTACTTGATCTAACGGTGTAGATTGACCAGTTATTAATAACTTGCTTACAATTTTGTTGTTTTTTAGAACATATCAATGTTGTCTTTTACATCCAATAATAACGGCTTACATTTTTTTTATGAGTCAAGTCATTGCATTCAAAACATTACAAGGGTGCTAACCCGAATACAATGAAAAAAGAACCAATCAGAAGACATAGTCCACATAATAAAAAGAGCAAGGTACATGAAAAAGGAGAAAAATATGAAAAGGAAGAGGTGCCAAAATTGTGACAGAAGGCACATTCCAGAAGAAAATGAAAATGTCATCCTACTAGCATGTTAAATGGCAATATATAGCTCCTCAGAAGAACAAGAGCGCAACGTCTATTCTTCCTCATATCAATCAGAATTCTCTAAACTTCACAGCCCCACCCACATAACCCGCAAACCACCCACCAAGATAAAGAAAACCCAAGAAATAATAATTCATGCGCTAATCAAGAAATAATAATCCACTTGACCAAGAAACCACTGGCAACCAAAATAAGAAGTTGTTACAACATCTTGATGTAGATAACAGGATTGAACTCCAATCAGAAGTCGAAACTAAGAAGTCCTTTTGCTTTTCCTTCAACCAAAGCCAAGATTTGAATTGAATCAATTCCACTATGTTTTCTACCTCCGCCTCCACTCCCCTAAAAATTTCCTTATTTCGAAAATACCATAGGGAATTAATTGCAGCAATCTAGATTAAATGAGCTGCACCTCCACCCAAAATAAACCCAAACTAAAAGTAGTGGGCACTTGCTACCTGCGGGAGAACGGTAAAAATTTCAGCCACTCACACAGCCTCATCCAAACTTGCTAAGCCACTGGGCACGAAAAAAATAAATAAGAGATTGTTTCCTCCTCGCCCATACACAAAACATACGCAATACCAGAGTTATCAGGAAGAAGGCGGCAAGTGTCCTAGAGTATTACAAGCTTTTAATGTACCACTTAAGGAAGATTCCTCCGAATGACAACTTGCGTGATGGTGATTTGCATGACAACATTGGTTATACTAATCCATACAGGGCCCCCAATGAAAAACCTTAATTCAGTTATTGGCTGGTTTAGGATTATTAGGCATACGGGTTGTTTGTATATAGGTTGTGCATTGATGTGGGTCATGTTGACTATCACCCTCCGTCAACATGGTTCTCACATTAGTGTATGTTTCTTTGTTGATGTGGTTTTTAGGAGACATAATTCTAGAAGTGAAGGTAACCACATTTCTTACTATAGCATTAGGAGGTTTGTGTTTTGCAATGGTAGCCTTGTTGATTTGCTTTGTAATTTCGTTCTTCATGTGGAGGAATTACGTGAAAACCACACCAAATAACACCGATGATTCCTTAAATGGTTTTAAGTATTATAACTATAATAATGAAAATAGTTATGACTCATGAGAAGTTGGAAGATATGCTACAAAGCATTAAAGATACACTTGACATCATTGTCGGTGGCCTGGGCACTCCTAGCGAAGTGGCAAGGGAGGTGGTTGAAATACCGACAGCTAGTGATGCGGCAACGGTGCAAGAGTTTTGCAAGTTTCTCATGTACCATTTGCGAAGGATTCCGCCAAAGGATAACGTGAGACTAATGCTGATTTGCATGGGTGTATTGTTTGGTCTAATCCATACAAGGCCACGAATAGAAAACCTTACGTTAGTTGCGTGGTTTAACATTATTTGCCATACAGGTTCTTTATATATAGCTAGTGGGGTGATGTGGGTCCTGTTGATGCGGCTACCACCTGCCGTCAACATGGTGCTTACATTAGCATATGTTTGTGGGTTAATGTGGTTTGTAGGAAACACTATTCTAAAAGTGAAGGTAACCACAACTTTTTTTGTAACATTAGGAAGGTCATTGTTTGTAGTAGCCTTGTTAATTGGTTTTGTAATTTCATTTTTTGAGTGGAGGAAATATGTGAAAACCTCACTAAATAACCCCGACGATAGCTTAAGTGGGTTTCCCCGGTTGGAAACCACACCTGGTTTTTAGTATAACTCTAACAATGAGTGAATAGATTTTAGTTCATACAGAAACAAGCAAGAAATATTCCATTACCCTTTTTTAATAACTGAAATCTGCTATGTAATGCAATATCTCATGGAAACATCATATATGTGCTTCTTAAGAATTTCCTCGAGCACTTCATGAGCTCCTTGTCCTCCTCCTTCTGCTTCTCATCATCATCATCTTATTCATAAGTATGGAAAGCACGAAGTCATGATTGCATTGTGATTCACTGGATAAATACTAAATCAATAATCTAGGAGGCAATGTGTTGGCACCCAAAAAATCATTAACGGCTACTAAAGCAGTCCAAGCGTCTCTTCAGCCAACGTGGCAAATTAGCCGTACGTTAGGAGTGTTAGTGAGACAGCAAGACTAGCCCATGGTGAACTAAGGAAGAACGACTAGGGACTTAAATATAAACGAGATTAGAGGAAAGGTACAAGTAGCTCAGATGCATGATTGAAGATATTGCATGGATTTCTAGAAGGTCCTCATGTGCTAGAAAACACTAAGCGATTCAACCCCTTTAATTTAAGGAAAACAGTTACTTCTAGTTCTAAGGAACCAATCGACACAAGGAAGGTTGGCTTAAAACAAGCTTCCAGGCTGATCAGGAGAAGCAAACCACCAACACCCCACAATTTGTAAATTCTTGTAAACACCCCACAATTTATCGCTTTAAGTATTTTACCCATTTAGTCGTTCATACCTTAGTCACAAATTCTCCATAGTGATTTCTAAGAGTTTTTTGGAGCGTCTTAGGAACTTTCATTGAATAACAGAGTCTCGTCCTCGAGTAATCGCTTAATTAGGAATTGTTACATTAGTTTCTCAACCGACCCACTTTATAAACTAACACGTAGATATTCAAGGTTTGTGGGGAATAAAGTCAGGGGACCACAAGAGGGATTTGGCCTGGATGTTACTAGGTTTAGAACATACATATTTACTAAATAAACTATAAACTTTTTTGAAAAATCTATTTAGCAAAAAAAAATCATAGTTTAGGATAAAAAGAAACCTTTGAGACTCGATAGTCTGGATTTTGCAAAGAATTATTATTAAAATATGAGGTTGGTGTTTTTAATAAATAATATGGAATTATGATACACCCCACCCATTTGCCCTCGTATGATGGCTCAAGTGATAGGAGTTGGAGGACATATAGGCTGAGTAGGGGGAGATCCAGGGATCGATTCCTGACAGGTGCAATTTATCTTTCCGATGTACCAAAAAAAAGCACACCCCCCATTTTTCACCTTCATTTTCTATCTATTTTCTCTTTTTTATCAATCAAATCACCTATCACATCTTTATTTTTTTTTCTTCTCATTTTTTCATATCTCTGCCTTCTTCCACACCTCACACCTCAAAAATGAGGTGTGCAGATATAATTATTCAATAATATGAGGTAATTAAATGTGAACTAATAGAATTTAAGATAACCGTGTAACAAATTTTATCTTTTTGTCTTTATTTAAAAAATTATCCGATTAGTCCATTAGGGTGCGATAAGTCGCTCTCATAAGTAATTTAGACAATCTCTTATAATATAGGTTGTATAAGGCCCCGTTTGGAAGAGTTTATTTGAGCTTATCTGATAGCATAAAGGTTTCTGTAAGTGTTTGAGAGAGCTTATGGAAACAGCTTATGACCTACCATCGCTGTTTTGAGCTTATTTTTATAAGCTACTCATGATGGCTTATGAAAACGAGTTTATGTTTATATATAGCTTATTTTCAATTTATTTCAACAAATTTTAAAAAGTAGCTTATGAATAATCGCTTATGCCATAAGCACTTATAATCGCTTATGACCATAAGCTCTTAATTTAGTTGTTTTCCCACACGGGACCTAAATCACTTCTGAGATGTAAAAAATATAAGATGAGTGCGTACGAAATTTATACTTTTTCCTTTATTTTATTTCTAATAAGATCCAAATTCCATTATGTTGCGGTAAATCACGTTCATGAGTAATTTACACAATCTCTTATAATATGGGGGTGTCTAAGTCACTCATGAGGGCGACTTTACTTCACTCTTAGTAGACAATAGAGTTTAAGTTAATTAAGTGGGCAAGGAATTCATTATTTTTCTTTTATTCTTTATAAATAATCTCATAGTCCACTAGGACGAAGTAAAATTACTCAATTGATAAATTAGAAAAACCCTTATAATATAGATTGTTTAAATCGCTCTCGAGAGTGATTTTACCCTATCCTAGATGGACCAATAAAACTTAACTAAGTCTTGGTCATTAAGTAATTTGAAAGATCAAGTTAAATTTTGTTTGGGTGAGGCCACCCTAAGTTTTTGGAAGTAGGTTTAATATTGTTAATTTGGAAGATTTTTCTGGATTTTCTTGCTTATTTTTTTCCTTTGTTTTCGCCTTCGCAGCAGACATTACGGTGGTCGAAAAAAGTGGTGGCCGAAACATATGGTGGAAATGAGAGGGTGGAACCTAATGATTTAGTGGTATTGGAGTTATGAAGTTTGAAAAGAGAAGAAGAGATGATGTTTTTATTGCAATTTTAAATTTTACTAGAACTATAATATAATGTTTGAAACACAAAATTCAATTTTCCAGATCATGTTCTAAAATCTCTCATGTATCGGTGCATGACCAATGCCTCTCATGCCCCGTACACTTATTCTGGAACTGCATTGACAGAACCTCTTACCTTTCTTTTCCAGGCCAACAATGAAAATGCTGTGCCTCAACCTGTGCAGGAAAAAGAAAAAGCCCGGAGCTGGCCAAAGACCTGTTTATTGTTCACATTTAGGAGTATGCTTAGCATACCTCCAAGTTATCATGGACCACTGCTATTCTTCTGTTGCAGCTACCTTGTTTATCAAGGAAACAAATCTACTAAACCGATAGATTTCCAATTCGGAACCGCGACTACTAAAGTTTCACAATCACAGCTAATTAGCCTTGGGGAAGCATTTACTGTGTTCTTTCCGGTGATGGTAGACATCGTGAAGTTCATCCTCTTCTATGGTCTCTCATTCATATTGATTTTGCCACTGCATCCTGGTGTGCAGATTTTTTTCATACTATTGCTTATTTCTGCACCTCTGCATTACTTTCCCGACTTGGGGCGCAAGGCTTCGGGGATCAATGTCGCTTGTGGCTCATACAAGCTGCCTCTAATTCGCGTAACAATTGTTGGGGCAGTTGTGCTTTCCCTGATTTGTGCCTTGCTGACATCGTTGGTGGTTTATTATAACTGGATACACATGCATAAAGGAAAGGCAGAAGTTAAGGAAATTGAGGTTAGCTTGGATGATCTCTCTGAGATTTTATTGGATGTTTAATAAATTTCATTTTAGATGTTGGGATTTTTCTCCCTCCATATTTGTGTTTACTCATTTGAAAAACTTGTATTGTCTTTTCTATATGTAACTTGATGTCGAATGTTAATTTATAAGACTTCTTAATGCATGCTTATCTAAAAAAAAATAAGACTTTTCTTAATTATTTACCATTTTTTATTAGGTATGAACGTCATACCATGTGTCAAACAATCAATGATCCTAAAAGCTTAAACTGTTGGTAAATGTTACATGAATAATTTTATATTATATTCTAACATATGTTCCCTACCATATGTTTTAATTTAACTTCTTATTAGAAGAATTGAGGTCTGTAAGGATTGAACTTTGTACCGCTTAGTCATAGAGGCTCTATCTAGAATTGAAGGTTGAATGATACAAAAATTTGATAGGCTTGATAAGAGGATATCCAATGTTGAAACCAAGATTGAGACAAAAATTGACTAAGTGAGTATAATTAGGGTGAAAAATATTCAAAGCTTCACTAAAGGTTTTGGAAAAATCAAGTCTCTCTTCTAGTAAAACATGCACAATCTTTCCAAGGCATACGGAAACTAACTTTACTCAACGTGCAAATGCTAAAGCCATGAAGAGTGGAGTGAATTTCGAAGATATTAAAAGTGATCAGTAGAATGACATGGTTGATCCTGCTAAGTTCACCATACCTTGTGGGATTGGCCCCTTCAAGTTCTCTAGTGCTTTATGTGATCTCAAACTTGATGTTAATCTCATGTCATTGGCACTAAGCAAATCACTAAAATAGTGGATTATGAACCTCCCAAGATAACTCTACACGAGGAAGATGATTCAGTAAGACACTCAATGCGGGTCTTAAAAGGATGTCCATGTGAAGATTGGTAGTTAATTATTTGGTTTTGGTGAATTTTGTAGTTTTAAACAAACATGATGACCTGAACCTATCATTTATTCCGGGGAAATCTTTCATTTTTTTATAGGCAAATTTTAATGGTTAGTAATGCCAGTAAATTAGTTCATTCGTCAGGATTTAAACCCTAACCCCTTTTACCCTTAATTTCCTTCCAACCCTTATATTCTCTAACTCTTACCACTTGAACTAACCCTTGACAACTGAGGAAACCTTGCATATGTAGCTACTATCGGGATGATGATTTATGTTAAAAGGGAGAGGATTTCCTTCACCATAGGTGAGGGACCTCTATACTAAACCTACTTCCATAAATAGAGGAGGAAGAAGACACAAGTAAGGGGAGAATTATTAGTCATGATCCTTTATCCCTTCACATTGTTGTGATTTGAGGAAGAAATCTGACTTGTCTAGATAAATCAAAGAGATTCAAGCTCATTGACTTAAAATGATCGCTTTGTGGATGGCAAGGCAACCCATGTTCATTTTTATAGCTTTCTAGTATCTTTGATTTTTGTTTCTAATTTTCTTAGGATTTAGCAAGACTATGTGAAGTTTCTATGCAAGTGGTCCGCGGGGTGACAATGTGGGCATCGGCCGAACCTCACAGCCAACCCTAACTAAATTTTACTCACTCCCTCCCACTTTCAACTTCAACCTCTTCCATATGCTCCATTGTGAAACCTAAGAGCTAACCTTACAAGGCACGTATCTTTCTCGCCTCTGCCATTTAGCAAACAAGACCATTGTACTCCATTTAGCATTCTGCACAAAACTCACTGATCAAAATGTCAAATGCCAACTTTTTTATTTTTACTTCATCCACAGTACCCATTCACCCTCATATCCCTACCCTTGCACTTTTATTTTGCTTTTCTTTTTTATTACATTGTCTGTACTGTGTTGTCTAGTCTTGTTGATTTTTTACTTTTTACCTGTGCAGATACATGGTTTCCAAACGGCAACGTTCACCAGCTTCCCAACAAGTTCCTACACAAACTAGGGGCAACCTTCATCAGCTTCCCAACCAGTTCCTACAACATTTTACTAGAAGGCATGCTTACAACTGTAAATGTTGCAAAACCTGCTTCTGAGCATGTGTGAGAAATGTGATGCAACATACAATGTATTAATTACACCATTCAATGTCATAATGCAAATTCATTCTTTTGCCATCTGTTACTATACGGCATGCTTACAATTGCTAATGTTGCAAAAAACCTGATTTTCAGCATGTGTGGGAACTGTTATGCAATAATATCATGTACACCATCCATCATTCAATGTCATAATACAAATTCATTCTTTTACCATATAAGATGACTATAAATCATGCTAAATTGACAGAACATGACGTGGTCTGGGACTTCTTAAAAGACAATTTCAACCAGAACAAATTAGCATCATTTCCCAAAACACCATAGGATTTTATTAAGAACACATTAACTAAAAATCCACTAGAAAACGACAGAAAACATCAGACACACAGAAAATTTGTTGGCATCACACAGGGCTAGCCTCAGATTCTCTTTACAAATCTCTAATCTTAACTAAATTGCTGAAATTGTTAAAATGAAATCATGACACTTTACTACCATCACACATGACAAATGGTCTTAGCAAAACACAACAGCAGAACTTTGTCTCAATCACATTGCTGACATTGTTAAAATGAAATCTTCAGCACTTTTCTACCATCACACATGACAAATGGTCTCAGCAAAACACAACAGCTAAACTATGTCTCCCCCACCTGGGTATAGATATGCCAACTTAACCAAGCACTGAAATCATGATTTCGACAAAACTGTGTTCACTGAGTTAAATAATTTCAATTAAAATACAAGGTAGTGACACTGACACCACATGATTAACATTTAACATTAGAAAAATCAGATACTATAAAAGCTAAATTCACAGTTCACACAACATATGATCCTAAAAAGTACCAAAAATTACCCATGAAAATATAGAAAGAAAGTAGCAGATCACAGTATATAGCAACAATATCACACTACCTAAAACAAAAACTGAACACTAGTGAACATCATTTTAGGGAGAAAAATCACAGAAAATCGAAGAAACTTTCGATTTCGATTATTATTTAGCTATTGTTCAGAGGGTGATGCTACCGGGTTACCCTTTTTCTTCTTCTGCTTCTCAGAAACAGCTTTGGCGAAAGCCTCCACGATCCTCTGCTGCGATTCCAGGATCATCTCAGTGCGCTTCATCTCCATATCCATTCGCATTTGCTCGATCTCCTTCGCCATCTCCATCTTCATCTGCTCCATCCTCACGAACCCATCTCGCAAAACCTTGATCGCACTCACCATTTCCCCAACCGGGTCTCTCTCCCTCTTGTTACCCGACCCGAATTGCCTCTCCTTCACACCCCTGTTTCCGCCGTTAGCAAACCCTCGCGAACCCGAATCGGAGGGGTTGTTCATCTTCTGGTTCCCGAAAAGCTTCGATCCGGGTTGCGCAACGCTAACCCCGGTTGGGATCCGGATACGAAACCCGCCGCCGCCGCCGCTACCACCCATTCCGTTGCGGTAGAATTTGTCAAGGCTCCTCGTGTTGGAACCCCCGTTTTTGAATTCTTCATAAATCTCGTCGTCGTCGAGATCTTCAGGATCATCGAGGTGGTTGTTGTTGTTGTTGGAGAGAGGTTCAGGTTTCGGAGGCGATGGCCCTTTCTCCATGGAATCCATGGATTTGAAGTGCACCCACGACGAGGAGGCGCGTGAGCGCGGCACAGGGAGAGATCGGAGGCGCTGCATCTCAGATCTGTAGCGTTTACGGAGCTTCTCCATCTTGTGGCGGCACTGGACGGAGGTTTTCGGCGGGAGGGAGGCGTTAGGGCAGCGTTCGGCCACGGTGTCGGCAACCTCCTGCCAGTGGGTGGATTTGAGGTTGGTGCGGCCGAGGGAGTACCACTTCTCGCGGTAGGCGTCGATGAGGGCGGCGGTTTCAGGGTCGCCCCAGCAGGGAGGAGGGAGGCGGCGGGAGGAGGTGGCGGGTGGGGGAGGAGCCGGGAGAGGGAGGGGAACGGCGGAAGGTGGGTTGGAGTCGGTGGGGGAAGAAGGGGAAGCCATGGTGGAGGCGCAGGATAGGAGAGAGATTGGAGTTTTAGGTTATAGGAGGAGGAGGAGGAGGTTAAGGTGGCGTAGAATAGCAAAAGGGGGTGAATGTTAAGGTGGTGGTGGGTGGAAGAGGAAAAGAGAGAGTGAGTGTGGTTGTGGTGGTGGAGAGAGAAAAGTGGTGATGTTGGGATAATGATAAGGAAGGGGGGTTGGGTTGGGGTGGTGGGAGGGATGTGCGGCTGGATTAAGTGACGTGGGTGGATGAGGAGGCCACCACCGCTTAGGTGAGAGGGAGGGTGGGCTAACGTGCGCCGAGGGTGGGAGAGGTCCACCTCTGACTTTGCCCATGACCAAATCCAAATCAAAATACCTTATCATCATCAAATCAAACTATCTATCATCAAAATCAAATTCAAATTCAAATTCAAAATTTGTTTGTTGTTGTGGTTGTCTTGGGTTTGAGAGAGGCTAAGGTGTTTCATTAAAGTTACCCACCGCCAAGAGGGGAGTGGAATGGGGAGTAGTGTTGTGGGGTGGTTTTTATTTAATTTTTTAAAATTTGGGTTTTGGAGATAGTGTTTGGGATTAGTTCATGAATCAACATTTTTAATGGGGGGTTTGTTTTGGTTTTTGCCTTTTTGGTGATGGTGTGATGGCAATAGAGGCTTGGTTTGACCGAGAGGAGGGACAAAAATTGGTGTGGTGTGGTGCGGTGCTATTATTAGTGGTGGAAGAAGGAAAATGACATTGCAATGGGATTTATGGATATGTGGTTGTTCATATCATAGACAATCCACCGACATAAAATTGAAGAAAGGAGAATTGAATAATAAAAATGTTAGGTGATATGAGGGAGATAAAAGAGTGACATAGAAAGAAATGATGAATAGAAATAGCATAAATAAATAAAAAGTTTCGCATTTATTGGAGAGAGAAAACTAAAAAATAAAAAGTTTCGCATTTATTGGAGAGAGAAAACTAAAAAAAGATGAGAAGGTGCATCTGCACCCATCATAAAATGTGTTACACTATATTTGTTGGAAGAGAATTAAGAGTTATGATATATATACCTCTTCACTCCTTTTTCACCTTCATTTCTATCTATTTTTCTTTTTTCTATCAATCAAATCATCTATCACATCTTTACTTTCTTTCTCCTTTCTTCCTATCTCTCTCTTCCTCTACCTCTCCACACATTATTTTTTAGGTGTGAAAATATAATTATTGGATAATTAAATAAGAGAGAAATACTGGGAGAGAGATAGAGAGAACAGAGGGTAAAACCTCTCTTGTTTGGTGCAAGAGAGGGGTTGCAAGGTGGATTCAACACTTTTTTGCCGTCTTTTCCTCATTAAAAAGAGATATGGTTATGTGTGTTACTCTTCTTTTTACCAAAGCATGTTTCTTTAAATTGTCGGAAAATTTGCAAAGTTGAATAAGATTGTTTTTCAATACAAATAGTAATTTTCTCTCTTTCTCTTTTCAATATCATATCAAATAACCTTTAAAATTCAATCTATTTCTCACTTTTTTCTCTCTACTCATCCTCTCTCTTTCTCTCTTTTCTATCTCTCTTCCAAACAGTTCAATATTTTGTTTGAATGTAGAGGTGAAAATAAAAGAAATGAATATAAGAGGAATGAACATAATAGGAATGAATATAAGAGGAAAGAATATAAAATGATAGAATATAAAAAGAGAATGAGGTTTTTTTTAAGTTGTTTGGATTGAAAATGAGTATTGATATAATTATGATTATTATTTGACCCTTCAAATTATTATTTCAATATATATTTTATATTATAAATAAATTTATAATTATAATATTTAACAATGAACTATTGTAATGGCATCCCATTTCCAGCTATTAAAAGTTAACATATTCTTCCTTTTTTTTCTTAAAAAATAAAAGGTCTTATGCTTAAAAATATTTTATAAAAAGACCTTTAAAACAAATTATTGTTAGATGCCTAATAAATGTCGATCAGAGTGGTTGTTTGTACCATTGAGATTAACAGTTCAATCGTTAGGAGGTGCACTATTTGGTGATGTTTGATATTTATCACACTTAGGTGGAACATGATTGCGTCAGATAGAATATATGTAGTTTTAAAAATATTACTGGATAGTATGTTAATAAAAAAAAATTCCTTCCTCTTCTAACCAAAAAATGTTAATAAAAAATTATAATTAAGAAATAGTATTAAATAATTAATAAAAATAGTAAAATGAATAGTATAAGGGAAAATTGCAACAACCTCCCCCGAGGTTTATCATTATTGCGCTGACATCCCCTCTATTAGTTAATAAGACACTATCCGCCATTATTTTATTGAAAGCATTACACTAACCTCCCATGAGGTTTATTATCATTGCATCAACTTCCCCTAAGATCTATGTTTATAACACTCACCACCCTTCTGTTTTCCTAAATGATATATGAAAGAATGGAGGTTCGTGAATTTTGCAAACTAGATGAGAGATCTGCGGGGTGAGGTGAATGCAGTTACCCAATAATATAATTATGTAACTCTTGCAAACGGCGGTGCTATCCTGCTATGTCCTCATATCAGAGCTTGTAAAATGCCGCAAATGTTTTTAACAAAGGAGCTATGATATATACACACCTCTTCACTCCTTTTCCACCTTCATTTTCTATTATTTCTCTTTTTTCTATCAATCAAATCATCTATCACATCTTTACTTTATCTCTCCTTTCTTCATATCTCTCTTCTTCTACCTCTCCACATCTAAAAAATGAGGTGTGAAGAAATAATTATTCCTATAAGTGATTTCAATTTATTCTAACCAAACAATACTTATTTTTTAAACTTACTTTTACGCATCATTCTCAAATACAATTGTCACTAAATTTTGCTTATGGTGGTGACTCATAGAATGATGAATCACACTTCATACTCAATATTTTTATCTAATTTGACATTGTGAGATCCACTTATGTACATAACTCAATCATTGCCATTAAATTTTGCTTATGTATTTCACATGTGTTTCTCATATGCAAAGTTTAGGTAGCATTGAGTTGTGCATATAGGTGGATCGCATTGTGCGAAATTAAATAAAAAAACCAAAAAAGTAAGGGTGATTCATCATTGTGTGATTCCCTGTAAGTAAAACTTAATTAATGGCAAATACTAAAACATATAATAATGTATATTTTCAGGAACAGTTTTTAGTTAGAGCAATCATTAACTTAGAGCAATAATTAACCTTTTTATTATATAATTTTGGTTATTTTGCAATACAAATTTATATTAAGACTAGTCTGATTATTCAAATTATATTTATTTTAAACCATTTATCAACCAAATCTAGTTCTTGACTTATTGAAATTTCAAAAAACTCTAACAGATATTTGGCATTGGATAAACAACTAATCCCAACAATTACTTTTTCCAAGTGTAACAACAAAAAATCCCAACAATTTTCTCATCTAAACAAATATTTTTGAATCTAACTGAACGAGGGATAACAGCATAAGAGAAGTAGACAATGAGAAAAGTGTGGACCAAAGACAATGAAAAAAGTGAAACTACTCAAAAACAATAAAATTATATTGTTAAGGATTATTTTTATCACAGTTGATTTTCGCAAGAACTAACTTTTTTAATAAATAAATAAATAATAATCACACCGTTTTACACATATATTAAATCTCATCTCTTTAACTTTCCGATGTACCGAAAAAAAAATCTCATCTCTTTACTTTTTTTTATCATTGTTTAATTCTTTTATTTTATTATAAAGTGCTTAGATTAGTATATATCTATAATTTTCCGATGAAGCAAAAAAAAATTAGTATATATCTATTAAACTCACTTATGAATTAACCTCATTAGTCATTACACTAAGATGCACAATTTTAGAAGTTTACAAACACCTCCAAGCTAATTAATAATTGCAAGTTTTCGAACTGGATCAGAAGCTACCAGGTAAGAGAAAAAGTTCTGAAATTTAAGCCCAAATTTTATCACTGAACTTTCTAAAATGCATTTACAAAAATTGAAGGTGCACCAAGAAACAAATAAAACTGTATCTAAAACTAGAAAAATTTAATTGACCAAAAAAAAAAAAAAAAAAAAAAAAAAAAAAAAAAAAACTAGAAAAATTTATTGACCAAAAAAAAAAAAAAAAAAACTAGAAAAATTTAATCAATAGTATAAACAGTTATGCACAGAAATTCAAACACATTTCTCCATCTTGCCTTGTATGTATTTTCAATTTTAATTTAATAATGATGGGGCAATATGAGAAACCTAATAGTTCTTAAACATAAATTAGAAACTACTGCAAAATACACCATGAAAATCCTTTTTTGAATGAGAGGGATATGAAGACTAAGACTAAAAGAATACACCACACAACTTCTGCATTGAGCATACAACCAAGTCAATTATATTCTATATCTTATCCCCACATCTTAATAAGTAAATCAAGAAATATCCACTAATTTGTATCCTCAAGCTTGTATCTTTGTAAATGGATGTCCTTTCTTTTACCCTTTCTTGTACATCTATACAGGAAAAGGAGAAAAATATAAAACAAAAGAATCAGAAATATCCTCAAAGTCATATACCTACCAAACTACTTGTGTTCTTTGAAATAACACCAGCTACAAATTTGGTGCCGGAATATCTGCATGATTCAAATCCCTTCAAGCACGTAGAGAAGTAACTTGAGACCGTGATCCATTTATGTAATGCCTTGATAGATTGAAACCAGTATCATTTGATAAAGGAACTGGTAAAGTTTTGTTACAATGAACAAATGGAATCAAGATATAACAGTTTCTGCACCTCAATTGATCTAGAGCTTCATATAGATTTGAGGATTTAAGACTCTGTGTAAATCCTCCGAAACCGTAATGAAAGTGGGCTCTCCAAGATAGAGACATCAATATTACTCAAAACCTCTGATTTAGTTGGAAGCTGAGCAATTTTCTCTAAAATTTCCATATCTTCAGATAGAACAGAGCCAAACACAGTATATGCATTTCTCCATTCCTTGTGATTTGCGAGGCTTATGAAGAATTCTGGACCAGAACCAACCCATGCAACAGACCCTCTCCTTATGGAAGGACAGTGTTCTTTTGGAATATCCTTGAATATAGAGCCATGGGATTCAAGTGTTCCTTGAATTAGTGCAAAAGGAGGACCAAATGGAGCCTGCATTAACATTCATATTCAAAAACATATCACATATAGAGGTCAATAAATCAATAACCAGAAGGTAAGTTATACAAAAGTTGAACATAAGAACAAGGCATCTAGCACGGGATATGTTTCCCCAGTCCAGAGACAGACTTTAAAAAATTCAGAAGAAAAAAGATAAGACGTAAATGAAGCAGGCGCAGGCACATGATGAGACCAGTACCGTGTGAGGAAGCCTCAAAAGTGAGAGCAATATTTTGGTCCTCCTATAGTACCGAAGGCGGCACTGTTCATTCTCCCCCAAACGTTCAGTTTTATTCTATTTTAAATTTAAAAAACTTCAAAAAAAAAAGGAAAAACTAACCCATTCATGGGACAAGTGTCAATAGTGGGGTACATATGATAGGAACCAGCCAAAGAAGAAGAAAGAAAACACTGATATCATTGATGTAACACCCAAGTTATTCGACAGAACCTGGACTCTCCCTATTCCCAATTACAAATGATCCAACAGATACCCCTACTCTCACTAAACTATTATTTATATTTCACAACTACTGAAACTCCCTAAAACTAACTAAACTTTAACAAACTAAACTATTAACCGGCTAAACGATTGGAGTAGCTATCAACATACTACAAGAATATTTCAGATTTTTTCCAATAGTGGAGCCACTAGATTTTCTTTGTCCCCCTTTTATTTTCTTCTTTAGGGCTTGTAAAGAAGAACAAAGGCCACATTGCCACAAAGTGTTGAGAGTAAAAATTATATGCAAAGCAGTAAAACAAAGAAACCAAAACATATATAATTCGAACAAATATTGATGTAGAGAAATGGGGAAAAACAAAAAGAATTAAAATCATTTAAATTGAAAATAGGATAACCAGAATTCAGCATTTGGAGTATAATTACTAAGCCTGCGGTTTAAAAATCTTCGATGTGTTTTTCTTTGGCAAGTGGTAAATATTAAACTAGAACTACAGTAGTACTTAAACTGGCTTAACTGCAATCTTCAAAACAAGTTCACAGTAAAAAACTGAAATGAAGCAAAGATAAAAATATGATTCTGGACATTTTCTTTCAAGATAGACCAGGTTTCTTCTACAATGTCCACATAATAGATATGCACGATTAAGAATAACAATTAACATAATGAACCTCACCTTCTTTATATGGTTTCCTTCTGAGTCCCAAAAGTTTCCCCGGCTTTCAGCACGATAAATCTGGCAACCAACACAATGAGGCAATGCCAACAGCTCAAGAATGTAGGCAACAGACTCTGGAGAACACTCAGGCAAAAGCTGTAGGAAGGAATGTTCATAAAAGGGTTGTTAGGAAATGACATTCATCTTTGACTCTAGTAAAATAGAGGAACACTACTCAGCGTGCTCCATTCAAAAGTAGATGGGAACTGGATGGGAATGAAAAATTAAGTTAAATTAAATTAGCTCTCACTATATGGTGGTGAGAACACATTCCTTCGATTTCCTCATTTCAATATATCTACTTAGCAACTAGATGAACTTTAGATTATCATAAACCAGTAAGCATTCAAATCATTATATCCTGATGCTGGTCATGACATAGCATTACAAGTCATATTAAGCAGCATGATTAATACCTAGAGAAGACACACAAGGGTAGAGCCAGAAGTAGAGTTCAAACCTAAACACCACCCTCCAACACTAAAGGGAAGTATGAGGACAAGATGCTAATATTTTCAATATATTCAGCTAAAACTACGGCTTAGTAAAATTTATACCAACCTAGCCTTGAGTCACCTCTTGTCTTTCTCTATTGAAACTTGCATTCTAATACAATATTGAACTTGTGCCAGACTATAGGTGAAAACAAAGAAAAAAAGCTAATCAACCAAACAAAAGCATGAGCTAAAAGCTCAGAAAAGTTTTTTTATATGTAAGTGAGGCATCTGTCTCTCTCCTTCTAACACATACATGCACGACTGCACGTATGTATCGAGAAGCAAATAACCAATCTACTAATAGTTGTATGAGTTCCACAAACACTGGGCATTCCACATTTGCTGGATTAAACATTAACGAAATAGACAATAGAAAGATGATAAAATGCAAGACATGATCTGCAAATTGGATAAAAATAACCAAGATAAAAGAAAGCAATGAGAAGATAAATATAGAAATGCTTACTTTCATTCGAAGAATTCCATAGTCAGTTTCCAGACCAACAATTCCCTAAAAGTAAAAATGTATAATCAAAACAAAGAATTAGAAAAACTAAAAGACATATATAACAATCATAGTAGCTTAAAGATGAGCACAGAATACAAGTATATTTCAAATATATTTTGAGCACATTACAGTGTACATAAAGCATTGCTAGTCTTACACATTAAATACATTTATGGAGAGAAAGATGATATGAATCTTATAATATGAAGACTTCAAGATCATGAAAACACAAAATTCATTTTTATGAATTCAGTTCTTAAAATGAAGCAATTCCAAGAACTAATTATGATAATATATTATTCCTACCTCTCCCTTGTCAAAGACAAACCCAGAAGTCCACATAACTTTATCTCCCGAGTCTCGTCGATCAGGGTTTAAAGCATCTTTTTGTCGTTTTAACCAACACTGAAATGAGAACATGTAATAATATAAGATTAGGATAAAGTACATCTAAGATTTATGCCTAAAGGACAGGAGTACCTTAACAATTGTACATTTCAAGCAATAATAAACTACTCCAGCCAAAATACCATGTATTTACAATGACAGTACTATGATGCCAAACCAAAATTCCAAATCAAGATATAATCATAACCAATTCATGGGTATAATTCAGTTAAAGCACAAAGGCATTAAGCCACCTAGATTAATATCTATCAAAAAAGATCTGAATGATGGTCTCTGCAAGTCCACTATGTGTCAAGTATCCAAAAAACAGAACAATGTACATCTGGTTGACTAAGAACCAACTGGCAAGTAGGAAAAAATTAAAGGCATTAATATTAATAAGAAAGGTAGGTTTTAGGCTCATATACTGACCAATTTAAGCATCTTCAGAGGGAAAATACTTTGGAGAAATATTCCAGTAAATTAAATCTTTTACGCGTTTTTGGTAATAAATGAATCTATACAAAATGGAACTACAACCTCGTGTTCATTTATGATAATGTTAATTAATCAAGCAAACAAGCAATGTAAGTCAGCCACTTAGGCTATGTTTGGATACCCGTTTGCAGTGGCACCAATGCAAACATGCATTAGCACTCACTTCGAGACAAAAGTGAACTTACTCTTCTTAAGGATTTGGATGAAAGTCCATTTACATTATACTCAACTGGTGCTCTGGTGTTCAAACACGTAGTTATATGTTAGCAAGAGATCGTTGGTATCAAAGATCACCAGGTTCAGGTGTGCTTAGACAAACATAACTTAATACATCCTTATACCTTCCCCCTAATTATTCCATTTTATTCCTGCCAAGCAAACTCTGATATTTGTGCTTAAGAACCGGAAGCAACATAACATATGAATTCTACTCAATATTTGTTGCATCTTAAAAATAAAACAGAACTAGATTAAGAAAATAGTACATGTTGGTTACTTGGCTCTACTATAAAGAGGGAACCAGAAAGAAACAGTGTGAAGTGTGAACACACGTTCATGTTCCATCCTGTACCCCTAACACTACTGTTCCAGCCGATTTCTAAGCCACCCAGCCTGAGAACCTCTCAGCCGCCCAAAAGACATGTTTTAAGCATTCACCATAAGGCCGGGCTGAATGACTCAGGAAGAAGCGTCCTGCCCGGCCGGCCAGCGCCTGCCCGGTCACCTGAAGACCGAGACACAACGAGCTGAGGCAGAACAGCCAAATGGCCATCTGCCCGCTCAGAAGTCCAGCTTAAAGGGGTTACCTCACACTCGCACAGACAACCACGAGCACCGACCTACAAATACATGCTATATCGTTCATTTACATAACACACTATTCATTCTTAGCATTTACACTTGAGTTCTTAATGAGCTCATCACTGCAGTAACAAGCATATTTTAAATTGTTGTTGCAGTAGTGGTAACGCGGTGATCCTTAAAATTGCAGGTAATTACAAACAAATGCGGTTACAATTGCGATCATGATGCTGTTGCAGGACTCAGAAAACATAATATTACTGCCATAATTATGGAAACAAGATTCATAAGAAACACAAAATCCTGGACCCTAAATAAAATTTTAGATACCATCAAGCATAGTGATAAAACAATGAGAGATGGCAGAATTTACAACAGTACCTCACCAAATCTAGGTCCACACGCCTCTCTATCTCCACAAAACACCCATGAATTACACACACAAGGTCCACCATCACCTTGACACATCTTCTTACAAGCCATGCAACAATCCTCTGAAGAATTAACCTTAAATTCAGCACCCCATTTCACAGCATCACCCCACAGCTCCAAATGCTCAACCCCTCTACAACATTGCCCTTCTTCTCCCCTCCCCACCACATCATCATCAACACCACCACCCTTCTCATCCAAACCCTGCATTGAAGACACAGATGCACTGCTACTCGGCCTGAAGATCACGGTGATGAAGAGATACACCGTAGAACAGGAAATTGCACCCATCAAGAAGAGGATGAGAAGCGTGAATCGACCAACATCTGAGTCATTTTGGCGACGACCCATTTGAGATTACAGAGGAATTAGGCCAAACAGAGAAATGGGGTGGCCTCTTCTTCTTCTTCTTCAACTTCATATGTCGGTGACAGGTTTATGGTATCCGACAACGACAACCACCACCTTCCTTCGTAGCTTTTCATGGTGAAACTTGTAATGCAAAGAACACAAAAGACAATGCTTCCTCAGCAAAATAGAATGATATCGACCTTTCCTCTTTTTCTTTCTCTTTTTCATTTTTTCTAAATAAAATCAAACAAATAACTAACACTAATTTGGAACCAATTGTCTATTTTAAAGTTGGGAAAAATATTAGTAAGTATTAAATATGTTAGTCCATGTAAATTGGGGTAAATTAGATTAGATTCGGTCCCTCCAAATTTTTTATTTGTAGATTTTACTTTTTAGTTATCAATGTTAATAAAATAAGTAAAGTTTGTCTTCCTCATTATAGTTCTTATGTTAAGTGATTAGCTGGTTAAGTGAATGCTTACATTTGGGTTTGCTTAAAAGTTGAAAAAAAAATAGGGAAATGTTGTGTGGCATGACTAAAATGGCCACGACAGCACATGACATGTGGTTTCTAGTTTTACAATTCAATTTTCTCTCTCCTCACCTTACGTGTATATCCAGCTGATTGGTTGATTTCAATTGTTGTGCAAGTCGTGCATGTTAACCGTCGTGCAGTATAACAATGCTCAAAAAAATAATAGGGTGTGGAATAAGGTGTGTATACGGTGGTGGTAAATGTGGATGACATTAGTGATTAGAGTATGAAAATATTCTAGGGAGTAGGAAAGGTGTATGAGTTTAAATGGTGATTTAATGTGCTAGTTTAGTATCTAAAATGCAAGTGAACTTGAGCAAAGTCGATTTGTCTTTGGGGAAGTCTCTAGGGAGGAGGATGAAGACACTTGCCGGGAGGAGGAGAGGGGGGTCAGGTTAGGGTTACTGATAAGGAGGTGAATGAGGGAGTTCAAGGTGACGATGGGGCGAATGAGGGAGTACAGGGTATTGATGGTGCCAATGAAAGTGTCAATGATAGAGTTGAAGGTGTTGAGGGGTGGAATAATTTGTTCCACCGGATATTGAAAAGAGAAGTGCTACCAACACTCTCTTTTGGCATGTAATAGATGATTGTATAAGTGAAGAGATTGAGAGTGAAAACTCTTATCCAAATTTAAGTGATGGTGGATCAAAGCCAAAATATCGATATAAGCAAGAAGAAATGACAAAGAACTCTAACTTCAAGTCGAGCTTGAAGTTCTCATCTCATAATGAATTTAAGGATGTTATCCTTAAACATTCAGTTTTAAACCGAGTTATTGTGGTTTGCAAAAATAATTGTGGTATGGTGTAAAACAATAATATTGCAAAGTCTAGGTGGGTGGCAAATGCAATTGAAAGCAGGTTCAAGGCCGCGCAAAGTGATGATCAAAGACATTATATATGAGATCAAAACAACCTACAATAATGGAATTACATGAAGGTCAACATGGAAGGCAAGACAAATGGCAAAGCAAGTTACACCAACTTTGGTGCATAGGTTTGGAATATTTTGTGTCTTGATGGTTGTAAGAAAGCTTTTATTGATGTGGCTTCTATTTATCGGTATGGGCGGATATCATTTAAAAAATAAGGTATGGAGACCAGCTTCTAATGGCAGTTGGCAGAGATCCAAATGACCAATGCCTCCTATTGATATATGGTGTAGTTGAATGAAGACAAAGGAGTTATAGAGGTGATATTTTCCTTTGCTTTTGGAAGACGTTGGGGACATAACACAAGAAATAGGTGTTCATTGGAAGAAGAAAAAAAAAAGGAACATACTGGAAAGCTTCAAAGACAGAATCCCCCAAACAGGGAAAAGGGCGAATTAGTGAAAGCTCTTCATTGGGGAACAAAGTGTGCTTGATAGACAACTTGAAAGTAAGCAAACAAAGGTTGTAAATTCAAAGCTCAATAATAGAGCACGATAAATCAGGCATTGAAGAGTCTGAAAAAATGAATTCCTGTTCATGACCATGGCACTGGCAAGAAAATAATCAAATCCAAAGTAACATCTCTTTCACAATTCTAAATGTCAACCTTTTTTTACAGCAGGAAAAAATCCCAATAATCTTTAATTTAAAAGTAACATCTCTGGCCCTGTTTTCATTCCAAAATGAACAAAACAGGGAATAACCTTTCACATCAGCTACCTACATAGGGGACTTGCAAAATGAGGTTTAAATACAAACCACATGTTTGGCACTTGTTTTTCCATCTTAACTTCAGTACTTACAGCGGAAATTCAAGAACTTCAAATCTCCATCCAGAGCAGACCCAAGATATCCTCAATTAACATAATGCTTGGGTCATGACATATTGCCAACCAGGCAATTACTAAGCAATGTTCCTTTGTCTCCAAAAAGTGCATAAGCTTCAAAATTCCACATCCTACAGCAGCCTCTACTATATACTTAATCTGTTCATAGACAAATTCACTAGTGATCAGGTGTGAAATCATTGCTTTGCTGGTCATCCCTTACAGAAAAATATAGAAAACTTTCGAGGGTTGAGAAATCTCTCAAGAAAAATAGATTTACTTATTTTGGGATTCCCTGTGTACTTTACAAAATGGGATGACAAGGAGTTTATCAGATGGCTTACCTCAATAATAAGACCTAGTTCCTCCACCACCCATGTAACTACTGCTACCACTGCCGCCCCTGCCAGAATATATTGATGAATACGTGCTGCCTCCAACCTAAAGCACCAACAGGATAAAATGTAAGTGTCACAACTAGACAGCCATATAAAACACTATTTCCAATTAAGAAAAGCCAGTGACATTACATCACTTCCACGAGGTATGTAATCACCACCATAACTTGATGAATATAAGCCGCCGCCACCACCACCGAAAGAACCTGACATGCAATGCAACACATAATAAAGATGTAAGAGCAGAGCAAGTAAAATTTTGATGTTCAAAATAACAGATTATCTGCAACAATAACCACCTCCACCATAACCGGTTGCCTGTCGGCTGCTATATGTCCCATGTGAGTTTTGAATAGATATAGAACTTCTACTGCCACTATATCCCACAGTAGACCTTTCATGCCTGCCCATCAATATGTAAGGAATAACCGAATAAGTTATCAAAGAACAAGAGGAACGAGATGAGGGAACATATGAACCATGTTTAGAGGAAACTAACCTATCACCATAAGCGTCTCCATATTTTGAAGCACTACCTCTGTAGTCATACTCCAAACGAGATCTTGATTGGTGAGCATCAGCATCAGCATATCGTGGAGGAACATCATCCTGGTAAAAAATAATGGTTAAAAAAACCTCATTTCCTAAATCAAAACCAAAATAAGATTTAAAACAATTAAAATAACTTTTAAAAATAGTACTTAGTTACTTACTATAGCAGTATAAGGTCGTTTCGAGCCTGATAATGTGCCATAATCATGGGGGCGTCCTTCATGGTAGCTTACATGGGGAGGAGGAGGAGGAGCATGCCTCTCAAGACGCTGACCATAGCCATCATCTGGATAAACTCTCCCTGGTGCAGCACGAGATGTATTTCTATGCAGCTCAGGGTAGTCAGAGCCATGGGCTGGATATTCTCTAAGAGATGGATGCCCTTGAGAGGCCATCCTAGATCCATAATCAGCAGAAACTCTACTTCTTTGAGGTTGCAGATCTTCATGCCTACCATGATATCTCTTCATGCTACTTTTTGGATATGCAGGTGCTGACAAGACAATAGCATAGCATATTATCATAATTGCTTAAAGAAAGACTAACAATAAGTCTGCTAGAGGGGGGGAACATAATTCATACCAGCAAATCTCCTGTCATAAGATCTAGCTGGAGGAGCGACAGGCCTAGCTCTTACAGGCATGGACGCAACTGGGCGTCTATCTCTCAGACTAGAAGGTCGAATTGGAGGAACACGACTTCTAATTCTTCTCACCGAGGGGGGAGGAAGATTACGTAGTGCAGGTCGACTCCGTAAAGGCCTTGCCAATCTTCCAGTTATTCGGCCAGCGCGGCTATCCCCACGAACAGCATGTCTTCCTCGGCTTCTCTGAAGCGGTCTTGACAATCTAGCCCGTACTTTGGCCTGAAAGAAGCTGGAAGCATTATAAAATGCCATATTACCTGTTGCACAATCACATTGTATTTAAAAGTTAAACATACCTTTTTGTCACCTTCCCCTAACCATTTACTGGTAATGCTGTCAGCACATTCCACAGCAGCAGCATGTGTACCAAACGTAACAAATCCAAAATCCTTCCTACGAGCAGCTAGCATGTCCTTGGCAAGCTCAATTTTTTCAATCTCCCCATATTTCTTAAGAAGATCCCGGACATAATTTTCATCCCATGAAGGAGGCAGCGAATCAATAAATACAGTTTTAACCTGCAACTTAGATACACTTGATCAGTCAGCTACACCAAAAACAAAAGGCACTTGATTAACAAATATGAGTTATGTAAAGAATAAAATCCATGTTTGTCCATACATTAAAACTACTAAACTTTCATCTTCTCCACCCTCCAAAGTAAACTGGGTTAAATATGTATAAAAATATTAATCCACCATAAAAGTAAACCAAGTGTTCTTTTATAAGTAATCAGTAAAAAGACAGTCAAAAGATAACATCCAAAATACATCCTAGCAAACAAATGAGCCACCACCAAGATTTGAAACCAATGTAGATGATACAAATAGGACAAGTGATCCAAGGTCGAAGAACCATACTTTGTAGGTTCTACATAACAACCCTTGGCAAGGAAATGAGATTCAGAAAAATACCTGTTCCATAGTTTCATCGTTTGGGTCAATAAAGGAGTCTGCAAAGGAAACCTTTGCTGGCTTATCGACTCCAAACATAACATCTCTCTTCTGCAGTAGCCTACAGGCTTCCTTAGCATCTGAACGAGTTGAAAATTCCAAAAATGCAAATCCACGGTTCGTTCCCTCTTCGCCACCTTCTTCTAAAGTCAAATTCTCAAATTTTTTAACTCCATAATGTTTCAACTTCTTCTTTAACTGCCATCAGAAGTTGCATTCAGAGTTAGAAAGTCAGGCCTTGAAGGTGGCAAGAAGTAACACTACTAAGCATAAGTCAGGGCTTGAAGGTGGCAAGAAAGAGACAAAGATAAAACTTACAGCTTCCTTTTTCCATGTCTTGCATATGTTACCTAAATAGAGAGTATCACTATCCTGACATGGAGCAACACCACATTGTTTGCCATTAATCTGAAATTGTTGTCATGAAAACATGTGATTTAATACTCTAACAAATTAAAACCAGCTCCAATCATGAGAAGGTCAAAGATTACCACTGGATTTTTTAGCTCTACCAGAGCTTTTTTTGCTTGTTCAACAGTTTCAAAACGCAAAAATGCAAATCCCTTGTTCCTTTTAGTTTGAGGATTCATCATCAGCCTGACTTCAGTAATAACCCCAACTTTACTGAAAACCTTCTTCAGATCATGCTCAGTAGCAGCCTTGTCCAGGCCTCCAACAAATACTTCAAATTCCTTACGCTTCTTCCTCTCTTTTACAATTTCATGGTGTTCCTCTTCCTCCACGTCACCCAGATGCTCATGCTCAGACTCCTCACCAGCATGCTCCACCTCCTCCTCTTCATCATCACCCTCAACTTCTTCATAAACATATTCAACTTCTTCATCAGCTGAATCTCCCTCTTCTTCAACCACAAACTCTTCAGGTTCTTCGTCTACTTCATCTCCCACCTCCTGATCCTCATCTTGCTCAATTTCCTTCCCATCATAGTCAACTCCACCATACTCCTCAGCTCCATACTCAGGATCATTATCCTCCAAATCCAAGTGTTCATCGTTTTCAAATTCATCTATGGACTCCTTAACCTCCCCAGCATTGTCTGCCAGAAAATAAATGTTAATCATCCCAGTCAAAGCATACCTCACTTATCCAACATCATAGTATTTATTAAATTAGGGTAGTCGATAATCCATAACCAATCCTCATCATTCACAGTTCAAAGTATTTCCAGCTTCAAGTGATGGAAAATCTAATACACAACAGAAAAATAACTTGGGCAAATACAAAAGAAATAAAAAAGTCTACTCTCGCAGCACATCCACCCCATAGTATAGCCGTCCATCTCAAGTTGCCAAAAGACAAAAGTACAACAGAAGAAAGAATGGGTAGAACCACCAAATTATGATCTATCAAGAAACGCTTTTACAGGAAATTTCATTCCAAATTGAGCCAGGGAGTGGTAGATTACCTTTAGCTAACAAACTATACTTTCAGCAGCAGTTTCCTAAAACAATCAAATTAAGGCAGCGTTTGACAAGCGTATTGAGCTGGATGCAATAGCCTATTATGTTGGTTCCAACTTTTAAATGGAACCAAAATGCACCACTTTTGTCCATTTTAACTCAGCTCTATTTTCAATGCACATCAAATGTAGGGCAGAATTCATGACATATTAATTATCCCAGTATAACATAATAAGAAATGGTACTTAAGATATTTTCAAGAGAATAAAAATAATAGAGCTTTCATACAATTACACAAGAATAGAACCCAAATTCACTTGCAAGGTTTTAAATATCGCTCCGACACATCAATATCGTCCGCGACAAAATCGAATCGGGGGCCACCGATAACGATACAGAACAATATCCTGGTGGGAAGGAAAATCACACATAACGACCACAACGGAATGGTGTCGCGGTCGCAACATACGCCGCGTAACACCGTTTTGCCTGCAACAGAGACTGCCTCTCCATTTTTATCACCGCAGAGATGGTACGACAACAACTCAACTACCACTTTTTTGGCTTTGTGGTCTTCACAACACCCAGTTTTCACATTTTCCAGCCTTTTAGGCTTTGCGATCTTTTGTTGTCCCACCATGCTTCTCGCTGCCGGATCTGTGGTTTGTGGGTTGTATTGGGGTGATAACTTGGTGGCTTGGTTTTGATTAAGTAGTGGCTACGGAGAGAGTAAAGGCAGAAAGCTAAAGATTGAGAGAGAGAGAGAGAGAGAGAGAGAGAGACCGACACCTAAAGAGTGAATGGGGGCAGGGTTGCAAGTTGTGGGCTAAAAAAATTTGCATAGCTTATCAGTCAAATATGACCGACAAAAAACTAGGTCAAATAATGCTTCAACATCTAGGCATAGCTTAATTTGGTTTATGTATCAGGGACCTGCGAATAGTTATTGATTTATTACGTTAAGGTATGATGTTTATCACATTGATTCTAATTTCATCATCTTTATACTGAGTATCTTATATCAATGAAAAAAGGATAGTCATGAGTTATTATTATGGATCATATAGTATAAAACTAATGTTAGTGCAATTTTGTGAAAATTGTGAATAATTCACATCGCAACCGCCGCAACACACATTGCAGCAACCATAATACCCGCTACCGCGAAAACCGGAACCGTTACCGCGCGAATGAGATTTAAAACCTTGTTCACTTGATAACCATCTAACCTCTAATACAAGCAATTTAAGAACTTTTGATAAACACCCATGTCAAGTAACAACCCCAACATGCATCAACCGCTAATTCGAACAATGAACATATATCAGCTTCCTAGATCAGAATACAAAATTCCACAAAAACCATTCAAAGGAACTTACTTGTCACATCAGGCACACCCTCTGGGGCCAATTGGTCCTCCGCATCAATTGGCTTCTCTTCCACAACAGCATCATCAACAACTGGGTTCTCTTCATGGTTCTTCACAACCACTTCCTCAACTGGTTCAGGTTCCTGTTGCTGACGCTGGTTCTCCAAAGCAGCCTTTGAAGAAGCCTTCGCTTTCCTTGCCGCAGCACCTCGTTTCACTATTCTTGGAGGCATAATCAACGCTTCCTGTACCCGAATGAAAGGGATTAGATTCCAAAACAAAGAGAATAATTGATTGAATGCGAATCAGAAAACACTAAATTAAACCCTAATTTGCAGAAGATGGAAGGATTCAAAACCTAAATTATGATCGCAATTGAAGTCGAAATCAAAGTTAGAAGCGAGTGAAAGTGTTGAATATGAAGAAAAGGAGAGAACTTTACGTACAGAGAGAGAAAACAGCAAACCCTAGGTATGTAGCCTGAGAATCAATCAATAACGAACAAAGGGGAACACATTCAATAGAAACAGAAATTGAGACTACTATTCACTATTTATATTTCAATTAGTGATTAGTGATATTTTGAAAGAAAATCTTAAAATAAACATAAATAATTAGTAATTCTGATGCAGTATCAAAGAATTAGATTTCAAAAATATATCATGATCAATCAAATAAATTAAATAAAAGAGATTTTTATCATGCATCTTTGAGATTTGATTGATCGACACTTATCAAGTTGTTACAATTATTAAGTGAATTTGCATGTGTTCTTTTCTTAAATTCTAAAATCTTTTTCGCATGTGTTTTTTTAATTGTTAAAGGGGTGTGTGGTGCTGGGACGTGCTGGTTTCTGAGGTGTGGTGCGAGACACAGTTGCCCGATGTTGGGTTCTCGTGTTTCATTGGGAGTCGGAGATCCTTCGAGCGGAGCTCCTTGCTGTTCTCCATCGGTTGGTTCAATGTTGGGACCATGGCTTCCGTCGTGTGGTGGTGCATGCTAACTTGATGTTGGTCCTCTGCCTTCTTCAATGGAATGGAGTGTCCCCAAGTCCCATCATTACGCATCTATTATAAGCTTGATGTGCACGTTGCTGCAATGCGATTGGCAAGTGATGATGAGACATACGCTTCGTGAAGGAAAGATGGTTCATGATTTCATGGCGAAGAATCGAACAAGGTGCTCCTTGCCTATGATCATTTATGAGCATCCTCCGCCAAACGTTACGTCTGCTTTATTTGAGGACTACTGAGAAACGTTATTTTTTAAGACGTTAGCTTAGTGGGCCTGTTTCCTTTTTTTGCTTTTCTTTTAGCATTGATCTACCAAAAAAAATTGAGAAAAGAGTACATGTTACTTACTAATTGGATTAAAGTTATACCCACATCAGACGTAATTGTTTTGATCTACCTCCTATATTCATGGTATATTATAATTGAATATTAGTGCAAAACGAAATAATTGAATATTCATGGTAGATTTGCACATAAAGTTTTAGATTTGAGTGTTTCACACCTGATTTTAGAACCCGGTAGTTTATTGTTTACAAACAAGTAAATAAGTCTATGAAAGGGAGTGAGGGGTGACACATGAAAGAGGAGGTAATTTTGGGATTTTAAAAAGAAAGTAGGGTAATAAATTAGGTGAATGGGGTGCAAATCTAACTTCCTTTCACTAAATGTCCAAAATTTTGAATAGAAGCCTAGCTAGACCAACAAGAGATAAAAACCAAAAAATAAAGTAAAGGCAACATTTACCTTATGTTACTATAAGTGGTGCATGCACTATAAGAATTGTTTGTCCCAATAAGCGTGATATTACCATCTCATAGTCAACACACTAAACAATAGAGATTGATTAATGAGTTTTTATTTATTCATAAGAGTTAGGAATTAAACATCCAACCAATTGTTTAAGATTACATTTGGATCAATGAGAAATGATGAATTGAAGGGAAGTGTTATCATGTTGGGAATTGTAATTTGACAAATGAGAATGAAATGAGAGGGAAAGTGATGGAATTAACTTCATTAAATTCCACTATTTACCATCAATTTCCATAACTCCAAATTGGATGGAATGACATGGAATAGAAACATTAATAACTGACTGTAAAATTATTTTTCTACCTCTACCTAATATTATAGGAAGTATATAATATATTCAATAATATAGGAATACGAAAGTTATAATTCATTCTATTTCATCCATTACCCGTACCGTTGAGTGGTAAATTATTCCGCTCAATCACAAAATATCCAAATAAGGTAAATAAATTTTTATTTTGTTCCATTCTATTATGTTCCATCTGTTCCACTTCATTACCACTTCATTGCGCTCCATCAATTCAAATATAGCGCAATGGACGAAGTGTTGTACCACTACGTCAATAATATCCTGTTGGTCATAAAAACATGCATAAAACTATGTATAAGTTTTATTCATTAAAAAATGGCTTGAAAATGTTCTAGGAAAATGACCCCCAAAAAAGTTCTACGAACCAAAGTGGGATAAATGAACAAAGTTGTCTTAGAAGCTTTCCAATCTAGTTCGTACAATAATTAATCAGTAACCTACTTATAATGAATGTTTAATAGTGACTGACATGAGCAAGGCTACACAGGATCTGTGAAAACATAAGTTGGTAGTGTCACTACGATGGACAAACAAAGCATGGATCATTAATATAAGGCACTTGAACTTTTACAAGAAAGACAGCGTTGTTCTTAACCTTGAACAATCTTCAAAGACCAATGCTCAGCCTCAGGGTTTTCCTCATATTTAGAATAACTGAAAACCATACCTGCAAAAGAAAATCATGTTAAAGAAAAGTTTAAGCAATTATGCTTTAAAATAGGTAAAGCACTTCTTATTTCGTTCAAATCAGAATGGGATCCATGCCGTTAATGTGGTTTTTTAAACTAGTTCTAAATTATCCTCAATTTGTTGCTTTCCTGGTCATGTTTTGCTCTATAGTCGAGAAGCTTGTAGTCATTTAAACCTTGCTTGAATACTTGCATGAAGTTTATTTACAACTTGGTGATTGATCAATGTTAATTTGAACTTTAAGGATTACTTGTATGTCTTTCTAAGCAATTTATAAGTAAGATAATGATTGACTTTAATGCTAAAAAAATTGAGTGCACTAGCCCTTTGTCTAGTCCCCCTCATTTGCGGCTAAGAGACATGGTGGAAGGCTCTCATACCAATTGACAAGAACCTAGTGAGAACCATACCACAAAAGTAGTGGGAGACCCAAAGGCATTATAAGCCCCACATTAGAATCTCATACTTCCAATGTGAGACTCAAGTTTCAGACCTTGCAATTGGGTCCTAACAAAGTCTTTATCAATGAATATTTATCATTTACACTTTCTTTTGAAGGATATTTCATGTAGTGTGTAAAATCTTTGCTTTTACATCCTTCAAATGGTTTTAAGAAACTCACAGATACTTCTCAGTATATATATTGGTCATAGTTTTAGTCAATTATCAACATAAAGGATCATTAAGTAGCTGGAGAAACAAAAACAGAGATAAATGTAAAGTGAAAAATGAAGAATTTATTACCATTCTTTTTATTCACGAAATGGCGTCAGATCAATGTTGAATTGTTGCTTCCCTTTGGTGACCCTCTACAATATATCAAACTGGGGTTAGTCAAATGTAGGTTCAAAACTACAAAGCGAAGCAGAACATTCAAACTGTCTATTTTTCTGTAGCGAACATCGACCAGGGAAGCTAGAAAGAACCCTAACCATTTTCACACACCAGAGCACTCATTGACCAACCTCCCAATCACCATAGAATAGGGCAGTATGAATTAGATTATCATTGAAGGGTATTTATTAATATCTTTGATGACAACACGAGATTCAACCAAAGAGTTGAATTTTCTATTAATAATAAGAAAACTTAGTGCATGTTTGGATTCACGATGGAAAACCACGGTCAAGCTAGAAACACGGTGGACAGAAACAGCTTCCCTTAGCTTTTACGACTGTCAACCAAGATTTTGGCCTCACCGTGGTTTTCCTTTGTGTATCCAAACATGCACTTAATATATCATAGGCCCTGGGGTTGTCAAGGTTAGTTCAATTAGCTTATTGAGAGAGATATTACGCAACCTAGAACAATAAATTTTAAGAAACAACTTACAGAAATAGCTACAAGCTCTTCTAGTAGCTGCTCCAGGTGGCGCAGAGGCTGTGAAAAAAAGGGGGTTTTGTACATAGTTCATTAAATGCTTTATTTGACAAGCAACATCCAAAGGAAAATGAATGTTGAGGAATTGCTATTCATAAATCAGAACAACTATGATAAGTAACAACTCACCCACTGGGTTGGACCATCAACAGGTGCACTCAATGGATCATCATGCACCTGAAAATCCAAGAAAGCTTTTAGAAGCTCACTGATAGAGGCATTAAAATTTAAATAGATAAAGTTACTCTGTTAAAAGCGGATCCTGAAATCACAAGTATTTTCTTTAATACTACTAGAGAATCATAACTGGCATAAACTATTCTCTGTACCTCCATGAAGATCCCATCCACTCCAACAGCAACTGCTGTCCTTGCAATGCAAGGTATTAGTTCGCGAAGACCTCCACTTGCAACACCTCCCCCATCCAACTATACATGAAAGTAGAATTTTGATCAGAGTCAGATTATCAGAAAGTTATTTATAGAAGTCAGATAGTAAGATCTTATAGTGATAGGTGGGTTCAAAGTATCATGCGAGACTCCAATGTACAGAAAAAGGAAATACAAAATGATATTAATGAAGCATAGCACAGAAGCAGCTTTACACAACACTTAAGAAAGGGGGTGTAAAAGCAATACTCGAGGGTTCTAAATGATCTTCATGATTCAACAAAGCATAGAAGCCAGACATGAACTTTTAACATCATAAATCTTGAAAGAAAACTATGATCTGTAATTCCCCCAGTGAAATCAAACCAGTGACATGTTTTCATATAATACATTCACATACTAAAACATGCCCAATGCAAATATAAAAACAAAAGTGTTAAAATAAAGGGGAAAAGATACGAAAGGGAAAGACAGAAAGAGAATGGTCAATGGTCAATATAAGATTTATGTGTTTTGTTGTGAAATACAAAGAACTTGTTGGGAAGACTCACATTGACTAGAGATATGAGTATGGCCAAAAGTAGTTCTTACAAAGGGTAAAGCAACCCTCATCTCTAAGCTAACTTTTGGGGTAAAGTTAGGCCTAACCTAAATTCTAACAACTAGTATAAGGCATGATACTTGTCAACATTGATACTTCAGCAACAGAAGTTTATTCCAAATATTCAGTGATTTTCAAGAGCTTCCCATGCTAAAATAATATCGCATGAAACACAGTTCAGAACATGAAAAGGTTGCAAAACCATGCTAATATCAAATCAATGTGGGAATTAACAATATTCACACACCTTCTTTCCAGCAGGCTGTTGTAGCGAGTGTGTTATATCAGCTACCTGAGGCAAAACACCAAAATCAAATATCTGAGTATTCCAGAAAATAAACAGTGTGCAGAGATAGTGGCAAGAAACTTCACCAAAAGCAGATCATTGCCCAAAAAACCACTTAGAAGAATAGTTCTCTACAGTAAGGGGTAAAGAATGAAGTTCAATCACTCTTATAAATAAGCAAATAAATGCATGTGCTCCAGTATACTTAATTTATAAACTGAGTGAACTATTAAATTTATTTGGGATCCCAAGAGAAAATATACTCTGACTAAAATATCTATGAAAGATGAAATAGGTCCTTTGAAGCACACAACAATCAATTTTGTATATCAAACTCAGTAAAATACTTTTGTTTTAGCCTACTAGGGACATTACAAAATATTATTGATAAGAGTCATCAGTACATTAACAATTAGGTAGTATATCCAGCTCAAGTTAAACATTTTCAAGGACTCCGGAATAAGCCTTCTCCTACAGAGAAGGGAGAGATGCGAACACTGGAGAGAAAAAATGCCTCACAGAGTAAGCAATCAAAGCAACTTTTACTATATTAAAACTTAAAAGGTGTTCAGGTTGGTTTATTCATAAGCATTCATCCCATTTAATCAACTGAAATAGTTTTATGAAATAAATGGTTAGCAGACGATGCTATCAACTATCAAGAGGAGGTGCGGGAAGAAAGGGACCTTTTCCAATATATCCTTTTAATCAATAAGAATGGGTAGAAAGATTCAAACATTTTTATCCCAAAGAGAAGCATACTATAAAAGAAACAATTACTTACAACAGGACAATTGGCTTCTCTCATCCACTCCAGATTGCGTGGATCAACAATCAAATCATCTACATAAAAAAGGAAAATAATTTAATCAATCAGAAAACAAAGGGAAATTGATCTCGATGCTTACTTTTTAAGGCAAAGATAAACCTCAGACACACATTAAAGTTCTGATTAAAAGAAAGGCCAAGAGGGTGCACAATAGATACATTTTAACTTAAATTAGATAAGCTAAAAGAATACAATACTACAATGAAATTACAACAAGTGGGCAGAAAGAAATAACTAGCATCACTTGATATGGCTTCTTAAGCTAAATCACATCTTGCAATGCTGAAATGTGATTTAGAAATCGAAGAATCAAATGAAAGAAAAAACTGTAATCTATATTACTGAAATCTATAAAACTGTAATCCACATCCAGAAATTACTGATATTGAACTGTTCTTTCAAGATTACATATCATTGAAGAACATACAGAAACCTTCAAAATAGAAGTTACTAACTCACTGTAGCCAAACATGGTTCCTCTCTCACAAACCATCACATTAGGATTTCCAGCTAACCGAACCTTTTCAGCTGAATTTTCCATGACCTATATTGTGAAAAGAAAGAAACATATGAATAATGCTAAACAACTAGGACTTTCGTTCTGAAGCTTAAGTTATTTTTAATAAAATCGGAACTCATAAAGTTGGATAGTATACTTACAGAAGGAGCACAAAACTGGCCCTTCTTGATGTTGATAATTTTTCCGGTTTTGGCTGCTGCAACTAGAAGGTCTGTCTGTCATTTAAAGCAAAATAAATAAAACAATCTATGTTGACACATTTATTAGATTAAATAGCCAGCCAAATATAATGGATATTGAAATTGCATGTAATAAATAATTACTTGGCGACACAAGAATGCTGGAATCTGAATGATATCTGCAACTCTGCCAACTGCTTCACACTGTTGAAAACAACAATATGCATCAGAGGCAGATCAGGAGTCAGAATCTGAAATGTTAGTACCATGCTACCCTTGCAAGTATGTGTTGGAAGAATCAATTCAATCATGTAATATGATCGTATATCATGACATTATCACTAAAAAAACTTCTAATCACTCTGATATTCATATTTAAATGAGTAAAAGCCAGTTGTTAAGGAAAATATGAGCATGGTAAGATAACCAAGCTAGGACTAACAAGATATATGTTTTAAATGATGTAAATAGCCCTAGAATGCGTTTGGAAAAGCCTATTTGAGTTTATCTTATGGCATAAGCATTTATGCAAATGTTTGGATAAACTTATGATACGAGCTGCTTATGAAGTCTTTTGAGCTTATTTCAATAAGTTTCTCTACATATAAGCTCTTTTGACTAAGGCTATGAAATATTAACTCTCGACAACATGATCAAACAGATGAGATCATGAGAACAAATATATAAAAACATGCTTATTGAAAAAGTAAACATTTTACCTGAGAGGCCTCATGCACATCTGTCACTATAGGGATATCGTAGGCTATTTTAACCTTCCCCAGTATCTAAGAAAGAAAAAGAAAAAAAAAAGGAATTCATACAACTAATACAAAATAGATTTATCCAGTACAAATTTCTGTGATAGATATCGTTTAACATTGTTATGAAGCAATATTCATGTCAAAATACTGAATGTCTCTTGCCATATCAACACTTGTGCTAACAGCTACTAAAGGTTATTTCATTTATAAAAACTCATAGCAGCAGTACGATTGCATATCCTTGCAAATCATTACAAAGGACCTGGATGAGATTTCTCAGGGTCCTGCCACTAGTACGATGCTACCTCCAATAATATTTAACTTCAAAATATCTAGGGATAAATGGAGCAAGAAACAATGTCAAGGAAATTTCTAGGATACATGGAAAAAGTACCCTTTTAATGACTTGGCCAATCCCTTCGAGCTAGTCCTTCGGGTTGTGCTAGGACGAGACAATTTTATATTACTCGTATAACAGAAGTAATAAAAGCTTTACAGAAAACTAGTACAGTCACATGTTGTCGGACAATGATAACAACAAGATTCCTCAAGATGCAAACTAAAAAGTGATGTTATTAAATTCAAACCTTCAATCCCTCAACCATCCCTGGGCCACGAAATGATTTTGACGATGTTCGGTTAGCTTTGTCAAAGCTTGACTTGAAAACCAGTGGAATTCCCACTCTGAAAGACAAATATATACTCAAGATCATATCAGCTATCAACAAGGATAAAACCCAATATCATGTCTACTCACTACTGGACATTTTACTTTACAAGGTAAACTTGGATCCTTCATCTAAGAGTTTTTACACTATCATGAAACCATGTATTTTTCAAGTTAAACAGTTACTTCTCAAATAGTTGTTATGATATACTTTTTGAATGATGATAGTGTACAAAAAAGCTTATTGAATCTTTCAATATTAGGAAGGAAAAAACATTTAATTTCACACACAAAGCAGTTGGCTTCAAACCTATCATTGGCTCTACTCCTGTACCAATGCCTAAACTAGTTGTCAAACATTACTAAATGCTGATTACATTTCAACTGATTTCCAAACATTTCTTGTAAAATCAACAAGTAAATGTTTGACAACTTAACCTGCCTACATCAGCAATTTCTAAACAGATTTCCATTTAAAAACCCTCATTTTCCCATTAATGAAAAATGAATCAGAGCTGAATAGAGATAAGTAACATACTTAGTTGCAATACTCTTTATGTGCTTAGCCATACGCATAATGTGCTCTTCAGATTCAATCACATTAGGACCCGCTAGCAGGAAGAACGGCTCAGCAGCCTGGTGAAATTGAAAAAGAAACACAACCCATCAGAGAAACAAAATTTAAACAAAAATTAAAATCTACCCATGACCCACAAAAATTCATAGCCCAGAAACTCATGATCTGAGAGAAATCACGAACCTTGAGCTGGCTATAGAGCAATGCCGATGGATCCATTGAGAATGAAGCTGCTTGGAAGGAGAAACACGGGTCGAGAGAGATCTGTTGATGAAGAGAATGAGTGAAGGGAACGTACCTCGTACCTTGGTGATAGTGGTCGAGAGAGTCGCTAGTTTCAGCTACTACTCAGCAGCAACAGTAACAACAACAATGGTCTTCGTGTAAGAAAGGAAAAGATGCTAAAAGAACCAACTTTTGTTTAACCACAGCTAGTAAACTGATAATTGTTTTTTTTTCTTATTTTTTAAAACACTCCATTTTTTGTCAATTATTTTTTTTAAATAGTTTTTCATTAATCTTGACATTAATAAAATAGTGGATCCAACGTTTTGATTGCGAGAGGGTCGTGCTGCGTTTTGCTGGTTTGACTAACTCTTCAAGATGCTATCGGCGGTAGCTCTTTGTGGAGGCGACCTGGGCAGGGTGTTATCAAATGTAATTTCGATGCAGCTTGGAGGGAGGGGAACGCTTTTGGTCTTGGCATGGTGGCGAGGAATGATCGTGGGGAGGTGATGGTGGCTGCCACCTCCTATCCGGTGGCGTGCTTATTGAGTTTGCTTGGTGAAGCAACAACGTTCAAGTGGGCCCTTCGGTTAGCGGTGGAGCTTAGTTTTAGGCGTGTGTGTTTTTTAGACAGACTGTTTGTCACTGTTTCTGTGGTGAAAGAGAGGTTCACAGGGGTTTGAAAAAAAAACCATAGTAAATGGCACATAAAGTAAATTGAGAATTGAGATACCTTACTTGTTTCCCTTAAGTAAGAAACAATACAACATGAGAAATGAGAAAAGGCAGGGAGACAACTTTTCACTAAGAAACTAAAATTTAACATTCATTTTATAGAATTATAATAATAATTTACTCCTTTTATTTTATTTTAATGGTTTTATTAGGACTCTCCCTCTAGTGAGTGTATATAACAAATGAGAAACGTTAACATAGATTAGTCATTTCAAACCCAATTAACATAGACTTCTTAAACTTGTCAAACATGCTTAAATCATTACCATTAAAATAAAACCAACTACATATAAATTAACAATAAGTGTTTCCTCTCTTGCTCCACTTTAATCTTTAATGAAAGTTATGGCCAAGTGGTCATTTTTTAAAGCCTTCATTTAAAAAAAATCATGTCCCTATGCAGCTCTCTCTACCAAGCTATTGGAACTTATATTAGTTCACAAAGTGCTTTCTTCAACCTATATATACTTAAGTTCATTTCAAATGTTAATGTATTAAAAGTGTTCTAGCCTTTTCTAATTTCAACCCCATTTATCAAGGTTCATACACTGAATAATCACTCATGAAAGTGGTCTTTAACCCACCATCTTGCCCTAGTTATTAATATCCAAAGAAGAACACATGAAAATAATAGCAGTATTGACATGCCATCCACATGACCTCGCCAATATATCAGCATCGCAATGTTCAACATATCAGACTTTTTATTTAATCTTAAATGAGTCAAGTGTTTCGTTTGTGCTATCCTTTTATCTTAAAGGAAACATTCCATCTCAATATGAATTATTTTCCACCACTTATTTGACACTTCGAAAGTATTATCAACTACAAGTCTGTAGCCAACAAAAGGGTACAGGCAACAAATATGAACCAACTAGTATGAATGTACAACAAATAACTGGTTAGCTATATATATGAACAAATGAGCAAATGATTTAAGCCAAAGAATCATGATGAGTGTTCAAATTACTTTCTACAAGCCCTATTTAACAATGTTGGAAGAATGGAAGACCCAAGTCAAGCATCAAATAGCAATTAGGCTCATTAGAACCAAGTACTTCAAATCCATGTCTATAGCTTGGAAATTATAGTAGTTGCCAATCATCCTCATTGGTTCCTGCATCATTGAGTAGATCCACTCCATGGGAATCATCCTCTTGAAATCCAGTGTTGTCACCTGACACATCGTAACCAGCGTCTTGAAATGGGAAACTCCTAGACTGTGCTACAGTGAATAATGGTGCACCGTTTGATTCTTCCGCAAGCTTGGAAGCACGCGAACAGAAATCGTCAAAATCATCTGGCAGCCACCATAGACAAGGTGATGATGGTCAAGACAAAGCTTAGATATCAGCTACAATTATTGAACACATTAAACCAAAGTAAACCAGCAAACCTTTGTCTCGGCAGTAAAATCCAATGGCCAAGGACGGGTCAATTGAATCTAGGGGCATTTGCCTGACAATGCTGTTAGAATTTTAAATGTTAGATAAACAAATTATGGTTAACAACAAATATATAAAAGAAAGCCAATAGGAAAACCTACTTGCAATGGTATGATGAAGTATTAGGATCTTGGGCGTCCCCATTGATATGAACAACCTGAAACCCATTTAAGACGTTCTAAGTATGAATGCTTCACCAACCAACAGCAACCTAAACACTATGATTGAAATTATGCATAAACAGCAAGGAAACCTAGTTCATCATTGAGATTTCCTTTTTGTTCTTCATTTTTCCAGTTGTTCCTTTTTTTTTCCTTCTCTTTGCCTTTTCCCTTTACTATGGGCAGTTCTTTTTAAAATATATATGATCCTGTTTGGAAGAGCTTATTTAAGCTTATCTTATAACATAGGCATTTGTGCAATTGTTCGGGAGAGCTTACGTAAATAGCTTATATCCGATCTATTATTTTGAGCTTATTTTATAAGTTGCACAGATTATCTTATGAATAAGTTCTTATACCTAGAACCTTTTTGAGGTTATTTCAATAAGTTTCTCAAATTAGTTTTTGAATAAACGCTCATTTCCATAAACACTTAATTAAGTTGTTTACCCAAATGCACCTAGCCTTATATTTTAGTTTTTTCATCTATATAGCAGAAATCATCACAAGCTCTGTGGATCCCCAAATGCATATGTACCCGGAGTTTTGAAGAAATATAGCAATTTGAATATGTTTAATAAGAACTTAAGATAACTGTTGTAGTTGAGAGCCTAAGGTCTTATAAACCCGACATTAGAATCTCATACTGCCAATGTGGGACTCAAGTCCCATACCTTGCAATTGGGTCCTAACATTCCACCACGCTCCGCAGCCCCGGCGCCCAGATGGGCTGGCTGTGAACTAGCCCTTTGACGAGTCCTAGCAAACACTACAATGCTGGGCGTCACCACCTGCGCCACTCATTTGCAGCCGAGAGACATAGTGGAAGGCTCTGATACCAAATGTTGTACCAGAAAAATTACACTAGTACTTGGAAGAAAAAACTGTGTCCAAGTAAGAGCAACACCAAATGAAAAGGAGTCTCGAATGGAGTGTATACAGTAGTAAGAAATGAACAGAAGCAACAATGGAGGCAATTAGAGAGTGCCTCTATCACTCCCAGCCTAAGCCCAAGGAATATAACAGCCTTATTTCTCTCTTCAGCTCTACCCAAATGGTTCTACGCCCCTGCCACCTCAGCTGGTAGTTACAATCACTCAGGGGTATGTTCAGGTGCATCACACCTCTTATTCCTCCAGACATACATCTTTTCAAAATCAAACCCAAGTGACATAGGTTCCCAGAAACATGTTATTCAGCTAAAATGTAAGAAGATTCACAATGTTTCATGCCTAAATAATGTGAACTCTTGCTACCTTGAGTACATAACAAGTACAAGAGATCAGTGGAAATCATTCCATTCCTGAATCATTGTGCTTTGCCACAACAAAGCCAGAATGTAAGATTTTTGTAATCCAGTTTCACTTGTTAGGAGAAATACTTAGCAAGTTGTTGATTATTTTCGATTTAGCATAGCTGGTTGGTCGTATATATAAAGATTCAGAGAATTAATACCACATAACTGCTATCTCAGCAAACAATCCTGAATGATTCTGAATAAAAACTTGTCCTGATTTCATCAATAAAATCTATTAAATATTTACCAAACCATGTTTCAATGACATGCACTTTTTGAAAACAGAACAAGACCAGTTTCTTGGTTTTTCTATTTTAACTTTTTTGTTTCCTCTGAAAGCAAAACTTCATAGACTAGTTGATGACTTGTCAAGTAAAATTGTAAAAACACCATTAAATCAAGATGGGGTATAGCGTGCCTATAAATTTTTCATTCAATATGGTAATTAATATATAACGCATGACTACAAGTTTTGCAATTTCAATTATATATAATAAGGGAAGTAAGAAGCAATAACTTTGTCAATACTGACATACCGGCTGAACATCATGTGGATCAAGGTAGAATGCCTTTTCATTCTGAACACCAATTATGTATGTTGAAGCACCTGGTTTGCCACCCAAGATGCCAAGGCTCTGGGGAAATTTAAAAGTTGACTGCAATAAAGGAATATACCTGATAATAGTTTACAGATACAACTAATCAGTGGTTGCATTACTGTGGAAATGACCAACAAATTTAAATTATTTTTAAAAAAACTTGATGTACCAATCACCTATGAATATGGATAACATGACCTATTACACCTAATTATCACCTCTACCGCGTACTAACTCATTAGACAAATATTTTCAAACCAATTGTGATGTTACGCTACTATACAGGTACGCTTCAAATTTGAACCAAAGAGATGGTATTTTACAAGTATATGATGGATACAAGGTAGTCAGAAGCGGGATTTAGCAATAAAGCGTGGAGGGTCCAAAAGCGTAAAGCGCTAGCTAAAGCGTAGGCTTTAGCCGCTTTTGCCAGTTATATATATATTTATACTTACAAATATTTATATGCATATGTCTTAAGAATATCATACATAAAACACAAAACACCATAACTCATAATTGATCATTCATACATAAGTCATAAATAAGCTATAAGACACTATATAACCCATTCGAACAGTGAGAGAACAGAGTAATATTATAGCTATTTTACAATGTGACGAAACTATTGCTCTTAACTGAGAGAACAGAGTAACATTATAACCCATTCGAACAAGTGAGAGAACAGAGAGGTGCTCTTAAATTTTCGAACAACAGAACAGAGAGACAAAGTCGAAGGAAGAAATAGAAGAAGATTTGATGAACAACAGAAGTTTGGAATAACAGAGAGAGAGAGAGACAGGGTCGAAGAGGAACAAACTTGCAAATTGCAAGTAGCCGGCGGCGGCGGCTGTGCAGACGGCGAGAGAGACGGCGAAGAGTAACACAGAATCGCGAGAGAGATGCAGCAGTTTCAACGGGTGAGAGAGAGAGCCTCAAGATAGAAGAGGAACAATTGAAAATTAGGTTTAAAACCCCTAATTTTAGCAAAACGGGTCCAAAAAATCCGGAAACAAGCGAATCTGGCTGAAGCGGCAGAAGCTTCAAAATCACGCTTCTGCGCTTTCTCAACGCTTCCGCTGATTTTCGCCTTAGTGCCGCTTCAAAGCACAGCGCCACCTCAAGCGCGCTTTAGCGCTTCGAAGCGCACTTCTGTATACCTTGGATGGATAATTACAACATACAGTTTTTATCCACTGCGGAGTCTCTATCACTGTGATTCAACATTCATAACAGGTGCAACTGAAAGTATAACAAAACGGCTGTAAAAAAAAAACTTTAAAATTTCAACATACACTAAACCTGACTCTGTTTTATATTGGCTTTTTTTATTTAGAAATTAATATAATGGACACTTTAAAATGGATTGTTACTAGTATTATTCATAAAAGAATCCAAATAGCAGGGAACTTCTCTATTTAAATAAACCTAAAATACTAATAGGTTGAAAGTTGAAACGTGAATAAATTATATAATACCATAGAACCTTGAAAATGTTACACACCTTAGATTGACTTTATCAAGTCCAAGAACCAAAGGTACCAGTAAAAGTAGAGGTGTCCAAGCAGCTAGACCCCTTGAAAACTCGGAACACCGTCTGGAGGCATCTTCAATGCAGACAACTGGTGCTCCACCACGCTCCCCATCTTCATCTCCAGAAACAACATAAAGAGCCATTGGAAGTGGCTGTTCTCCATGGTCATTTGTCTCCCTCTGGTTACGAGCTAGAACTTCCCATGAGCGACACATGGCATATGGTCCCACCCATGACCCAACAGCAAGGCCATAACCTTTCCCAGCTTGAAGAAGATTGTGGATAGAAAAAGACGAAGCCTCCGAATCACCAAAATGTTGCAAGATGTCAAGATATTCTTTGTCAAGTGGCTGTATCATGAAAGCACAATAGTGAGTCAACCTAACGGCCTTATATCTTAAGACAGAAAAACATATAGATGTCAACATATAAGGAACAAAGGTAGAGAAAAAGGGCAACAGCAAATAACCCGCATTGCATATCAATCACCTGACCTTGTCAGTAGTTTTCCTCCACATTCTACCTAATTTATGAAAAAGTAATGCCTGAACAGTGAAACGAGGAAGCCATTTTAGTAGATTTATTTTGAAATAAACACAAAAGAGAAAGGCAAAAAATAACACATGTTATTAGAAGGAACCGCATGACAATACCTACGTCAAAAGCAATCATTACAGAAAAGGCATATTACCTGAGCAACAAGCATCTGACTGCTTCGAAGCATACAACCCCAATTGACATCGCTAGTATACTTTGAATCTCCAATAGCATCAAAACCTATAGAGTATGCATACTAAAATTTGTTATTCTAAAATCTATCATTTGAATGCATCCCAAAAAAGGTAGGATACACACAACAGACCTTTCCGATACGTTAATAGGATTTTTGAGGAAAAATCTTGCTCAAATGCTGCAAATACAATACTATTATCTACATCTCCAGTTGATTCCTGCTGCGAAAATTTATGGCAGACACCTAAAAGCCATATATCACCATCAGAGCTTGAAACGTCAGTTCTGCTTGACCCAAGTACACGCTCTTGGAATCTCCTCATTGAGCCAGCAGTAACAACTTTCCTCACAGCAGCAGCCCAACCACTATTTTGAGAATGAACTGCTTTCTTTTCAGAAGCTGGTGATTTACTATATGTTTCAATGACTGAAAAACCAGATGTAAAGAAGCTTGACCATAAGGAAGCCTTGGGAAACTTACTATCACTAGACCCTGCTTTCGAACAAGCAGGCACCTGAGAGTTATCTACAGTTTCAGTTGAGCTTTTAGAAGAACATTTTGCAGCAACAATCCTATCACAGAAAGCCTTCAATACCATTATGCAGCCGCAGAAAACACAAGATCTGTCTCATAGAAGCAGACCAAGATTGTGCCAATATCTGCAAGTAAAGAGGTGAATAATGAAACAACGACATAAAAAACCTCCAAAATATACAAGTTCATTATTTCTCATTAATCATCTGAGAACAGAAAACAAGTAGTTTTCCATAAGCAAACATATTCTCTGCAAGTGCACAGATTCAACCCCCCCCCCCCCAACTCTTCAGGTAGTAATCCACCTTGCCCTAAGCCCAAATAGGATAAAAATATCCTATGATGCCAGTGTTGTCAAATCTTGATCGCGGACCATCGGGGTGAGCCAAAAATCCGCTATTTAGCGACGAATAGTGCGCTATAATGGCAATAGCGGCATCGCGATTAGCCTAAAATCCGGTACGCCGCTATTCGATAACACTGTATGACGCAATCACCTAGAAGACAATTTTATAGCGCCCTCACTAGTAGTGGATCAGGATCCTCTCAAGTGGAAACCTCCTCATGTTGGAATTGCGTCTATCTCTCTCTTCATATGTATTAAATAGACAGGACCCTTGAATATATATGAAGAGAAAGAGAGACACAATGTTTCACTTGACATTGTCAAGTGATATAAGAGAATCCTAATTCCACTGGAACAAAGAAATCCTTCATACCATTATTTTTTGTGAAAAAAACATGGGGTATCTGTAGAAGTTCAAAACATTTTCCCCATCAAGAAAACAACTAGTATTCCTATCAATTAATAATTGAACATTAACCTTAAGTATCCTCCACCAAGCACCCCATATAGCCAAGGCTTCTTTAATCCCCAAATCAATTTTTTTTTTCTTAATATATAAGCAAATTCAAGCACCCCAAATCTACTACAAACCCATCTTAAATATAACAGAAACGCATCACGCAGACATGAAATCGAAACCCCAAATCAATTACATCATCAAGAGCATGAAAGACTATGAACAAACAGAACGAACTGTCAAATTTGAAAGCAGAAAGTGAAAGATAACGAAATCCAAAAAGGGAAGTCGCAGAGAGAGACCCAGATTGAGTAATTGTCAACGCATAGGAAACATCGTTTACGGGGAAGAAAACGACGAATCTCCGTTGAAAATAAATAGAATTTTATTTAATTTTAAAAAAGAGGGGTTTCGAAGAGAATAAGGAAAATTAAACAGCGGAGAATCGAAGCGTACGAGGATAATGTTTCGTAGCTGAACGAGGATCGAGAGATGATGATGATGATGAAGGGTGGGAGAATTCCGATCCTGAACTCAGCTATGAGACTTGGTTCGGACTCTAGTTGTTCTTCTCTCTTTCTTTGTTTCTTTCTCAACCTTCTTCTAGGTAATGTGTATGTGTGTGCAACTCCTAAAACAAAGAACGTTAAAGATCAAAGGTTGTTTTTATCAGGGATGGTGAATTTTTTTTTATCTTTTTCTTTTGATGAGTAAATTATTTAGATATTTACATTTAAAAGTTGGAGATGATTTAAGATATTATTTTTTTATTAATGTTTTGTTTTGGCTAAGAAGAGAAAGAGAATAGACATTATCATTTGATTTTAGAGAACATCTCTGACCATAACATTTATTAAAGTTTCTACACTTTATTTTATATCATTCTTTACAATTTCTTATAGTGTCACATCATCTAAACTATTTTACTAGCTTTTTACTTCAACTCCACAATCAACATCACACTTGACAAACTCAACATCACACTTGACAAACAGAAAAAGAAAAAAAAAACACCACACTTTAATATTTCGTTATTTATCTCCATTTTAATTAATTAAATACCTTAACATTTAAATAATAAATAATTAAATAATTGATAATTCAAATTGATAATAATTATGAAATGTTAGGAAAATAAAAATATCATAAAATTAAAATACAATCTAATTATTATTTTTCTCACGTCTGAAACGCTCCAAAATATGCTCCGCTAAGTCTGCTTGAAGAATTTTTAAAAAAAAGTTTGCTTGAAGATGACGATGTATATCGCTTTGATGAATATGTGCTCTCCTTTGTAGGTACGTTGCAAAGCCAGGAGGAGGCTCACTAAATATTTCAAAGCCAGGAGGAGGCTCACTAAATATTTCAGGTGTTGAGGCGTCATTTTCCGATTGATCATATGAAAAATCAATATTGTCGCCATACATATCTCGTTCATGGTCAACAATCATGTTATGCAATATTATGCATATAATATATATTTTTTAGTGTATTCATGTGTCAAGCTCGTGTTGGGTCACGTACAATTGCGAAACGTGATTGGGGTACTTGATAGTCTACTCCACAACTTTTCTTGCCTCTTCTAACGTTAGGTGACAACTTTCTTTTTTCTCCTTGTGGCATTGAGATTGTTTTGATGAACGTTACTCATTCTGGATAAATTCCATCGGCTAAATAGTATCTTGTGTCATATGTGGTTCCATTCAATGTGAATTGTACCTCAAGAGCTTGCCCTTGCAAAACCTCATTAAAGACATTAGATTGATTGAGAAATTTGATGTCATTATTTGAACCTGCAACACCGAAGAATGCATGCCAAATTCATAGGTCTTGTGATGTTATTGCTTCGAGAATGATTGTAGATTTGTCATGATCTCATCGACAAAATTGACATTTCCATGCGGTAGGACAATTTTTCCAAACCCAGTGCATACAATCAATGCTTCCTAACATACCGGGAAATCCATGTGCGACCCCTATTTCCATAAGGCGTGCAATGTCATTGTTGTTCAGTTTTTTCAAGTACTCTGGCCCAAATACCACATTTATTTCTGTAACAAACTTGATCAAACGTTCCACTACAGTGCTTTCACCAATTCGCACATACTCATCCACACTATCAACTGGTGACCCATAAGCCAACATACGAATTGTAGCAGTGCATTTCTGTAATGGTGAAATAATCATTCTATAAGTTGCATCCTCTCACATATGGAAATAGTCATCATTGTCACTAATGGCTTCCACAATTTGAAGGAATACATACTTTCATATCCGGAATCTTCGTCGAAATTGACCTTCTTTGTATATTGGACTTGTCAAAAAGTAGTCATTCCACAATTGAATGTGCCCTTCCTTACGACTCCTTTCTATGTGAGTTCTTTGGCGTCTTGAATTATTAGAGCTGCTACCTTCTTGTTGTGGGAGCTTATCAATCATGAACTGAATATATGCTTCATGAGCTTCAAGATCATCTAATTAATTTTCCATAAATTTCAACTCGAACTCATCATGACTTTATGAATCATAAGATCCACTTGAAAGAAAATATAGAAGTAATAAGATGCACACAAGTTTATTAGAATATGAGATGTTATAGCATGCAATATAAACAAATGTTTATGTATATATAGAGTCCCAACGGCTTGTTTTTTCTAACGGCTAATTTGACCCAACAACTAATTTTATTCCAACAGCTAGTTTGACTCAACGGCTAATTTAACCCAACGACTAATTTTTTTTAATGATTTTAAAAATAAATTAGGTACATTTTATAAAAAAAGGTGTACGCTTCTACATATGATATAAAACAAAGAAAACTTAACATTGCATAATATAATAATATATAGGAAAAGAAGATGTCATTTCTAAAAAGATCAACAAACCAAATTGAATATGTGAATTTCAATGATGAAAAAATTGCCACAGGCACGGCGGCGGCTGGTGACGTTTCCGAGCAAGATGCGGCGGAAGAAGATGAGGACTCGGAGAAGGACGAGCCAGTGGGGGACCTGGGTGAGGAAGGCGATGGAACAGGGGCGGCGAACTCTTGCCCACTGTCTCTGTTGCCTCTTTCCAATTCTCTTCTCCCAGTTGTTCGAAAACACCAACCCAGAACGAAGCAAGGCTCAGTTAGGGTTGCTTCGACCAAGGCAGACACGACGGTGGCTAGAGGGGTTTCGGAGGAAGGCGCAGTGGAAGAGGACGAGTCAGAGGGTGTCGTGGGTGTTCCAATTCGGGATTTGGAAGGTGTTGGACCTGCGATGGGAACAGGGGAGATAGAGGTTGACGTGGGTGGCTTAAATCACAGCAACGACGGATTACGGCGGCGGAAAGCTACTCTGTTCGTGGATGGCATTGAGGAGGTCGTTGGCTACCACCACATTTGAGGTCTATTCTCTCTTTTTGGACGGATTTCAAATGTTTTTGTTCAACGGAAACGCAAGTTAGGGAGACGGTTTCGCTTCGGGTTCGTTCGCTTCTTCTCTGAGGAGCAAGCTGCCTCAGCTTCCAACGTTCTGGACGGCCTTAGGGTTGGTGGAGTTGCCCTTTCTGTGGCACCGGCCAGGTTTATCTTGGCTCTGTTCAGGCTGCTCGTGCCAAGGCTTTGCCGGCGTTGGAGGTTGAACCTCTCAAGCACAGAGTTTGCAGAGAAGGAGGGTACACGGGCCTGCTAGAGGGGAAGTTCTCGGGTCCCTTTTCTTCTACTTCTGATGAGTTCTGCTGTCTGGTCCATGTCAATGGTTGTGTGCAAAGGACTCCTGTGGATTTCCTTTTTCCAGAGATCTTCCCTCGGCCTCTTGGCTCAGAGGTGGAGAGTCCCCTGCAGCTTCCTCTCTGTGGTGCTCTCTCCCTTCTGTAGATGGTCACGAGGTTGGAGCGTTTGATGCTGGAGCCAGTCTTAGGGAGGAGATGGAGGGTACCTTTCCTGGTCAAGAGGGGGCGGCTTTGCTATTGCCTAGGGGGCGGGGGAGACCCAAAAAATCAGTTTGCAAAGCCCAGTTGAAGATGATTGCTGGCTGTGCAGATGGTGATCGAGGACCAGAGTCGATGAGTGCCCGCCGTCGAGGTCGGCCCAGGAAGGGTGAGAACAGAGACAAAGAGTTGAGCACGGGCACAACCTCTTATAGCTTGCCACCGGAGGACTCTTCTGAAGGGCGCCAATTTATTCTTTTGCCGGCGGAATTCTCAGAATCGCGAGGCGTTTTGACTAGGGCAAGGAGTGCCCTTTTGATGGGGACACGGTTGGGCCTTGTTTACTCATGTTCTGATGACGTGGCCTTGAACCAAATTGCGGCTCAGATTTCGGCGCGTGGAGCATCATAGAGCTAGCTTTCTTGGTAGGTGATTGCTTGTTTGTTTGGTGCGGTTCTTGTGATGGGTGGGTGTTTCTATGGGGTTTTGAGGGATGAGAGGTTGCTTCTGTTTTTGAGCCTTTTAGGAGTTTTGTTTTGGCGGGTATTTTGTTGTATAGGGAGCTTGGGCTTTTGTTGTGGGTGGTGTATAGAGATTTTTTTGTGAGGGCGAGCAATCTTTCTCTTTCTTGAGATGGTTGCTCTTTTGTTGCTCGTTTTTATATTATCAATATATCTTTTGCTTTCGAAAAAAACATTGCATAATATAAACTTAAACATTCATTCTAACAGTTATACATCATTAAAAAAAATTAAGATTAGAACTTAAGGCTTATACATATGATATAAAACTTAATGTAAAACTTAAACATTACATGATATAACAGATAAATTTAAAGGATTACATCATATAGTAAAATACAACATAAATATAACATAAAATATCAAGGTAAAACTTAGGGCCCGTTTGATTGCAGTTTTAGTTTTCAGTTTTTAAAACAGGTCGTATCAAACAGGTTTTCAGTTTTTAAAAACTGAAAACTGTTTTAAAAACTGCAAACAAACATGCCCTTAATCTAATTCATGCATATCTTTAATTTTTTTTTCATAATTTAAAATGGTAATGAAGTTGTGCCTTGTTCATCCCAATTGTGTCCTTCATGAGAACTCCAAACTCCATGAGAACTCCAAACTCCTTTAGTGTCAGCTCTCTCTCTTTAAGGCGCCTTATTTGAAGAATTATCACCCCACTATGAATTCTAGTTTGGATCATCTTTCAATAGACGCCATGCATATTTAAGTTTGAATGGTGATAAGTGCCAATTTTACGTATATTTGGATATCATTTTAGGCACTTATTTGACTTGTGTGCTTCAATTTGTATCATTTTAATCCTCAATTGATTAGTTTATTAATTATTTAGGTTTAAGTTCGATTTTATGATAATTTCAAGTCTAATTACAACATTTTGATGTAGAAAGTTAAGAGCTATCCAAGCAAAATTGGAATCCTGCACTCGTTAACTGTTAGATCGAGCTAAAATTTGGATATGTGATTCATAACACATGGAACTTCAATTTGAACGGTTGGATCGAGAAAAGATGCATATTTTGGTGAGAAAATGAAGTTTCTGAAGTGTACAGGCCGTTGGGCCGCCTTCAGAGGGCGTTGGGCGCCCAAGGCGGTTCCAGAAACCCACCTGTGAAGAAACAGGAGGCGCTGGGCGCCCAGACCACGACTTATATTGGTTGGCTTATATTTCGACCTATCACTTGGAAACTGAGAGAAACAATTAACAGACAAGGAAAGAGGCTTAGGAGGCTAGAGAAGAGGCTTGGGTATCGGATTCGGCGGCGAGACATCGCGACAGTTTCAGTTCTTCTCGTTCTTCTTCTCTATTTGTAAAGCTATCCATGAAAATGGATAGCTAATCTCTCTTTTGTTGGGATTTGATGTAGTTGTATGATACTTATGCTTTCTATGTGATTCTCTTCAATATAAAGCATGTTTCTAGTTGTTGGTTTAGTGGTTTTCTCTTGATCTTCATGCTATATCTTAGATTGATCATGTAAATTCAGGTTCCCTCTGACACGATTGTCCTGCACGATGCTGGGACAAGAGGTTCGACAACTGCTTAACAGTGAAACAAAACTTAACAACAGAAACAATAACACACAGTAATTGTTAACCCAGTTCAGTGAAAACTTTCACCTACGTCTGGAGGGTTTGCACCCAAAGAAAGGAAATCCACTATCTCAAGATTCAGGAATTACAGACACTCATGAACACCTCAGTTCATAGTTCACTTCCTAATCTACCCAGTGTATTTCTACTTAGAATCTCAACCTAAGTATGAGAGCCCCTCTCACTTTCTCTCAATCACTGCCACAGTGATTGGTAAACACAATGAACAATCAGAGTTTGAATGTAATCAAACAACACAGAACCCTTCTTTGCTTTATAGAATCAGTGAGCAAAGAGGATTCACAAATAACAAGAACGAAGCACAATAACAAATCCTAAAACACTCGATTTCTCTCTATCAGCTTCGGTCAATCTCCACGTTTTAGGTCTTCATCCTTTTATAGACTTCAGCAGCGGTAGCATGGGCTTTAGGGTTGGCACGGGCTGAAGAAACAGATTGCAGTAACAGCAATTCAAAACGCAATCTTGATAGATTCGGTTTCTTATTGCACAAGTAAAGATAGAAACCAATCTTTTAACAAAGATTGTTTCAACAAATAACAACCCAACAAATAAACCCTTCTGGAATGGATACTTGCTCCTCAAGTAACTCAAAAACATATCTTCAGTAAATCTTCAGAAGGCCCATAACAGAAACACAAGCTGAGGACTGATGTCCTAGCCTCACGAGGTCAGATGCCACGGCATCTGCTTCGACAATTAGTTGTTTTGACAAAATGCAAGGCAACATGTTCCAACAGATCACCTATGGTATTTTTCTTGATTCGACTTGTGAGCGCAAGTTACAACGTTTGAGTCCGAACTAGAGTTAATCACCTAATAATCATAATTGATAGACATAAAGTTAGGTTTGTTAGTCACTTAAACACCTAAACTTTATGATAACTATCTTTCTTAATCATGTGAGACATCAATGTTTAGGATTAGATAGTTATTTTTATCCACTCATGAAGTAGGGTTGAAATGCTGTAGATGAATCATATTCTTAGGCTTGGTTTGTATTTGAATCACTAGAACACACAAAGGTCATTCAATGAAATCTAATCCCAACAATTACTCATACTTGTTGTTTCTCTGTTAGTTTATTTGCTTTTCATTTACTTTCATGTTCTTAAACAAACAATCAAACTATTGTGCGATCATCATTTAAGCTTTACAACTATTGAACGTAATAAGTATTACAACTCTATGTGGATACGAAAAAACCATTTACTATACTACAATTGAGTCTTGAGAGACTCAAACGTAGAGTGGTAAAAGAATCTTTCATCAAATGGTTCTCCTTAATCTTGATTGAAAATTGCAAATGCATCATTGATGACATCATTTTCGGAGCTACCACTTTTTCCCATTCCGACGACATGTTTGTAGCACCTGATAAACTTTGAACTACAATGTTTATCTTCTACCAACGACATTTTTGTGCATTTGTGCCCTTTCTCATAAATGAGAGTGATGTTCATTATAATTGTCTTTGATCCTTGACCAAAAACTATATGCTTTTTTATCATTGCTCCTAATTGAGTCTTTCGAAATATTTAGCCAAGACTGAATCAAAAGTTTATCATCTTCCATTGAGAACCTTACCTTATGATTTGTGCGGCCATCCACTTTTGCAACTTCATTGAGAGTAACATTTTTTACGCCAATTCGAGGTGAAAAAGGCACAACTTGAGACTCTGGTATGTACCCTATTTGTGAATCTCCAACATTGCTTCCGGTTGAAGCCCCACTAAACATGACATTGAAAAAATTGAAAAATGCCTCTAGGTTGGCTTGACATTGCAAATTAATTACCCATATTTAACATTTGTGGATGAAAGAAATCAGAAAATGGAATCATAGGAAAATTTCCCATGTTTGGTTGATGATACGAGAATTTGAAAAAATTTGAGAATTTTGAACATTTAAGGCCGCGTGTCAAGTTTTATGTGCTCCAATGATGTGAGACACTAGTGGGAGAGTCTCTTTGGTGTGAGACGACACGTTGGTGATGCTCTAAAATATTTCCACGACCAGTAGTCGTGACATTTATCGTCATTTTCGTTAGAAAGATTTTTTCTTCTTGTATTGACATTTTTCTAAATAGACATTAGAGTGGAATTTGATATAAAAAAATTAATACATATAATGACACAAATTTATTTAACCTTTAAATTATATTCACAAAATCACATATATGTATCAATGTTGACTGAGTTGGAAAAGAAACAATTTTTCCTCAAAAGTTGTGTGTTCGATTCTCGCGGCTGATATGAGAGTTATGTTGGTTAATGATTTGTAATTACTTTTGTAAGTACCATATGGTCCCAAAGACATGCTTTGAATTGTGATGGCGATCAGAACTTTCACAAAAAAAAAACATGTATGTGGAATAGTTTGACAAATTTCATAAATAAAATTACATTGTTGATAATAAAAATTAGTTTCTTTTATTTTTTGTTTCTTCAATTTTTTTAGTTTCCATTTTTTGTGATATTTGATTGATATAAAAGCACTTTTTTATAAGTATATCATTAATTCACATTGTCTTTTTCAATAATATAAATAAATAAATGGAGATGCTCAAAAACGAGGAAGAACACTAATTCCATATATTTCTTGGAGGCCTTAATAGCGAATGTAAAGGAAAGACATCTACTACATCTTATTCTCCAGTTACTGTTCCTAAAAGACCTCCAATGGTAGAGTGACACGTGTCCAGTTTTTTCTGAACGTTTTGTTTTATTTTTTTTTCTCTTTGGCAGCTGTAATACGACGTCGTGTGTCTCATCCTCTCTCATCAACCCTAATCGTTCTCGCGTGTGATCTATCCCTCTATCTGCTCTACCGTACAATCCATATCCTTCTGATTTTGATTTCCCTCTCTCACAGCCTTACTTTCCTCCACATCAATCTCAAACCCTAGATGTGCTTCCGTGTTATCCTTCCTCTTTCCACCCAATTCTCACCAATCCATCAATATAGTCTCTTCCGATTGATCTGTTGAGTTGTTACTTTCGGCCGCCGCTTGATGCGTGAATTATGGTAGAACCAATCACGTATGGACATCTCAAATGCTCCACTGTTCATTCGTCATCCCTCCTCATGAGTTCCCCAACTTTTAGGGTTGAATGCATCAGCAAAGGTTGATTCTTTTATCAAATGGTCAGTATCAATCCCAATCCACATTAATTTTGTTCATTTTGTTGAATATATTTCGTACTACTCCAACTTTTTTATCTCTGTTGTTGCTTTTTGTCATTTAGATTTCATAAATTTTTAACATGTATGTATGATGATTACCGTCAGATCATTGAGGCGTGTTTGTGTCAATATAGTTTCAAATTTTGGCTATAAATACCCCAAGTTCTGAACTCCCATTCTCATATCTCAATTTCTGCTTGAAACCCCCCACCTCTATTTTATCTCACTCACTAATCTGTTTTAATTTTCCTCTTCGAAGAAGAAGTTGCTGCCGTTGAATGCTACATTCTGGAAGGAGCAACCTGCATTTCACGTGTCACTGTGTGTATCCAGGTTTTCTATTTTTATTGAGATTTTGTTTTTTTTTTTTGATATAGCCAAATGACATAGTTTAATTATTTTATTTTTCATTTGTATAGTTACTTTTCATTGCAAGGTAATATTTGGGTGACAACAGCATATTCCTCATATTTAGTAATTATATAGAGGATTTCAGGTCATAAGTGATTGTATGATTTTAGAACCTGATAAATATTTTGGTTAATCTCCTCAGCAAGTCATGCAGGAATTAGGCTCTGAGCTCGAAGTCAAAGATCTAAATACCTGATTAACACTTCCTGCAATGCCAAGTCAAAATCCAGGGTAACTTTTTGTTACAGATTTTGATATTGTGGCGCAGGAAGTTGTGAAGGTGGGAGATAGTAGAAATGGCAGGAAATTGTTCAAAGTTGTATGCTTTTGTAATTGGGATTTTGGATTTGGAAGTGAATGTGAATTGAATTGTTCAGGCTTTTAAATAGTGGGAGGTGAGTTTGGTGTTTTTTTTTAATTGAATTGTAACTTGGTGTGTTTTTTTTTTTGCAGTGTGCATTTTAGTTCTTGGTGGTTGGTGCTGCTATATGGGCATCTTCATGGGCAGGTGAGTTTTTTTCAGTTTAGCTTCCAAGTTCCAATTTTGAATACTCTTTGAACAAGCTTCTGTTTCTTTTCTCTTTTTTCCTTTTGGAGTGCTTGGTGTTTCCATTTACCATTGTTTTAGACCTGTGGATGATGATGTAATGGAATTTGAATTGTTGCAGAGATTGTGTTGGATGTGGACTGGAGAGCGCCAATCAACGAAGATGAGATATGCCTATAAAGGCTGACACAACCCTAACTCCACCACAATTCACCTTCCCTTCCAGTTTGCTATTTCACCTTTAATTTGTTTGTCATCAATTGTTGAGATGGCTGGTCCTATTAATTTAATCAAAGGAGTCTTATTCCTGGAAGATATTTATGGAGTGTGAAAGTGAGTGTTATCTCTTGTTCTAAAAGCTGTGGTTTTCTAGAAAATAAATTAAAAGCTGTGTTTTTTTGTTGTTTCTCACTTGCAGGGAAGATTTCCCCAACTTGCAATTTCTATCTACTTTTCCCTCTTAAATGACTTTGACTGTTCAAAGGTAGTGGAATCTAACTTTTGGCTTTTTTATACCCAAGTAGCTATCTAATTTTGTTATCGATTAATTCTTAAATACCAGTGAAAGAGCTGGAGAAAAATTTATATGCGTGAAGCCAGATTAGTATTTGATACTGCAATAAATAAACTAAATTAAAACATACTAAATTTTTTGTGTTTCAGATCGTGAAGACACTAAATGTGCTGCAGTGAAGGTTGTACTAAGACCACCAAAGACAAAGGAGAAACTTAAGAAAAAGACATGTACTTTCCAATATATATTTTCATATTCATTTATCCTTTACCTAAAATTACTTTTAACTGAATGTGAAACATAATCTTGACATGAATGAGTTTCTGACAAAAAAATTCATACTTTTCAGCTCTGGGTAAGACCCGACAGTAAAGGAGCAGAAGAGAAACAGTTTTTGGATAGCCATCTTGCTCCAATTTACATAATTTAACAGGTTACTTCATTGTCCCACTTTATTTTAGCACATTTGAATTTAGCAGTTTTGAACTTTGATTTTTGTCGTTTCTATCAATGTAATGTGATTTAACTAATTTGGTATCCTTAAATATAGCAATTTTTGTGATTCTATTTCATCTTAATTTATCTGTTAGACTCATTTTGCTGCTAAAGCAGAAAATAAGAAAGAGGAGCATGATAAAATACCATTAAGGCCTACAATAATAAAAAAATGATGACTCACTCTCTTTCTCTCTGCATCTTTTTACTGTTCATCAGCACTTGCATTTACAAATTCTTTGTGTGCAATGATTTTAGTTCTATAAACTTTGATGAAAGTTGTTAATGCCGCAATGGTTTTTTTCTTTCTGTAAACCCCCATTTACAGGTTATGGTCGCAAGTCATAGTGAGAAAAAATGTGCAAAAGGCATTGGTGCACTGGATTTTCGAGGACAACTTGATGACAAGCCCCAAAATGAGGGATGGCTTGCAACATGGCTCATCTTAGGTTTCTTCTTAACCCTTAGAAATTAATGTGATATTTTTCAGGTTGAACTTAGGGGCTAATTTGGCTCCAACATGCCACATACATTTTGGAAAATCCTAACCATTTATAATACTTGCTAACGAAACAAGATATAAGTAGTCTTTATTGAGATGTTTAGCATTTATGTGACATGGTTTTTTCACACCTTAATACTATTTACACCTTATATTTCTCTCTTCTTTTCTCATCATAATTCTCATTTGCTCTCATTTCTCTTTCTTTTTCATTTTTACTTACAATTTTAGTAAGAACTTAGGGGCTAATTTTGTATGTTCTGACATTATGAATGTTCTCTTTCTACCATTGCAGTTTTTGAGAAATGTGTTCATCTTGCATGGAAACTGTTATGGTTTCAGTGTTTGGGGTTTTGGTCAGAAGAGGAGTTATTGAAGAATAAGCACCTTGAGGAGGTATCTGATGTGGAGAACAAGCGAACTTACCCAAGACCAACTCCATTCCGTTCATTGGGGAGAAAGTTGCGGCCGGTAAGCCTGTCTCCTATATATTTCTTGGAGTTCATATTGTTTGACTGCCTTTCTTTTTCTTACCGATATTCCTGATTTTCAAAAGGGGTTGAAACTCATATTCTGTTTTGTTCTCCTTCACATCATTGTAGCAAATAATTATTTTCCATTTGGTATGGTGAAGTACATTAGTCCCCAGATAGAGGCTTAGATGTAGGGTTTCCATTGAGTACCCTTTTATCCCATGAATTCACAAGATACTGTTAAAACATTTTTTTGAGATCTGGCTATCAAAACAGTTGAGCAGTGAAGGCTGATCTGGTTTTAGGCATTACTGATGTATACTTTGTTTATCATATGCTTTTATGTTATTGGACTGAGCGGGACATAAAGACCTCCATGTCCGCCCAAATCAAGCAATCAGTTGGACGAAGGAAGACATGGCGGGAACTGGCGAAATACCGAGGATTCTCGCCCCCTTTAAGTGGACCCGTAAGCCAGCTGGAAGATTCTCTTGGATTTGTCCTATGTGCTTAGGGATTTGGGCCCTAGTTGTCAGGCTCAAATGTAGGAAAAGTCCATGTCATGACCATACCCCTCTATAAAAGGGAAGGTTATCACCTTGTACCAGAAACTTTTTGACAATTAATGAGAAAATGAGAATATTCTATTTTATTACATCTTTGCTATTTTAGTGCTCTGCTAGGGTTTGCTTTTGTGCCTTTCCTACTTAAGCTTACCTTAGAGCGCAACAGTTATATATCTCAGTCTAATTCGAAAGTTTGTGATTTTTTGAATTGTACAATTTGCAATCTTCTTCCTTTCTTGCGCTTTCTTTTAATCCTATCAAAACATCTCTTTGGATGATGCACTCAACGTGGTTAATTATATGCTTGAATTGAAATTGAGTTTCCACGTCAAGACTGAGAAGTAAACATGCTTATTTATCTATTTGGACATCTTCAGAGTTATTTTGATGGTGTGATTTGATACATATCAGATATTAAGATCTATTTTGTATTTCAAACTATTGACAAGTCCTCACGCACTCTGTTTATTCTATCTTGATATTGTAACACACATTGTTGTGTATGGGTGTTAGATATTTAATTTGAAGAATATGAGATGTCCATGTATTAGGATTTTATGTAGTTCTAAAAATGTAAGATCTTAGTCGGCTGTTGGTTATAAAATATTGTATTTGATGTTTCTTTATGATGATTTTCCACTACCATGGTTTACATATTTATTATTTAATATATTCCTATACATATTTATATTTATGTTTTAATTTAAACCTTTTATGAACTAAACTTTAATATGGATTTCGAAATGAAAGGTTTGTTACACCATCTTATGAATATTTTACTTGGACTATCCTTTTGCTAAATGACATTTCATATAATTTAGTATTAAGAGGTATCCAGTATTTCTGGATGAGAATGGACCAACCAAGTTCATGAGTTGCACCAATTTCACCAAAGCATCCTCCATAACGTGGGTGTTTGCTAAAAAAAATCTAAGTCAGCTTGGAAATTATTCCCTACAGGGTCCTTCAACTCTATCTCTACCTCTTCAAGAATTTCTGGATGAGAATGGACAAACCAAGGAGGCACATAAATATAATTCTACAAATATGTCCTAGAACACACAAAGAGCGTGAATCACAATTGATATTGGAAAGCTATTTAATTAATGTCTAAACTGAAGATGATATATAAAAACATCAATATAAAATAATTGCTCGCCAAAAAATACATCATTGTATTATTATTATTATTATTATTATTATTATTATTATATATATATATATATATATTACTCAATGATAACAATTAGTAGTTGATTCGAATTAAAATTCCTCGTGCATCGCACGGGTCAGCGGGCTAAATACTAGTATGTAACCTCAAGAAACAACTTAACATTACAGTACCCACCAAAAACATTGTTGGAGTGCATAACTGTCAATCTAAGTGGGACCGTGAAGCTGCATGACGTCCTTTACATTCCTGAGTTTAGCTGCAACTTAAACTATGTTTGGCATGTCATTTCAGCTAGTTTATAGCTTATTTGACTAGCTTAAAACTTATTTCAATAGCTTAAAAGCTCTTCAAAAGTGTTTGGTTAATGAGCTTATTTCAGTAGCATAAAGTTTTAAGCTATAAGCTATCTCAGGTAGATTATAGCTTATTAAATTTATTCTCATTTTTATCTTTATTATTTTATTAAAACACCACCATTACCCTTATATATTTATAAAAACACTAAACATATTTTCCCCTCACTCTTACGTATGCAGTTCCCGCCACACTGCTGCGCACTGTAAGTACTAAAAATATTATATTAATAAAAATAAGTAAAAATTAATATTATATTTTTAAGATGATAAATAACTTGAGTTAATAAAAATATTTAAAGTGATAATAATTTTAATATTAATATCATATAGGTATTAGTGTGAAAATACAGTAATGTTAAATATAAAAATAATTATACAAGTATGTCATTTTATGTCCTTTTACAATTTCAGCTTGTTTAAGAGCTAGTTTTACCAAACACTTTTGTTTCAATCACGTAGCTTTTCAGCTTTCGGCTATCAACTAGCTTATAAGTTTTCAGCTAGCTTATCAGCTAAACATGCCAAACATAGCCTAATTAGCGATTTGAAATACATATTGACTTACATTATACATGTGTTTACATTGAATTTTGGTAATCAAATAGATTTTAATATTTAAATTAGATTCAAGTCTGATTGTAACTTCTTTGATGAAAACATTTTTCAAAAGTGTATAAATATAAGATTTTATAATTCAAAGACCAATAATATGCAAATCTCAATCCAGAAAATTAAACAAACATCACCATAATACTTCATAGATTAGAATAATTTGACCCAGATTACAACATAAAAGTATAACCTGAAATGATTGGAAAGTAAAATTGCAATGAACATAAGTAATTTGAAAAGAAATTGCGTTCGAATATATTGAAGTCTTTGACCCATTGCTACAAGCCATGTTTTAAACACCCACACAAAAGAAGTCTTTACTCATCTGTCTATCCATTTATCTATCTATCTATTATAATATATTAATTTTGAAGCGCGGAATATTGCGTTGCCACTTATCATTTACTTCAACCACATGACATATTTAGCTTAGTTGTCACCTCATAGAGGCTAGATATCTTTCATTTTCCACTATTCTAAATGTAACTTCTATCATAATTAAATATAATATAATTAAAAAGTAAATATAAATCTATTAAAATAATTAAATATCTTATTAAAAATACAAATAGTACATCATCTAATTTGATATATTAATATTATATTTTCTAATCTCTCAACCATCTTACAAAGTAATTATATGCTCAGGTATTGCACGCGTCTTATTTTAATAATATATTAAATCTAATTTGAGATGTGGAGCTACCACATCAAAAACATTCACTCTCATTTCATGTCATATAAGTAATTTTAAAAAGTGGAAGCATTCTCTAATATTTATATTTTCAACTTCCAAATAACCATTTTCAGTAGCATTTTTAACTCCATCAACAATTCAACATCTAATACATGAGCCTTGAGATATGACCGAATGAATATAGTTAACCTTTCATCTCACCTCTCTTTATAATACATATGCACACATTTGAATCACCTTAATGTATAATGTTAAACTGTAAGTTACATATAACAAGAAAAACAAAAATTATCAACAAAAAAAAATATTAGTAAAACCTAAAAGTTATCAATAAAGAAAAATCACTAACGGTCAAATATCCATTGTTATTAAGTTCCTCATAAATATTTTCCCACGATTTTCAAAAGCCATCAGTAACTTAGTAACAGTCATAACCGTTGGTAAGTATCTAACAACCTCAACTGTCGTTAAGTTACCGACGACACAGATCATTAGTAATGTGCCAATTTGAACAAAAAAAAGTCCATTACTAGGAATGAAAGTGCTTCATCATAATTTTTTTTTAATATATTCCACTTTTCGTGGCAATATAATAAAAACAAATTATAGTTTGATAAAAATTACCCATATCATTTAAATATAAAACCTTAACACCAATTTCCATATTTAGTCCTTTTTAAATTAATAAAATAATCATAACTACTAAATATAAAATTAAAAAATTAAATATTGAACATTAAAATTATTTAATCACTATTTTATTTATTGATAATTATTATATTAGGTATAATCAATCTTTGTATATTGAGAGTTCAAAAAAAAAAAATCTTTGTATATTGATAATTATTATATAAAAACATATTATTAATATGTAAATTACTTTCTTACATATTTATCATATTTGCAAATATAAACTCATAATATATCTAGACACTTCTAGATTATCCCATATAATTTAGGTCTTTTAATTCAAAAAACATAAAATATATGTTTATTTAACACACTCTTAATGTGTGTTTATATAACCAACATATATAATACATGTTTACTATATATGTGTGTGTGTGTGGTGTATCTATATACATATACAAATATTCACAATGTTTTTTTGGGTTGAAGGGAGGGCCAAGGCCACAAAGAATATTTACAATATTTTATGATATATTTTTTTTATTGATATATTAGTAAAGTTTTTTTTTGGTACATCGGAAAAGATATATTAGTAAAGTTAATAATATGAAAAGATTACATTATATTTTTTATTTATTAAAATTCTTATTAATTAATTAAATTTATTTAAAATAATTACATTTATTTAGTATGAGTACTTAAGTTAGTTTTCATGAATTATTGTTAGTTCTATTTATAAGTAAACTTTTAATTATTATCAAATATTTGTTTGGTTTGGGGTTCTTTAGGTTGTAGCTGCTTGGTTAGTGACGTTTGTTTTCGCCTCGGGATTTAAGTATCTAGAAGTCTTTTGGGGCTTTTGTATTTTGTTCCTCTGTGAGGTTTTGAGGGGTCAGTTGTTGATCTCATTTTTTACCCTTATTTTTAGGTTTTTTTTTCTTTGAAGATGAATTTTTCACCTATGTTAATTTTCAATATATATAAATTCCACTTTCGAGAAAAAAATAATGACACAATTAATATTTCAACTTTCTATAATACTTAACATTTTATTTGTATGTTTTAAAAATATTATTTTTCTAAAAAAAAATATAATATATGTTCGCGTAACGCGCGTGTCTTATATCTAGTTGAAATTGAATGAAGTTCTTTCCAACAAGGTATTGGCCAATTAGCATGAAACGAAATGGAGGCACTGTAAGATTACAAGAAGGACGATGAAGCTCAAGCTCAGTTACTAGCTATCGATGAAGTTGAAGTTTTGAATACTCATAATAACGAGATCCTAAAGGCAATAAACAAGACTACCATTACAAACAACAAGCCTCCTAATGTTATAACGAGAAATGTTAGCATCTTCACAGGATGATGTCCACTTCCACATCAATGCATAAATATAGGTTACTGTGAGAACCATGTTGACAAAGGGTGGAAGCCGCATCATCATGACCCACATCAGGGCTGAAGCTAGGTACGGATTAGCAAATACAATGTGGAACCTTTTATAAGTTGTTAATGACGAACTTCAACAAGTCTTGGACACATGCCGCCTAAAAATAAAACATAAATAAGTGTTGTTCTTAGAGCTTTTTTGGAGACTTATTTCAAGTTATATTATGTCTATCTTAGCCATGCTTGGCTAGTTTCCTTTTAGCACTTGGGTTGTAGACTTTTTTCTAGTCTTATAGTAAAGAACAATCATATAAAATAGTGATTTTTCAACCAACAAATGGAGCAAACGACATGCTATACTAGTTAGTTTTATGAGTGGTATCAAAAGTGATGACATCTACAAAGAATTTGTAATATAATCGTGACCTAGAATCCACCTATAGTACTTATAATATTTATTTATCATTAAAATTATTTCATTTCCGTTAAAGTTACATATCATTTTCATTTATATAGGTTTTTTTTGTCAAAGATTGATTCATCAGAAAAAGGGGCCCAACCCAAGACGGACACAAACATCAAGGCCTAATAAATAAACCAAACAATAAAAACAAGTTCTGCCAACATAACACAGGAGAAGCACGCAAAGAACATTTTCACGTGAATAGGTTATGTAAAAAGGACAAATAGTGGCCCAACTATTTTTTTCTAGTGTTATTAAGGTGCAGAAAGAAAAAGAGTACAAAAATTAAAAACACTTGAACGGCTGGTCGTTTTAAACTGGCCTTAAAATTAAAATCTTCAGACCTAATTGACTAAATGCCATCACATTTCCTTGAAGCACCGCACAACATCGTCAATTCCCTATCTGTCTTGAACCTTTTATCTTTTCGTTTGGCTTGCTTCATGCAGCTTTTGCAGCCCTGGACTTGTCAGTTGTCACACTCACATCGGAGGTCGAAGTGTTATCTCCTTATTCCTTCTTCGTCTCCATTTCTGTCTCTGTTCTCCATTTTTTGCCCAAAAAGGGCCTGCGGCTCAAATCAATTTTATTTTTTTGGCCATGGAGCCCGGGCAAATGCCCAAGCTGGCCGGGTGCTGGATCCGCTGGGAGTGATGTTAATGTCTTCAAATTCTTGTGAGGCTCAATTACCAAAAATAGTAGTTGTTATATCCTTGCTAGATGAATCAATACCATTATCGTCCATTTAGTTGTTGTCCATGAGTTTAAAAGAAAAACATATATTAGCTTGAGTTAAGAATTAATAGCAAACAAAATCAATTCAAACACTAGAAAAAAACTCTAGTATATCATCAATGAGATCATGTTGTCTTCTCCATAAAAATATTACAGGGTTGATACAATACCAAAGGACTCTCAAATTGTGATTTGGTTCCATAGCATTATTTATATTAACCAATTACACACACTTCTAAAATAATCTCATGGCAAAGTTAGCAACCGTAAAAACCCAGTAGAATTTTATAATCACATTAGGACTAAAATATTGTGTAGTAAGAACCACACCTCATGATACTACAATGTTTCCTACAATTGTATAACCTAACATAAAGAAGAGAATGATAAGGAAATAAAAAAATACCGTACAAAGAGCATAATCAAGTTTATGACACCAATTTCCCCAAATCACTTTAGAATGCCCTCTTTTTATTCAACGAAAAATGAAGCTATAGAAAGAGTGATTGAGATAGTAGTCCTTAAGAAATGGGATGCGCCAGTAGAGAAATAAGATTCACCTCTTCCACTGAATGATGAGTCAACACTCGACTCCTTGATTTAACATAAAAACAAACGAATGTTTCTGGATGCTACTATCTTGTGAAATCATGTGAGTCAAATTAGTGATGAATATAAGCCATTGGATTTTAATATAATACACGGTTAAAATTTAAAGTATCTTTAGAGGCTTACGCATGGAGTAAGTGTACCCCTCCTCTTTATTAAATAAGCTAAGCACATGGAGTACGTTGAATAGCATGATAAAAAACATATTATTACTACAATAGTTTGGTTAAGTAACATGCCGGTCTATAACCTAAGGGCTCGTTTGGTACGCTATGTAGTATAAGTCCTGATAGTAATAAGCTCGATTGTATTAGATCTGATAGGATAAGCCTGATAAAAATTTAATACTATACAATGTTTGGTGATACACTGTCTAACTCATCATATCATTTAGATCAATACAATCATATATTTGATGAATGGTAGTTGTGGTGGAGAATACTGGTGGTAGTGGTGGCAGCGACGGTGGTGGTGGTAGTGGTGGTGGATGATGCCAGTAGTGGTGGCGATGACAAGGTTGTAGGGTGATGGTGGTGGTGATGACAAAGGGAGGTGGTGGCGACAACAATGGTGGCAGTGGTAGCAGTGGTTACGGTAGTGGTGGTAGTGGCGATGACGATGGTGAATTTGATTGTGGTGGTGGCGGTAATGGTGGTTTGACAATGGTGGCGATGGTGAAGGGTGGCAGTGGGTGGTGGTGGTGGCGATAATGCCGTTAACAGTGGCCGCAACAACGACAGTGATGGTGGCGATAGTTTTGATGGTAGAGGCGGTGGTGGTAGTGGTGGAGGTGGTGGTTGTGGCGATGGATTAAATAATTTCAAGTAACTTATACATCACACTCTTATATCATGTCTTATAATCTATATTGTTGATCAAATAATTCATCATTTAATATATAAGAATGTATTAATGGATGAATAAGTCTATACAGTACAATATAAGAATTAATTGTATTTACTTAATGCTTAATATGACGTACCAAACCAACGATAAAAACAAAACAAAACCGGTACCTGAGAATTGAAATCAACCAGGGCCAATTTCGTAAATTCAAAGGTTAGCGGCGGCTTCAACTCTCTCCAATCTCCATATTTGTGGCTCCTGGGAGACCCTTTGCGAGGAAAAACGAGAGAAAAACCCAATTTTTCTTTGTTCTTCCAATCTTCGCAATCCTCACAGAGCAAATTTATGGATAACAGGAGCAAAATTGGTTCACTGCAACTGAGTTTCATCGCAAAATTCTTCCAGCAATCGGTGTTTGGTTTTGTAGTTCCATCGCTATTTCAACCCCTCGATAGATCCATTCCTTGGTTAAGGTTTCTGGGTTTTGGTCTTCCTGAATAGCATTCAAGCTACCCTTCTGTCTCGTGTTACATTTTCTGCAAAAATCAAGGTTAGTTTTCATCTGGGTCTTCTTCTTTCAGCTCAAAATTTATTCTTTCTTTTCTCTTTTTCAAATTTAGTTTCTGGGTTTTTCTGGCATGATGTGTGATGTTGTATCTTGTTTTGAGTTGTGGTTGCTTTGAATTCTCTGTTTTTGCAATTTACATGGTTTAATTTTAGAATTTAGCTTTTTAAATTATGACTTTGAAATATTAACTATTTAATCAGATTATGTTTTTTATTTATTTTCAATGTATTATACAGTGATTGGCTCACATACTGGCACGTGATATGATGCACAGTGCTTACAGTTGTTGACTTGGAATTTTTGCAATACAGGTTCCAGATTGTGGCTTCTTGAGTGTTTTTGCATTTGCACAAGTGTTCAGACAGAGAGATAGCAAAGTGATTGGTGTTCAAATTATGGTGTTTGGACTAAGATGACCATTTTAGCTGGATCTTCGACTAAGAAGATGTCGTCGGCTAGGGGTCAATCCTCTGGTTGGGCAGCTTTTGATCTCAAGCAGAGAAAGAAGAACAATCTGGAGTCTGATGCTGATAAGGACCCTTTCCCAGCTTTAGGAACTTCGAGTTCTATGCAACATGTTGATAATAAGTTAGCCAAGAAGAATCGTGTTCCTTCGAAGCCTTTCTCTTCGGTGATTCTCCCTGCTAAAAATTTCCCTCCATTGAAGGAGGGTGGGAATGGCAAAAAGACCATGTTAGTTTTTGACTCTACTGAAAAATGCCATGGGAATACTGTGCAGGGAGATGTTAATTTAGCTATCAAAAGGCTAAAAGAGCAGCATCTTTGGGCTGAGAATAGCTTGATAGAGGATATATTGGCTGCTGTTGATAATAATGTTAATAAGGCCTCAGCTTTATTGGAAACAATGGCCTCTGCAGTCAACTTTGAAGATAATAATGTATCAAGTGATCCTAGAGCAACTACTTCGGATGATATTACTGATGAAAGTCTCACTTTAGAAAATGTTAAAGATGACATTCCCTTCCGCTCTAATCTTGTTAGTCACCTCCAAGATAATGATGAAGACTCAGAGGTTAGAAATGCTTCCTCAGATCAAAAGTTTTCTGGTGTTGATAACCTGAGGTTCAAAATGAATATCCTGTATTCTGTTCCTGTTGAGCCTGAATGGGAGGATGATGATGTTTACAATAGTCATCGAAAGGATGCATTGAGGACAATGAGGTATGAGTGCTCATTCATGTATTCTTTCTTGAGATGGTATTAATTACTTTATGACTTGCTTGTATGTGTTTGTTTTGAAAAATCATTTATTTACCAGCATTTTCCTCTCATGTAATATATATGTTTCTTCCCCCTTCCTTCGTTATCTACTCTTGTATAAGATGATGTTGCGAAACATGTACACCGAGGGATGAAATCTACGCGCAGTGAAACATATTGATCATGCTACTGTTGAGAAATTCTCTTGCCTATTGTTAACTTCTGATCTGCATGTTTCCTACTTCCTAAACGTGATGGATATCTTAGACTGCATTATATATGTTATGCCTTTGTTTCATGTTCTTTTTTTCCGGTGTGAAGTAGTGGTGGTGAAATTCTTGACTTAGTTCAGCCTTATCATGAGTTTTTCTAACCAAACTGATTGCAATTTAATTGACAATGTGAGCCAGTTCCTATCTTCTTATCTGTTACATTGTACCCATATTGTCTTTAGGTCTATGAACTCTTTGAAATGTGCTAAGAGAAACAATTATGTAATCTGAATCAATGAAAATAGCATCATTGAACTTGTTGAGATTTGGTTTTGGATTTTCAATTACTTTTCGAGAAAGAGCTTTACCCAGTTCTGATTTTATGTGATAAAGTTTACAGTTCTGTGTGTTCTTTTAGATACTCCTTCAGATTTGAAGGGTCTATTGAGACTTTATATCCTATCAATTGAACAGGTCTGCATCGCGACATTCTAGGGCAGCTGCTGGTGCTTTTCTAAAAGGTGATCATTATTCTGCGCAGCAACATTCAATGAAAGCTCGGGAGGAATGGCATGCTGCTGACAAGCTTAATACTGAGGCAGCCACAAAAATTTTAGGTATTAGGAATAATGAAAATGATATATGGAAACTGGATTTGCATGGTCTTCATGCAGCAGAAGCTATTCAAGCATTACAAGGACATCTCTATAAAATTGAAAGCCAAGGCTTCCCAAAGAATACAGCCACTTCAAGTGTGAAGGAGAATGGGCTTGCACATTCAACTATCAGATCTCTTAATGTCACAAACAGGGAAAATTTGGATAAACAAGCGCCATTAAGGCTTAGGTCATCAGCTTTACATGTCATAACAGGTATTTTTGCTTCTTCTTGACCTTGGATATCATACAAGATGTCTACGTAAGTGTTATGTACACTTTCACTGGTCTTGGGATTCTATTATAAGTCATAACTAAGCCCATTATCATTCTCCTGAATGTTCCTTTCAACTTTTTACTGCTGATCATTCTCTCTTGCTAATTGTTTCTTTGAAAAATTTATAAAAGAGGAATATCTGATAAAATTATGGACAATGAAGGAACAACATGTAGTGGTTCATTGAAAAAATGTGGCTTATGATTATTTTGTCCAAAGAATTTCTCCTTTGGTATCTGTTGGCACCTTTGGGTTATTTTAGTTATTGAAGAAATGATCGATTTTCTGAAATACAAAGTTTAGATTTTGATTATTTATTAAGTAAACAAGTATGAAGGGGAGCCGTGGTGCAACAATAAAAAGATGATGCCATGTGACTGAGGTCACAGGTTTAGGTCCTGGAAAAAGTCTCTTGTGTAAAAAACAAGGTTAGACTGCGTACGATAGACCTTGTGGTCGGACCCTTCCCCGGACCTTGCGCACAACATGAGTTTTAATGCACTGGGGTGCCCTTTATTAAGTAAACCTGTATCCGTTCATGGAGTCAGCAATCAGCTTTAAGGATGGCCATAATTATTGCCTTTTTGTTGCTACAGGTATTGGCAACCATAGCCGAGGACAAGCTGCTCTTCCTTCTGCTGTGAGAAATTTCCTCATTGAAAATAGGTGGAACATCTTTCCCTTCAGTATATTATCTACACTCATGCTCCCTTCCCATGCTGACTCTTAAATACTCCTTTTCCTTCGTTGAGCGCACTGAAAAAGAAGAAAAAGGGAATATACCTTGGTTCTTATTATCTTTTTTTTTATATCCAACCTTGGTTCTTATTATCTTGTATGTTCATTTGTTTTGTTCTGCAGATACCGTTTTGAGGAGACTAGACCAGGAGCGATCACAGTGTGGCCCAAGTTTCGTCAAAGTTGATTGCTAACCCCATTAGGAACATATTCTTGTATTGTACCATTGATTGCTGACATGGGGATCATAAATATAGAACTATGTATACTTTGTGTGATTTGTATCATGTAATTTTTGTCAAAGTTTGTATTAGTTGATCATGTCCATCTGCATTCAACAGCAGTGAGATTCAGTTCCGCATGTATTACATTTATTCTAACCTATTTATGTAGAATAAGGTATTTATCTTGGCTTTGGAAATGAGCAAGTTATTTGAAGTTTTTCAGATGGAGATTCTTATTTCAGAACTTAAGACATAACACCCCATTCAATAATTACCTCTACTTGGTGCTTTTGGAAGAAAACCAACATTAGCATTGCCACATGTATACAATATTTATTTATGACATATTTTGTTGTCAAATCAAATATGATAGCTAGCACTTTTAATAAAGAAAATTCTTAGAGATCGATAAATGACAACTTTATATAGTGCGGAATTTCTTTTTTATAAAAAGTAGAAAGTCATTGATATGATTTGGAAGGAAAATATGCCATAGGAATAGGATTACCTCTTGATACGTGACAATGGTGACATAATCTTTTGTTATCTACGTCACCCGGTTAGATTTTAAGATTTTAGAGCACTCCAATGGGGGTTTTTTAAATCCAGTTGGAGCACTTAAGCAACATTGCTTATTTTGAAACACTACTAGAGCAACATGACATGACAGTCTGATTGCTTAAATTTAAGCAACCGTTGCTTATTTAAGTAACAATTGCTTATTCTCTTTCTTCTTGCTTTTTTATTAAAAAGTTATATTTTTCTCTTTCCTTCATTAACTTGAATCGTGTCATAAGTCATGACCTTGAAATAATATAAATATGTGAGGTATAATGCGACTCAACCAAAAGTAAAATAAGCAACTATGGTTGGAGAGAATTCTGCTTGGGTTGCTTGAATCCTATGTGGCAGTTTGAGGCCACCAGAATAGTGTTTAAGCAACCCCACTAGAAACCATGCATTGAAGATGCTCTAAAGTGGGGACGGAAACCAAAATTATCTATAAAAAGTTGGAATCAAAACCATGAAAAATAGATGGTAGGTTCAAAACGAAATTTGCCTGTAAAATTAGGGATTATAGTGAAGTTTCTGTTTCTCTAGTTTTATTGAAGATATATGTGGAAATACTTCTTACATGTAGTGATGCTTATTACAAACACTTGTCCTTACATTATTGTATTACATCCACATCTCTTTCACTCTAAAAGAGACTAGTAATACCCAACAAAATCAAACAGCATCTTCATTCTGAGCTACACTTTCATAACCTGCACCAGAGACATTCTCAATCTCATAGGCATCATATCCAGCCCACAAAACTGCATGAAGCAAAACCACAGGCATACTGGAAGCCAAAGTCACAGCAAGATGAATACCCGCTTCAGTCAAAACCAGCTGCACAGAAGTTGCAATTGCAAGCAAACACAACACAAACCTCTTATCAATGATCCTATGAAGCAAAACAGAGTTAGGACATGACCTTAGGATCAAACAGTAAACTGTTGTCACATAGGTCATGATAACCAAAAGAATCAACGACACCTTGCGCTCTGGGATCAGGGTTATGAAGAGTATGATCCACACGAAGAGCGTGTAGTACAATCCCAGATTCGTGAAATTTTTGAGGATTCTAACTGCTGTAGCTTCTGATGTTGAGGGAATATCAATGGGGCAGTAGAATTTGAATTTGAACTCATGGTACAGCTTATCTTTTGCTTCATAGTTGTTGTCAGTGGATGAAGGGGTTGAGGAAGTGGGTAATCTCTGTGTGGTTCCAAAATTTGCCATGACTAACACTTGAAAGTGGAATTCAGAAAACACAAAGAATGGTTCAATTGAAGAAGAATTCTTAATGAACAACAAATGATACTAGAAGTTTGTTCCAAATATGTCACAAAGAAGACTAGTAAGAAGATGGGTACTTTTTATTTTACTTTGTGGAAATTGAAACGGGACCTAATTGGTATATATAGAAAAGGGAACATGATCAATTATTTCTGTGAGGACAGCGAGTTCAAGACTTAGACTAGTTCTGTGAGGACAGCGAGTTCAAGACTTCGAATAGCAAGACTTAGACTTAGTCAAGTATTACTAGTTTGTGTGAGTTCGGTCACTGCCACACGATATTACATATCTTCAGGAGAATAGACTGCTTACAAAAGAACTTAACGGTGATACGTTAGCTAAGTATTATCTATAGTATAATTTGCATGCTTTGACCACCGTCCCCGTCGTCGCCTTTTGTCCGCTCAACCTTCGCCTCTGTCACCACCGAACCTTCTTCTTCCTTCACCTCACCTCTGCTTATTCTTCTCCTTCTTCGATATTCCTCTTCTCCTTTCCCTCTTATCCTCAATATGATATTTGTTAGTTAAAAATAAAGAAATTGGTTTATTTAATAATTAACACACTTGGAATAAAAGAAAAAGAAGAAATACACGTGGAAATGATGATTGTGTAAAAATTGAGCCACATAAGCCTGAAACACGGGTAGGGGCCCAATTTGATTAAAAAAAATTCCAGGAATAACATTTCATGATTTTATTTCCAGGGACTGCTTTTGATTTCCTATACAATTTCAGGGACCTCCAGCATATTTACACCTTATTTATAATGTGTTTGAGTAAACAACTTAATTTACTGCTTATGAGTTACGATTGCAAGTATTCATCGCATAACTGTATAAGCACTTATTTATAAGTTTAATTCAAGAATTTTACTAAATTAAACTCAAAATATATTATACATAAATAAAAAATTTTATATAGATAATTTAAATAGTTTTTGAAAATAAGCTCAAACATTTTACGGTTAGTTATAAGTTATTTATAAGCCCATCTAAGTGGTGAAATCCGTGAAAGATAAAAAAAAATTGTAGTTGTAAATATGATTGGTTACTATAAAATTTATTTCATATTTTAGTGAGCAACGTTTACTATAATATGAACTTTTCTTTTTTGGGTCCTTTCGTAAGAGGTTCCGTTTTATTTTTTTCAATTTTAACTATTTCTGTTGAAACAGCCGGCTTAATTATTACTAGGTTACAGGCATTGTAAGATTTTTCAAATAATTATCTGTAGCATTATTGTCCCCATTCTCTCAATATTCTAAAAGTTGCGTATGACCGACCCATTCATAGCCATAGTCATAGAAGAGTTGGCAAGTATCAATCAAACTCCATAAAGAAAAGTCCAATGGAGTACAGTATTAATTAGCAATCTTCTTTGCTGTTTCAAATGTTGCTTTCAGTCAAATATATTCCTTCACAGTTGACAGCTTAGAGCATCTCCAATGCATGGTTGCTAGTTGGGTTGCTTAAATGCTATTCTGGTGGGCCCAGATTGCCACATAGGATTTAAGCAACTCATAAGCAACCCAAGCAGAATTCACTCTAATGCATGGTTGCTTATTTTACTTTTAGTTGGACCCCACTGTACTTCATATGTTTATATTTTTTATTTCCACCTAAGCATGACTTAAATTTAAATATTAATTAATATTTATAACAATATAAATATATTTAAAATTGAACATGGTATGTTAAAAAAAATTAAACGAAATGCATTACATTATATTAGGAGATACATTGAGGTTTGCGGATTTGAAGAATTTTCAAGAGTAGGAGATGATTGAATTTTCAAGTACTCACAGTAAGCTTGAAAAGAAGAAGGATCCATGGAATATTGTGGGAAGAAAGAAATTGTGTGGAAGTGTAAAAATGTGTGTAAAAAAACTGATATACGTGTTAATTATATAAGATACATTGGCATTAGCTTGAAAAAGAATGATTTTTTTCTCAGCTTGGGCCAACGGTGACATTTAATGAATTTTTCCTTATATTGATTTTTTTCCCCTCATTCACTTTTCTCTCGAAGCTTCTCACCGTCTCTCTTGAACTTTCTTTCTCCCTTTCTCTCAAACCCATTCTCCCACATCAGCCTTCTCAAACCCATTCTCCCTTTCTCTCGAAGCTTCAATCAAGCCCACTCTCCCACATCAGCCTTCTCTCCCATTCTCCACGGTCCTTCTCTCCCTTTCTCTCAAACCCATTCTCCCTTTCTGCTCTGAGATCGAAGCTTCTTTCTCTTCTTTGCTGAGATCGAAGCCTCCATCCTATTCCTCTCAAACCCAGATCGTAGAGGGCGCCACAAATCTAGTTCCCTCTACTTCCTTTCACTTCAGTCGTGTTGTTCAGAGGCATATCAGAGGTCAGATCGGTGTTCAGTGGTCCAGATCGGTGGGTTTTTATTTTTTATTTTTCTGTGTTCAGTTGCTGTAGAAGTGTAACAAAAAAATCGTTTATGGAATTTGTTCTGATTAAGTCTGGGTTTTTTTTAATTTTTCTGGAATTTGTTTCTAATTTCATCTCATAATAAAAAAATTGATTCAAATTTGGAATTTGTTTCTGATTCAAGTTTGGAATTTTTTTTTCCGATTCAAGTCTGGAATTTGCTTATTCTGCCTCTTCTCATTGATCATTGTTTCCCTCTCTTTTTTTAACTGCAATCAGTTGTTGAATGATAGAGAAAATATGATATTTATAATTAAAAGGAAGAAGGAAGGAAGCTAAGCAACGTTGCTTAAATTTGAGGGCTAAGCAACGCCAGCTCAGCCAGCTCCAACGCTTCCAAAAATTAAGCAACGCATCTTATTTTCTCCAACCAGGTTAAGCAACCTGTGTTGGAGTTGCTCTTAGAGACTAATGCTAGGGAGTTGGGTTTGGGGCCCCCTATGGGGCTCCGCGCCCCACCTCTTTTTTTTTAACCCATAAATGCCCTACGGAACTTAAACTTCCGTATTCAATAAAATAGAATACGGAAGTTAAAATTCCGTATTATAACTCTGACAGTCATCACCTTTTCCACCATTACTCCTCCCTCCACCAACCCCTCCACCATTACTCCTCCGTCACCAACCCCTCACCAGCCCCCTTAACCCCCTCAATGCCTTCAGACCACCCTCTCTCTCACCCTCTCCTACCTCACTTTCATCCTCACTTTCATCCTCACTTCCATTCCTCCTACCACCACCACCAACTCCTTCATTGGCAAGCTCTCCACCATTGGATGCAAAAAGATAGCATTTGAGGTAAGTGTTGTTAGTTGTATGTTGTTAGTTTAAGTAGTTGAAGTTGTTAGATTAAGTAGTTAGATTAAGTAGATTAAGTAGTTAGAATGATGATTTTCTGAATTCTGAGATATGTTAAAATACGGAATATAAAGTTTCGGAGTCTATACGAAAATTAATATACCGTATTCAATACGAATTATAAATTTCCGTATTCAATACGAATTATAAAGTTCCGTATTTAATATGGATAATAAAGTTCCGTATTCTCTTCCAGGGATGACAGAATCATTTTTATTTCATGAATCCCAATTGATTGAAGTTGGATTGAACAATGCTCAACCTGAAGAGGTGCCACCACCAGCATTTGTACCCCCGTGTATAAGTATAGATGTCTTGCATTTATTTACAACTGATCAGGTATTCTTTGAACAGATTTTTGCATTGTTTTGAAAGTGTAATATATCAATTCTTATTATGTCTTGATCACCCTTGTTTATGCCTTGTTTGTGTGTTGGGTATGCATCATTGAACAAATTTTTCCTACCCGTGATGATCTTATCAATTGGGTTCATGGAATTGCGATTGAAAATGGATATGTTGTGTTGATCACAAAGTCAGATAGCGGTGGGAATGGAAGCAGAAAAGCTTATGTCATGTTGGGGTGCGAGAAGCATGGTAAGTATGTTCCCTACAGAGACCCTGACCTTGTTGAAGGAACGAGAACACAAAAGACAGAATGTCCTTTTAGACTAAAAGGACGACCTATGAAAAATGGCACAGATAGAGATTGGCGGCTAAAGGTGATGGAAGGTGCACACAACCATGAACCAGCTAGGTCACTACTTGGCCACAATTTTGTTGGTCGTCTAAATTCCGAAGAGAAGGAACAAGTGGAAAAAATGTCAAAGAGTTGGGTTCTACCGAGAAAGATGTTGTTGACTTTGAAGGAAAACAATCCTTTAAACTTGACTACCATATCTCAGATTTATGGTGCTTGCAAGAGGTTAAGAAAATCCCTCCGCGGGTCATTGACAGAAATGCAACACTTGTTGAAGAAGTTGGACGGTGACAAGTACGTCCACTTTGAAAGACATGAGCTTGGATCGGAAGTCATTAGGGATGTATTTTGGGCTCATCCAAATGCTATCAAACTGTTCAACACATTTCCATATGTAGTGATTATGGATTGCACATACAAGACAAACAAATATAAAATTCCATTGCTTGAGATTGTTGGACTGACTTCCACAGATAAGACATACTCCATAGCCTTTTACTACATTGTTAATGAGGGCACAGATGACTACGTTTGGGCACTGGAGTGTATGAAGTCTCTATTAGCTGATCAAGCCATGTTGCCTAAGGTGATTGTTACTGACAGGGATCTTGCCTTATTGAGTGCTGCTAAGCAAAGCCTTCCCAACACCAGCCATTTATTATGCTTGTGGCACATCAACAAGTGTGTTTTGGCAAAGTGCAAACTCTATGTTGGTACAGATGATTTTGCTGAATTGGTTATGGGGAAGTGGGGAGAGGTGGTGGATGCTGCAACAGTTGAAGAATTTGAAGTTCAATGGATGCAATTGTTTAATATGTGCAAGGACAAATACAGCAACTTTACCTCCTATTGTTCTACTACATGGTTGGTCCACAAGGAAAAATTTGCCAAGGCATGGACAAATCATGTGATGCACTTTGGAACAACAACAAGTAACAGGTACAAAAATTATATGAGCTTAATTTATGCCTTGTTATATGTTTTTCATTTGATAGATTGTTTACATTGGAGAGTTAATAAGATATCTGTTTGTTGTTTGCAGGGCTGAGGGTGCACATGCCAGTTTGAAGAAGATGTTGCGGGATTGCAAGGGTGACCTAGCCACTTCTTGGGATGCGTCGCATAGTTTGACATGTAATCGACATACTGAAATATTAGCATCGTTTGAGCGCAGTATTCACAGAATTGATCACATTTTCATGTGCCCATTTTACACAAATATTAGAGGATTTGTGTCAAACAAATGCCTGCAGCTCCTTGATGCTGAACATATAAGAATGAAGTCCTACGGCCGATGCGATTGCTTGTTGAGAGAGACTCATGAACTGCCTTGCGGTTGTGAACTTGCAGGTCACCGGTCAACCACTCTCTTGTCAATTAATTCTATTTGTTATTAAAAGTGACACTTTTGTGAACTTACAGGTTATGAAAGAATTTCATATGAGGCAATTTATCCATTCTGGAAGAGACTGAGTTGGGAGCATGTACCTGAACCTGTTGCAGATACTATCAGCAACCATATTTGCGGCATGAACCATGGAGATATGCAACCAGAAGTTGAGGCATTGACACATTATTTCAGTTCTTTGGATACTGGAGGGCAGAGTATGGTAAGGAGGAAGCTTCAATTACTTTTCATTAACTGTAGTTACTTTTATGTAAACCAGAGTTACTTTCGAAAGTAACCATGGTCAGAACTTGTATAAATAGGTAGCTTAGTAAGAGTAAGAGGCATCGGGTTTTTGACCTACCTCTCTCTCTCTCTCTCTTACCTATCTCTCTCTATGTGTGTAATCTCTGCAGTTCTTTGAATAAAAGCTTTTCTGTAAGTACTTTTCCATCATGTTTTCCATGAACTTTTTTAGCTTCCGCAGAACCTGGTATCAGAGCCTTCTCCCGTGAGGGAAGGGTTCTGGAATCAGTAGTTAGTTTTTGTTGGATTCAATCTTTTGTTTTTCTGCAACTTTATTTCTTCTTACTGTTTTCATTAATCACCTTGTTATTATCTTCAAGTCCTTAAGGCTTAGTGTGAGGTATCCCTGGAGTCTAGTGGTCCCGGCAGTAAAGCCTGAGAGGTTGTGAGACCGTTGGTTTAGCTAGATTGGGAAGAAGCGTTATCCTTCTTAAGTTACTTAAGTTAATAACATGGCTAGATTAATCAAAACCCTAAGTGAAATAAGTTTAGGAAAAAACAAACAGATCATGATTCCATCAACATCCAACTCTGGTTCTAGTAACCAAGATCAAGAACTCTCTAGGGTAGCCCAACAAGAGTTAGAAATAGCTTCAATAGAAAGAGCACTTCAAAATTGGTCAATCCCGATAGTTAAAAAGAAAGAAATATATAAACAACACACTTTATTCAATAGAGCTGGACTGGGCGAGCCCCTAGAAGGGCAACGCCCAGGGTTCACACCGCCCGTGGCGGGTCCCCAAGCCAGTAGGGTTGGGCCTCGTTCAGCCAGGCCCACACGGCCCATTAAGGACACTAGCATATGGGGGCCCAACACTACCTCTATAAATAGGTAGCAGATACCAATTGTAAGGGACTTTTGGCTCATTTGATAAAATAACACATGAAATTCAGCATTCTCTCTCTTACTCTCTCTCTCTAGCACAATCTCTCTACCCTTAGGTACTATACCTTTCCTCAATGTTCATTCCCAGAACAAGAGCAGATGATTCTATCTTTACAATAGAATGTTGTCAACATAGTTCTGATCACACAAGTACTATAAAATTATTAAATGAAGATATTCTAGATCAACACATTAAAAATGGTTTTAACTTCATCCATGTAGGTTTAATACAAGTAGCTGCAAAACCTAACTTTCGTTTAGGAATCAATTCTCCTATAATAGTAATGTTAAGAGATATGAGGCTATTAAAGCCACAAGATTCGTTAATTGCAGTCTTAGAGTCAAATCTTCATGATGGTCCTGTTTTCTTTAACTGCTATCCAAACTATGCTATGAATCTTCAGAATAGTTGGACCAAAAATGCCATACAATTAGATTTATTGGCAAACAATGATATTTTTGAAGAAGAAAGTGATCCTTTCTCAATAATATATAGAGTATATTATAAAGTCTCAAAGATCAATTATAATTTTAAAGCTTTAAGATCTTCACCCAAACAAGAAACCATTATGCTAGAAGCAAACCTTAAAAGATCTTCAGTACAAGTTCCAAAGAAACTTACTCATGAAGAAGTCATGAGTAAAGTCCCTGAGGAATGGGTATTCAAGAATTCCCTGCCTCAACCAAAAATTCATACTACTCAAGTAAGAGAATTGTTTCAAGAAGGAGCAAATCTCACTTTAAGAATGAATAGATCAAACTCATTTAGTATTAGATCTCCTCAACAGTTATACAGAGTAGATCTCCCAAGATCTTCTGTATCGTCAAAACTAAAAGGATTAGATACAACGTCTAGTCCTAATATAGCAACACCTATATATCAAGATGAAGAATCTAGTAATTATTCTCCAACCCCTTCGCAAATCAACATGCTAAGTAGGGTAAAACCTAGTTTTGAAATAGACAAAGATTTCATTAAAAAAGATTTTATGGCCGAATATAATAAAGATAAAAGATTATGGTACTTTAAGAATTACAGTAAACAAGAAACTGAAACTCTTAGGGCCTTTTATTATGAGGAAATGGAAGTTTCTGAAACAAACATCTATTTTTTTGATTGGTTCGAAAACCATTGTATTAAAAATAATCTTAATTATCCTTTCTGGAAAAACGTCAATCCAATAACAAAAATAAATACCACTTGGAAAACTCCTGATAATAACACTATTACTTCAGAATACCCTCCACAAACTGGAGTGAAAATAGTCATAAAAGATGGTCATGAAATCGAAGCATCTCCTTATAAGGCAGAAGCTAACAAAGTTCATCAACAATTAAATTTTGCAAACACTATGCTAACAGTCATGTCAAAACAGCTAGAAAGAATAGAGGCTCAAAAACCCTCTATTACAACCAAAGAAGCTTCTTCATCGTTTACCTTAGGAAACCCTTTGCAAACTCCTATTTTCAAAATTCCTCAATACACTAAAGAAGAATTTAATTCCTTTAATCTCTCAGGAAGTGTAGAAAAATTAAAAGAAAAATTAAACAAGCTTTCAATAAATCATTTGGATAAAGATTTAAAAATCAATAAAATTAGAAAGTTTGGGCCAGATAACAACACAAGAGCCTACTATCCAAGACCTTCCTATTCTGATATGAGGTTTGAAGAAAGAAAAGAATTTATTCAAAATACCTTTAGTGGAACTAGCCTTGATGAATGGAATATCGATGGCTTTAGTGAACAAAATATATTAGATATTACGCATCAAATGATTATGGCTGTCACAGCCTATAAAGTCCATAATAACACCGACAGAAATGCAGCATTAATGATTACTCATGGCTTCACTGGTCAGTTACGAGGCTGGTGGGACAACATCATGACCCCTGAAGATAAATCAACTATATTAGAAAAGAAAAAAGAAAATGGAGAAGAAGATGCTGTAGCAACATTAATATATACTATTATACTTCATTTCATAGGAGATCCTAGCATATTTAGAGAGAGAGCTTCAAGCCAGCTCGCTAATCTCTATTGTCCTACCATGTCCGATTACAGATGGTATAAGGACACCTTCTTCTCAAAGGTAACCTTAAGAGAAGATGGCAACAGCGCCTTCTGGAAGGAGCGCTTTATTGCAGGATTACCTAGATTAATGCAATCAAAGGTATTAGATAATTTATCACTTTTTAATCAAGGAAATCCAGTAAATTTTGGTTCACTCTCATTTGGACAATTGCATAACACTATAGTACACACAGGAATACAAGTTTGCACTGACTTCAAACTTCAAAACAAAATGCAAAAAGATATGCAAATCTCAAGAAAAGAAGTAGGTAGCTTTTGTGAACAATATGGAGTAGAACCTTTACAAGCTCCTAGTTCAAAAGCTAGAAGGATTAATAGATCCAAAACAAAGCCTTTTCAGGGATATAAAAAGAGAAAACCATTTCAAAAGAAACCTTATGAACAAAGTCCTACTACTCAAAAACCTATAAACAAAAAGGCCGTAAATCCTAATAAAAAGAAAAATGTCTGCTGGAAATGTGGAAAGCCAGGACATTATGCAAACAAATGCAAAACTCAACAAAAAATTAATGAATTAGATTTAGACCAAAAACTCAAAGATAGTCTAATCAGTGTTCTCATTAATAGTGAAGATCCTCACTACTCTTCAGAAAATGAATATGAAGGAGATGAAGACCAAGATGTAAATCTGGTCGAATACTCATCTGATTCTCATTCCTCTTCAGAAGAAGAAAGAGAATGTGTTAAAGATAGTTCAGGATTCTGTGATTGTGCAGGATGCTTAGGACAAAACGTCAATATGCTAACCCAAGATCAAACTATGAGTTTAATCTCTATAATAGACAAAATGGAGGATTCTCCCTTAAGGGACGAATTTCTACAACAACTAAATCTTTTGGTCAAGAAGGAAGAAACCTTGAAAAAGGAAATTAGCCCTCCAATAAATAGCATGAATGAAATTTTTAATAGATTTCGTCCTAAACCAACCATAACCTTATCAGATCTTCAAGAAGAAGTGAAAATATTAAAAGAAGAAGTTAACCAACTAAAGCAAAATGATCTTAGCTTAGAGTTCAGATTAATGGAAATAGCTGGGATAAAAATTATAGAATCTCAAGAAACCTTAGCCAGTACCTCAGGATTAAAGCAAATACATAATGAACCCGGTGAAAGTTATCTTAATCTCCTCAACTTGGTTATAACCCATAAATGGCACTCTGAAATAACTTTAGTCATTAATAGTGATTTTCGAATCAATATAATAGCCCTCATTGATAGTGGCGCAGATATCAATTGTATTCAGGAAGGCTTAGTCCCCACTCAATTTTATGAGAAAACCAAAGAAGGAGTCAATAGTGCAAATGGATCCAAAATGAATATTCAATACAAACTATCAAATGCTAAAATTTGCAAAAGCCAAGTTTGTTTTAGATCTTCATTTGTCCTAGTCAAAAACATGACAGAAAAAATCATTTTAGGAACTCCATTCATTTGTCTTCTATACCCTATTGATAAAATAGATGAAAAAGGAATAGTCACAACAGTCTTAGGAAAGACTATTACTTTTCCATTTATAAAACCTCCTCAGGTAAAAGAATTAAATTTATTAAAGGAAATCTCCACCTCCAAAATAAATATAATCTCTAGAAAAAAGAATCATATCAATTCTTTACAAAAAGAAATAAAATATTATAAATTAGAAGAACAGCTCAAGAGATCCAATATTCAAAGGATTATTAAGGATTTTCAAGATAGGATAGAAAAGGATCTATGTGATTTAAATCCCATGGCCTTTCATCATAGAAAAATACATACCATAACATTACCATACATAGACGGGTTTAATGAGAAAGACATCCCTACCAAAGCCCGGCCCATTCAAATGAATGAACAATATTTAAAATATTGTAGAGAAGAAATAGGAGAATATCTCAACAAGGGCCTGATTCGCCACTCCAAATCTCCTTGGAGTTGCACAGGGTTTTATGTCATGAATGCTTCTGAGTTAGAAAGAGGAGCCCCTAGATTAGTCATTAATTACAAACCCTTAAACAAAGTATTAAAATGGATAAGATATCCATTGCCTAATAAAACAGATCTCATTAAAAGATTACATAAAGCAACAATATTCTCAAAATTTGATATGAAGTCAGGATATTATCAAATTTCGGTCAAGGAGGAAGATCGATATAAAACCGCCTTCGTTGTCCCTTTTGGTCATTATGAATGGAATGTAATGCCACAAGGTTTGAAAAATGCACCTAGTGAATACCAAAACATCATGAATGATATATTCTATCCATACATGGACTTTACCATTGTATATCTAGATGATGTCTTAGTATTCTCAAAAGGCATAGATCAGCATGTTCAACATTTAGAAAAATTTATAGAAATCATTAAGAAAAATGGATTAGTAGTTTCAGCAAAAAAGATGAAAATCTTTGAAACCAAAACCAGATTTTTAGGATATGAAATTCATCAGGGACAAATTACCCCAATACAAAGATCGTTAGAATTCGCCAAAAACTTTCCAAATGAATTAAAAGAGAAAAATCAATTACAAAGATTTCTAGGTTGTGTTAATTATGTAGCAGATTTTATCCCCAACATAAGGATAATTTGTGCCCCTTTGTTCAAAAGACTTAGGAAAAACTCTCCGCCATGGTCTGAAGAAATGAGCCATAGTGTTAGAGAAGTCAAAAGATTAGTTCAAAACCTACCTTGTTTATGAATACCAGATCCAGATGCTTCATTAATTATAGAAACCGATGCATCAGAATTAGGATATGGAGGGATACTTAAGCAGGTAAAACCTCAGTCTTCAAAAGAACAAATAGTTAGGTACCATTCAGGTATTTGGCACCCAGCTCAACAGAAATATTCCACAGTTAAAAAAGAAGTTCTTTCAATAGTTCTATGTGTTCAAAAATTTCAAGATGATGTTTTTAATAAAAAATTTTTGATAAAAACTGATTGCAAAGCAGCACCTTCAGTTTTACAAAAGGATGTTCAAAACCTAGTTTCAAAACACATTTTTGCCAGATGGCAATCTTTACTTTCTTGCTTTGATTTTGAAATAACTCATATTAAAGGAGATAGTAACTCCCTTCCAGATTTTCTAACCAGAGAATTTTTACAGGGAAAACATGAGTGATACAAAACCCAAATCAAAGGATCAATATGGACCCCCACTGGGTTCGTCAGCATCATCATCACCATCAGGATCAAAAGCAATAGTAGTAACCCCTATCAAGGTTGCTGAATCTTCAATACCAACCACCCCTTCAAAGCCTTCTCAAAAACTCACCACAGCTCAAATTGTCAAAACACCTCACCAAAAAACCTCACTAGTCCCATTAACCAATAAATATACAGTATTAGCTCAAAGCCCTTCAAAATCCCCTGCCAAACCCGAGCCAACCGAATATCTGGAAAAACCAGATGGTGAGCCATCTCTCATTATAGAAAGAGAACATTTCTCTTTAAGTCCTAGAGAAATAGCCACTCAATTATTCCCTACCAACTTTCATTATGTCCCTGGACACCCCAAGAAGACCAGATTATTTTATGAATTCATTCTAGTAGATTCTGACTCCATAGAAGTCACACATAACCAAGATAAACAAGGAGAAATAGCGTTCTCCAAGATCAAAATCCTTAAAGTCCTTACACCCCAGGATTGGAATGCTCCTCTTCATTATTTTAAGCAGTTTTCTAGACAGTTCGACCCTCCTAGTTATAACTACTTTGATTATACAGATGCCTGGTATTACGCCTTGTATCTTTATCCTTATCAACACTCCTGGTTCATTTGGTTCAAAAAGGGAATCTCTTTAAAGTTCCCTCAATGGTTTAAAGTTTGGTTTTGCAAGGTAGGACTCGATGAGTCTATCTTTCCCGAAGAAGTAAAACCATTATTCAAGTACTTTGCTCAAAAGTCAAATTTCATTATGGAAGACAAACTCCTCATGTTCACAGCTTCGCAAGCCATATCTTGGATTTTAACCTGGGATTGGAGAACTGTAGAAATTTATGAGGATACAGAACTCTATCAGCTCTATCGCATTTTTAAAATAAAATGGTGGGCAAAATTCAATATCTCTCTAATTCAACAGACAAAACTTGAAGCTTGGATAAAGACTTATCAGCTTACTCAACAAAGCAAGAAACAGCTGTCAACTACCCCTGTTTCTCGTCTCAATCAAGAAAGTTCATTTCTTCAAGAAAGATCAAGGCTCATAGCCGAATTAGCCGCAGCAAGCTCTCCCCAAGAATTTCAAAAGAAAATAGATATGATGAGTCAGAAGTCTGGCTCAGATACTTCATCAGTCAACAGCCAGAACTACCTTCAAGAAAATGAAGATGACTGTTTAGGCATCAACTATCATCCATACACTTAAGGACAAAAGGTCATTATCAGCCCTTCTCATCATGATCAAGAAAGAATCTGCTTTCTAATATTGGCCGAAAAGGAATCCACTTTCATTATTAAAGCTACTATCCACTTTCATTATTAAAGTTACTTTTCATTAACTGTAGTTACTTTTATGTAAACCAGAGTTACTTTCGAAAGTAACCATGGTCAGAACTTGTATAAATAGGTAGCTTAGTAAGAGTAAGAGGCATCGGGTTTTTGACCTACCTCTCTCTCTCTCTCTCTTACCTATCTCTCTCTATGTGTGTAATCTCTGCAGTTCTTTGAATAAAAGCTTTTCTGTAAGTACTTTTCCATCATGTTTTCCATGAACTTTTTTAGCTTCTGCAGAACCTGGTATCAGAGCCTTCTCCCGTGAGGGAAGGGTTCTGGAATCAGTAGTTAGTTTTTGTTGGATTCAATCTTTTGTTTTTCTGCAACTTTATTTCTTCTTACTGTTTTCATTAATCACCTTGTTATTATCTTCAAGTCCTTAAGGCTTAGTGTGAGGTATCCCTGAAGTCTAGTGGTCCCGGCAGTAAAGCCTGAGAGGTTGTGAGACCGTTGGTTTAGCTAGATTGGGAAGAAGCGTTATCCTTCTTAAGTTACTTAAGTTAATAACATGGCTAGATTAATGAAAACAGTAAGAAGAAATAAAGTTGCAGAAAAACAAAAGATTGAATCCAACAAAAACTAACTACTGATTCCAGAACCTGGTATCAGAGCCTTCTCCCGTGAGGGAAGGGTTCTGGAATCAGTAGTTAGTTTAATGAGAATCAGATGAGTATTCGACCAGATTTACATCTTGGTCTTCATCTCCTTCATATTCATTTTCTGAAGAGTAGTGAGGATCTTCACTATTAATGAGAACACTGATTAGACTATCTTTGAGTTTTTGGTCTAAATCTAATTCATTAATTTTTTGTTGAGTTTTGCATTTGTTTGCATAATGTCCTGGCTTTCCACATTTCCAGCAGACATTTTTCTTTTTATTAGGATTTACGGCCTTTTTGTTTATAGGTTTTTGAGTAGTAGGACTTTGTTCATAAGGTTTCTTTTGAAATGGTTTTCTCTTTTTATATCCCTGAAAAGGCTTTGTTTTGGATCTATTAATCCTTCTAGCTTTTGAACTAGGAGCTTGTAAAGGTTCTACTCCATATTGTTCACAAAAGCTACCTACTTCTTTTCTTGAGATTTGCATATCTTTTTGCATTTTGTTTTGAAGTTTGAAGTCAGTGCAAACTTGTATTCCTGTGTGTACTATAGTGTTATGCAATTGTCCAAATGAGAGTGAACCAAAATTTACTGGATTTCCTTGATTAAAAAGTGATAAATTATCTAATACCTTTGATTGCATTAATCTAGGTAATCCTGCAATAAAGCGCTCCTTCCAGAAGGCGCTGTTGCCATCTTCTCTTAAGGTTACCTTTGAGAAGAAGGTGTCCTTATACCATCTGTAATCGGACATGGTAGGACAATAGAGATTAGCGAGCTGGCTTGAAGCTCTCTCTCTAAATATGCTAGGATCTCCTATGAAATGAAGTATAATAGTATATATTAATGTTGCTACAGCATCTTCTTCTCCATTTTCTTTTTTCTTTTCTAATATAGTTGATTTATCTTCAGGGGTCATGATGTTGTCCCACCAGCCTCGTAACTGACCAGTGAAGCCATGAGTAATCATTAATGCTGCATTTCTGTCGGTGTTATTATGGACTTTATAGGCTGTGGCAGCCATAATCATTTGATGCGTAATATCTAATATATTTTGTTCACTAAAGCCATCGATATTCCATTCATCAAGGCTAGTTCCACTAAAGGTATTTTGAATAAATTCTTTTCTTTCTTCAAACCTCATATCAGAATAGGAAGGTCTTGGATAGTAGGCTCTTGTGTTGTTATCTGGCCCAAACTTTCTAATTTTATTGTTTTTTAAATCTTTATCCAAATGATTTATTGAAAGCTTGTTTAATTTTTCTTTTAATTTTTCTACACTTCCTGAGAGATTAAAGGAATTAAATTCTTCTTTAGTGTATTGAGGAATTTTGAAAATAGGAGTTTGCAAAGGGTTTCCTAAGGTAAACGATGAAGAAGCTTCTTTGGTTGTAATAGAGGGTTTTTGAGCCTCTATTCTTTCTAGCTGTTTTGACATGACTGTTAGCATAGTGTTTGCAAAATTTAATTGTTGATGAACTTTGTTAGCTTCTGCCTTATAAGGAGATGCTTCGATTTCATGACCATCTTTTATGACTATTTTCACTCCAGTTTGTGGAGGGTATTCTGAAGTAATAGTGTTATTATCAGGAGTTTTCCAAGTGGTATTTATTTTTGTTATTGGATTGACGTTTTTCCAGAAAGGATAATTAAGATTATTTTTAATACAATGGTTTTCGAACCAATCAAAAAAATAGATGTTTGTTTCAGAAACTTCCATTTCCTCATAATAAAAGGCCCTAAGAGTTTCAGTTTCTTGTTTACTGTAATTCTTAAAGTACCATAATCTTTTATCTTTATTGTATTCGGCCATAAAATCTTTTTTAATGAAATCTTTGTCTATTTCAAAACTAGGTTTTACCCTACTTAGCATGTTGATTTGCGAAGGGGTTGGAGAATAATTACTAGATTCTTCATCTTGATATATAGGTGTTGCTATATTAGGACTAGACGTTGTATCTAATCCTTTTAGTTTTGACGATACAGAAGATCTTGGGAGATCTACTCTGTATAACTGTTGAGGAGATCTAATACTAAATGAGTTTGATCTATTCATTCTTAAAGTGAGATTTGCTCCTTCTTGAAACAATTCTCTTACTTGAGTAGTATGAATTTTTGGTTGAGGCAGGGAATTCTTGAATACCCATTCCTCAGGGACTTTACTCATGACTTCTTCATGAGTAAGCTTCTTTGGAACTTGTACTGAAGATCTTTTAAGGTTTGCTTCTAGCATAATGGTTTCTTGTTTGGGTGAAGATCTTAAAGCTTTAAAATTATAATTGATCTTTGAGACTTTATAATATACTCTATATATTATTGAGAAAGGATCACTTTCTTCTTCAAAAATATCATTGTTTGCCAATAAATCTAATTGTATGGCATTTTTTGTCCAACTATTCTGAAGATTCATAGCATAGTTTGGATAGCAGTTAAAGAAAACAGGACCATCATGAAGATTTGACTCTAAGACTGCAATTAACGAATCTTGTGGCTTTAATAGCCTCATATCTCTTAACATTACTATTATAGGAGAATTGATTCCTAAACGAAAGTTAGGTTTTGCAGCTACTTGTATTAAACCTACATGGATGAAGTTAAAACCATTTTTAATGTGTTGATCTAGAATATCTTCATTTAATAATTTTATAGTACTTGTGTGATCAGAACTATGTTGACAACATTCTATTGTAAAGATAGAATCATCTGCTCTATTGAATAAAGTGTGTTGTTTATATATTTCTTTCTTTTTAACTATCGGGATTGACCAATTTTGAAGTGCTCTTTCTATTGAAGCTATTTCTAACTCTTGTTGGGCTACCCTAGAGAGTTCTTGATCTTGGTTACTAGAACCAGAGTTGGATGTTGATGGAATCATGATCTGTTTGTTTTTTCCTAAACTTATTTCACTTAGGGTTTTGATTAATCTAGCCATGTTATTAACTTAAGTAACTTAAGAAGGATAACGCTTCTTCCCAATCTAGCTAAACCAACGGTCTCACAACCTCTCAGGCTTTACTGCCGGGACCACTAGACTCCAGGGATACCTCACACTAAGCCTTAAGGACTTGAAGATAATAACAAGGTGATTAATGAAAACAGTAAGAAGAAATAAAGTTGCAGAAAAACAAAAGATTGAATCCAACAAAAACTAACTACTGATTCCAGAACCTGGTATCAGAGCCTTCTCCCGTGCTTCCTCCTTACCATACTCTGCCCTCCAGTATCCAAAGAACTGAAATAATGTGTCAATGCCTCAACTTCTGGTTGCATATCTCCATGATTCATGCCGCAAATATGGTTGCTGATAGTATCTGCAACAGGTTCAGGTACATGCTCCCAACTCAGTCTCTTCCAGAATGGATGAATTGCCTCATATGGAATTCTTTCATAACCTGTAAGTTCACAAAAGTGTCACTTTTAATAACAAATAGAATTAATTGAGAAGAGAGTGGTTGACCGGTGACCTGCAAGTTCACAACCGCAAGGCAGTCCATGAGTCTCTCTCAACAAGCAATCGCATCGGCCGTAGGACTTCATTCTTATATGTTCAGCATCAAGGAGCTGCAGGCATTTGTTTGACACAAATCCTCTAATATTTGTGTAAAATGGGCACATGAAAATGTGATCAATTCTGTGAATACTGCGCTCAAACGATGCTAATATTTCAGTATGTCGATTACATGTCAAACTATGCGACGCATCCCAAGAAGTGGCTAGGTCACCCTTGCAATCCCGCAACATCTTCTTCAAACTGGCATGTGCACCCTCAGCCCTTCAAACAACAAACAGATATCTTATTAACTCTCCAATGTAAACAATCTATCAAATGAAAAACATATAACAAGGCATAAATTAAGCTCATATAATTTTTGTACCTGTTACTTGTTGTTGTTCCAAAGTGCATCACATGATTTGTCCATGCCTTGGCAAATTTTTCCTTGTGGACCAACCATGTAGTAGAACAATAGGAGGTAAAGTTGCTGTATTTGTCCTTGCACATATTAAACAATTGCATCCATTGAACTTCAAATTCTTCAACTGTTGCAGCATCCACCACCTCTCCCCACTTCCCCATAACCAATTCAGCAAAATCATCTGTACCAACATAGAGTTTGCACTTTGCCAAAACACACTTGTTGATGTGCCACAAGCATAATAAATGGCTGGTGTTGGGAAGGCTTTGCTTAGCAGCACTCAATAAGGCAAGATCCCTGTCAGTAACAATCACCTTAGGCAACATGGCTTGATCAGCTAATAGAGACTTCATACACTCCAGTGCCCAAACGTAGTCATCTGTGCCCTCATTAACAATGTAGCAAAAGGCTATGGAGTATGTCTTATCTGTGGAAATCAGTCCAACAATCTCAAGCAATGGAATTTTATATTTGTTTGTCTTGTATGTGCAATCCATAATCACTACATATGGAAATGTGTTGAACAGTTTGATAGCATTTGGATGAGCCCAAAATACATCCCTAATGACTTCCGATCCAGGCTCATGTCTTTCAAAGTGGACGTACTTGTCACCGTCCAACTTCTTCAACAAGTGTTGCATTTCTGTCAATGACCCGCGGATGGATTTTCTTAACCTCTTGCAAGCACCATAAATTTGAGATATGGTAGTCAAGTTTAAAGGATTGTTTTCCTTCAAAGTCAACAACATCTTTCTCGGTGGAACCCAACTCTTTGACATTTTTCCCACTTGCTCCTTCTCTTCGGAATTTAGACGACCAACAAAATTATGGCCAAGTAGTGACCTAGCTGGTTCATGGTTGTGTGTACCTTCCATCACCTTTAGCCGCCAATCTCTATCTATGCCATTTTTCATAGGTCGTCCTTTTAGTCTAAAAGGACATTCTGTCTTTTGTGTTCTCGTTCCTTCAACAAGGTCAGGGTCTCTGTAGGGAACATACTTACCATGCTTCTCGCACCCCAACATGACATAAGCTTTTCTGCTTCCATTCCCACCGCTATCTGACTTTGTGATCAACACAACATATCCATTTTCAATCGCAATTCCATGAACCCAATTGATAAGATCATCACGGGTAGGGAAAATCTGTTCAATGATGCATACCCAACACACAAACAAGGCATAAACAAGGGTGATCAAGACATAATAAGAATTGATATATTACACTTTCAAAACAATGCAAAAATCTGTTCAAAGAATACCTGATCAGTTGTAAATAAATGCGAGACATCTATACTTATACACGGGGGTACAAATGCTGGTGGTGGCACCTCTTCAGGTTGAGCATTGTTCAATCCAACTTCAATCAATTGGGATTCATGAAATAAAAATGATTCTGTCATCCCTGGAAGAGAATACGGAACTTTATTATCCATATTGAATACGGAACTTTATAATTCGTATTGAATACAGAAATTTATAATTCGTATTGAATACGGTATATTAATTTTCGTATAGACTCCGAAACTTTATATTCCGTATTTTAACACATCTCAGAATTCAGAAAATCATCATTCTAACTACTTAATCTACTTAATCTAACTACTTAATCTAACAACTTCAACTACTTAAACTAACAACATACAACAAACAACTAACAACACTTACCTCAAATGCTATCTTTTTGCATCCAATGGTGGAGAGCTTGCCAATGAAGGAGTTGGTGGTGGTGGTAGGAAGAATGGAAGTGAGGATGAAAGTGAGGTAGGAGAGGGTGAGAGAGAGGGTGGTCTGGAGGCATTGAGGGGGTTAAGGGGGCTGGTGAGGGGTTGGTGATGGAGGAGTAATGGTGGAGGGGTTGGTGGAGGGAGGAGTAATGGTGGAAAAGGTGATGACTGTCAGAGTTATAATACGGAATTTTAACTTCCGTATTCTATTTTATTGAATACGGAAGTTTAAGTTCCGTAGGGCATTTATGGGTTAAAAAAAAGAGGTGGGGCGCGGAGCCCCATAGGGGGGCCCCAAACCCAACTCCCCTAAACTGATGTACACCCACCAATGTATACATTTGATACAATTACCACTATCTATAATGAGGGAATAAGTATGTTCATTAGTGAGATATTTTGTGTGAAAAATGTTTTTTCTTTGTGTTCTAGAACCATCACGTCCATACATTAAATCCTCCACAATAAGGAAAAAGTTGATATATTAATTAGCTACAAGTAGAAAAGTAATCAAAGCAAAAGCAACCAACCTTAAAATTAACTAAATTAATGATCCTTTGTCTAACCAAGCTAGAGGATCAACCAGATGATACTTCATATAATAGCGTTTAAAAGTCTTTAATCACCCACACAAATAAATAAAATGTTTTTTTAGATAAGCAAAATTTGTATTGATTAAGAAGTACAAAGGGTACTTCAATCTCAATACAAGAGAGGAGAAAAATAAAATCAAAATACAAAATGAAAGACAAGAATTAAAAGAATTAAAAAAATAGAAACAGAACTGTGCAACGGTCAAGGCATCCACCAGCCAAATGAAACCCCATTGTACATATCAGCTTCCAAACCATGTGCTGTGAATCCCATCAACGAAGGCAAAGAACAACTGGTACCTACACCAACACAAATCAGCCACGACCAAACAAATTACACCAGCAAACAACACACCAATTAGGAGGAAATCACACACATTAGAGGATTTGAGTGCCACTCAAACAAAGAATACTCAAACCCCCTAAAATTTGCCTTGTTCCATTGCCATGACCGCCATCTCACCAATTCCAACGCACTAGCCCAGCAAACTTGCTCATTCCTGAACACAACTCCATTCCTAATCAACCAAATAGTCCAAATTGTTGCAAACCACACTGATAACATACCCAGCTGATGTTGCTCCTTCCAACCGAAGTGAAATTGCAGAAAATGGTCCTTCATGCTCCCCGGAAGCACAGTTTGGCAGCCAATCCAATGATAGCAATCCTGTCACAATCTCATAGACAACGGACAGGAAAGAAATAAATGTGAGACCGACTCAACCTCCGTTAAACAGAACTTGCACAGCTCTGCCCCATTTTGCAAAGCAATTCCGCGCCTCAACAAATTCTCCATAGAGGGAACACGACCAAGCAAGCAACGCCAAGCGAACGCCTTGGCATTTGAAGGAGCAAAAGAGTCCCAAGTGAGCTTGAACACACGGTCAGGAAGGCCTACCGCTGGTTCCTGCAAAAAGACATAAGCAGAATTCACAGAGTAAAATCCATCCGGTGACGGCCTCCAAGACCACCTATCAAAAGCACCTTCACAAAGAGCAACAGTATTAGCAGACTTCAGCAAGTCTTCCAGCATGCCTTGCTTGCGAACACCCAATGGACGGCGCCAAGGAATAGTCCACTGCCAAGTACCATGAGACCACTTCCCACAATCACTAACCATCGCATGCTTAGCCCTTGACAAATTATACAACCTATAAAATCTCTCCCAAAGCGTACTACTTCCAGTCCAATCCTCTAGCCACATACTTGTACAATCCCCACCCCTTACCCTTTTGGCAACCCCATCATCAAACCAATTTGAAGAGCCCAAACAGCAAGTTGTTTGCACATCACGCCACCACGCTGACTCCTTCATAAAAGACCCATCAACATATTTAGCTTTTATTATCTTGCACCACAGAGCATCTTTCTCAATCTTCCACCTCCACATCCACTTGCCAAGAAGAGCTTTATTAAATAAAGTTAAGTCTTTCAAACCCAATCCTCCAACCTCCTTAGGGAGACAAATCTGGTCCCAACTTACCCAGGAAATTTTCCGGTCTCCTTCACTACCACCCCACAGGAAACCACGCATAAGACGAATGCAAGCTTGAACCACGCAATTTGGCATTTTGAAAAATGACAAAAAGAAAAGCGGAAGAGCAGATAGAACACTTTGGATCAAGCAAATCCGCCCTCCAAAAGATAGCAACTTCTGTTTCCACAAAGACAGTCTACTCCTTATTTTTTTCAACACTGGCTCCCAAGTCTTAGCACAATTGGGTCTTCCCCCCACCGGAAGACCCAAATAAACAAAAGGAATACCCATGACCTTGCAGTTCATAAAGGAAGCAAACTATTGGACAACACCCGAAGCAGTAGCAATTGAAGCTAGGCTACTCTTGTGAAAATTCACCTTCAGACCAGACACCAACTCAAAGCAACGAAGCACACATTTAAGAACCACCGAATTCTTAATAGACGCTTCACCCAAAAAAACAGTGTCATCAGCAAACTGCAATAGAGAGACCATAAGATCACCGCCTGAGCCAACTGTAATCCCCCTGAACTCCTCCAAATTTACCGCATTCTGAAACAAACCAATAAGCCCCTCAGCAACAATTAGAAACAAAAAAGGAGCAAGTGGATCACCTTGCCGGAGACCCTTTTCCATTTTGAACTCCCCAATTGGACTACCATTCACCAAGACTGACACAGAAACTGATTTCAAACAACCCATAATCCACCCAATCCACTTCTCACTGAAACCCATCATTTCCATCATATACTGCAGAAACACCCACTCAACAGAATCATAAGCTTTCTCATAATCCACCTTGAAGACAATACTAGGCCGCTTCTTTACTTTAACCTCATGAATAACCTCATTCAACACCACCACACTATCTAGCATATTCCGATTCCCAATAAAAGCAAACTGCCTATCATCGATCACCTTTCCAATAACGGATTGCAAACGGGATGCTAGCAATTTGGAAATCACCTTGTATATGCAGCCAATTAAAGAAATTGAACGGAAATCATTGAGGGCTTGAGGAGTTGATACCTTTGGAATTAACACGATGAAAGAAGCGTTGCACCCTCTTGGCCAAGCCCTCTCCTCCAAAAATCCTTCACAACCTTGATCACATCACCCTTTAAAACCTCCCAAAACGTCTGAATAAATTTAAAATTGTAGCCATCTGGCCTCGGACTTTTAGTCCCACCACAAGCCCAAACTGCAGTTTTTACTTCTAACTCATCAAATGACCCAATCAGACCTGCATTATCACTATCAGACACAATTTTAAACTGAACACCATCTAGCTTTGGCCGCTGCCAGACCTCAGACCTGAACTTGTTCACAAAAAACTTCTGAACAACTTCCTTCACCCTAGTTGGCTCCTCTTCCCAACACCCCTCAACCAACAACCCCACTAAAGAATTAACACGACGCTTCCAGTTAATAACTTCCAGTTAATAACAGAATGAAAAAAACCTGAATTCTGGTCACCTTCAAAGATCCACCTCGAACGCGCCTTCTGGCAAAGAATAGACTCATGATGACGAAGCACCGACCAAAACTCAGATAGTAATTCCCTTCGAGATTCCTCTTCCTCCCTAGAAAGACCTCATTCCTCCTCCTTGGCGTCAAGGGAGTTAATACTCTCTACAATGGCTACCCTCCTTGCTCTCATATCCCCAAACACCTGAGCATTCCATTCCTTAAGGCTACCTTTCAGACCCTTGAGCTTCTCCTTTAATACATATGCACCCCAACCTCGGGCACGCAAATCAGCCCAAGTTTTCTTCACAAAAGTGTCTAATCGATGGTCATCAAGCCAGCAATTAAGCACCCTAAAAGGTTTCGGACCCCAGACATGGAATGCTTGCCTTAGCAACAAAGGACTATGATCATATATATCACGGTTAAGGACCAATTGAGAACAATTTGGCCAGGCATCACACTACTCCTTAGAGATCAAAAATCTATCAATCCGACTCTGAGCTTAATTATTTGGCCGCCGCCAAGTGAATTCCCTGCCCGCTAATGGTATATCCATCAGCTCCATTGTATCGATGAACACGTTAAATTCAGACATCTCCCTCCTTTGAGAGGGTTGCACCCCGGCCACACCCCTCCTCTCCTCCGCATATCTAACTGCATTGAAATCCCCCAACAGGCACCACGAGAGGTCTTGACACTGCTGTCTCCACTCAAGCAAACTAGACCATAACACCCTCTTGTCCTCCAAGCCACACGCAAAATAAACATTAACTATGACACACCTGTGATATCAGCCAAGGAACCCACTTCCCTGCACAACCTCCTCCACAGCAAAAGTATTCGCATTCCAAATACAAAGTAATCCACCTGCACTACCCACTGCGAGGCTTGCTCTCCAGTCGTAATCAGTGTCACCCCACAACATATTACAAAGACGCCTATCAGCATTCTGAAGCTTGATTTCTTGGATGCACAACATATCCACATAATTTTGACAGACCAATTCTCTAATTACTCTTCTCTTCGCCCCCACCCCTAAACCTCTAACATTGAAAGACAGTATCTTCATGAGTGCTCTGTGTTACCTCTTCCACTGTTGTCAATAATAATACCCCCATTTCCATGGGCATCCCTCCGTTCAGCTTCAATCAACTTACTAAGAACCTCCTGTTCCTGGCCCTCAAACGAAACACCCAATTTTTTGCCCAATTCCCACAAGTGCTTAACTTCTGAAGCCTCACCCCGCAACCATTGAACTGGGTCGTGACTCACATAAGTTGTTGCAGAAGAAGAAGAACACAACGAGTAGTGGAGGCTTCGCACGACCTTACGCTTCTCTGCTGCTGTGAGGGACAGAGAAGCCGTGTTCAAAACCGGCTCTGAAGCAGCGCTCTTCCCCATTGCCAAGGACACACGACATGCATTCAGGGCTCCATACTTGTTCGCAACCTCCACCGCAGGAATATCCCTCTTTCCTCGCCCAGCAACACCTTCCTGTTCCTCTCTAGCGCCATGGGTAGCGATGGGTGCGATTTCTGGAGACCTCAAAATTGTGGTGGAGCTTTGTTTCCTCTGCAAAATAATTCGCCGTGTTTCACAAGTGGGAGACAAAGATGGGTCCTCAAACTGGGTCGGTCCACCAGCACCCAACCCACCCAGCAACACACCTGTTGGGCCTTCAACATGTGGGCTACTATCCATCAGTTGGCCAGAATTATTAATTACCTGTACCGGCCCCATTGAAATTAAACCTTCTGCAACAAGTTTTGACTCAGCAGCCAAGTCATTTAAGATGGAGTCAACTAATTCCTCCCCCACAAAAAATGATTGCATAACCGCCCCCAAATTCTCTTCCTGATTACCCTCTGATTCTGGAAACGGAATTTCAAAATCATTCCCATTAAGGCAATTAGGGACCACGCGCACGTTATTACTCTCGCCAGTTGACAGATTCAACGCTTCCTCCATATTTGCTGCCACGTCATCATCTCTCACCACGACGGTATCTAGAACCGTCTCCGCCGCCACGTCGCCGGTACCAAACGCCTGCACCGGGCTTTGAAAGCTGCCCTCCAACGACCACGCCGTCGACTCCCCATCATCACTCACCTCCACATGAGCCATACAGCGACATGTTAATGCACTGAGGTCGACTATTTCCTCCCATAATCGAACGCCATACACCACCTTGTCAATGTTAATGCTTCTTGAAACAGAGATCACCGTAGGATCCCTCGTTCGCACATGCAATCTGCAGAACTCCAGAGTGGAGAAATCTGCAGTTCTATCATCAATGGTAATCAACTCCCCCACTGGACGAAGAAGTTCCTCGAAACAAAGTCGATCCCACATGTGAATTGGGAAGCCGGTGCAACGCACCCAAGTTACTCTAAACTCAGAGACAAGTTCAGGTGTCCAAGGACGAATCGTCTCAAAGATCGCATCAGGCCCCTCTACCAATTCCGTCAGCTCACTCATCAAGTCAAAATCCTCAGGACCCGTCAAGAGAACCATGTTGGCTCTGAGATACCGGACCTGAATGAAATTGAAACCCCCCAGCAAAGCAGCATTCTTGATTGATGGAACCATGTCAAGCTTCTTGATGATTCCTACCAAACTTCTCTTCATCCATGGCTCTCCCCCTTTGGCTACTGGGCCTTTCCACATCTCGGTAGCGACTTGGTGCTTAACTGGCAGCGTAGAGGTAGACTCCCCAATTCCTTCTTGCACCACCTGCGCAAAGGTCTTCTTGGAAGTGGCTCCAGGGACCACCCTCTTGCCGGGTACCGCTTTCTTAGCATTTCCCTCAGGCCTTTGAGCCTGCTGCTGCTGCACTTCCACCTGTTTCCCGAACAAGGGAATATTGACATGCATCTTCATACACCCGATCAGAATGGTATCAAGCTCTTGTTCAAGCTTCAATGGATTCGTCACCTCAATGAAGCGAACAAAACCATATCTCTTCCCAAGCTTGTTCCGGCGTGCTGCAATGAAAACGTCCCAGACCCTATCATATCTTTGAAAGACCTGCCACAGTTCCTTCTCAAAGAAATTCTCAGGAAAGTTTGAGAAGTAGTAGGGGGTGATTTCTCCTCCAGATGGGGAAGATTGCTTCCCCCATTTCCTGTCGCTCCTCCTAGCGCCATGCTCAATTTGCATGGTCCTGCTCCAACGTCCATAGTGCTGCACCTTCCCCTCTCTCTCCAACGTTCTCTCCCTCTCTCTCTAGCTTTCTCTCTCATCTCATTTGTCTTATGTCATCATTGTAAAATAATTTATGATACCAAAAATGATAAAGAAGAAAGAAAATGTCGGACTAAAATATTAAACAAAAATGGTTGTTTAAATGATCCTAAATAAATTTGAAGTTAAATCACTCTAATTTTATGTGGATCATTGATTTCTTTTTCAAGAAAAGTGACTTGTCCTCGATTTTTATTTATTTTGAAAACATTACACAAAATTTGCTATTTAGTGACGGTCAAAATCCGTTATAAAGAATAAAAAATTGTATATATCCCAAAAAAACTTATATCAAGGGACCTTTTCTTCCATTGTATTTAAGTCGTTATGTCTATAAGAATTATACTTTAAGATATACATGAGACTTGCCTTTAGGGGCTTTTACTAGTTCTAATATGTCACTTTTAACACCATTTTATCAGCAATTTTCATCAACCACAATATATAAACAATTCACCAATAAAGTTTAGCACAACTGAGAGATAGTTGAATTCCTTAAACATCTAAGTTGTATGAAGAAAGATTTATTGTGAGAGACCTACTCACCTAACATGATCTCAAAGCCTCATATATTAGTTTCAAGGCTGCAATTGTAGGGATATCTCAATAACATACCAATGACAAATAAAGAAATATGAAATTTATATCCCACTTATCTTAAATGTTAGTAGTTCACCTAAGACTAGAGTGATTCAACATAAATTACCTAAAGTCATTGAGACGGTGCCCCACTGATTTTTCTTAATTTGTTTTTCTCTCAAGTGTTTACCCTCCACCAATTCCTAATATTTTTTTTATACAACCCACATGTATTAAGAAGAAGAGGGCACATAAGTTTTTTTTTGAAATTCAACTGAAAGTAGAGTAATGGCCAATAGGGAAAGAGTTTAGTCCATCTGAATCAACCAAATGAGCAGCGGCCAATGGAACCTCTTCCACCCATACCAAATTGACATAAGTGTATGCGTTCCTAGTAAAAAAGTCAGCAACAGTGTTACCTGTGCGACGAACAAAATAAACAGCAACTAAATCAAAAGCAGAAACTAAAGTACGACAATCGCTAATAATAGAACTCAAATATGAACGACCATCCTCATGCTTCCTCTAAGCAGTGAACAACTGTAGACAATTAGTCTCCAAAGAAATCCGACGGAAGAGGGCACATAAGTCATCACAATATATAGTGAATCAACCGAGGAATCTCATGCAGGATCTCATCAATCCAAACCCTAAAACGTGATGAAAAAGACAATCTTCCAATTCCTAATATGATTCTATAACATTTGATTATGTAATTTGCAATCACAAGATAATCCAAGCATAGTGAAAGTAAAATAACCCCCCCCCCCATACATATAAATTATCCACTCCATTTGGTGATAAGTGCAGTGATTGTTTTGGAACCATCCAAATCAATGGAATCCTCTGTTTCAGCCACTGCATCACTCTCCCCTCGTTTCCCTCCAAACCCAATACCCAAAACCTTCCAAGTCTTCAGCTTCAAACCTTCGCCACATTCACCACCACCACCGTCCACCGCCACAAAAACCCGCCACAAAAAACTGCCAAGATTCACCACCAAGAAGCAGCAGAGCAGCAACAAGAACAAGGTGAAACCATTCAGAGAACAAGATGCTTTCCCATGCTCCTTACCCCTCCACAACAAAAACCCACAATTCATTTACAAAGACATCAAGAGCTTCGCTCGCCAGAACAAGCTCAAGGAAGCTCTCACCATTTTGGACTACATGGACCAACAGGGTATCCCTGTCAACCCCACAACCTTCTCTGCTGTCATCGCTGCTTGCATCCGCATCAAGTCATTGCAACAAGGAAGGGAAGTTCATACCCATATTCGAATCAATGGGCTTGAGAGTAACGTTTTTTTGCGGACAAAGCTGGTTCATATGTATACTTCTTGTGGGTCGTTGGAAGATGCACGCAAACTGTTTGATGGGTTGTCATGTGAGAGTGTTTATCCCTGGAATGCTTTGCTCAGAGGGACTGTGATTTCGGGCAAGAGACGATGCGGTGATGTGGTGGAGGCTTATTCAGAGATGAGAGCTTTGGGGGTTGAGTTGAATGTGTATAGTTTCACCAATGTTATTAAGAGCTTTGCGGGCGCGTCGGCGTTTTTTCAGGGATTGAAGACTCATGCCCTTTTGGTTAAGAATGGTTTGGTGGATAACCCCATTCTTAGGACTAGTCTGATTGATATGTACTTCAAGTGTGGTAAAGTTAAGCTTGCCCGTCGCGTGTTTGAGGAAATGTCTGAAAGGGATGTTGTTGTGTGGGGTGCTATGCTTGCTGGTTTCGCGCATAACAGGTTGCAGAGGGAAGTTTTGGAGTATGTAAGGTGGATGGTAGATGAAGGGGTAAAGCCGAATTCGGTTATAATGACAATTGTTATTCCTGTCGTTGGGGAAGTTCGTGCGCGGAGGTTGGGTCAGGAGCTTCATGCTTATGTGGTGAAGACAAAATCGTACTCGAAGCAAGTGCCTATTCAATCTGCTTTGATTGACATGTACAGCAAGTGCGGTGATCTGAGATCTGCAAGACAAGTTTTTTATAGCTCGGCGGAGAGAAATGTGGTTTGTTGGACGGCTCTGATGTCAGGTTATGCTTCCATTGGCAAACTAGAGCAGGCACTGAGGTCCACTATTTGGATGCAGCAAGAAGGGTTCAGGCCTGATGTTGTGACAATTGCCACTGTTCTTCCAATTTGTGCTCAGTTAAGGGCTTTGGAACAAGGGAAGCAGATTCATGCTTATGCTTTGAAACATTGGTTTCTACCTAATGTATCTATAACTTCTTCGTTAATGGTAATGTACTCTAAGTGCGGTGTGATTGATTATTCTGCAAGACTATTTGATGTAATGGAGCAAAGGAATGTGATTTCATGGACAGCTATGATTGATTCATATATGGAAAATGGGTATCTGTATGAAGCACTTGGTGTGATAAGGTCAATGCAATTGTCAAAACATAGGCCTGACTCAGTTGCCATATCAAGGATGTTGAGTGTTTGTGGTGAACTAAAACTTTCAAAGCTTGGGAAAGAGATTCATGGCCAGATCTTGAGAAGGGACTTTTCATCAGTCCATTTTGTTTCTGCAGAACTTATCAATATGTATGGCGCTTTAGGAGATGTTAATAAGGCAAAGCTAGTATTTGATGCTGTTCCTGCTAAAGGTTCTATGACATGGACTGCTCTAATAAGGGCCCATGGATATAATGAGTTGTATCAAGATGCAATTGACCTTTTTGATCATATGCGGTCTAATGGTTCTTCTCCAAATCATTTCACTTTTGAAGTCATTCTGTTTATATGTGACAGAGCTGGATTTGTTGGTGATGCTTGTAGAATCTTCAATTTAATACCTAGGTATAAAATTAAAGCATCTAAGGAACATTTTGCTATAATGGTCCGACTTCTTACCCGCTGTGGTAAACTAGAGCAAGCTCAGAGATTTGTACAAATGAGTTCTTCCTTATAGAAGAGGCAACACCACCTTTTCATTCTGAAAGATTTTTATTGTCAATACAGAACATGTAACTTTTGGCTCATAATCGGTAAGTTGTAATTTATTTGTGATTTTTCTCTATACTAAATAGAACAAACTGTATCAAAGTCGCAGAGTTGCATGAATTGGATATCACTGGCACTGCTAGTATCCTTTAGTTCGATTGATCTTAGTGACCAAATCTTTAATGTCATGGGCTCATGGCCACTTAATTTGGTTGTGCACATCACATAATTGAGACGAAATATTGTATGAGAGCACATCACATATTTGAGACAAAATATTGTATGAGAGAGATGCTTATGCCTTGCTTTTGGGGCTTAAAGTGATTTACCTATGCTAAAGGTGAGACTGAAAAGACAATAGAGCATGTCATAAGTATTGGTTGTTTGTTTTAATTACAAAAATGAAGGTTAAGAATAGAAATCAAAGAGGCATTAGAGGGTTGGTTTAAGGTTTTCTTCATTGTGACTAAGCAGGACTAACAGATGCAGGGAAGCATAATCTCTGCAATCAGCAACAATGAGAAGGCTTCCAATGAGGATGTGATGACTGTGGCCAAACTCAAAATTTCACCATGTTCGAACAGCCTCACATCCAGGACTACTGGACCAGGCCCAGGGCCAACTACTTTTGATGATAATCCTTGTGATGACAAGACTTGGGTGCATTTGTTTCAGGTTATATATTAATAGTCTGGGAAATATACATGTTAGGAATTTGTGTCCCTTTGTTTAGTACAAGGTTGAAAAGATTATTCTTGGTACAAAATATTCCCAGGAAAAATATTTCTCACATTTTTGGTGGTTTCCATTCTTAAAGAGATGGGTGGGAAAGAAACATTCCCATGTTGTGGGAATGCAATTTGGAGTGTGAAAGTCCAACGTTGCCCATGATTCCTGTGACAATTCTCATCTCTCCCCTACTGGCCAAGTTTTCCCTCCATTCTTCATCTTTTCTTGTTTTGTAGAGAAAATCCCTCTTCCAGAGAAGCAGATCTCAGCTTCCACTCCAGGTATGTAATTCTATCTCACTCTCTAATTTTTGCCCTTTTTTTATGTTTGTAAAGAGAATGCAATCATGAAGCTTACACAGTTTTTTAACTTTTCTTATCGATGCATTAGAAAGGTTTAGCTGCACATACCAATTCTTTGTCAAGTATTGTCTATTGCATCAGTTTGTTTGTCCTGTTGGACAGCCTGCATACTTTTTTCTTATGTCAATTTTTTTTTCTGGCATACCTAGGTAGTCAGTTAAGTTAAATAAGCCTCTTGGATCACACTCAATCTTCTACTTCTCATTTACTTGCAACTCATTTCGAACTTTAGAATCCAGCAGTACATATGCTGCACCGAATTTGTGGTTTGCATGATTCACTTTCAATTATCTTGTCTTATTACCTAAGGAGGACAGTGAAAACTTTTTCAGCATGAGTTCTTGCAAATTAAAACTATATGGGATTTTATTATATAAAAAAATTCTTAAATTGGCAGTTTGGCACCATTTCAAAATGATAGGGAGTGATTATTTGAAAAAATTTAAGATGTTAGGTGAAAGCACATGAATGATTTTATATATGGAAAAAAAAAATTATATATAGGACTGTATTTTTTTGTTTGTTTGTTTTCGCTTGATTGATCTTGTATTCATATTTGTTTCATAGTGTACATCAAATTAATAATACAAAATAATGGTGAAATTGACAAATATGTTACACACAGAATTCAAGCTGGGTGGTTAAAGTGGAGAAAAACATCAAGAGTTATTTGCGACCGCCAAGTACCTATTGAGCTCAAAGGAAAAGTTTTATCGAACTCAAAGGAAAATTCTATTGAACTGCTATAAGACTGTTGTTGCCTGTGGTAGCAAATGTTGAGCCTTAACGGGACAACATGAGAAAAAAGTGAGAGTAAGAGAAATGAGAATGTTAAGAAGGATGAGTGACCACACTAGAAACGATAAGATATGCAATGAGCGTGTAAAAGGAGATATTAACGTGTGGCGCTTATCAATGAGAAGCTGATGGAAAATTGGTTAATTTGGTATGGTTATATGCAAAGAAGACTTTTGAGGCATTAGTGACTAGGGTTCATAATATGGTCCTTAGTCCTGTGAAGAGGAGTAGAGGGAGACAAAAAAATCATTTTGGTAGGCATCCTTTAATTTGGTGGACATGTGATGTAATTTGTTGGGTTTGTGTATTCTGCAGTTTTAGGGAGTTTAGGTTTATTCATTTGAGATGTGTAAAACTTCAACTACGTGATAGTGAAATAGTTGTTACTTAAATGTTGGATTGAGATAATTATATCATTTCTGGCGGCTGGTAAAATTCTCTTGACAGGTTATGCTATTTTTGGGATGTTGACAATACAAAAGAGACTTTGCCGAATTTTTCATAAAACTTTGGAAGCATTTTCATTTTGAAAAGTTATTTTGAGAAAAAAATGATTAGTGGTAAATAGGCTTGTCACACGAGGGTGATAGTTTATGCACGATCACAACTTTTTTGGTCATCACGCTTTTGTTCCTATTGAAGTTTATGTCATTAGAAGCGTCAATCCTCGTTCTTAGAGCACCCCAAGCATCGATTCTGGAGCTCCTCTAAGCTCCTTTAAAATAGAAAGTCGAATTAGAAGCGATTAGCGAGGGTTTTAAGTCCCGGACATAAAATTTTCATGCGATTCTATCTTCAAAATTTCACAGGTTGAGAAATTCATAAGAATAATCGGATGCAAAATTTGCATTAAATTTTCACTGCTAAATCAGCAATGAAACACATGCCTCTCTCTTGTACGTCCAAATATCGGGACAATTTCAAAAAAGGGAGTGAAATGTTGAAAGAGTGTTTTAGGAAAAATGTTACTATTTGAGACGTGTTAAGACTTAAGACTTAAGAGTCATGGAACTGTGTAAAAACTAAAAAGTAACTCTATGGACCCCGGAAACAAATCATACTTAAATTTTGACGATTTTTTTTTTTACCAAAAATTGATAGGATATATAATTATATTCCTTAAATACATTAAAAAGAAAAGAAAAACACTGTACCTCAAAATTGCATATACCTGCAAAAAAATTATTTAAAAACACAATTATATGACCATCCAGAGCTAAAGCAAAGTTTGGTAAAGATTACCAAGTCTTACCTGCTACCACAACATTCCCTTGAAAGCCTTTAAAACCCACCGTGGAATTAACTTGCAGAGTGCATTAAGATGATACAAATTAATGTTTGAGAGACAGAGGGGCCCATCAAATATCTGATGATGTTTTGATGTTTCATCCTGTCTCTACCATCATGAGATTTTGGAAGACTTTGATAATTGATGGGAGAGTCATAATTGCTGCATGGAATTCAGCACACACTGATATACACTGCTTTGGGGTTCCTGCTTTCGCTCCTCATCAACTCCACCTGTATTTCACTCACTATTTACTTCAAATCATAGGCCATTTTTTGGATGTTTATTGCACTTTTGAACTTAATTATAGTAAGTTGTACATAGAAATGAGAAAGAATGAGATAATGAGGTGCTCAACAAAACAATACAATGTTAGCACTAATGATGGATAAATTCATAATATAGTGTAAACTTATACAATTATACTTAATATGTATTAAACGAGTCGAGTCATGTGACACTTCATTATCTCAATCTGCATAAGTTACTAGAATTCATATTTCATTTCTTGTACTGTGAACAAATTTCAATTTTCCCAATATATATTAGGTTCTTACAACAATTTATATCAGCTTTATTATTGTAAAAATATTTTGCTAACTTTTTGGAGCGTAATCTAATCTCCTTATGTGAATATCTCCTAATAAAATATGTTCTTAATGTTTATTGGGACATGATTATTCCAAAAGGCATTGGAAGCATCCGATATTGATTAGGAAAATAGAGAATATTCATCCATGGTTTTTAATGTATCCCCTCGTACACTTGGAACTTTGCATTGTTCGGGGTGCATTAGACAACCACAAAAAAAAGGGAAGGGAGAAATACAGTTGCGGGAAAGGTAACCGAAGGAATTGTATTCCCTGCTTTTCATTGATAAATAAGTGAGTATATATACACAAAGGTCCTAGTTAATTAGGGAATGAATCTAGGCTAGATTACATGCGTAATTACATCAAAACAAATCAAGAATAAATATTATAATTATTCTATTATAATATTTTATTCTATCACACCCTCGCAGTCGAAGCGGGAGGTTCACCGACACTGAGACTGAAACGAAAATCATCAAAAAGGACCCGGGGTAGGCCTTTTGTAAAAATGTCTGCAATTTGATAACGGGAAGGAACATGAAGGATGCGAGCCTGACCACGCGCAACCTTTTCCCGAACAAAATAGATATCCATCTTGGACTGGGCGAGACCCTAGGGTCCCTCGCCCAGGAGCGCCAGCTTAGGGCGACGAGCGGACCAGGGATTTGGGCCTCCTCCTAGAGGCCCAACTGACCCATTAGGAGGAGAAGGAAGCGCCAGGCCCAACCCCACATCTATAAGTAGGGGACGGGTAACAATTGTAAAGGACTCTTAGCTCATTTGAGAAATAACAAGATTGAAATTCAGTTACTTTCCCTCTAAAGCGGTTACGCTCTCATTCTCTCTAGGAATCTCACATCACTTTCCTTACACTTTAGGTACTATACCTCATCTCAATGTTCATGGATAGAACACATCTCAATATGTTTGGTGCGCTGGTGATGTACATGATTTCCAGAGAGATAGATGGCACTAACATTGTCACAGTGGACCAATGTGGCATGTGAGAGAGGAAAATGAAGCTCGAGAAGTAAATTACGGATCCAACAGGACTCGGAGACAACATTGGCAGCACCTCGGTATTCAGCTTCAGCACTAGAGCGAGAGAGGGTGGGTTGCCGCTTAGAGGACCAAGAAATGAGGTTGTCACCAAGAAAAACACAGTAACCAGAAGTGGAGCGTCTGGTGTCAGGACATCCCCCCCAATCAGCATCAGTGTAAGAAACAAGTTTCTCAACGAGGGAGGGATACAAATGCAACCCATAAGTCAAAGTGCCACGAACATAGCGTAGAACATGCTTGAGGGCATGCTTGAGGGCATTCATGTGCTCGGTGCGCGGAGCATGCATGTGTAAGCAAACCTGCTGAACAGAATAGGAAATGTCAGGACGAGTAAAGGTGAGGTACTGGAAAGTACCAGCAAGACTCCGATACAAGGTGGCATCCTCACAAGGAGTCCCAGAAGAGGAACTAAGCTTCTGCTTGGTGTCAACCGGGGTGGCAGAAGGGTTGCACGAAGCCATGCCGGCTCGAGCAAGAATCTCAGTAGCATAAGTGCACTGACTGAGAAAGAGGCCACCTGCATGGCGAGTAACAGCGATGCCAAGAAAGTAACTCAGAGGTCCAAGATCCTTCATAGCAAATTCTGATGCAAGAAGTACCCTAAAGGATTTGCGGAGATCATGCGACGAAGCAACCAGGATGATGTCATCAACATAGAGAAGTATGTAGGCAATATCAGTACCCCGCCGGAAGATGAAAAGGGAATGATTTGAAGTGCTGTGCCGAAAGCCAATAGGGGAAAGATAGTCAGTAAACCGCTGATACCAAGCACGAGACGCCTGCTTTAGACCATAAAGAGACTTCTTGAGGCGGTAGACATAGTCCGAGCGCTGAGAGTCGCGAAAACCCAAAGGCTGATGCATGTAGACAGTCTCATGAAGATCACCATGCAGAAAAGCATTCTGGACATCCAACTGATGAATAGGCCAGGATCTGGAGAGAGCAATGCTGAGAACTGTCAGAATTGTAGCTGGCTTCACCACGGGGCTGAAAGTCTCGTCACAATCCACACCTGCAATTTGAGACCTGCCATCACCTACAAGACGAGCCTTATAACGCTCAAACAAACCATTAGACTGCTTTTTATGGCGAAAAATCCACATACAGCGAATAACATTAACATCACAAGGACGGGGAACCAACTCCCACGTATTATTTCTAATAAGTGCATTAAATTCAGATTGCATAGCGGACTTCCAATTAGGATCAGATAAGGCTTGTTTAGGGTTACGAGGCAAGGGAGAGATAGACGGGTCATCACGGAAAACTGAAAGGCTAAAGGGCTTTTTAGGTTTAGAAATGTCGTGCATTCTACGAGTAGTCATAGTCCGAACGGGGGGTGCAGGTGGGACCGGAGGGAAGGGCAAGGGCGAGGGAGAAGCAGGAGGGGAGGTAGGAGCCGATGTGGGTGGCGAAGAGTCAGTGGGACTCGACGAAGGGACCGGAGGGTCAGGTGGTCGGGAGGACACAATTTGCCAATGGTGAATCAAATAAGGAGGGAGGTCCTCGATGAAGCACTCATAAGAAGGGGCGGGATTCAAGGATAGGTCAGCGAAAGGGAATCGAGTTTCATAAAAAATGACATGCCGCGATATTATAAGCTTTCTGTTTGACAAATGATAACATTTATAACCTCTGTGATTCATCGGATACCCCAGAAAAACACACGGAGTTGATCGTGGTTGCAGTTTGTTAATTGTAGCTGAAGGAAAGAGAGGAAAACATAGACAACCAAAGACACGTAAGTGTGAGTATGAAGGGTAACGATGATACAACAGTTGAGTAGGAGAATCATTTTGAAGAGTCTTGCGGGGCAGAATGTTCAGAAGGTATGTTGCCATTTGAAGGGCATGATGCCAAAAGGAAGGAGGAACAGACGAATGAGCTAAGAGAGTGCGGATCATGTTGTTAATGGTGCGGATTTTTCGTTATGCTTTGCCATTTTGAGAAGAAGTGTGAGGGCAAGAGAAATGGAAAATAAGGCCATTAGCATCACAATACCGGTGAAAGGGTTCATTGTCATATTCACCTCCATTATCACATTGGAGACATTTAATATTTGCTGAAAATTGAGTTTTAATAAGTGTAGCAAGAGTAGTAAATATTTCATAAACCTGAGATTTCTTGCTAATCGGAAACGTCCATAAAAAATCAGTGTGATCATCTAAAAATAAAACGTAATAACGATGACCAGCAATGCTTAAAACAAGAGACGTCCATAAGTCACTATGCAAAATATCGAATGGCCTCAAAGTAATAGATTCAGAGGAACTAAAAGGCAACCGAACATGTTTGCCTAAAACACAAGAATCACAAACAGAACTAGAACGCGAAGGTTCACAAAAAATAAGTTTATTATTCCTAAGGTGATTTAAAGCTGAGGAAGCAGGATGACCAAGTCGATTGTGCCAGACACTAGAAGCAAGACCAGCAAAATGAGAGGAACGACTGACTGGGTAGAGGTCGCCGAGGCTATTACATCTCAGGAGAGGTATCCCCGTCTGGAAGTCAGACACCGAGAATCCATATGGATCAAAAGAAACAGAAACATTATTGTCAGTAGTGAGCTGTCGCACATAAATTAAGTTTTTAATAATTTGCGGAGTGTGCAAGACATGGTTGAGTGCTAAAGGTTTGTGAAGGGTAGGAATAGAAGTGTGTCCCGAACCCCGAATTGGAATGCCCTGACCACTACCAACTATCATTTTCTGATTTCAATGACTTAAATTAGAATAAGATGTGAGAGTACCTTGAGATGCCGCAGTATGGGACGAGGCGCCGGTGTCCATGTACCACGTGGTGTCTGGAGGAGTCAAGGACATGGTGTGCATGGCAGCAACAATATCAGTGGGTGCTGGAGAAGCAGTAGCGGTGTAGGCCTGAGGACGCAGACCTGGAACGCTAGGTTGCTGTAGAGGAACCATGGGACGCGACCACTGAGATGTGGGGTAAGGACAAGGAGGCATGCCCCAAGGGGGAGGAGCCCAACCAGGGGGAGGAGCCCAACCCCAGGGATTCCAGGATGCCTGCGGAGGTGGGCGCCATGGTGGAGGAGCTGCAGCAGGGAACCAGAGGAGCCAGATGAACTAGTATAGCGGGAGCCACCTTTCTTTTTTGGTTTACCAGAACTACCCTGATAATTGCGATTGTGCCCTGACCCAGAACGATTGTTGGAGTGAACCTGATTGATGCGAGTGGTGGTGCGTTGCTGGGAAGAGTCATCGGAGTCCCGGGGATGGGAAGCAGAGGTGTGCAGAGCAGTCCGAGAGGTAGTGCCCGACATCTTAGCGAGACCAGATTCCTCTAAAATTAGCATGGAGCGGGCCTTGAGGAAAGGAGGCAAAGGCTCGCTTTGACGGATCAGGGTGGCAACACCACGGAAGGGCTTAGAGAAACCAGAGACCAACTGGAGAACAAGACGATGATTACTGACTAGGGCACCAACATTTCTCAACTGATCAGAGAGATGTTTCAAACGCTGACAGTAGGCTGAAACATTAGGAAAATCATCCATGCGAGTAGAGATGAAATCCTGGTCGAGAGAGACAGCACGGGAGTTCTGATTGTCCTCAAACATAGAAGCTAGACGGTTCCGAGTAGCCATAGCAGTGGAGCCTTTCTCCATAACAGTGGCGAGGAGGTCGAAGGAGATGGTGGAGTAGATCCATTGTTTGACAGTAGAGTCAAGAGTGGTCCACTGATCATAGGTAGCATCGGTGCGAGCAGGAGGCTCCTTGCCTGCCTTAGGAATAATGTGGTGGAGCACTCGAGTTGCACGAGCATGAGTTTCAAACAATTCAGCCCACAAGGTGTAGTGGTCCTTGTCCATCTCGAGTTTGAAAGGGATGCTATTTTTGATGTTAGTGACAGCAAGAGCGGATGAAACTTGGGCTTAGCCAGAGGGACGGTCGGAGTGACCGTAGTAGTGGCAGTGTCATTGGTTGGGGCGCCGTTGGTAGAATCTGAATCTGCCATTGAAACAATAAAAGAAAACAAAAAATAAATAAAATTTTTTTTAAACTGCTTGGGCGGTCCGACCGGGATGGGCGAATCGGGCTGGGCGAACTGAGTGAAACCGGTTCACCAAAAACAGAAGCCTGTTTGGCTAAGAACCCAGATCTCCTTGCGGGTCGATTCTGGGCGCTGGTGTGCACGCGGATCCTGTTGAATGGAACGAGCGGATCCTTGGTGAGGGACCGATGGCGCTGAGTGGGCCTGCGGCGGCAACTGACTCAAGCACGGTGGTGTGCGTCGAGAGTGCGACCGGGGCGACCGGGATCTGAGAAGGAATCAGTCGCGGTCGGAGTTGCGCTGGGCAACGACGCGGCCGGAGGCACGCGTGAGGAGGTGCGGCGGCGCGAGGAGGGCACGGCGGCTAGGAAGGTGGCGGCAGCGGCTGGACTATTATGGTGCAGCGGCGGCGGCTATTGGGAGCGGAAAAAAAAAACAAACGTAAAAGAAAATATTAAAATAAAATTAGGTCAGATAGGAAAGGATCTGAACCTGCTCAATGATACCATGAAGGAATTGTATTCCATGCTTTTCATTCATAAATAAGTGAGTATATATACACAAAGGTCCTAGTCAATTAGGGAATGAATCTAGGCTAGATTACAGGCGTAATTACATCAAAACAAATCAAGAATAAATATTATAATTATTCTATTCTAATATTATATTCTATCACTAACAGAGGTGAATTAGAGTGCTTATGAGTTTGGTTTGACCAACAATGATATGTACACACCTCATTTTTTAAACACTTCATTTCCATATATTTTTATTTATATTTCTCTCATCTTATCATTTATCACATCTTATACTTTTTCTCTCTTACTTTTTCTTTTCTTTCTATATCTCTTCTCATTCAACCTCTTTCCACAAAAAAGAGAGGTGTGAAAGCAACATTATTCTTAAGGTTTCTCTTACCAGCCATAACCGTCTACAAGAAGGTGCGTCCTTACTGTGTTTGATCGGAAGATGGTCAAGGTAGCTTACCTCCAAGTCACCGCACTAGAATCAACTCACTAAACCTAATGATCCAAATTAATCCAATACAATCGGTTTGAATTTGTTCAGTTAATTGGTTCAATTTACATTAAGCCTGAACCACATTAATTATTATCGGTTCACTTCTCAAATTTGTTTCTTTCAACCAAAACTAACTCGATCAAATATTATCGGTTGTTTGACACTTATGAACTAGGTTTATTTCAATTAGCTTTTCACTTTTTTTATGAATAAACGTTTATATGATAAGTATTCAGGTTTGGAAGTGATTATTTAAACTTATTTTATAATATAAATGTTTATGCAAGTGTTTTTGAGAGCTTGAGTAAATAGCTTATGACCTAATATAAGCTGTTTTGCGCTTATTTTTCATAAGTTGTTGATATTAACTTATGAATAAGAACTTAATGCTGACATATGACATATTTTTAGCTTCTTTAAATAAGTTTCACAAATTAACTTATTAATAAATGTTTATGCGATAAGCACTTATTATCATAATAAGAAAGGTAGGGTTGGCAACGGGCCTCGTGGGTGCGGGTTTGATCATTCCCACATCCGAACCCGAACTTAACACCCAAACCCGAACCCGAACTCAATATGAGTGCAAAAGTTAAATCCAAACCCAAACCCAAACCCCTGGGTTTCGGGTTACTCAAACCCAAACTCAAAATCCGATGTGAGAACAATATGAACATAAGCTGATTAAACACGATCACCTGAATTTCCAATACAAGGGAAAAAATATAGTTCATGAACATAAGCTAATAAACAACATAATTCATGGATTTTTTACGTTAAAGAAAACCCTATTTAGTAACTTTAATAATATATATAAGGGCTGATAATTACATCCATAAAGCTTCGGGTTTGAGTGCGGGTATAATCAATCCCACACCCGAACCCAAACAGGTTTAAAATTCGGGTGAAATCCAAACCCAAAGAAATCAAGTTTCGCTCGAAATTTCAGGTTGGATTCGGATCGGGTCCTGCATGTGTGAGTTTTCCTGCTATCTCTAGTCATAAACACTTAATTGTTAACCAAACACACATTCTACTCTACTACTAATCCCATTTTGCTGACACCAGTTGACAGAGATTCCTTGAAAAAAACACTTATAGGACAATGCACTGTATTTACAAAACTAGAATAGAGTAAAGAAAAGGAAAAAGAAATAATTTCCAAGAACCTTAACCGGTAGACATATAGTAGCAGTTGACCAAACTACAAAACCCTTTGAAGAACTTAGGTTAAGCCACGAGAGAAAGAAAGTTATATATATAGCTAGCTAGCTAGGAAGAAGACCAAGTAGAAGAGAAAAGCAAATTATAAAGTGCATCATCAAATTGAGATTGGAATAATCTTAAAAAGAGAAACATGGAGGGAGAGAGAGGTGTTCCCAATTATGAGCTTCAAGTTTCATTCACCAACACCCCACACAACATCCAAGAAATAGGTTTTGCTCACTTTGAAGAAAACCAAGTCCTTGGTTTCATGTCACCCTCTTCACAATCTCAATCTTCTCAGCTCTCTCATAATGAACTGGTCACCAAAACATCATGGAATCAACAAGACCAGGTGGTTTAATTTCAGTGATCTTCAAAATTTAAAGAAGAAAGTTCTCTAATGATCTTCATCCTTGTTTTAATTACTTATTGATTTTATTTATTTACTTTTGTTTTGACTTTTTCTTTCTTCTTATGTCCTTTTCGATTTTAGAGAATTATTTCCATCAATTTTCCTTGAAACGGTTTTTGCTTATTATGGTATTTTTTTTAGGTGGGAACTCTGGATCCCAAGACTATAAGTGATGAAAATTGCACTGGAACTGTTAGTGATGGCAACAACAAGTCATGGTATATATCCCTTTTCCAGCTTCAATTTCATTACCCTATTTCTATTTAATTTGTATGGCTCTTTTATCCTCTTAGTTATTCTCTCTCTCTCTAGGAGATGCAGTAGGTAAATATTCATCTAGATATATAACAAATTAAAGAGAGGCCTCTGAGCAAAATCTGTGGTTAAGATCTTTAATATGTAGAAGGGATTATTGTCTCTTTTATCTCTTGCATCATGAGGAGTATAAAGAGCTTAAAGATGTAAAAGTCTTGATCCTCATTGATACTTGAATCCACTTGTGCTTGTGCATCACTGACACTTCATATATATTCTCATAGCATATCACTTTTCTATTGTTTTTGGTTCTATTTTCTTGCTTCAATATTTTTTATTTTAAGGATTAATCGTGTTCTAATTACTTGAGAAAGATGGTTTTAACAGAGATGCAAGTTGGGTGGATTAATTAGTTGAAGTTAATTATCTTGAACCTTATATGTATATTGTGATAGGTGGAGGAGTGCAGGTGCAGAGAAAGGCAAGGTGAAAATGAGGAGGAAGCTTAGAGAACCGAGGTTTTGTTTCCAAACAAGGAGTGACGTAGATGTGCTTGATGATGGATACAAATGGAGGAAATATGGCCAGAAAGTTGTCAAGAATAGCCTCCATCCAAGGTAATTTTAATTACAGTGATTATATGTAGCCCACGAAACATTAGTGCACTTCTTGCTTACACCTTATTTAGTAGCAGTTTTTAACCTCCACAAAGTTTTGCGGCAGTAAAAAAAAGAACACAAGTAATGTGTCTAGCCGTGGTTGTTACTATTTAGTAGGATATAATTTTTTTTTCATTTTGATTGACCTTTACTTTCTCTATTAAGTTATTCAATTTTATAAACCATATTTTTGTAAAGAAAATAATGTATCACTCACTCATGCTCTCTCTTGTTTAAAGGATTGTGCGTTGTCAGTTTGGTTAACCTAAAACATTATTTTCAAAATTCATTATTATTTATTATGACGTGACATTTACTACTTTAAGCGATCACTTATTGATTAGTTATAAGAGAGAACAAGATTTTGGAATGGAAGTAGAAAAGTTTTCACTCTCTGTACTGTCATATGGTATGGATCATTGATTAGCTAGGAAAGGGTCGCAATATAATTCGCTCCAATTTCTTGTTCTTAGCTACTATTTTGTAGCTAATCACCTAGTATATGATTACACATCCTATTTTAGGGGTGTGTGCTAGCTAGAATCCTCAAAGGGAGGCATATATAACTAGTATATTTGAACGGAAGAAATCTGTGTTAACTCAAATGACATGAATATTGAAGAATAATCTTAATTAATTACAAAAACGTTTAAGATGGGAAACGATCAAGAGAAATAGTTGACAAGTTATAAGTTTGATCTGAAGGATAGAACTTTCCTACTTAATTTGGTGTGTGAATCTATCATAATGCAAATGTATTATATTGTTGAGTACACTGGCAACATCAAAGGCATTATACCTGGTGGAATTAATGAAGGTAATGTGTCGTTTTTGGGAAAAAAGTACTCAACAAAAGTGGTGTCGGCGTTGAATAATTGAATCAAATATATGCATGATTTATCTAGCGTTCACCATATATTCGGGCGGTGCATTGGTACAACCCATTTACAAGCAAGAAGATTTACAATAAGTCACAGGTTTATTGGGATAAATTATCTTGGAATTTGAAGGGGAGATGAAAGAATATGAGAAGTGGATTGTATTATTAGAGAGTTGACAATAAGATGCACTGTAGGGTCCCCTATTTTCGTACGTACACTCCATTTCAAACTCATCTCATTTGTCATGGTATTCCTATCTTCTCCCCCATATATTCGTCTAAAGTTGCACTTGGACTTAAACTTTCCTTATACCTCAAAAACATTTATCTAATTTTTACCAGATCCAATTTATGCTGATACTAAAATGTACAAAAAATTGTTACATAAGAACAAACTTAATCGTGTTTTTCTTTTATATATTGCATTATATTAACCTTTCTTTTCTGAACTATCATTGCACTATTCATTAGTTTACGCAATTGTCAAATCAATTATAAATGATGATAACATATTTTTAATTATAATAAAAATTATAACTATGCAGTAATTCATTAATCATTAAAATTCGATGATAATTTGGCTAAAGACACATGACAAATAAGATGCCAAAGTCAAATTCTTTTAGAAAAAGATAAAAATAGGAAAGAGGTATGAATATGCAAGGACAATGTTTTTCGAATTTAATGTCGAGCAAACCAATTAACTAAATAAATTCATATTAATTACTATTTTTTAATTTGCGTGATCGATCAGGTTCGCCCGGTCTAGCAAAACAAATGAACAACTCAAACAAATGTGCTCGTTATTATGTATTAAATATATTTGTAAGGGATCTCCTTTTAATTGTAAATCAAATTTTTCATAAAGCCCGTTGTGTTATATAGGGATGCCATGTGGTGACTGGGTGGGGATTTTAATTATGGGTGGGGATTTTAATTATGTAAGGGGAGTGTTGAAGAGAGATTGAGTGCCACAGTCAATTTTTTTTTTCTGGACAAATATCATTTCATTGCAATGCAATCAAAACTTTTGTTCATCAATATCATGCATGGAAGCGGATATGGGAGAAAGTTTGACTAGGTTTTGATATAATGGATTGGCTTAAAAGTCGATAGATTCCAGGTTTCCCATGAATGGTTGGATATGTTTGGCCAAATAGAAGCCAGTATGTTTTAATTAGGGATGTCTTTGAGACAAGGGGACCCTCTTGCCTCTTTTATGTTCCTCATTATTTCATAGGGGCTTAGTGGATTAATGAGACAAACTGTCAGGTTTCAAATTTAATTATGCTCCTGAAACTAAAGTGTATCTACTGTAGGTTGCCGACGATACTCTCTTTGTCGGAGACGCTTCATTGCATAATATTTTCAATATAAAATGCATCTTGCGATGTTTGAAATTGTGGCTTGATTAAAAGTCAATTTCTCGAAGAGTAAAGTTGCGGGAATCAGTGTGGAGAGTAGAAGCCTGATGAGTTTCGCTTCTAGGCTACATTGTAAGCAATTGAATCTGCCTTTCTCCTATCTTGTCATTCCAGTGGGTGGGAATCCTAGAAGATTATATCATGTTGGGATCCAGTTATCAACAAGCTTCAAAAACAACTATCAAAATGGAATAAAGAATCACTCTCATTCGGTGGTAGGATTTGCTTAATCAAAGATGTCCCATCGTTCATTCCTCTCTACTTTCTTTCCTTTTTCAAGATGTCGTCTGGGATTGTTGCAAAGTACAAAGATATCTTAAGGATATTTTTATGGGGGAGGGGGAGTGGAGGGTGAAGGGAAGATTTCATGGATTAAATGAGAGGATATCTGCAAGCCAAAAAGGGAGGGAGTTTCGGGAGTGAAGGATTGGAAGATCTTCAATTGGGCACTTTTGGGAAAATGGCGGTGGAGAATGCTAAAGGAAAATGATAGCTTATGGTGTCGCATATTGCACACTGAGTATAAGAACAGGGTTCATCCAAATGATTCTTGGTGGTGGAGGTACCTAAACTCAATGTGCTTTGGAATTGATCATGGGAGGTGGTTTAGTGAGGCGGTATGTAAAAGAGTTGGGGATGAGAGAGATGTCCCTTTCTGGGACGAGGATTGGTCGACTAAAATTTCCAAGGCTATAGGGTCCTTCATGCTGAAGTAACAATTGTGAATGAAATAGTCTCACATTGGATAAATAAGCAAGAGTAAAAGAGTTTATAAGTGGAAGTACCCAGGCACCCATTGTCTTAAGGTGTTGTGGTGAATGTATGTGGATGATGTCCTACACCCAATGTGTGGATGGTAACTCCCAATCCCCTCATGAGTTGTAAGACTGTGAAGAGTCAAGCGTTCCGCTACGCCATTCCAACAGTGGTATCAGAGCCGATGGTGCGACCATATGGTAAACGACGAGTGAAGTCGATGGTGTGCAATGACCGAGTGAAAGGTCAATGGCAAGTGAGACCAATGATGTCAGCCATGAAATGACAATGGTGTGAGGACCCAAGCGAAATGTCGATGGCGAGTGAAGTCAATGATGTAACAATGATGCATGTGACGGCTCCTTGTATTGTTAAATCATCCCAGAAGTGTGAAGATTAGAAGGCAGTGAGCCCCCTTGGTGTTGAGTTCCAACGACGATACAAGAATGTACGAAGCGGAGTGCTCAAGGGGTGTATAAGGAGAAAAAAAAGGAAAGGAAAAAAAGAAGGAAAAATGCCCAGAAAAAGAAAAGAAAATGTAAACAAATGGATTCACAATTGAAGGAGACTGTTGAAGTAAAATTTGCATATGAAATAGTCCCAAATTGGATAGATAAGCAAGAGTTAAAGAGTATATAAGTGAAAGGACTCACTCACCCATTCCCTTAAGGTTTTCTGGTGAATGTATGTGGATGATGTCCTAGACCACTTATACTCTTAACCTCTAAACCCAATGTGTGGGTGCTCCCAACCCCACATGAGCCTAAGACTGTGAAGGTACGGTCTAGCATTCCGCTGCGTCATTTCAACACCTCAAATTCACTTGCAATTGTGTGGAAGGTGATGCTCAAAAGAGGTCAGACTAAAGTGGAATTGGCTGGCTTGAAGAAACGCTATCCCTGGTAATGTAGGGACATCTTGTGCTCTATGTTTGAACAATGAGGAATCAAACTTGCATCTGTTTCTTTGCTGTGAGACTGCGTGGTTGATATGTATATGAAAATTTATAGGTGCATGGTTGGGCTTTACCACAGTACTGCCGTGTGATATTGAAACTCACTTCTCACAATTTCTAGTTACTTAAACCGAAGAGGACTTAATTTTTAGATAAAAACAGTATTGGTAACCAGCAGATTTGACTCTCAAGACAAAAGTTGTCTTATCTTAAAGTTTCGTGCATGGGAAGGGACAGTTTAAATGATTAATTCTTTTCTGAGATTCTTTAGGACAATATTAATCCAGTCTAGAGTTCATCACTTGTTGGATTGGTGTACTGGTCTGCATTAGGCTTTGTCTAGAGTTGATGTATTAATAGTCTGCTTGTAACTTATAAACATAGGATTTATAAATATATAGAATAAGACTTGTAACTTAAAAAAAAATACAGAAAATAGTTACTTGAAAACTAGGTGTCAAATAGCAGCAAATTAAATTTATTATTCTCACAACTTTTTTTTGAAAACAAAAATATTAATTAATAGATAATGATCGATAATACAAACATCACATGACAATGTGAGCAAAAAGTCTCCCAAATGCTACAACTTAATAATAGCAATGTTTATATCTACCTCCTGAATAGCTGGTAAATGCTTAGACTACCCCTAATGCAATATTGTCAAAGTTATATGATCTATTATCCTAAACTAAGAAAGCACAACAACAACTTTTAGATATCGCATCATTGCAAAATTGCACTTCAAGATATGTACTTACAAGTGCAATAAGGAAGATGGAAAAATTATTGGAGTGATCAGGTTCATGAATTGAGTGTACAAAAGTTTTCAAATATGATGGAACACATGGCTAAGACTAAGAATCCCTTTGGTTTACCTTAGAAAATATAATTAACAAGGAAAACATAACACATGTGAATGCATTTTTTGGGATTTGGGTTCCTTGCATTCATTAATCTTCTATGTTACCATGCAATACAAATTCCACTTTTTGTTAGTTACGTACCCAACTTTTTATCTTTGAAAAATTGTCTATTTCTTATACTGATGATCTGAATTTTGGCATATGGCAGAAGTTACTACCGCTGCACCCATAGCAACTGTAGGGTGAAGAAGAGGGTTGAACGACTTTCAGAGGATTGTCGTATGGTGATAACCACTTATGAAGGTAGACACAATCACATACCCTGCGACGACTCAAATTCATCCGACCAAGAATGCTTTACCTCTTTCTAATATATGTGAAGATCAGTAGTGATTGCATGAAAATAACACAATGTCGTTTCACATGATCCACATATATTTTTTCACTCAATTATATTGAGACACTCAATATTTTTTTATAAGTAACATTCGGAGACTAATATATATATATATATATATATATATATATATATATATATATATATATATATATATAGCTAAGCCAGATGTACTTGCTTCGGATTGTTGAGTTTGCTTCAAATATGGACTCAATCATGTGTCATTTTTCACAAAGCTATCCATGCATGTATCGTATGTATCTGCGCCTCATTTGGAAGAACTTTTTTGAGTTTATCTTATAACATAAGCGTTTATGCAAGTGTTTATGGGAGCTTATGTAAATAGTTTATAGTCAACTTATGAGTTGCTATGAGCTTATTCTTCATAAGTTATTCAAATTAACTTATGAATAAAAGTTTATCTTTATCCATAACCAATTTTCAGCTCTTTCAATAAAATTTGAAAATTAGGAATAAATGCTTATTACATCTTTCGGGTTTAACTCTCGCATCCTTTTAGGTTGAGAGTTCGAATCCTCTCACGTCCAGTAAAACCTTAGTTGATGGGCAACCCTCCTCAGAGAAATCTCTCGGCGCTCCTACCAAGAAGTAGGCCTCTGCCCTCTGCTGACCTCCACAGCATGCCAAAATTGCAATTATTTATTTTTATTTATAATTACTTTAAAGAAACGTTCTATTAATAGACTATTAGTCGTCAATGATATATTTGGAAAAATATCACTATTTTTCTTTAACATGATTTATGAAAGAGTTCAATGGATTATAAATGGGTTAATGGAATAAACGCTTATCACTTTTTTTTTTACCAATCCATTACAATATGAATCAAAATTCATTCAACCCATCCCATAGCCACCCCTACCCAGCATCGGCGTCATCTCTGAGCACCCTCCATCGCCCCCATACCCCACAACATCTTCATTGCAACTGCCATTGTGACTTAATGCCCTTTACTACGACAAGGCACCCTGCACCGTCTCCATTACCCAACAACCATTGTGGTCACCGCTACTGCCTAACACCCTCCATCACTAGTTACCCTCGATTATTACCATCATTGCCCTATGCAACCACTCGACACCCATCACCATCGTTGCTGACTAACTTTCCATTGCCGCCTGGTTCCCTCAATGTTGCTTCCCCCACCCTCCACCACCATTGCCACCACTTCAGACTTTTCACTGCACATGAGTCTTTGGGAGAGGTGAAGGGTGCCAAATGATGGTGGTATTGGTAGTGGTGGAAACTACTATGCAACCGTCGTGGTGATGGAGGGTGCTAAGTGGCAATGGCGGTAGGGGAGGAAACCATGGAGTATGTCATGCAGCGATAGTGAATAGATAGATAAACCTCTCTTGGTGCAGCCATTGGTACACATAGATAGCGTACTGGAATATCAGGAGCTAGATGGAGACATCTTGCTTTCATATGCAGTATTGTCGTAACAAATCCGAGTAGCCCAACAAAGCTCTTGCAGATACTAAATTAAAACTCCTGGATCAAGCAGTGATTATTCACTAATTCACATGGACCATTCAAAATTTGAACACCGAAGATACTAAATCGAATTTGGAAGTTATTGAACAGATAAGATAAAAGCCCATACTAAGATTTAAAACCATGTATCAAATAAACAATTGTTCTTATCTCATTCCCATACAGTTTTTCTTCTATCTCATTTCCACTCACTTTTTCTTCTTATCTCTATATTACTTTCCTATTACATAATTCATCATATCCCTCACTTCTGTTCCTATCTCTCATGTAGGTGTGAGTGAAATGAGTCTCAACTCGTAATTTTCCTGAAACAAAGTAAAATGTAGTTGAAATACTTTTCATCAAACTCAAACATTGAATCTTTTACGCAAAACAAATATGCATACAAGTTGCTTCACAAACATGGCCAGACAGTAGCTACCAACTTAAGGACTAACTGCCTGAATTACAATACTGCAACTGCAAGCTGTATTTCCCCTTTAATGGAAAGTAAAGAAAATATATAGCCACACCACAATTCATTACAATCTAATCTCTTTTCGGTACCAAGCAAACCTACATTTCAAATTTCCCCTAGCCAGCAATGTCATCCTCCAACTAGATTAGAAGAACTACTGCACTCACAGCCTTGATGACATCATACTGGCTTGCCTTGGTCTAACACTCAAATGTTAGAAGGTTAAATGCTGAAGTGGAAGGAGTGGAAATTATAAGAGTAGCATCACATCAAGTACAACAACCTTCAAGTTAAAACTAGTGGACTGGAAGACTAGGCGTCGATATCTATCGTGCGAGAAGTTTGTATGAGGGTACATCTTCAAGCCGTGTAATGTCTTCAAGCAGAAGCTCATTCTCCAGCTGACGGCGTGTAGATTTCATCACTGTCTGTTATAAGCAACATATATCATATTAGCAAAGATACTAGCAATCTTAGGAAAATATATTAATAAAGTTGCTAGAATCATCATCTTTCCCTATATATGGATTATACTCAGAGAAATACATTACATTAAAATCCATGTATGATGCGCGCATAGAAAGCCATTGATGATCCATCAGCTTGAACGTAATGCAATAGAGAAGATCAAAAGCTGATTCGTTTTCTGTCACATAAATGAAATTAGTTACTCAGAACAGCAAACAGACATACAATGAGGACAGCCACTATCTATTAAAAACTATAATGTTTTAAAAAACAAGTATTTTCTTAGAGCAATGCCATTTGTTATGAAAGATTTTCAAAAATCTATTACAAATGAAATAGGCACCCGGACATAGGTGAGAGAAAGAAATCAAAACAATCAGAGAAAAAAAGATGAAAGAAAGGTATAGTCAGAAAAATGTTCATCACCAAAGCCTTCATACCCTGCTTCCCTTCCTAACTGAAGAAAAAAACAAGTGAAATTAATTGATTAGCAGGCAGAACAATAAAGGCTATACCTGCAAGAAATTGAAGGAAAGTTGCTCCTACAAGTGTCCGTGGCTTGACTGTCAAGGAAATCAACATAATATTATTAGCAGATAACATCATAATCAAAGTACATTCATTGGTTGGGAAAGACATCTATCATGCAAAAACCAGTATTAAATGCCATGTATTCTCATGATATCTCATCAGAAAATATAGTCGAGAATATTATAAGGTTGGTAACACACCATATGTTGGATAACAACAGAAGAGCGATGTTACATGAAGTAAAAGAAACCAAAATGTATCAAGGACCTCGCAATATTATTTGCCTTTCTAGAATTTTAGTAAGTTGTATAATGTGCAAATCATTGTCATAAAAATGTTTGAAGGTTGGGTGTGAATGTAAGACGCTACTGATGTCATTGGATTGGAATACCAACTTCTATTATTTCAAACAGGCCCTTAACACAACTAATCTAATTCCTTAGAATTACAACAGAGCACCAACAATCATTCAGATAATGATCACTGGTGACTGTGGGAACAATAAAGTATGCAAAAGTAAATGGAAAAATAATATAAGCATATTTACGTCGGAAATAGCATTCAAAGGGCCCTTTAAATTCAAAGCAATTTCAACTTGGTAGTGCTCTATGAAGTTGACATATCAGAGTCCGAAAGGCAGAAATTAATATGCCTGTATAGGCATCTATACCTCATAGACATGATCTATGTTGAGAGTAGAAGATTACAATAAGAGGAAAACTTATAAACCTGCTTCAAGATCCAGCATCTGAATAAGCATGAATGTTATGTTAACACCAGCAACAGCAAATGGGTATTCCCACACTGATCGATCTCCTTCCTGCTTGCGTAAAAGGTCCTGAAAAGATTTCTACAAAACGAAATGTATAAGTTTTGCAATAGAGAGACATGAATAAGCAAAAACATATTTGATTTAAGGTCATTGAGACAGCTCTTGAGGGACTGAACCAATAGTATATTAATAAAGACAAAACCTGTAGAGACAAGGGTCTTATAGAAATACAAAAAATGTGTCTAATAAAATCTGAAAGAGCACAGCCATGTGTCTTATACATAACTATTCCTATAGGACAAAACCATTCATAACAAAAGTATCATGCAGTCTATTCTCCGACGCCAAAAAAGCGTAAAATATGCAGCAAAGCTTGAGATGTCAGCATGAAAAAGAGGACACATCTAAGGTATAGAATTTAGATTCTACCTAGAATCAGGAAAGGGAGTGAATATTGTAAATCATGGAATCTAACATGAATCTTACGATTTTACAAAATTTACGTATATATGCATATAAAATAGCACAACTAAGTCTTGAATTTGGGTTGGACCTAACTCTCATGAGGTGAGGATTGTTCAATGCTTTCAAACTCATAGGCAATAGGATCGCAGTCATAGAAGATGAAAAAACAGAGAGATGGGTTCTCAATCTCACAGTTGCAAAAGAGGAAGGAAGGGATCAATGTTTGACAATCTCAGTTTCAGGTATGTTTGAGCTTGAAAATGAAACGCCTCAGAAGAGCCAATCTTTCCTTTCAGGTTAGGGTAGAGATAGGTTTCGGGTTATAAGTGAAAACGGGTCACAGGTTCCCATATCTTCTCCAGCACGATGAAATCCCTACTTCCACTGATTGAGGTGGCGATTTCACTGGTTCGCAATTCCACCACGATTCGAATCGGTCAGACCATCAAAAATTGTAAAATCATGTGATTCTACGAGTCAAAACATGATTTAAACTACCATAGACACATCATATTTTAAAATTATCTGCCGAGAATTTCATCATTTAAGGCATATTATCTCAATTCAGAATTTATATAATGTCCACATTGGTCCTCAGATCCTCAATGTTCGGGCAATGGTGAACAATGAGTAAAAGTTAACTACAAAGTTGCATGATTTTATAGTTTACATGAACTCATGGAGCCGGTATAGTTTGATAGAGAAGCCATTAGGAAAGAAAAACAAGATCAATCAATTTCAATATCATTCTCATTCCTTATTTATAATTCAAATAGAAAATCATATACTGCCTCAAAGATAAAGCAATGGAACAAAATCCAAACACAAGAATTTTGTTTAGATCAGGAAGGACTTCAGCTAAATTGGTACCTGTTAGCCTTTTTTCTTACATCAATCATCTAAGAAAGCATGCAAGAAACAAGAGGTATGGTATTACTATTATGGACAGATATATGGGATATAAGATTTAAAAACAAATAAAAATAAGGTATAGGTCTGAATGAAAAATAATGTCAAAGTAAGATAATAAGATTTTGATGTAGTATAGCAAGACTATCTCCATAAACCCAAGAGAAAACCTGGTCTCCAGATTATTTATTAAAACACTAGAAAGAGTGAAAATAAGGAGAAATAGAGCATACCGGGAAATTCCTCGCAAAAAAGAGCAAATTTTCTAATGATATGTAACCACCACCCCTGCCAAATTTCCACAAAGAAATAATTAGCAAAAGTAGTTAGAAAGACAACATATGGCATTGACATGAAAACAACCAGAATAATATCTACCTAAAATCTGTTGCTGGATCCTTTCCTTGCCAGCCCATGTCCTTCCACTGCTCAGAAATCATACCCTTGAGTTCTTCTTCAGGAAAAGCAGCATTCCATAAAGCCCTTAGGGCATCCTAAGATAATGCATAAAAACAAACCTAGATTACAATCAAAATTAATAGAAGAAGATTGCACATATGTAATAAGAATAAGTCACAGCACAGAAAACTATGGATACAGGCATGACGTCTCTTAGTTATTGTCATATCGCAGAGACTTGAGAATATTAATAGAAAGGTTACCTGGTGCTCAGGGATAGAACTATCATATTGAACATCTATACGACTCTGTAGCCTCTGCAAGCATTCCTCCTGATAATTGAAAGTTCAGCATTGAGAATTTATCATGCCATAATTTTAAACAATAAGCACAGAGTGACATATTATTTTGATGTCAGAAGGTACGCATCACAAGCAAACATCAAAAACATAAAAGCCAACTTTGTGAAACATTGGCGTGATGGAAATTCTTACAACTTCATAGCAAGCACTCAATGAAACGTAAATTAAAAAATTTCCAGAAACCATAAAATGAGCACATAGTCACAATAAATGTTTTTCATTACTTCATACGACATATAATTTTGTAGTTTGTTTGTAGCAAGATGGCAATAGAAAAATTAACAGAATGACTTATTGAGTATCAAATTGCTGCTTAGGTATTAAATCACAAAAAATTTAACCTGAGATGGAGTTAAATCAAAAGAGGGCCGAGCATCGCTCTCTCTTCTCTGTGCACAGACACATGACAAACCTCTGCCAATCCATGCAGTTGATCCTGTCACAAACTCAGCTGTAACAAAAGAAAACTGCCCATAAATGAAAATTGAGATTCCAAATTTTGTGCAACAACTTTATAACAAGCTGATCGACAGAAATCATGTGTCCTATTAATAATTAATTATCATCAGCAAATCAACACTTCTGTTCAGCTTAATTAGCTTCCAAAAGCACTCATCTTATATAAACAATCATTATTTATCTCTCTTCTCCATTTCCTTTTCCAGTGCTTTCTAAATGATGTTTCAATTGACAAATATTTTGAAGTCTATACTGTAATCATTATGCTAGCCACTAGCTTTTTCTCCATCATTATGCTAGCCACTTGGCTACACCACCTGCTTGCTTTACTTTCAAATTTCCACTGTTTCTGTACTCAATTAGATATCTGCATTTTCCTATATATGTGGAAATCATGAATGCTAGATCTATGAGGTAACCCCACCAAGATGATGATACTTATAAATTAAGCATAGTTAACAACTTTCAAAACTAAAATTACTAACATCTTTCATAGTAATCTGAGCTAGATACAGATCTCAAATAGGAAATACTCTACCCAATCAAATCAAATGAATAAAAAAATCATGTATACAGTAAGAAGTAGTTAATCTACCCACCAACGCAATTTTGAATACCCGCAGACATCAATCACAACGCAAGTGAGCACAATCTCAATTCAAAGACACGTGAAAAATTGGGGTGAAGAAAGAAAGAAAGAAAACAAAAACGAATCACATGTCACGGAAAGAGAGAGCCTCGAAAATCACGAGAGAAATTGAAGGACGAAAATTTTTACCAGAAGTTGAATGGCACGCGTTGCCTCGGTCAAGACCCTGCGAAATCCTCCTAACAGCGACGAATGAACCACCTCTATCATCCATGGTAATGGTAATCCAATTCTCGTTCTTCTTCTTCTTCCTGCTACTAAAACAACAACAACAACCGTGGATTCATGATGGAAATCTTCAACATTCTGACAAATCCAGAATCCACCAGTTTTTCCCGGAAAACCCGACTTTACCGGCGGAGTCAGCAATCGGAAAATCGCGGAAATGTCGTTCAACTCGAACGCGGAGGAGCGGGAGCAGCGAAGCGGAGCGAAAAGCGGAGCAAGAAACGGTTGGAATCTTCCAGAAAGAAGAGGCTGGGAGATCGGAGAGAATTTTCCGGGAAACAAACGGAAAATGAGAGAGAAAATTGCAGAGAAAATGGAGAGAGAGAGAGAGAGAGAGAGAGAGAGAGAATCTTGAGGGTTATGGTTTTGTGAATGGAATGGAATAGGGTTTATGCAAAGATCTGAGATAAGAGGAGAAAGAAAACGGTTAGAAATGGAGGAGAGAGAGAGAGGGAAGAGAAGAGAGTTGGTTTTGTTTTGTTTCTCTCTCTAAAACGATTAACGCATTCTTCGTCGTTTTTTTCTCCGTTATGGCGTTTTTGAATGACAGACTACACTACACTGCATTGCACCACTTTTATTTTCAGTTTTAAATAATAGGGTCTAAATAATAATAATCAAAAAATAATAATAATACCCAAAAGGGTAGCTCAAAATAGTAGAGGTAATTGCATTGATGGTGGTGGTGGAGGTGACAGTGTTGTAGGGCGGTGGTGGCAATTATAGCTGCACTAGTGGTGGCAATAGTGGAGGGAGGTGGTGGTGGCGATGGAGGGTGATGATGGTAGCCAACAGTGGATTAAATATTTTTAAGTAACTTATATATCATACGCAATTTAGAGATTTATTGTTGTGTGGGCAATATGCACATATAAATTTGTGACATGAAAAATATAACATACTACAATTAAAATTTTAAAATGCATCATAATACGTGAGCACTTTCTACTTTGTGAGGGCATTTTTTTAATGTGTGAAGTAACATAACACTTAGTATCTCAATACTCTATTGTATCATTAGTATACATTTTCTAAATCATGTAGGGGCAAATGCCCCCACTATGGTGAACCTGCTCGTGTCCGGTCACAGGTCTTATTTCATCTCTACATGCTGGATTAAATAATCCATTATTTTAGTGTAAGAGTGGAATAATGGATATATACAATACGATGTTAGCACCAAATAATGGATAAACTCATAATGTATTGTTTAAGCTTATAGTATTAGATCTAGTATGACGTACTAAACGAGTTTAATATGACGCATTGTTTGAGGCACTAAAGTAAAACAAAGTTATTAAAGTTAAGGGTTTGTCTAAGATCAACTAGATACTAAGTTTTCCGCTAAAAAATCACTTTTGCACTGTTAGGTTATATTGAACGGCCCTGGTTATGCACTAGTTAACCAAGATGAAGAGGTATTGTTATAATACTAGTTTAAGAACCCTTGTTGTTGTTACAATATGTAATTTCACCCCTTGGAAAAAAATTAGGGTTTGATGCCCTAAATATGGCGTTCTTTGCATTAGAACACGGGACTACCTCCACCGATCAGTACCACTTGCCTTCATCAATAGCAAAACCACCTTACCTAGCAAGCCACCAATATTTGACCTAATCCTAGTTTCCCTTCAACTATTAGAAGACCTTAGAACTCCTCCTGACACGCAGAGTCGTTGCACATGGAGAAGAAGGAGACAGAAATTGATAACCTTATTGACAAGAAGAAACACAGAGGAACGGAGGTGCCACACGGTGGTCTTTGTGTGGTGGTGTCGCGATGAATCTTTGGAGATGTGCGCAGAGGCATGGAGGGCGTAAGAGTTGGAATCCATGAAGCCACCGCACCCAGTAAGCCACCCTACCGCATAAGAAGGGCTCGACTCTCTACTTTCTTCCTCAGTTCCATAAAAGGTTTCCTTTTTTCTTTTACCCATTTTCACGACTTGTGGTTCATGATTGAATATTTTGTCGATTACTTAATGTTTTTCTCTCTTTTTTAAATTATAAAATAAAAAGTGAATTTGGATGATGGGTTCTTGAAATTCTCATTAAATTATGCATCGATTGTTGTGGATCCTATTGGTGCTCTGATATTGATAATTGAGAACGTTAGTGTGATTTTGGAAATGTCTCAAGATATCTTTGAGTACAGTAACATTATGTAATGAGACTTTCCCAAGAAAAATTGTGTCATCAACAAATTGGATTATTGATACATCAATTCTTGAATTCTCTCACACCTTAAAACTCGTGTATTTGTTAAGGGATGCAACTTGTTTGAGGAGACCATTTAGACCCTCCACCACAATAAGGAAGAGGAGTGGAGCCATCAGATCCCCTTACCTTAATCTCCTTCTCATTTTTAATTCCTCAAATAGGCTTTCGTTAACAAGGATTGAAACAGTGGCTGAGTAAAGACATATTTAGATCTAACTAACCCATTTAACATCAAAATTCTTATGGTGCATCATGTATATGGGAAAATCTCATCTTACTAAATCATATGCCTTCACATGGTCTAATTTAAATACCACAAAATATTTCTTCCTACTCTTTGCATCATGGATAGCCTCGTTGACAACCACCACACTATCAAGTAGGTTCATACCCCAAGAACCAAATTGGCTGCTATCAACTACCATTGGTAGAACCCCCTTGAACCTTCTAGCCAATATTTATGTTTCAACCTTATACATACAACTCGCTAGAGATATATGTAAGAAGCCAGTAAAACCTTGTGGGGAATCAACCTTGGGAATTAATGCAATGAAAGATGCATTACTTCCTTTAGGCCAAACCTCACGGGCATGGAAGTCCTCAAGAACCCTCTAGATATCCTGGCATAAATGGGACCGAAATTTCTTTATAACGTTGAAGTTAAAGCCATCTAATCTTGGGATTTTGTCACGGCCACATTCCCATACTACCTCATTTATCTCTTCAAGGGTGAAGCTTGCTGTAAGCATTCGATTATCATTCTCTGTTAAGCTCTTCATAGGCACCCCATCAAGCATATGAAATGGTCCCCCTGTATTTCTTAAATCTTATTTCAATGAATTTTTTTCACTCTTTTTTACCTTATGTTGGTTCCTCCACCCCTCACCCCCTATATGAATACCAACTATGGCATTTGTGTTTCTTCTCTTGTTGATGAATGAATGAAAAACCTGGAATTCAAATCTCCTTCCTTTATCCAACTGATTATGACCTTTGTCAAAGAAAAGACTCATTCATTTTTGCCACATTCTAAAAATTAATAGTTGGTTCCCTCCTCTTCCTGATGTTTCATCCACTTTCAGTTTTTTGTCAAATATCATTTATCTGAAGCACTAAGGGCTTGTTTGATTGCAGTTTAAGTTTTCAGTTTTTAAACAGTTTTCAGAAACAATTTTTAAAAACAGTTTTCAGAAGAAGAAATTAGTTTGAATGACATGTTTTCCAACATTTAGAAAACTGATATCTGAAAACTAAAAACAGAAACTGAAAACATCTTTTTGCTGTTTTGGTTTTTTAGTTTTAAAAACTGAAATGAGAACTGGTTTCAAAAACTGTTTTTAAAAACAGGCGTATCAAACAGGTTTTCAATTTTTAAAACTGAAAACTATTTTGAAAACAACAAACAAATATGCCCTAACTCTTTACTTTTGTTTTTCAGGTTCCCAAATTTTTTTCGTAATTGTTCCATCCTTATAGTTTTTCTTTCAATATTTTCAATTTCTCTATCATCACATTCACCCCTCCTTCAACTTGTATATCTGCCCAATTTTTTGTTACAAACTTTGTAAATTGTGCATTCTCAGACCAGTAGTTCATTACGCTTAATTGTTTTGGGCCCAGTCAACATATGAATTCTTGAGTAATAAAAGGCAGTGATCAGATATGTCTTCATTGAGGTAGCTTTTGGTAGACAAATGAGAAAGCAACCAAACATGACATCATGGGTTCCGTTCTGTATTTGTTAGATTTATAAGATGGAACGAATAGGACAAAAGACTTCAAGAACGAGAGACTTTAATTCCCTGAAAAGGGTGGAACAGAAGGAAGCATAAGGAAACACTCTCTTAAAACTCTTACACGGTAAAATATACACCTAATTTATATTTGATTTTTGTTTATATCTAAATAGTTAAAAATCAATTTTTAAAGTGAAAACACTTATTATATTTGTAGATAAAGGTAAAGGAATTTATGCTTTCAAAAAAATCACTAAAAATAAAATCAAATATTTTTTTCAAAAGTAAAATCACTTTTTCTAAGCAATGATAAACGAGACAATTAGAGTATGTTTGATTCAACTTAATTAAAAAAACCGTTTTTTAATAAAAAAATCTTTTTTTAATTAAAAAATCACTGATTTTCTTCATAAAAATAACATTTTTAATCAAAAAATCTTGTTTTTTTTTTGTTCGTTTCATCTTTGTTTAAAAGCTGAAAACAGATTAATCATTTGAAAAAACTATTTTAACTTATCATAAATATCTATTATGATAGATGAGAGGAGATAAAAAAATATTTTAATTAGAGTAGAAAACACGAATCAGCTTATACTTTTCTCAAAATTTCTAAAAACTCATTTTTTTTCTAGAGTTAAATATCATTATTTTTAAATATAAACAAACACACTATAATATTAAGCATGCAGGGTTATATATAATTGAAATTACGATTCTATTATAATGATTTGAAGTTACCAAACACAATACATGAAACATTATTGTCTTGTTCCATCTTGTTCTGTGTCGTTCTTTTCTGTTCTATCATGTTCCGTTCCGTCACCAAACTCTATCTAAAAGTTTATTGTGCACTATTTGACCACGCCAACTACTACCAGTGAGAGATGAGAAATTTATCTAATCTACTTAAAGTTTGCCGGTTTGATCGTATGCATGTAAATTTCCTTCGTATTAGTAGAATTTCAAGTAATTACATATCATCAACAATGAATTAAACTCCTTCACCTCCCTTCTATGGTGGCTAAATTCAGTAGACACTCCCCTTTGTTCATCTTCATTCCTATTATTCATGCCATTATTTAATAGAAGATATTATAAGACGTTTAACCAGTCTTTTTAGGATACTGATCTCAAAACATTAAATACACTATACCAAATTTCATTACCAAGAATCAGTTTTTCTAGAACCGAAACTAGCAGCTTGGTGGTGTGCATTAGACAGCATCATGTGTCTCTGAAAGTTGGGGGCGACCACAATACTCTTTTGAAAACACAAGTCACGTCCACATGGTATGTTACCAAACATGGCCCAGCCATATATAATGGATATGCAGAGACGTTCATTTGGAAAAGTGTGTTGTAGAAAGCTTTCTACTTCACCAAACATTATCTATTCCAATATTGTATTTAATCAAGTCTTTCGTTTATTTACTTTTTTTTTTTTTTGCTTTTCTTCATTGTAAATACTTTATCTTATAAAGTTATGAACCTTTAATTGTGTTCCGACCGGCTAAACACGTCATAAGACCCACATGATCAGCCTAAAGACTTCTTAGTAAAGCAATTAGTACCTTGTAGGTCGACTATATCAACATAACAACAACAAAAAAATCACATCTCATTTAAAAATTAGCTCTGTAAAAGTAGAACTATATATCCTAATTAATGACTTAAAAGTTACTCCCCAAGTGTAATTATTGTCTCGGAAACAATTCACGATAGCTTCATTAAAGTTAAATATTTTAATCTCCATTCATATCACACTTTATAAATATTACCTATTCATTTGCTCACTTATTATTTTTATTTGACTTTGAATTATCAGTAATTCAGTATTTAAGTGATCTTAAATTAACTTAAACGCTGATGATACTTTTTTCATTGTGCTCCGCGGTAGACATTCAAGGCCGATTTAAGTGTAAAACCACTCAAGTAAGGACTTTAATCCCCCAATTTTTTTTTTTACTAAATAAGAAAGACTCACAAATTTTTTTATTAAGTAAAAAAGACCCCAAAATTAAAGTTTGATAGACCTCATTTAGGTATTAAAATTTACTTTAAATCTCATTTAGTGTTGACCGAACTTGTAGACATCTGACAGAATACCGTACGCACAGCCTGAGTCCACAGCAAGCAAACAGATGAGAGAAAATCTAAGCTTTGATTTATGGAACAAATTAAAAGATTGGTTAATTGAAATAAAGTAAGTATATATTAGTAGCTATAGTTAAATCTTAAAACTATATATAAAAAAAACATGAGACACATGCACCGCACACATCCACGTCTTTCCTAATACTATTTCTTTATTATCACCAATCTCCAAATTAATAGCAATTAATATAATCTCTTTTCATGAGTTAGAAACAAATGGTTGACCCAATTAGATTCGATTTTAAGATGTTGTACTTATAAAATACCTACTTTTTTCTTCATTGTATTTGGACGATTATCACATGTGTTTATATTAACTAAACGGGGCACCTCAACCCAAAAAAAAAACCTGAACGAGAGGTTTGCCATAATATATATATATATATATATATATATATATATATATATTTGACAAATTAAGTATCATTTTGGCTTACAAAATTTTTCCTACCCTTAACATTTGACAGTAATCATTTTTTTCCGGATCAGCGATTCGACACGAATCCTTATGAATATTGCCTAGCGACATTTTACGAGTACTTTTTTGGGAGCTTAAAATTAACAATGTAGAGACCCCTTTTCATGCCTTATCGTGAGTATTGTCTTCTCATGATTAACCAATAAATAATTTGCTTCATGTAATAAATATTCTCTATTTGATAACACTTATAGCTGATAAGTTAGCTGAAAGTTGAATCATTAATTGTAGATTAAACAAAAAAGATTGGCAAAATTAGTTGAAATTGTAAAATTACATAAAATAAATTAGTTGTGGCATGCAACAGAGTGACAACGGGGCGACATTGAGATTTAGTCGCGGAGGTAGAGGGAGTCGAATCTCGTGGCCGAGGGAGACAAAGAGGGTGAGGGTGGCAGATGATGATGGAGGATCCGTGAGAGAGGGTGACAACGAAGAAGGTATGTGGAGGCAGATCTGGTGGCTGAGGGAGACAAAGAGGGTAAGGGTGACGAAGTATGGGGGATGAGCCAAGGGAGAGGGAGAGGGTGAGGGTGATGGTGGCAGAGGTGGAGGTGGAGGGAGGCAGATTGTGTGGCATAGAGAGACCGAAAAGGTAAGAGTGGTAAAGGATAAGGGAGTAGCTGAGGCTGAGGGTAAGGGTGAAAGCGGTGGACATGAAGGGAGAGTGTACGTAGTGGCTCATAACGTCATACGTGGGTGAGAGGTGGTGGATGAAGGTGAGGACTGAGGAGCATATACGACAATAAGGGTAGGGTCGAAGGGCGGCAAAGGAAGGTAATGGGAAAGCATCGACAAAGGAAGGTGAGGGGAGGAGCGAAAGAATGGAGAAATAGCGCATTAATAGACAAAAGGAGGATGACAGACAAGGAATAGAGGCAAATGAAGGTCGAAAACGACGTTTTGGTTCATGTGAAGTAAGAAAGGCTTATAATGAAGTGTGGACGGGTAAATCTATGGCTATTAGTGTCGGCTAGGCTAACACAAAATTTTCCGACCACAAATTTGATCGTACATATGCGGACCATAGCGTCAAATATAGCCGATGCGTAAATGGGCAGTGAACCTAGCGCCACCTTGAAGTCGCCACTATTTATCAGCAAGTGGATGCTACAGTGGTCGGAGAATTTAGCGTCCCTATAGTCTCACTCAAAATTGTACTTAATCAAAATAAGTTAGCGTCGGTTAAGCCAACTCTTAATATAAAAAATTAATATTTACGTCAGTTTTATATATGTTTTTCTTATGTTAACGAGCTAAAAATAGTGTCGGTGTTGTGACCGATGCTAATATTAGACCAATAAATCAACATTTTTATAGTGAACAAAAGTTAATTTTGTTTCAGCCACTTTACGTGATGGCAAATTTAACATACAAGTACTCACCTTTTCTAGGTGCTTTTGTGCTTTTCTAAAAGATCATCCACCACCATGCATGCTCAATCAATTTGCATGTTCTGGTTTCTTTCTTATTATAATTATAACAATACATAAAAAGGCAATATATATAGTATCAATTTACACTGTCTTTTTTGTTTTTCTGAATTGACAATGTACGTAAATAAATTAATTAAGCTGACTCACAATTTATACTAAACCTAAAAAAATGAACATCATTTTCACCGGTGCTATATTAAGCTGACTCACAATCACCGATCCTCAACAGCTAACAAATTAACTCTAAAAAAAACAGCTAACAAATTAAATGGTCTTTTTTATTTTAAAAATATTTTGAAATTAAAAAAGATGGATTGGCACACAATACTCAACGAAAAATAAAATAGGGTACTCAATTTTTTGCTTGCACTCTAAGTGAGCACATTTTTCTCTCATTCCATGCTTATATGTCGTCTTGCCGGTGGTCATAGAGTAATGTATATATATGGGTCTAGGCCTGCACCAATATAATTAACTTCAGAAAATCAAAGATAAAAAATATATATGAGTATATATATACAGCTATTCGGCTGAACAAAATGACCACTTTTAATGAAATAAAAAAATGATGAACTAACCTATGCTATCTTCCAAAAGCTCGTGTAATTGTTATGATAAATTGAAAGGTTGATTTGTCGATGGAGACCTTTGCAAATTATTTTTTTCTTCTCTAATAATTAACTCGTGTGGTATATACTATATACTACTTGTTTATTTTCAGAAAAGTATTATATATTTTACATTTTTATTATTTACAATACATTTTATCATTCCTCATTTATTATTTTTACAAGATTGCATCTACCGTGTGTCAGTTTCAAACTGACACACGGTGCTTCAGTTTCATTTTTTCAGTGATTAGACAAAAATATCCTTATTTTCTCAATTTTTTCCTCCTTGCTCCTTCCACCATCATCATCCTAGATTTTCCAGATCTTGTTTGAATATGAACAATAAAGGATTATTATCTTATTTATCCTTATCTAAATGCAATTCTAATCCACATGTACCCAGAAAACCTTATAAGGAAATAATACTACACACAAATCAGCAACACAAAAAGTTCTAAAGTTTGAAGCTAGAAAATAGCAAAATAGCAAGAAGAAGATTCAGCTATACCGCAAAAACAACACCAGCAACCCACAAGTACTCTCCCATCAAGCCAACAGTGTCCCACTGAGGCCCCTCAAAGAAATCCATTTCACTGCCCGGAAGCGCACGATCGGAGTACCCATCATTCCCTGTGCCGGCGCCAATCTCCGCCGTCCACTGCGGTTCCTGATCAGTGGTGGTGGTGGTTGTGGTTTCAGGTATGTTCAAGTCGGAGTGGCGGGGGCGGGAGAGCTTCTTAGAGAATCCTCAATTGGTGTCCATCGGTATAAAAAATCAAAGACCAGATTTAGAAAAACGCTTTAGTCTTTGATTTGTGAAGGAGCAAACAACGTGCAGGTTTGGAACGACAGAGTATGTGTGAGTACTGGGGTGGGGTAAGGCTCCGGTAGACGGTGGAGGCCAGTGGCTGTGGCAGATCTGGAAGATTTTGATGGTTTGATGGTGAGGGTCACTGGATGTGGGCTGCGGAGGTGGGCGGTGGGGAAAGGAAAAGGGGTGGGGTGGGTTGGGGAAGAAGAAGGGTGTTTCTGTAAATTAAGATATAATTAACAAATGAATTATTTTAATGTTAATTTATCTGAACCGTTAAAATTTATAAAAATTTAAGATCCAACGGTGCATATGAAATTGAAGCACCGTGTGTCAGTTTGAAACTGACACACGGTAGATGAAACCTTTTTACAATGACGTTACTTGAAAAAACATTAATTAGTACTCTCTTAAAATTATAAATGGATAAATATATTGAAACAAAAAGATTTCTTCATAATTGACAGTTAATAAGGAACAGAAATAACTAGTATAAGCTTAGATACTACTTCTTTGGATTAAACTAGCTAATTTATGAGCAACAAAACTTAATTAATAGTTACAATCGCATCTTAATCTTGTTGATACTTCACTTCAATATATTTGCTTATAGAAAAAAAACTTATTACCATGGCTTAATTTGATTTGAAGAAAAAAACCTTCCAATTATTGGATGATTAATGTCTTGCGCGCTATACATTCAAAAAAAATGTCTTGCTATTATTATCATTTCATGCCTGTTTTATGCTCCATTCGTTCCAAAACTATTGTAGTTTAAGGTTATGTACAAAGTTTAAGAGTTCAATAATTAATGTTATAATTTGACTGAAACACCCTTATTTAATGAGTTATATTATAGAAAGAGAATGAAAATCATTGGTCAACTAATTGGTGAGAATTGTGATTGGTGGAAATAAGATATGACAGTTGAGAGATACAATATTAAATGAGAGCATGAATATTGGAAGAAAATGTGATAAAATGCATTGGATATGTAAAATAACAATGATTTTGAAATAAAACAAAAAATGTAAAACTATAATAGTTTTGGAACGGATGAAGTAATTTGCTATTCAGAGGTCAGAACTCAAGTATTTTATGTTTTTGAACAATGCACGTAAAAAGAGCAAAAAGTAGATAATTGTGAAAAAAAAGGCTAAAATGAAAGTGGATTAATCTGATATGTTGTTGAAGAGGCACGACCGTGCTTGTCAGAGGCCACGACACATGCTCATGCTGATGACATGTATTAAAGCTAGCACGATCATACATCTTGAGCCATGACCGCACCACCTTGCGCGGCAGCAGACCCGTGAACAGAGACGGATGCAGGTTGAAGGGTGTGAGGGCATGTGCCCTCACTTGATTTTGGAAAAAAATCAATAAGAAAAAATTAAGTAGTAAAAGTATGTGGTTTTCAATAGTTATTTTGGTAAAAATTGTCCTCACTTATTTATCGCATTGTTAAATGCCCTCACTTGAGTGTAGAAGTATGTGATTTTAATGACTCATTTGGTAAAAAAATGTATCACTTGTGTCTTATTTGGTAAGAAATGCTCTTATTACTAATAGTATTTGTTAATTTTTTTATACAAATATATATTGCCTTCACACCATCAAATTTCTAGATCCGTCACTGCCCGTGAAAACTTAAATATTTACTATTTAAAGAAAGGCTATTTTGTCAAGAAGGCTGGAGTGTGTGAGTGCAACTAAGAGTGTTGTCGTAGTATATAAAGCGACAAAGAGAGCAATACATAGAATGTGACTGACTCTGAAGAGAAAATGGAACGGAGACTCGAAAGACCAATCCAGGTTTTTGTATGGTATATTAGCTGCTAGAATTTATATATGCTTTCACTTTGTAATATGAGCAGTTGAGTCCCCACTCTCAATGTTGTGATGTAGGATAGGATTTGAACTTGCTTTTTATTATATATGTCATTCCAATTCAATATTAGATCATGTTTTCCTTTTATGTTTTCGATTTCATGTGGAATAATTAGCCGCTATCACAGTAATTAATTCAACTCTAACGTGAGACCTTAATCACATAATAAGTAGGAAATTAGTATTGATACACTCTGGGGGCATTAGGATTAGTTCTCATTTACTCCCAACTTCCTAGGTAGATAGTGAAATGTTTTTAGGATACCTTAAACGCTTCATGCCGATTTAGACTGATCACCTTACAATGACGGTTTGCTTATAAGTTAGTTCAGTTTGGTAAGACAATTAACGATAATTTAACTGATGAGTTAATTACACTAAAAGGGTATGATTGACACAATAGTTAATTAGAATTCATATATAACAAGGGGATGATCGAGTTGAATTGCAATCTCGAGTTCTTTCTTTGTCTCTACGATCAAACGGTCTAGAGTTCGATAATTCCCCCCTAATTATTCTAATAAAAAGTTAAATATCAGTACATATGGTAGTTGCATGGGCATGTGTATTATCAACACTTCAAATCCAAACGGACTCTTGCGTAAGAGTCATGTTAGAAATAATAATAAAAGACTATTCATGGAATCGTTATCTAACAAGTTTAAACTTTTGAGATAATTGATTTTTTTGTGTGTTTAGTTTAAACTCTAAAATAGAAGAATAAAGGAGTCTATCATTCAAGAAGTTTGTTGTTATGCAACACAAATTTGCCAACAAACATAATATATAATGAGTACCTTTAGTTTATAGACATTTTTTTCTTTATAAAAGAAAGATAAGATGTTGAATGTGACAACTTTTTGCAAATTGATAAAGGATTGGACATTCAGAGAGAGAAAAAGGAAGAAGAGCGAAAAGCAATTAATATGAAATATATAATGTAATATGATAAGAAAAAAAAAGTGTATTTACTATTTGTGTATCTATGTATTACAATTTGTTGATAAAATAAAAACTCTATAACACTATCAATCTTACAATATATGGCCACCGAAAACAGGTATGGGACTCCAAGTGAGCACTAACCCCTAATGATTAGGGTCCCTTTCTATGTTCTCTAGAAAATTCCCTTTCTATATACCTTTCTTCAACCAGCTCATGCTGTATGGAATTGAAGCAATAACATAGTCACATGTAGAGATGAGGGCCTCGTAACATTTTTTAAGACACTTAGCCGCCATAGCTAGTGAGTTATTTTGTGGGAAATCATTTATGGGATGGGTTTGTAGGTTCCTATAGGGTGGACTAAAAATAATTTGGTCACTATGGACCAATATTGATCAAGCACTGTTAATATAAAATTTAGGATTATTATTTAAATTAACGGTTCGGATTGAATAGACTTTAAAATAATATTCTTCACATAAACAAAATTCAAAAAACTTTAAACCAAAATCAAACCAAACGAAACTAATCAACTATGGGGCACAATATAGAGGCTCAAGCCTAACCCAGTATGAATGTCAATGAATTAATTTAATGAAAAACTAAAAAAGCGTAAAGTTGTCACATAAAAGAATTTAGTTAAACTTTTTCATAATATAGTTCATGGGGACCATATTTTACAAGCCAAGTTGTTCCATGTTTCTCAAGGAAGGTTTCTTTAGTTATGTTGTTGGTCGTAAAGTTTAAGCATAGAGTGAGTGGGGCACAATAGAAGCATCTTCGTTCACGAAACTAGCTTTTAGAATGCAATCTAATACCAAAATTAGGTAAAGAAAAGGATATGTTCATTTGAAAAAGACTTGGTTTTGTTTATCAATCATACAAAATAGATATATAATAAGAATTATATATGAACTACTTTTTTTAAAAAAATGTTGGGTGCATCACCTGAATTGATGAACGTATAAGTGCTTTAGAAAAGGTTTTGGGTCCAAAAATAGCTGAGTAACACTTCACTAGCTTAAGAAAGGTACTTTTCTCCTTTTGCATGCGTGAGACCAATAGACCATGAATTAAAGCCCATTTAATCGAGTTTTCAAATGTTTATAATTGTTCTCAATTATCATGTTATCTGTGTGTAAATATCTCTTTTAATTGTTGATTAGGAAAAGTGATTGTTGGAATGTCACTGTTAGATGGTGATGTTATATGGATGGATCTTTAATCATCAACTATCAATGTATTAGAATTCTACATTTACGTGACACAGTTTAAAGCATTTAAAAGAGAAAAAAAAATGTCCCCACTAAAGTATTCATCACATGAAATTAATTTACTCGAGTCTCTAAAATTATATTAAGTGAGTAGATCTCTTCCAATAATTCACTCTTCATATATATATACACCGCTGATGGATCAAACTATCAACTAAATAGTTAAAAAATTATCATGCTTTCTACTCAATGTGTTGTAACTTATTGGACATTAAAATGGATTATGCAACTTCGTTCTTTTTTATTGAACAAATATAGAACCTAGATTTTCTATTTATATATATATATATATATATATATATATATATATATATATATATATTATGGTTTTCTCCACGCTTATATTTTTATTTTATTTTATTGTATTTTTGCACTAGATGATTATATTTGTTTGTTTTTAGATCATGGGCTCGTTTAAGCCCCAAAAATCTTGAGCCCTTAGGAATGGGCTATATAAATAAGTCAAACGCTTGTAACCCAAAATTCTGACGTATGCTAGAAAGAATATTCTTGGCCCGTTGTTTAAAAGAAAAATATAAAGAGAAAAATGACGATTGACCAAAAAAATTAAAAAGAAAAAATGATGATGCATTGACAGTGTATTTTTTTTTTACATCGTCAACCAATTAGATTGTAAGGATGTGTCACGTCGATTAATGAAATTAAATAAAAATAGATTTTCTCAAATCCTTGAAATCTGATTGGTTGACAGTGTAAAGTTTAGTGTAAAAAAACTTTACGCCGTCGGTGCATAGAAATTAAACTCAAATATAAATTTGTTTATATTTTGTTAGCAATTCTTAAAAGAAAGCCATAATTCACACTGAATTGAAATAAAAGTGATTTTTGGTGAATGTAATGGAGATCTATTTTTGCCAAAATGTTTGGAATATGTATCGTAAGAGTTGTCAAACGAAACTTACAACATGTGAGAATAAACTTTAAGAAGTGCTTTATCAAATACACAAATACATAAGGTGATGAAGAACAAGCATGGACACTTAAGCAACAAGCTAAAAACATGATGCAAAACTCTAACGACCATACATAAGCCGCTAAAAACTCCAAAAAAAAATCAGAGAAGCAAATTGACTTCTGAGCAGAAGGAAAATCCGAGGAAACTGTGTGGTTATAAAAGAAGTTGACGTCTTGATAGTGAAGGACGATCTTGACTCCAAAGATCGAGCGTATTCCAAGGTTATCTTGAATTTTGTTCAGAGATACAAGTGATTTTCTTGCCAAGTGTTACTCCGTATCTCGGACAGAGACCTTTCCTAAAGCCTCGTCAACCAATTTGGAATTGAAACTCTTCAACTCTGGTGTGACATCGTTGACGCCTACATGTCCTCTAAAAGTTATTTTTGTTGTCCTAGAACTGATCAAAGCAGAGCAAGTACCAACAGAACAAGAGGGTGATGTTCTTATCCCACGTAACCTATCTCGACGCTACTCCTAAGTGCCCGTGAGCAGCCCAATATATATCAATGTTCTTGTAGTCACATTCAGTTTGTCTCCCATGCCTCACAGTCCTGTCTGCAAAGTTAAAAGGAATGAAAAGCTTCCCTCTAATGAAGGAATTTATCCAAAGTAGATAAAGGAACACCGAGACACTATGAATCATCCTCCTTTTCATCTCTTCTCCATTGTGGATCTTGAAAAACTTGACGAGTTCATTATCCAACAAGACCCATCGCATCTCTTCTCGTCGAATGCTGAAGAAATTATTGATATTGTCATTAAGGAGAACTTGAAGGCATTGACCATTATGCGTTATATTAGAACCATTGTCTTTCCCCTTTACAAAGACAAAGTTTGCCTTGCTAAAAGGGTGAACCATGTTTACCCCACAATCGCTCTTCACAGTAAGAATCTGCTCAGTGGCACCTTGAAAGAATGAGAAACTGAAAAGGGAACTTCAGAACCTCAAATCAGCTATGAATCTTAGGCCACAAGATCTTGATGAGCTTAATGATAAATGTGTTCGAGCTCAAGAGGTTGTTGTAGCCTTCTCCTGTTGCCTTAAAGAAAGAGATGCTAAAAACTTTTACCATTCTGGGAGAGATCCTTCTGGATGAGAAAAATATTGACAACTTTATTGGCAATAAGGAAGTTTTGATCGGTTTGCTTGACATGGAGAAAAAAAAGAAGGAAAATATCTAAGGAAGATGCTTGCTTGAAAGAGAAGGATATTGACTTTCTAGACCAAGCCTTAGATAATTGTCTTATAATTTCCTTTGAGTATGCAGTTGGGCAACTAAAAATCCCGAACCCAAACTTACTAACCAAACGTCCTGCTTTCGAGCGGGAGGCTCATGAGGAGAGAATTTGCATCACAAATGGAGATGTTGTTATCCCTATTCGGGATGTTCATCTTGATGTAACATAGAAATAGGCTCTTTCTTTCTCATTTTAACACCACTTCTTGTAATGAATAAAATAATCTTTTCTCTATGTCTTCCTTCTTGCTATTAGTTGGCGAATGAGATTTTGTTGTTACCTTCGTTTTCCGAGATTTGTTGACGTGTTTCAAAATCTCGGTATAGGTTTCCCTTATAGCATTTCTAAGGCATAGGCTCCCTTGCTTGTAGCTTGTACCACCATTTATGGGCATTCCCAATTTGGTTCCAACTTCCCATATATTGTGTTTCGCCCTCCAACATCAGATTTCTGAAGAATAAGACCACCACAGTCGAATTGTCATAGTGTGACCTTAATATTGTATTTTTCCTTCATTTATGTTTGATGGCTAAATCCCTCATGTGAGCCCTTTCTCTGGTTTTACTCAATCAAATCCAATTCCTCCACAAGGTTCACATGAGTTTCTCCTTCGAATAAAAATTTCGTTTGAAGAGTTGGCTCCTCCTTTTCTACCGGCACCATTGCAGATTGTAGGGTTGCTCTTTGCGCCCAAAAGATGAAGTTTAGGTGTTCTTTCCAATTTCCCCTAATATCCTCAATTTTCTTCTTTATTCCTTTCAAAATAACCTAGTTCACTACCTCAGTCTGCCCATTCGTTTGTGGGTCCTCAACCGATGTGAAATGCTGCTTGATATACATCTCTTACAGTACCCTTTCGAATCCTTTATCTGTAAACTGTGTTCGGTTATTTACTATATATCAGTTATGGAATTCCAAAGCTGTGTATGTTCTTGTAGAATAAGTTTTGGATCCTTGTTGAGGTAGTCTAAGGTTTCGCCTCTGCCTCTATCCACTTGGTAATGTAGTCTAGGCCAAAATTTAGAACCTCACTTGCACGACAACTGGTATGGGAAGAGACCAAGGAGATTCATTCCCCATTAGTAAAAGGATTATGGTATGTATAGAGGGACTAAGCCCGTCGGGGGCGCTCATGGGATGTCCGCATGTCTTTGACAAACATCACACTTCTTCATGTATTAAATTGCATCATTTGCCATGGTTGACTTGTAATAACCCGCTCGGAGTACCCTTTTCTGAAGTTTTCTCCCTCTTGAATGATTTCCATAATTTCCTTCATGAACCTTGACAAATACATACTCGTTTTGTCTAAACATTATAGAAATGGATCGGTATACACCGCTCCTTTATACAATCTTTCAATAATTAAAGTGAATTGTGTCACTCGTCTTAACAGTCTCAGGTAAATAGTTTCTATGGGTGTAGGCCTCCCCAAAGGCAACAGAGGTGTGCAAAGGTTTCCTCGTGCAAAGGTTTTTTCAATCTGATAACTTTTTAGATTTCAGCTACCTTATTAGTTAGGCGAGTCAAACATAGACTTAGTATCATTCCTCAAGTCCTTTCAAAAAAAATTATACTCAAGTAAATTTCAGTCAATATATAAATCTTGATATAGAGTAAAAAATCTTCAGAATTAAAAAAATTTCTTCCTATAAAAATATATAATTTTATATATAATATTAAATAGCTCAAGATTATGAAATAAATTTCTTGCTTTAAATAGGTTTTATTAATTTTTAATAGAATGAAAATTGATAAGGGTCATCTTATTATCGATACTTATTGTTTTGAAATTATCGGTACTCAACACATAAACCAACTTCCACGTATATGAGAAAATTTAAACAAGCTCCACAATATATGTATTAATATATCACTAATCAAGTAAATTTCAGTAGATCTAGATACATGGAAAATAATCTTCAAGAATATGAAACAAATTTCCAGCTATAAATAGCTATTATTTGTTATATATACATATATAGAATGAAATATCTTCAAGATTTTGAAATATATTTCTTGCATGGATTGAAATACTCCTAGTATTTCTATTAATTCCAATTTGCTTATCAAAATAAAAAAGATTATAATATAATGAAAATTGATGAGCTCTTTTTCTCTTCTTCTTTTTTCTCATTTTTCCATTCTTTGTGGACTGGGCGGGACATAAGGATTCCTTATGCCCGCCCAAATCAAGCAATCAGATGAACGAATGCAGCCAGTGCGGAATTTGCCAAACAACAAGGAATCCCGCCCCTTCCTTTAGATGGGCCCACAAGCCAGCTGGAAGAATCCATTAGATTTGTCTTATATGCATAGAGGCTTGGGCCCCGGTTGTCAGGCCCAAGTACAGGAAATGTCCACATCATGATCACTCCCTTTATAAAAGGAGAGGTCAACACCTTGTAAAAAGTACCTTTTAAACATTTAATGAGATTATTCCTTTTATGATATTTTTGCCATTTTAGTGCTCTGCTAGGGTTTACTTTCAGTCATTCTCTTACGTAAGCTTTCCCTAGTACATAACATTGGCGCCGTCTGTGGGGATCGAACCGTCTAACCTCGATCTACTAGTTGACGTAGAGGGTGAGCGTTAAGATCCATGGAAACCCGTTCGTGCGGTGTGGGCCGCCGTGATCATCGCCGGAGGGTTGGTGGTCGTCAGGGCGGCCGCGGCGGCGGACGATACAACAACCGTGAAATACCTCAAGAGCAGGAGCAAGAGGCTTCCTCGGAAGGGGTTCACTCAGTGGCGCAGTCACCAGCGTCGTTGGTGAATGTACCTCCGGGGAGACCCTCAGATCTGGTAGCTAAATCAGATCTCGGCGTCAGGCGACGATCAGCGCCGCCTGAATATGTGAATCTAGAAGACCTCAAAAATAGCGCTCGGAGAAAAACACAAGAAGTAGTGACGGGAATCACGCCGGCGGCCTTGCAACAAATGTTGGATACTTTGCAAAAAGTACAAAGCCAAAACGAGCAGTTGCAAGCCCAGGTGGAGTATTTAACCCAGCGGCAAGATTATAAGCAAGGACAACAGCTCGAGGCTGAAGACGTCGTCGAGTTTCAGCCTTTTGTTCCCGCCATCACAAAGGTGGGTATACCAAAGCATCTGCAGACAATGGCTTTGGACGCCTTTTCAGGCGAATCTGACCCTATGGAACACCTGCGTTACTTTAACACCAAAATGGTCATTGGTGGGGCAACAGATGAGGTAAAGTGCAGATTGTTACCATCAACTTTTAAGGGGATGGCGATGCAATGGTTCATCCGACAACCGCCCTTCTCCATTGACAACTTCACAGATTTGTCTACAAAATTCTTAACTCAATTCTCCGCCAACAAAACTACCAAAGCAACCATGTTTGACCTTATCAGCATATATCAACAGCCAGGAGAGAAGCTCAAGAACTACATGGTGCGATTCAGTAAAATGGCTGTTCAACTGGAGGAAGACAACCCGGATGTGTGCCTGGCGTCCTTCAAAAATGGCCTCAGGGCGGGGGACTTGAATCGAGATTTAACCAGGCGACCGGCGAAGGACATGATGGATCTTCGTGCTCGCGTTCAGGAATTCATTTTGATTGAGCAAGATGATCAAAAGAAACAAGAAAGGGAGGAGGGACGAAAACACGTCCAGCCTGGCGGAGTTTCGCAGGAAAAACACAAGACTGGAAAGGAAACAAGGGTAGCTCAACTTCACGTATTCCAAGACCTGGCCCCTATCAAAATTCCAAACCCGGGTTCCAGAATACGTGGCACAGAAATCGCCAAGGAACCACTGCAACCCCGGCTGGCCAGCAAGGAGCCTCGCCCACTCCTGTCCCACTTACTAAATTGAATGCTCCCCTAAGCACTATCTTAAAAGCAGTTGCACAAACAAATGCGGTGCAATATCCGCCACCGCCTAGGCGACCACCAACTAATGTGGATACAAACCGATGGTGTGAGTATCACAAAACGTTGGGGCACACCACTGATAATTGTTGGAATCTGAGGCGGGAGATTGATAGGTTGATCAAGGCTGGCCATCTGGCGAATTTCGTTAAAGAGGCAGCAACATCAGAGGCCACTAAGGTAACTCAGGGGGACAGAGGCAAAGGAAAAGAGATAGTGGAAGAGTTGGGCGACCTTGTTGGAGAATGCTCGTCCATTGCAGAGGATTTGGAGGAGGCGTGATTTCAAGCAAGGCTAGAAAGCGTTATGTGGCGGCTGTACATTCCGTGCATGAAGCGTATGAGGGCGAGTGCTGGTTGAATCACTCTCCCATTACATTCACCCCTCAGGATTTTGCACAGGTTATTCCTCATGAAAACGATCCGATTGTAGTGACAATCAGGGTCAACAATTACATGACGAAGAAAGTGTTTTTGGACCAGGGATCTTCGGCGGACATCATTTACGGGGACGCCTTTGATCGCCTGGGGTTAAAGGAGTCAGATTTGAAACCATATAATGGAACCCTGGTGGGATTTACAGGGGGTCGGGTCAATGTGCGAGGATATGTTGAAATACCAACGACTTTTGGCGAGGGGGATTTTGTTAAAAAATTTCAGGTGAAATATCTGGTATTGGCATGTAGAGCCAATTACAACATACTCTTGGGGCGGGACACCCTTAACAAGTTGTGTGCCGTAATTTCAACCGCACATTTAACTGTTAAGTACCCAGCTTGTAATGGGAAGGTGGGCGTCCTGCGAGTGGATCAGAATGCAGCAAGGGAGTGTTACCTTAGAAGTGTGGCTCTCTATGGGCGAAAGGCCGCCAAGGAAAGCCACCGTATTACAGAGATTTTTCCACACGAAGGGTTTAGCTTGGACCCAAGAGATGACGCTGATGATTTCCACCCACAACCTTTGGAAGAAACAAAATCAGCACAGATTAAAGATAAGGTTCTAAAAATCGGCAGCGGCTTAACAAAGGAACAAGAACAAAGATTGATCACCTTGTTGGGCGAGAATTTGGATCTTTTTGCATGGACAATTAATGACGTGCTAGGCATCGATCCCAACGTAATCACTCATAAGTTGGCAATACGGCCAGGAGCAAAACCAGTCATCCAACCAAGGCGAAGGATGAGCGATGAAAAGAACAAGGCGGTACAAGTAGAAACTGAGAAGTTGATCAAGGCACAATTTATTCGTGAGGTGCAGTACCCAACCTGGCTCGCCAACGTAGTGATGGTCAAGAAAGCTAATGGAAAGTGGAGAATGTGCACGGATTACAGAAGCCTGAACAAAGTGTGTCCCAAAGATTCATATCATCTTCCCAATGTTGATAAGTTGGTAGACGGGGCTTCTGGCAACGAACTTTTAAGTCTAATGGATGCATATTCTGGCTACAATCAAATCATGATGCATCCTTCGGATGAGGAAAGTACGGCGTTCATGACTAACCAGGCGAATTATTGATACAAAACCATGCCTTTTGGTTTGAAAAATGCTGGAGCGACATATCAACGCCTCATGGATAAAAAATTTTCAAAGCAAGTTGGAAGAAATATGGAAGTGTATGTAGACGACATGATTGTTAAGTCATCCAAGTCGAAGGATCATGGCGACGATCTTAAGGAAGCCTTTGCTCAGCTAAGAAAATATCAAATGAAGTTAAATCCTGAGAAATGTTCATTTGGGATTCAAGGGGGAAAGTTTTTGGGTTTCATGATAACATCAAGGGGGATTGAAGTAAACCCAGATAAAGGCAAGGCGATCTTGGAAATGAAAAGTCCAACAAGTGTCAAGGAAGTACAGTGATTAACGGGACGCATGGCTGCTTTAGCACGTTTCTTGCCGATGGCGGGAGACAAAGCGGCTCCGTTCTTTACCTGTTTGAAAAAGAATTCCAAGTTTCAATGGACAGAGGAATGTGAGCAAGCTTTTTCCAAGTTGAAAGAATCATTAGCAACGTTGCCGGTGCTATCCAAACCAACGCCAGGCGTTCCTTTGATGCTCTACCTGGCGGTCACGGATAGGGCGGTCAGCACGGTGTTGCTTCAGGAAGAAGGAAAGAAGCAGAAGATTATATATTTTGTGAGTCATACCCTACAAGGTGCTGAATTGCGCTACCAGAAAATTGAGAAGGCGACCTTAGCAATTCTAAAAACTGCAAGACAGGTACTCAATCAGGGTTAAAACTGATGTTCCTTTAAGACAGGTACTCCAGAAGCCCGACTTGTCTGGGCGGTTAGTCAGCTGGTCAGTCGAGTTGTCTGAGTATGATATACAGTATGAGCCAAGGGGACAAGTTACAATCCAAAGCTTGATCGATTTCGTGGCTGAATTAACACCCACGGAAGGCGAGAAAACCCAAGGCGAGTGGATCCTGTCTGTTGATGGATCCTCAAACAACACCGGAAGTGGAGCTGGAATAACAATTGAAAGCCCGGATAAGATGGTCATTGAACAATCTTTGAAATTCGAGTTCAAGGCAAGCAACAACCAATCAGAGTACGAGGCTCTAATCGCCGGACTAAGGCTGGCCATTGAATTAGGCGTTCAGAAATTGTTCATCAAGGGCGACTCACAGCTGGTTGTTAAACAGGTAAATGGCGAGTATCAAGTCAAGGATCCGCAACTTTCAAAGTACCTGGAAGTGGTGTGTAGATTAATGATGGAGATAGGGAAGATCAGAATAGAACATGTTCCAAGAAGTCAAAATGAAAGGGCTGATGTGCTAGCAAAATTGGCTAGCACGGGGCGATTGGGCAATTATCAAACAGTCATTCAGGAAACTCTTCCTCGCCCCAGTATTGACTTGGTGGAAGTAAGGTTAAAGTCAGTGAAGTCAGTTATCGAAGGCGAACCTTCGTGGATGGAGCCAATCAAGACTTTCCTCAAAGATCCTCCTAAGGACAATGCCCTGAATACAAAAGAAAGGCGTAGGGAGGCTAGTTTTTACACGTTGGTAGATGGTGAACTATATCGACGAGGAATTATGTCTCCTATGCTTAAATGTATCGACACGAGAGATGCCCAGGGAGTCATGGCGGAGGTCCACGAAGGGGTATGTTCTAGCCACATAGGGGGGCGATCGTTGGCAGTAAAGGTGTTAAGGGCAGGATTTGACTGGCCGACGATGAAAAGGGATTGTCTAGAATATGTAAAGAAGTGTGAAAAGTGTCAAGTTTTTTCTGACTTACATAAAGCCCCGCCTGAAGAGTTAACAACCATGATGGCACCTTGGCCCTTTGCTATGTGGGGGACTGACATTCTAGGACCTTTCCCAGTAGCTAAAGCCCAACTGAAGTATATCATTGTGGCGGTTGATTATTTTACCAAGTGGATAGAAGCGGAAGCAGTGGCGACTATCACAGCCGCCAAGGTCAGGAGTTTCCTATGGCGACGTATTGTGTGCAGATTTGGGGTTCCCATGGCTTTGGTTATGGACAATGGGAGTCAATTCACAAGTAATATCACCAGAGAATTTTGTGCAGATATGGGAATTGAAATGAGGTTTGCTTTAGTAGAACATCCACAGACAAATGGACAGGCCGAATCAGCCAACAAGGTTATTTTAAAAGGCTTAAAGAAGAAGTTGGATGAGGCGAAAGGTCTTTGGGCGGAGGAGCTACCAGGCGTCCTATGGGCATATAACACAACTGAGCAGACAAGCACGAAGGAAACCCCATATCGTTTGACTTATGGAACTGATGCCATGCTCCATGTTGAAATTGAGAATCAAAGTTGGCGAGCAACTCGGTTTAATGAGGAAAACAATGGGGAAAACTTGATAGCAAGTTTAATCATGCTGCCTGAGGAACAACGGGAGGCACAACTAAGGAATGAGGCGGGGAAAGTCAAAGTTGCCAGAAAATTTGCAACAAAAGTAGTTCCAAAAACTATGAGAGTGGGGGACTTAGTGCTTCGAAAGAACACTATACCCGATAAGCACAACAAACTTTTGCCCAATTGGGGTGGGCCTTACAGGATAATTGGCGATGTTGGAGGAAGAGCCTATAAATTGGAACAACTCAATGGTCAAAAGATTCCCCGAACATGGAACGCCTCTCATTTGAAGTAGTATTTCAACTAAGGACAACAACAAAAATGAATGAAGTCGCACTCTTTTTCCCTTTCTTTTGGAAAGGTTTTTAATGAGGCGACATATGTAAAGAATGAAGGGGCAATTGCTCCCAATTATGAAAAATGAAAAAATCATTTTAAGATATTGTTATTTTTTGATTTATATGGCGCAAGTCGTATCAAGGTATCAAAATACCGCGAATAAACCTTTCGGAATAAGAAAGTGTCGCCACCAAATATTAAAAGCCTTGGCAATTCTAGTGGCCACTAGAAACCAAGCCTCGTCGAAAAATCGACTAAGGTATATCAACTGATAAACGACAACGGTTTAGTAAATAAACAACGCCGAGATAACAACAGTGGAGTTAAACGATAACAACAGTTGAATTGAAAAGAACTTCATTAAGATAACAAAAAGGGCGTGGCCCTAACATCTCTTAATACAACAAGAAAGAAAAAGGGCAAAGCCCAAAAACAAAGACACTTAAACAAAATAAAAACAGGAAATAAATTTAAGCCAGGTTCTCATTGTTGGCACTGTTGTCTTGGCTGGCGACAGTTTGAGGGTCCTCCTTCCCTTGATCCTCATTCTTGTCCTGGTCATTCCCATCCTCGCCATTTCCTTCCTCAGACTCACTTTCAGAATTAAATTGAGGAAGGAGGCCAAGGTCAACATCATCATCAACAATCACTTGACCATCCTTGATTTCCTTCAGATACCCGATACGGGAAAAATCAAAGCCCGGTTCAACAACACTGATTTGCTCTTTGGCCGCCAGAAAGCCTTGAGCAAATTGGAGGGATGCGCTCCCTAAAATGGAAGCATTCAGGCGTTCATACTTCTTTTCCAGCTTTTGACACTTAGCCTGAACGGCAGTGTGTTTGACATTGATGGCTTCTTTCAGAGACTTAGTCTTCTGAAGGAGCAGGTTAGAAGACGCCAAGTCATCAGATAACTTAGCGCATTTCTCCTCAACAGACTTCAAATGTTTATTGGCTGTCTCAGCGTCGACTTTCGCTCGCTCATACGCAGCCTTATAATCAGTCGCTTTCTTTTCAAGGCGATTCTTGGCCGCCTGCAAATCTTTTACACAGTGAGCCATGCCCGCCACGGTGCTGGCGGCAGAAAGCGCATGGTAAATGGCCAGGGAAACGATGTTGGGGGGACCTTGACCGGAAATATCTTTGTGAATCCGGTTGTCAAAAGTTCGAGTCATGAAGTCCAACCCGTTGAAGTGAGGATCGAACAAGTTTAGCAAAGGGGGAGGAGCCTCGCCACCAATGGCTGAGCTAGTGCCAGCATGGCTAAATGGAGTTAGCGGGCGGTTAATCATCATGCCTGAATTTTGTTGGGGTGGCGGGACGTTGTCATTTCCTTTCTTTTTCTCCATCGGTCTATTCTTGGAGCCTGAACCAGTTGGATTGAGAGTTGTCTGGTGAAGAGGTTTACCACCAGCAGTTTTTTCAGCAGCGCCTGAAGTTTTTTGGCGCTTAGGCAGCATCTGAAGCGCCTTCAAGCTTCTTCTTTTGCTCGGCTTCCGCCGCTCTTTTTCTCGCCGCTTCAGCAGATTGGGCGAGGTATGCTTTCATATTTAGCGGGCTGGCATCGATTTTTCCCTTACCCATCGTGGCTGCACAGGAAAGCATCAGTTAGACATCACATATGAAAAACAAAAAACCAAGTTATAGATGAAGATTATAAACTTACTAAAGAATTGATTTAAGGTGCCGGATTTCGACGCCTCAATCAAATCATGACCAGAGATTACTGGCAATGAGCGGAGATAATCGGCGACCCCTCGCTCGGAATCGTCCAAGGCGTCATACGAAACGGAGATTTTTCGATGAGGATTTCTCGTCCAATAAAAGGGGAAGAGAGGATTATTATCGGAATCTCGGAACAAGTTTTTTATTTCAGGCGATTCAACAACCTTAAAATATTTTTTCTGCCACACTTTGTAATGGCTCTTGAGGGCGGTGAATCGGCTCATTTTCTTGCGAGCTAAAAGAGGGACCCACTTTACAGACGTAGGTTTCTTGGTAACAGACTTATAGAAGAGAAAGAACAAGGGGTAGGTGGGCGTGAAGCTCAAATGCTCACAAAGAATTTCGAAGCAACGGATAAAGCCCCAAGCGTTGGGCTGGAGTTGACAAGGCGCCACGTTCAGAAAGGATAGAACGTGGCATATGAAAGGTGAGAAAGGAAGTTTTATATTCAAGTCAGTGAAAAAATAACCATAAACGAAAAAGAAATCGGGCGATTCATCTGACGATTCTTTGCGTAAAAGAACACAGTCATCATCGCCGCATGGAAGGACATTCAATTGCAGATCTTCGTTACTAGAGGTGGCGGGATTTATCTTCGTAAACCCTTGGGCAGTTATCCGAAGCGAGTTGATGCTCCCAATACTGCTCCAGATGGAACGCCACAGGCATTTATCTTCAACTAACTGCACGTTTTGACGCCATTCGGGCGAGGATAAATCCCCATTTGAAGAAAGGACAGAATCGACAGAACCGGCGGGGCCGGAATCATCGTGAGTAGAGGGCGAGGATTGAATTTCAATAACAGTGGGGGCAGAAATTTCCCCCTCTGTGGAGGGTGAAGAAAGCTCCAGGGAAGAAATGCTAATATTATTCAAAGACATGCTGGGTAATTTCATAAAAGATAAAAAAAGAAGATGAACAGGTTCAAGAAGATAAAAAAGATGAACATTTTCCAGAAAGAGAACACAAAACGAGAGGAGAAAGATGTAAAGAACTCACCGGAGGAAGAGATGGAGGATTGGGAAAGGAGAACGTCGGCTATGGTAGAACAACGCGCAATGACGACGGCCGGAGTGAACAGAGGTTCGCCGGAGTTCAAAGAGGAAAAAGCAAGAATTCCGGAGAAGTCTCAGAGAAAGAGTTTCGGAAAAGTGAAAAGTGAAAAGTAAAAAGGGACTTTTATAGACGAAAAGGGAGGAGAGAGAATGAGTGGGAAAGATAGTGAAGAGTCGTGGGATTTGGAGAGAGAATGAGTGGGAGAGATAGTGAAAAGTCGTGGGATTTGAAATTTGAAAAGGTATGAAGTGAAAAGGTGTAACTCCTCGAGACGCACATTCAGGGCAAATGATGACGAAATCCCGGAAAACTAGGATTTCGTGTGTCAGTTGAAAAGACGTGATTGACGGTTGTGACAATGGCGACGCATCAACAAAAATAAAGATGGCGGGGTAATGAGTAACATGAAGGTGGCGACATATCCATGAACAGGAACGTGGCGACATATCCATGAACATGAACGTGGCGACATATCCTGATTGTAAAGAACGACGATATAATTACAAGAAACACAAAGTGAATGATAAGAGCAGACGACGAAGTAGCATATTAAGACATTTCGACTCAACCTACCCGAGCCTCATGTCTTGGGGGCATGTGGACTGGGCGGAACATAAGGATTCCTTATGCCCGTCCAAATCAAGCAATCAGATGAACGAATGCAGCCAGGGCGGAATTTGCCAAACAACAAGGAATCCCGCCCCCTTCCTTTAGATGGGCCCACAAGCCAGCTGGAAGATTCCATTAGATTTTTCTTATATGCATAGAGGCTTGGGCCCCGGTTGTCAGGCCCAAGTACAGGAAAGGTTCACATCATGATCACTCCCTCTATAAAAGGAGAGGTCAACACCTTCTAAAAAGTACCTTTTGAACATTTAAGGCTTAAATATGTTAGAGGTCCCTCTAAAATAGGGGTGTTATGGTTAAGGTCCCTACAAAATATTTTTGTTGGAATACACCCTTATGTTGAAAATAATATAGTGGGATAAACCCCTGCCGTCAAGTCTGTTAGTGAAATCCGTTAAGTGCTGAGGTAGCAATGAGAATGCTTAATTCTCTCTCATACATGTCACTCCACATCATTCCATCTCTTATATTCATTTTCTATTTCATAAAAATAAATTTTGGAAGAAAAAAAAAACAAATTTCTTCATCTCTTCTCCCAGCTTCTCCCTTCTCTCTCCCTTCTTCATTCACTGATCACCGCCGGCCACCACCAAGACTCTCCTCTGTATCCCTCCTCTAGTTCTCCTCCATTGTTCCCCTCCTCTCCTTCACCATGGCATATGGTTAAAATCCCTAAATCAGCATATGGTAAAAAGTAAAAACCCCTAAATCAGCAGACTGTAATCGATCTCCATGGTCATAGACAGAGGAGGAGAGTCGAAACCCATCTCCATGGTGAAGAAGAGGAGGGGGCGATGGAGGCGAAGTAGAGGAGGGAGGTGATGACGGAGTTCCAACAGGTTTACGGCAGGGATGGGACAGCGGCGATGGCAAGGTTGGATCCGGCGAGGATGTCGGCGACGATTCTTGCTTGATTTTTCCCTCTCCCCATTAACATCTCTTCCTCTTCTTCCTATTCCCGTTTCAGATTCCTACTACTTCCTCTTCTTCTCTTCCCCCTTCTTTCATCTGTTGACGGCGGTGATTATTGATTGAGATGACAAAGAAAAGGCATCGAGATCTGGGTGTGAGGATTGGGTTTAGTTTTTGTGGAATTTTTGAATTGAAATTGATTTGGGATTGAGATCTGTTGTATGGCTCGAAATTTGGGGGAGGAAGGAGGAGGAGGAGGAAGAAGAAGAGAATCTATAAAAGTTACAGACGTCTGATTTCATAAATAAATATATAATCATGCACATTATTTACAAAGGATTCCTGCAGCCTAGTGGTTAAGCCTTTGTTGTTTTTCCTAGAGATCGCAGGTTCAAATCCTATGGATGCACATTTTAAATTTTTATCATTTGCTTACATGGCGAGGCTGATGACTTGGTCTGAGATGTGGCTCTGCCACGTCATCCTCCGTTAAGAACTAACGGTTTCTGTAACAGCGGGGGCTAAAGCCACCTATTATTTTACCTTTAAGGGCTTTTTCCAAAAAAAATATTTTACAGGGGCCTAAACCAAAGCACCCCTATTTTAGAGGGACCTCCAACATATTTAAGCCAACATTTAATGAGAATATTCCTTTTATGATATTTTTGTCATTTTAGTGCTCTGCTAGGGTTTACTTTCAGTCATTCTCTTACGTAAGCTTTCCCTAGTACAAAACACTTTGGGTTTGAGAGTACCCCTAGTACTCCACTTAATATATTTTGCTTACCACAAAAATAAAAACATAATACATACACTTAGTCAACTTGAAGAAATTTTAATAAACTCTAAAATATATGTATTAATATCACTCCTCAAATAAATTTAATCAATATATAGATCTAGATACGTAGAGAAAAATCTTCAGGATTATGAAATAAATTGATAAGGTTCATATGTTTTTGAACTAGATAAGATTCATCTTATTATCGATACTTATTGTTTTGAAAATTATTGGTACTCAACATATAAGCCAACTTCCATGTATATGAGGAAATTTTAAAAAGCTCCACAATATATGTTTTAATACATCACTAATTAAGTAAATTTCAGTTAATATATGGAAAATAATCTTCAGGAATATGAAACAAACTTCTAGCTATATATAGTTATTATTTTATATATATGCATATATAGAATGAAATATCTTCAAGATTATGAAATATATTTCTTGTTCTAAATACGTTATATTAGATTATAATATAATAAAATTAAATATGATGAGATTCATCTTATTGTTGGTACATAATACATAAGTCAACTTGCAGAAATTTTAATAAGCTCTAAAATAAATGTATTGATATCACTCTTCAAACAAATTTTTATCAATATATAGATCTAGATACGTAGTGAAAAATCTTCTTTTTTGAAGTGAAAAATCTTCAAGATTATGAAATAAAGTTCTTGCTACAAATAGGTTTTATTTATTCTTAATAGAATGAAAATTAACAAGTTCATCTTATTATTTATACTAAATATAGACTAAATTGTTTTTTTGAAAACAATATATAGACTAAATATATACTATACAATTTCGATATTTCATATTAGTGTCTATATATATATTATAATATATATATATATATATATATATTATAGATTGTGAGATATTATAATCTTGATAATAAATTAAATATTTTAAAATTCTTCTAAAAGAATATTTGGTCTCAAAAGAATTTTGCAATATTCATAAATGTTGAAGTCTCCGAAATCTCAAAAAATATTAATTTTTAAAGAAAATACTATAATTAATTTTTTAATAAATGATTTTGTTTGTTACTGCAAAACAATAAAATCATTTCATTAATTGAGGAAGATATCTGAAATCTTTGCAATTTATTGTGCATGCACTTGCACCTTGACGCCTTTTAGTAAGAGAACCTCTATATAACCACTAGGACTTGGTAGATCTAAAAGAACATCTAGAAATATTTCGACAAACAAAATACTCATGGCTTCATTGCGCATCTGGTCTATTTACCTAACTTTGGTTTCAATCCTAGCAAATCATCTGATTCTCTCTAGTAGTAAGCTTTCTTTTTTTGAAAAATCTCTTCATCTCAAGATATTTTTGTCCCACACATATAGACAAACACACACAAGCATGTTTGATTCCCATTAAACATTGTCTCATGTTTGAGTCTTGTGTACAGAGAAAAAAAGCTTTTTAGAAAAACATCTCATTTTTTATATAGAGTCTCAATAGTATTTTTAGAAACTGAATCCTAAAAGGCTATATGATTGAATATTCTTTTTATGGTTTTTCTGTTTTGAAGGCATAGGGGTTAATTACGGGAGAAATGGAGACAATCTTCCATCCCCCACTGATGTTGTAGGCCTTTACAAGAAGTGTGGCATTGAGCTTATAAGACTCTATGACCCAAGCCCTGATGCGTTAGAAGCACTAAAGGGGTCTAACTTGCAAGTGAGTCTTGGGGTGAAGAATGAAGATGTGCAAACCTTAGGCTCAGACCCAAATGCTGCTACCCAATGGGTCAACCAAAATGTTTCCCCTTACAAGGATGATGTTAGTTTCAGTTGGATCGTAGTTGGAAATGAGGTAATTCCAGGAACCCAAGGCCCTTATGTCACACAAGCCATGCAAAACATACTCAATGCCATAAATTCAATTGGCTTAACTAATACCAAAGTGACCACATCTTTTTACATGTCTGGCCTTGCAACCTCATACCCTCCATCAGCAGGGGCATTCACCAGTGATGTAGAGAATGTTATGAGGAGTGTTGCACCTTTTCTAGCTCAAAATGGAGCACCCCTTATGGTCAATGTGTACCCTTACTTTCCTTACTCATCAGATCCCTCTCATGTCAGCTTCCAGTACGCCGCATTTCAAGCAGGCGCAGACCCTGTCATAGATGGTGACTTGAAATATGATAACCTGTTTGATGCAATGATTGACTCAATTTATGCAGCACTAGAGAAGATTGGTGCAGGAAATGTTAATCTAATTGTTGGAGAAACAGGTTGGCCTACTGCAGGGAATGAGCCTTACACAAGTAAGGATAATGCTATGGCCTATAATAGCGGCCTTATAAGCCATCTATCAACTGGTGCAGGCACACCAAGAAGACCAAACCAAGCTCTGAATGCTTTCATATTTGCCATGTTCAATGAGGACCAGAAACCGAGTGGAGTAGAGCAAAATTGGGGAATCTTTTCTCCAAGCATGGCTGCTGTTTATCCCCTTTTTAATTGTTGATTGAGGAGGCAACGATGCATATGTAAAAGTAAAAAATTATCAAATTTTGTTTGCTCAGTGTACTGGGGATAAAATAGTTCAATTAATCCAGTTGGATTCGTGTATGCATTAAGCAAACCTTTTAATTACAAATGAAAATGATGATATGATCTCATAAGAAAATGAGTTTATAACTCCCATTTTCTACCTCTTTTTACCATTATATATACATTAAATTAGATTTCATTATGTTGCCATATAGTTAAATTAAAAGAAATATAAATATGATTATACATGTGTATATATATACACATATAGTTGTTGCATTTGTGGGTACATTATGGAGATCTATTTATCTTAAATGAAAATGATGATCCGATAAGGCTTGAAGGATAACAATGGGTGATATTTTTTTTTTTTGAAGGTAACAATGGGTGATATTAACCTTGCAATAAGATTTGAAATAGGTAACGCATGGGTGCAAAATCTTAGAGAAATATAATTCAACTTAAAAATATTTTAGGCTTAATTTAAAAGATTATCATTACTATACACTAAATATGATCAATTTAAAATAGACATCCAATTATATAATTTCATTGATTTTGGTCCCTATAAAATAGCAAACTATTTACTTTAATCCCTCTATTCATTTTTTGACATTTTGTCGCGGTTTAAACCGCCACTAACAAATTTTGTGGCAATTTATTTTCATTAGCGACAGTTTTTAAACACCCACAAAATGCAACGAAAACGGATGGAGGGAGCAAAATCAAAAATTTACTAATTTAGAAGATCAAAATCAATGAAAAAATTAAAGGGTGATCAAATTCAATAATTCACTATCTTAAGTTTTTTTTGAAACTCACTATTTTAAGTTAAGAGCACCAAAAACATATTATAAATTTATAAAACAAAATGAAATTCTAAAAAAGCATTCAAAATAAATATTCATCACTCACTCTGTTTTTGAACTGCAAGAAGTTGAGTTTCTTACATCAATTCCTCCTCTGTTATCTTGTTTTCTCACCAACAAACTTCCCCATGTTCCCTCGCACCAGGTTCCTACTTCTTCTCGCTTTTCCTTCTCTTCTTCCGTACTTTTCATTTCACTCTGTTGCGTTATCTCACCATTTTCAATTTTCATGCTCTGTTTTTCACATTTCGATCAATTAGGGTTTTTATCAAATCACTCTAGTTACAATTTCTGATAACAAATTGTGTTTTCTCAGAAGCTGAATCAACTTCTGATTCGTTTTTTTCTCATATCTAAACTTGCGCAATTTGTTTGTTACGAATGAAATTCTAGCTCGCTCACATGTACATTTGATTTGCATTTGCAGGAAGTGACGCTGTTTGTTTTCTTCCAATGAAGCAGAAAATTGTTTTCAAATCTTGCATCGATTCCAATACACAGGTGAGAAATCAGAAATGTTATGTGTTTTTGTCACAGTTATATCATGGGGCTCTATGCTGAACAAAATTTAAGGGTTAATGATCAAATTAGTATCTAATTTTTGTAAGTGAATTTGATTTTAGTCGTTTGGCGGAAAAATTACAGTTAGTGGCGGTAAAAAACAGCTAGTGATTATAAATTGACCGCCAATGAACGGCATTTTTTGCCGAGAGACTAAAATTAAACTCGCTTACAAAATAAGGACTAATTCGATCATTAACCCAAAATTTTACTACTCTCTTTTAGTGATAAATTTTTTAATAGTTATAATGCATATCATGTGCGTGTGTGGTAGGATCAGATTTAATTTAGCATATGCATGGTTTTAATTTGTCAGCACTCTACAGTAGCAAGTTTGTTTTGTATCAATTTCGCATGATCTTTGTTTGTTTCTCTGCTGTTGTGAGTTGTAATTGTAACTAGCTGGTTTTTACATGGCTTTTGCTGTCTGTTATGTTGTTAGGTGCTGTCGTTGCTATGTGTAAGCGTAATTGGCTATTATGGTGTGATAGCAATCTAAAACAAAAAGAATGAGAAAGAGTTTTGTTGTCATGTAATTGGTGTCTTTAATCTTAATGAACAAAGTTGTGTCACGGTGTTTGGAGAAGTTTATAAAGGAAATTTTAGTAATGAAACCACTGTGGCTATGACGTGGAAATTCTGACGATAAAATCAAGGAGAAGTTTATGTTAGAAGTGGGTACAATTGGTTGAATTCATCATTTCAATCTTAGTTCGCTCAATGGATTTTAGCTTTAAAAGAAACTTGGTAGCACTTGTTTATGAGTACATAGTTAATGAGTCTTTTGATAGATATCTGTTCCATGAAAACAAGACCTTAGGATATGAATAACTTCATGTGATTGGGGCTAGGATAACTACAAGCATTTCTTACTTGGATGAAGAGTGCCAACAAAGAAAATCTATAATGACATAAAACTAGGAAATATTCTTAGATAGGAACTTCAATTCTAAATTTACTGATTTTAGTTTTGTTCAATCTATGGAACTGCGAAAATACACACATAACCATGATCGAAGGAAGGGACTCCAGGCTATGCTGCTGATGAGCTTTAGTTGCCATTTCCTATAAGCTGTAACTCACAAGTGTGATGTTTGAAGCTTTAGCTAGCATGCTATTATATGAAATCATAGGTAGGAGGAGAAACCTTGATATATATCTTCCTGAGAGTAGTGGTTTCCAATATGGGTTCAGAAAAAAGTGATGTTGGAAAAGCAGAGGAGTTAATGATTGTATGTGGGGTAGAGGGGAAAAATAAGGAGATATATAAAAAAGAATGGCCAAGGTAGCTTTACTGTTTGTTTAGTACAGATTTGAATCATGGTCTGTAATGAGTCTTAGGTGAATATGATGGATTGTTAAGTTAAAATTATGAAGCCTTTGAACCAATTTCAGCACTTGATGGACCAACTTTAGCTGCTCATTCTAACCAAATGCCATAGACTTATACAACCACTTTCTTCAGACTCTTCTGTTAATGAGCTTGTGAATTTCAAGGATTAGTTATCTGGCAGTATCTTTTTAGGAGATCTGAAGGATGAGAAACAATTGCGGATGGATCCAATCATCAATTAATATGCTATAGAAATTTAGGGTGTAATTAGGGCGTAAAGGTATTATTTTCCTTATTTAGGGTGTTAAGATTTTGGTACGATGTTTTTGGAGGTTCTTACTTGTAAATGGGTGTCTTTATCATACTTGAGAATGGCTGTTTCTCAAGGTGCTCATTATCATGAATAAGTATTCATTTATATTTAAACTAAAAAAGAATACAAGCAGATATAAAAACTGATACAGTAAAGTTTACAAGCATTCCAAAACAAAACATCACTTATTACAAAGCACAAGTCTATGACACCAAATATAAAAACTGATACAGTAAAGTTTATACACAAATACATAGTCTATTGAAGTAGTCAAATGTAGTCATCGACATCTTGATATCCAAACACAAAAAAATTATGACATGTTTTTTCATATGTGTCGAACTGTAATGGGACTCCTGACTATGTGTCTTCCATTTGTCCATCGCAAATCCCCAAATATGTATTTTCTCCGTCGAGTTACACTCGTTGCCTGCACAATAACTTGGAATGTCTTCTTTTCACCAATTTTCTTGAAACTCAAGGAATTTGGAACAACAACAATTTTATGTCCAGGCAATTGGACATTGGCAAAATACGTGCTTGGTGGCCCAACATTGGTGACTGTGCGGGTAACATTTACCACACTAGACATAATGTTTGGTAATGTGATTGAAGGGTAGTTAAAATCTGTTATGCTGTGGGATCCTGAACAAGTAAATGTCTTATTGTTGAGTACTGAAATGGTTTGTTGGTCATATCCAGAAGCACATAAGAAGTTCAAGTAATCAACAATGCTTAGATCATAAACAAGCCCAGGATCAATTGCACTGTTAGGTTGAACATGTCCTGAACCATAAGCAAATGGAGTTGCTAATGTTTTATCAAACGCATCTCGTATAGGCCTGTTGGTGTTATCTCTTGTACTTGCTGCAAGGCCATATGTTTAAACATAAGTTAGTATCTGCCATGGAATGAAGTATCTGAATCTAATAAGACATGGATGCTAGAAGTAAACATAAATCTACAATCATATACTACCTCCGGTACTTATTATAAGAATTAAAAAACTACCTCACGTCCATCAAGAAATATTGTTGTGCGAGGGAGAGAGAGGGAGGAGGGAGGGAGAGAGATTACCTGTGGTCATGATTGCTGATTTAATAGCGGCTGGACTCCAATTAGGATGAAGTGTCTTAATGAGTCCAGCAATACCAGTGACATGAGGGCAAGACATGGAAGTTCCTTGTAGTACATTAAATGGAAACCCTCGACGTTTATCTGATAACAGGTTAGATGCACTTGCAAATAGTGAATAGGCGGCTAGTATGTCCACACCAGGGGCAGTTACATCAGGCTAACATAGAAAACAAAAGTAATCTTATTAAAAGAGTAAGGAAGACAAATGAGGAGTATAATTGATAAAATTCCAAGTGTTTTACCTTGAGTATTGATGGCTGGACTTGGTTGGGTCCTCTAGAGGAGAATGAAGCCATAACCGGAGCTGGCCTTCTTCCAAGAAGTGTTTTAGCTTGGGACATCCTAATTGTATTGAAATATTGTAAGTGGATAAATGGAATCGTTCATTTGTAACATGAAATTTAAAAATTTAACAATTTTAAAAGCTTGTTACTATATAATGATGTGTAATTACCTCACAGTTGTGCTAGCACTCTTGGTGCTTCTTGTTTTTGGTGGAGGAGGTTGTGGACGGCTCACGGAAGACAAAACATGAGGCTCTGAAAGAAGTGTATTTCCATTTTGCTTTTGATTATTCAAAATCATTCCCTTTGCACCTGCAGATAGAGCTTCCTGACCCTCTGCAACTGATTTTATTTTTCCTTCTCGAGTGCATACTACTACTTTTCCTTTTACTTTTGCAGGGTCAAGTGTTCCAGGTCTACAAAGTTGACTAAATAACATACAAATAAAAATGAAGGTAAAATACATGGCATTTAATAAACAAGGCATTTAATTTTAAAGAAATTATTTTTTGATATTTGTACTTACGCGTCTCGATTTGTTGCGTTGGCAAGTTTAGCATCAGTTGAAAGGATCAGAGAAAAAGATTGATTGGGTGGTAAGTTCACAAAAAGACTTCCTCCCTAGTAATAATAAAAAACAATTATTTCCACTACAATAACATGTAATAATAACAATGACCCTTGAAATTTAGCTTAGCTTAAGGGCTCGTTTGGCACGCTGTATTAGGCATGATAGTATAAGCTTATACAATACATTATGAGTTTATCCATTGTTTGGTGATGACATTGTATTGTATAAGCTTATCCATCAAAGTCCCCTTATACGTTAAAATGACGTATTATTTAATCCATCATGTGAGTGATGGATAAGGCATGATAAGGTTGTGACGTATAAGTCACCATCACCACCACCCTCTATTGCTGCCAACTTACACCACCATTGGCACCACCACCACCATCCGATCACCGCCGCCGCCGCCACCACCGCCCTACCGTCACCACTGGTGTTGCCACCACCACCACCACCGCCGCCCTACCGCCACCACCACCATAATCGCCGCCACCACAACCCTATCGCCACCACCACCATAATCGCCGCCACCACCGACACCACAACCACCCTATCGCCACCACCATTGCCTCCACCCTCCACCGTCACCACCACCCTACTAAGTCGCCACCGCCTTACTACCACCACCACACTCTATCGTCGCCAACACCACAACCACCATCGCTGCCACCACCGCCACCACCGATGTTGCCGCCACCACCACCGCCACCGCCCTACCGCCACCACAACCACCACCCTATCGCCACCACCACCATAATTGTCGCCACCACTCTATTGCCACCACCGACACCACAACCACCACCCTATCGCCGCCACCACCACCACCATTGCCTCCACCCTCCACTGTAGCCGCCACCGCCTTACCACCACCACCACCACCCTATCATCACCACCACCACAACCACCATCGCTGCCACCACCACCACCAACCTATCTCCACTGTCACCACCACCGCCACCAACACCAACCTACCACCATTGCCACCACCACCACCAACCTACCACTACTTCCATCACCACCGCCACCACCGTTATAATCGCCTCCATATTTGATTTTTATTTTATATCATTATTCAATATTTCATTAAACATAAAATTGCATTAATTTAAACGATATGGTAAATTATACAGTGTATGTCCAAACGCTGGATAGTATAAGAAAATTATCAGGCCTAATACTATCAGGTCTTATACTATCAGGCCTTATACTATACGTCGCACCAAACGGGCCCTAAATAAACAGACAATTCTATGGTATACAATGCTAAAAATGGGTTTACTTATTAACCGTATCCTTTACATGTTATATATGATATATTCTGTGTTAAAATATATTAGCAAGGAAGTATTTTTAATGAGTAAACCAATAATAATGAGGGTTGTTAGGTTAATTGCGAAAGTTGTTCTACCCTTTATAATAATAACTGGAACCAATAATAATAGTAACAATAATAAGAAGAAATTAAGAAGGATTATACCGTGCTCGTAGTTTGTTGGTTATTGTCATTAACAATTACGGTACTTCTGAACTCTCTATCTATGGTGCTAGCAGCAACTGTGAACACCCATGGAGCCACATTCAAGACAGTTCCAGGTGTTGGTCCATCATTCCCTGCAGATGCAACTAATAATATATTTTTGGCAAGTGCATGGAATGCCCCTATGGAAATTTCATCAGTGAAAATTTCTGTAGAACTGATAGAATCTCTGCCTCCAGCAGATACAGAAATCACATCAACACCATCGCTTATGGCTTGGTCAATAGCAGCCAACAAATCTGCACCATAGCAACTTGCAGGATCGGTTAGAGACCAACACACTTTGTAGGATGCAACTCTTGCTCTTGGAGATCCACCCTTTGCTGTGCCATTACCATTACCAAATACTTGTGCACCAGGAACAAAATTTCCAGCAGCTATTGATAATGTGTGTGTTCCATGACCTACTAAGTCACGTGCTGTTTGCTGCTTTTGGGGAAGTTTGCCCTTGGCTTCTTCATAAGCTTTGTTGAAGAATCTTGCTCCAATTAGCTTCCTAGTTTGTATGACACATATATAGATGAATGAATCTAGAGTTTAATTTTTATGCCCTGATGTAAAGTTTTTTTACACCGTGAACCAATCAGATTTTAAGCATGTGAGAGAATATATATTTTTATTTAATTTCATTAACTGATATGCCACATCCTTACAATCTAATTGGTTGACAGTGTAAACAAACTTTACACTGTCAATGTATCATCCTTTTTCTCATGAATTTATATAGGCATAAAGTGGTGATTTGTATTTCCAACACATATTTTAAAAAGGTAATTTGTATCCTAGCTTCTTGAAACTAATTAATGCCAAGTTTGATATTCATTATCAAATTTTGAGTAATTTATTTTAAAAGCAGCATTGATTTTAACATCAGAATATTAAACACTCAAACAATATAACCCTATAGACTATTTCATCTTTCATGGGTGGTTGCACTATAAGGTTGTTCACAAATCATTACCCTTTTAAAATAATCTGGACCTATTATTATCTCATTTCATGTTCAGACAGTTCTATGGTAAAATATCTTAAAAATTGATTCACACGCACCACAAGAAAACAGTCATTTTGAGGTCGTCATGGACCAAAGAAAAATCTGGTTTTCACAAATTAAAAGGTCTTAGTTAAAAATTTCAACACATAAGAAGCATATTCTATATTATATATACTAAATAATGATATTAACATTTTTTATAACAAATAAAAATATGATTACAAATAGAATTTTTGTTGATATGTTGGATAAACAAATCCCACAACAAAATTAGATACCAAAAATAATTGCTCAATATAAAAATAAGTATTAATATATGCTCTGTTTGGAAGAGATAATTTGAGCTTTTTATAGTTTAAGTGCTTATGTAAGTATTTGAGAGAACTTACGTAAATAGCTTATCGCTTGTATATAAACTATTTTAAGCTTCATAAATTGTTCGAATTAGCTTATGAATAAGAATTTATACTAATAATTTTCTTAAATTAAATTATGAATAAACACATATCCGATAAGTGCTTATTATATAAGCGCTTCTATTTATCCGAAAGGACCAATTGAAAATGGTCTCATTGAAAGCTTTAAGTCTTTAACCATTTATAAGTGTGTAGCTCAATTTCATCTCTGAATATAGCTTGCGTCTGAAAAGTTAGTCCATAGAAGAAGAAAATATCATCGGTGATCATTAATTGTGATAAATATCAATCACGTTAGTTCTTATTGATGACGATCAATTTTGTCATTGTATGGACTAACTTGACCGGCAACTACCATGCACAGGGACGGAACCAGGAAATTTTAGTAAGGGGGCAAAAATTCAACACATATACACTTATATTTAAATGAAAATAGAGTAGAAAAAAATATATAAAAAAAGAGAAAGTAAGAGATTCTAACAGATAATATAACTGAAAAGAAAATAGATAAATAAAAAATAAAGTAAAAATAAGATAGATGTATGAATAAATCATAGTTTCAACTCCTTCGTTATGCACGGGTTTAAAAAACTCATCGTTTGATAAATATTTGGACTGAAATACTCTTATTTAAAGTAGTTATATTAAGGACAGAGAAATATGATTATTAGTTAAGTGCATAGTGAGAATTGTGATAAGTGAAAAATGAAGGTAATAGATAAGAAATATAATATTAGATAAGGGTATATAAGGAAGAAAATGAGAAAAAAATACTTTGGATTTACAAAATAACATATATTTTAGAATATAGTATAAATGTTAAAACAACTTATATTTAGAAATATAGAGTATACCTACTAATGAATGCGTCTCCGATGGTTAGCTTAAGTGTTAAGAGCTATGATACATAAGGGTTGAGGAGGAGAAGGTTCACGGTTCGAATGCTGAAAAGAAAATTTGAAGGAATTTTCTACCTTACTAACAACTAACTACTAACATTTGCCTATAAAAAAAACATACTAATAAATGCTTGTTAATTAAAGCTAAGAAGAAAACCTACTGTTTTTTTTTTTACATCGGTAGAACTAGAAGTGTGCCTCTCCCAAATACTATATTAATATACCTTAGTTTCTTTCAAGTTAATATAACAAGAGTAAGTACCCGTCATATAAAAATATACAAGAGTAAGCATCCATGAATATCAATAAAAGAACATGAGTAACCTGTGGCTTTTCTGATCATGTCAATCACTAGGGGTCACTAGGGGCTTCTTTTTCGGAAATTTACTCTCCTTTGACATAGTATAATGATATAAAAATTGAAGAGGTTGTGTAGATTCAATTAGTAACTAGCCATAGGTTTTTATGCACGGGGCGAATCCATGATATATATTACTATTATAAAAGAAATTTTTTTTGTAGAAGGGGGCGAGTGCCCCATATAAGCTCTACCTAGGTCCGTCCCTGCATGCATGATCACATACAATCGAGATATTTCATTATTCTAAGAATTAACTAGTCTAACACTTACACTTTTCAGGCTTCATTTGGTTGGGCTGAAAAGGTTGAGAAAGAAAACAAAGTAAAGAGAAAACACAAAAATCAAATTTGTTTTCTCTCCTTTGGTTAGATGAGAAAATGAGTAAGAAAGAAAACTGAAAGTGAACCCCATATGTAAATTTTTTCCTCTCTACCATGGAAAGAAAACAGCAAAGAGATTCAAAATAAGACAAAAAGTCATCATTGCCCATGTTAACATGTACGTTATTTTCTTGATACATCGGAAATGAAACATGTACGTTATTTAATTTACTTCTATTCAAATTACTTTCTTTTAGTTTCAAAAATAATAAGATACTAACCGTTAAAATATATATTATAATATTTTTAATGAATATATTATAATAATTTAAGTAAATATTACAATTTGCAATTTTCTATAATATAAACATTGTAACTATAAATATTAACTATTTGTAAAATAATTATATAAGGGTAAAATAGTAATTGTAAATCATAATTCTTTTCTTTTCATCTCCTTTACAACCAAACAACCTAAAAAATTGCCTCATTTTCTACTCTTTTTCTTTTCTCTCACTTTTCTTCTCTATACCAAAAACACCATTAAAATTGATGCCCGAAAGTTAACTTAAGTGGTAAGAGTTCGGAGATATAAGAGATTTGAGAGAAATGGGTGCAGGGTCTAGGGTTCGAACCCTGAGCATGACTAATTTATTAAAATTTCTAACAATTAACATTGTCCAATAAAAAAATACCATCAAAATTGAACATTTAATGAGAGTTAAAGAAAGAATTGGAACCTGTTACATGGAACTTGCTTTGAACCTCGGAGCTTGTTAATCTGACAGATGTTACCACCACGCCATTTTGCAGGGACAGGGCCAATTCCTTTGTCACTAAAACTCTGGGATTCAGGCCAAACACCTGTCCAAGTCGTACGTTATCATGAGAATATTTGAAGAAAAGAAAAGCACGTTGGTGTGGGGTAGGAGTTACAGTTCAAACCTTAATAAATAAACTAATTTGTTAATATTACTAATAACTAATATTGACCTATAAAACAAAAATGCACAAAAAAAACAAATCCTTCACTTTGATATTAGATTCGTGGATTGGATTAAGAACAACCTAATTCATAAGCTGAATATGATTTTTTAAAAATTAATGTTAGCAGATAAAGAATATATTGTTAATAGCATTAACTAAATATTATAATTTTTTATAGTAGAAAGATAGTACGGGTGAGAATTTTTAACATGATATATAATAGAATTGCCTTAGAACTTAACATAATCTTTTGGATTTAATTTATATGCATTGCTAATGTAAAGAGTTTACGCATACATTAATGGATGAGGTTCACAATTCTGCTGGCTCCTGCTGAAATTTGTTGAAGGTGTTTGTGCTCTCTGCTACTTGGTGTGGAGGTTCAGGAATTTCAAGCTGCCCGTGTGAGTGATGAACGGAGCCACCCCGTGCCTACCCGGAAGTGCGAATCGTGTGTAGAAGCAGCCACGCGGTGAATGGAACCTTGAAGATGAATGTTGATGCGGCTTGTGTCTAGGACAAGTGAAAAAATGGGGTTGTGTTTCTGAGACTTTGAAGGAGAGGTTTGCTTTGCCGCGTTTCTATTTTGTGATTCAGAAAATGGGGGTAAATTTTTTGGAAGCCATAATGGGCATCAAGAAAGGCTTGCTTCTGGCCTTTAGCATGGTTTTAGAAGGCTTATGGTGGAGTATGATTTTGAGATTGTAATTCCCGTAATTTATATCAGCCTTCTCTTTTTGAGATCAAGTGGTTGGCTCAGAGTTTGATTTTATTTCATTTTGTCATGTATATAGACGTACATGCTAATAAGGTAGCTTATTGTCTATCTAAATATTCAGACTCCCATGGGGGTGAGATACGGACTGAGAGTCTTTCTATTTGTTTTAACATTTGTATTCGGTTGGATATTCTGCCGATCTTAATTGAATGAATCATTTTTTTCCATAAAAAAAATATTTAATTAACTCTCTACATTTTTTTTTTAATATTTTTAAATACAAATTGAAATATTCTAAATGACTATGTGAATCTCTTTTACACTACCATCAATTTTTTTTTTAAAGATGTTGTTATCAGTTCAAAAAACAGTTACATGTCATTCACAATAAATATTTTTCGGGATTTAAATTTTATACTCATATCCTTACGTGGTCTAGCTTACTTGTCACTAGACTATAACACTTTGTTAATACATTCATCTATTATTTGATTATATTTAATTCCATTTATATATTTTTCTATTTCTTTATTTTTTTCAATTACATCTCATTATACTTTTTATTCTCTTTTAATTATTCTTCAATCTCTTTGTATGTAGGTGAAAAATTAGATATAATTTTCTTTTATTTACATAAGAACTTAGATCCAACCAAAAACATTTGATATATATCGGCCATCACCTTCTTCTAGATCTTTATATTTTTTTTTATATATTATCTCTATTTTTAATCATATCATTACCCAGGCTTCTCCCAGTAGTTTAATAGGGTAGTGTAAACTTATCATTTCACAATCTTAACAACTCATTGTTTGTCTTCACTTTTTCAGAATAATGTACTTTTATATTGGTCAATAATAAAAGTTGGAAAGACTTGGAATTCTTTGAAACTACTTTACTTATGAAATGCACAATTCTCCATCCCACACATCCCAAATTGACTCACACATGCACCATGCGATCTAGTGGTAAAATAAAATATATTATGTTAAGCACTCAAGAAAGCATCTTGCCAACTCAACAAAGTCTGTAGATCTTGTCTCCAAGCGGGTTAGTTAGATTTCAGTTTGATTTGTATGAGCTTTTCACCTTAATTTTTATAAAAATTATCAGGAATTAAAATTAAATAAATCTTTTCTTTCAAATCGCATTTTTTTTATGAGAAATTAGGCCTAAATATATTGGAAGTCCTCTATTTTAGGGCTCTTTTGGTTTAGGCCCCATAAAAAAAATTTCTTGGGAAAACACCCACAAAATGTCCACGTCAGCTTCCGTCTGCTGAGTCACTTTTTTTTAACGGACTTTGAGGGCAGGGACTAAAAGAAGAGTTTAATTGATATGTACTGACAGTGTAAAATAATTTTACACAGACATCCAATTGAATTCCGTCAAATCAAAAAATATCTTATTCTTTTAATTAAAATTAAAGTCAAATCTAATTATCTCTCTTATGTGACATGCTTTGATTGGATGACTGTGTAAAACTATTTTACACTGTCAGTGCATATCCATTAAACTCCTAAAAGAAACTATTATTTTTCATTGAGAGAAACTTAAATCAAGTTCCTTAAATCTATTTCATCAAGTTTACCAATCATGTGATGTCACATGTACAACTATTTCTAAATATAAATGTCATTTATTAAGAATTTATTGTCAAAATTTGAAAAATTACACATAAACTTGATAGAATGGAGGTAAGGAACTTGATTTAAGTTTTATCATTTTTCATTTACGAGTGTTTTCCCAAAAAAAAAAATTATGGGGGCCCAAACCAAAGGAGCCCTAAAATAGAGGAACCTCCAACATATTTAAGCCGAGAAATTAAATTGAATGTGTTTATTTTTACAAGATAGAAATAATACTACATTATTAATTAAGTCAATTTTATAAGAACCAACAAACTATTTCTGTCCATTATATTAATTTATACAATTTTTTTATATTCACAAAAAAATACTAATTTTCTAGAATTACTCTTAATCCATTTTTTCAATTACCCTTAGTAAGAGAGAGAAGAGAGTCAACTTATAAATTATGCTTTGTTTACTACTTATTAAAAATTAAAAAAAAAAGGTTGTCTAATTTATCTCATGGATTAATTTAACCTCATGATAAGACCAATGACATTTCATATAAATAAGTAAAAAAATTGTAAAATTTTTAATTCACTTATCTTAAATGTTATTAGTCCACCTTGAATGACGTAAAAATTAGATAACCCCAAATGAAAGATGTTGAATAACTAAATTTAGATATATTTGCCAAAAAAATAATTAATACAACATAAAATTTAAGTTGATTCTTACAAAAAAGCAACTAAATTATACTCTTAGTTTGGTACTTATAAATAATTAAGATTCTCGGTCTATCACTCCGATGAAATTGGATCATGTCAATTAAAACTCACCACTATAAAGTTTTAAATGTTAAATTTATATTCTTTTAATTAATATTACATAATTTTATTGATTAAAATAGTAAATTAGACAATATTTATTTTGAGTACAGAGGATCTCAATCGATTCTTAGTTTACATCCTTTAAAAGTTAAAATATGACCCACATCACATCATGCCTTTTAATTTACCTATTAGAGTTAGGATATTCTCTCATTACAAAAATTTAAAGCATTAAGTTAGAATGTTGTTTTCAAAAGAATTGTTAATAGATTAAGATTGGATTATAAAGATAGTGTGGTAAAGGTACCTGTATCAATGCTACCTATGATGGTGTTTTCACCAAATCTTCCTTTTTGCCATGCTGTGGTCTTACCATTTCCATTAGCATTCCCACCCAGTCCAAGAAACTCCCATGAACGGGTTGTGTGCAGTTTATACTCCTTGCTCACAAACACAGATACTACATTTGGTTTTTCTGCATCAGTGGAAACATAGTGTCAAATGTATATATAGTATTGATTCTGAAGTTAAAATCAATTCAACGAAGTTTTAGGAGCTTCTCAGTTTCAGAATTGATTTTGAGAAGAAAGAAGCTGATCCAAACATGATAATAGCGAATTTGAAGTGGTTAAAACACTAGATCTGGAAGGTATATTAAATTAAACATATACTTTTGACTTTCTTACTTGCAATATCTGCTGCTTCTTCCTGTTCAAGTAAAGCAGCAAAGCCATTGATGTGTTTATTATATGAATAAAGAATTGCTTCTTTGGCCTTCTCATGGCTGTCAATGATCATCAACATGTCATTCAATTTCTTCTAAAAAAGAGCTTAAGCTAAAATGATGATTTTTTCATTTTATATGTACCTTCCGAAGACTGAACTCAGTAAATCATAATGAGAAGATGTGGCAGTTTCAAGATCACCAGAGGAAGGTGTTGGACCATGATAATGTGCTCCCAAGTATACAATGTAACACTGAACAGGTAATAAAAAATGTATAACCAGAGTCCAATTAAATTCATTAAAATCATCTCAATTTCAAAGTGGTAAATCCAAAACAAAAAATGCAAATGATGAGCAATTATAAAGCAAAACAGGCCTACCTTTTTGCTGGCCTGAACAGCACTCAACACTGAAACTGAAAAAAGAAAAGATGAGACCAGAAGGTGAAGGTATAAGATTGAACGAGCCATTAGCATAGAGGCTCTGGGGCTCTGTGTCCTCTGTTTGTGTGAGTGTAAAGGAATATAATTCAATATATACTGGAAAAAAGGACAGCTGGAAACTACTCTTCTTGAAGTTAGTAAATAAGATGTTATTCATCCTAAATTTAAAATGTATTATAACTTTATAAGTTCCATGTGCTTAACGATGGATTTGTCTTATTCGTTGAATTTTGAAAAAAGCTAACTATAGAATTTAAATTATTTATTTTTATGTCTAACTCAATTGTTTCTTGTGTACAACAACCCAATTAATAGCTCACTTAAAATTTAAATTATTCATTTTTGTGTCTAACTCAATTGTTTCTTGTGTACATCAATCCAATTAAATTTTTCTATTAAACCATGTCATGTGATATCAACACATGAGAGGATCCAAGACCTCATATATTGGTGTACTCTAGGACTTAGATAAGTTAAGCATTTATTAAATGATACATGAGTTCAAACCCTGAACATAATTAATAAGGATTTCTTTGAAATGAGATGAGAACACCCGTAAAAGGAAAAAATAAATGAAACCATACGGATGAATTGATGTCATGATCGATATTACGACGTCTTGTTATAAATTAAGTCTAGTCAGTCACATGTTATTTTAATTGAAAATAATTTTGAATGATTGGTAATCTATATAGCTTTTCTTATTTTAATTTGTATGATCATCCTTCATTCACTATGAGAAAATTAAGCCTATTCGGCGTCAAAATTTGGCATTAGTCCTGACACCACTTTTATTCTTTAGGCCGACGCAAACTGATGTAAAGAGTGCTGACTAAGGATTATATGGTCGTTTTCCCTTGCTTTCTTTCTTTATTTTTATCTTTTTAAGTCTTAATTAGTGTCTTTAGTAATAATTTAGTCTTTTTATGTTTTAGTATCATCTTTTCATTTTAGTCCTTTTAGAGTCTTAATTTACACTTTTAGTCCTTCAGATTGAGTTTTTTGCATTTTGGTCCCCAGTCTAGATGTTAGAGTATTTGGGGTATTTTGAGGGAGAATCTTTGTGCCAATGATAATCTGAATTATCATAGTTTTGTGTGCATTAGAATGGTATTTTGTGGTTGTAAAGATGATTTGATGGTGTGTTTAGTGTGCAACACTCATTAATTGTTCATGATGGAAGTGCAATGGAATCTTTCTTGGTAAGGAATGGCAAAGGCCGATGATGATTAAGGGCCAAGGGCAGGGTCAACCCCATTAATGAGGTCTAAAACAAATTTAAAGTGAGACATTTTTATCTAAAAAAACATTTATTTATTAAAACTTTAATTTTACGTAAAAATAAATTTTTTATTTAAAACTAATATTTCACAATTGGAAACAAAAAATTTAGAGAGAAACACAAAAATATTGTAATTTCTTGTATGAAAGCGAGTTGCAGTAGCATGTATTGAATTTCAGATACTATTGTTCCTTGAAAAATTGAAAAATTGCAGAGTTAATCTCTCATTTTTATATTTTTTATTTATTAGTTAGTAACAATTAAAGATGGAATTGGGGAAGTTAAACGCGGGATTGAGATGAAGTTTTGTTGTTGTCGTTGTCCTCTGTTCAATTTTTCATTGAGTTTTGTTCAATTAATCAGGGAACTGGGGAAACCAAACATTTGCCAAACTACTCAAATGTGAGATGAAGTATTTTTTTTCGTTTCATGGAGGCTATTGGGCTTGATTTTTTGAACTGAAACCTTAATTTTTAATTGAGGCCTTATTTACCAAAAGACTATTGAACTTAACATTAATGAGAGGTCTTTTTTACTTAGTAATTTTTGGGGGGCCTAAAGCCCTTGCTTAAGCCACATGGGCTTTTTGGCAATGTGAGCCGAAAGAAGAGCAAAAGATGCTGCCAAACAAGGTAGTCATGCATGTGCGTGCACAACAGACACGCACATGTGTGTAAGGTCGGCAAGGTGGCATTCTGGGTGAACAAGCCACGCATGTGCGTGCACATAGGCCACGCACATGCGTGGATGAATAGTAGCATGGCACATTGGCACGAATGTGCGTGCAAGAATGCCACGTACATGCGTGGCTCACCTGTCATTTTGCTTGGTGGGTGGAGGTGTAGGTTTGGAACCCTAGGGAGGGAGTTGATGAGGGTTTCCCGTGATCCTAGGGATTCCTTACCCCGGGACCAAGTAAAATCCCCCAGGGCTAGGGAAAGACTCAAGAAAGTTGAGGAAGAAGGAAGAAATAAGAAGGATTCCATTGAGGGCTTTAGTGGGGATGCAGCAGAGGCAGTCATTGATGTTGATGCAGAGTTGAAAGGGAGGGAGTTGATGGTTTTGATGTTGGATCTTTCGGAGCCTTATGACATTTTGACTAGGGCGCGAAGTGCCACTTTGATGAGAAAACACATAGGCATGGAGTATGATTGCACAAATGATGTTGCACTCTACCAGGTTGCAACCCAAATCAATGCGCGCATGTTTTCTTAAGGTAGCATAGGTATAGTTTTGGGCATTGGTTAGTTTTTTGGTCATTATGGGCTTTTAGTTTTTTCTTGGTGCTTTGGGTGTTTGACTATTGGCTTTGGAGGCTTTTGTTTCCTCTGTGGTGCTTTACTAGATTGGTTTTATCTTTATGAATTTGATTGTCTGTCTTTGCTATTTTTTTCCCTTTTAGAAGAGTTGTATATCTTTGACGTTTTCCTTTCTAATAAGCCTAGTTTTTTTTTCCACTCAATAAAACATGTGAAGAGAAATTTGTTCCTTTTATTTTCTCACCATCCAAATAATTTATAAAATCTTATTTTCCTCTTATCTTCAAGTTTTTTTATCTATTTAATTTTTTTTCCCACATCCAAATAAAGTGGACGGCTCTTCTGTAATTCTTAATCTTATCTTTTCCGATCACCGTGTACTTAGTTCATAATCTAGTTCTAGATCTTATATATGTTTTCTTTCTCTTGATTTTATTACTTTTTCATGCATGTTCCGTGCAAGTATTTAATTTATAGTTTTCATGATTTTATTCCATCATCGAGCATCCTGGAGAGAGCCCCTTGTCGCTAAGAATAAAAAAAGAAAAAAAATACAATTCAAGGATGTTAGGTAAGAATGAGCCAAAATTAGAAAGCACAAAATAATGAGATAGCATTAAATTTCTTTTTTTTTTATAAACCAAATCATATATTGAATTAAAAGTACAAAGGTACTACAACCCAATATAATATAGATTTAAGCTACAAAGCATAAAGAGCAAGAAAACATCAATCTAAACTAGTTAATATCAATAAAATAGGCACTAAGGCTTTATTTGATAGGGAGGGGTTTTGGTAGAGAGAAATGGGGAAGAGAGAGTTAGGGGAGGAAGGAAAAAGTATGTGTGTTTAACAAGTGGAAAGAGAGAGATAGATGAGAGAAAAAGTGGTGGGACTCTCTCCAATTTGGAGAGATCGCTGATCCCTGATTTTTTTAATTTTTTATCTAACGTTTCGCACTTTACTGGCTGTCTAGGACCATCCCTTTCACATCAGACCGCCAGAAAAGTGTTTAATATTACAAATTTATATTTTTAATCACCAATGCACTTTACTGGCGGTTTTTACTGCCATAAATTGATTTTATTTAGAAATATTCATTTTTAAATACAAAAAGTAAAATTCTCTCATCTCCATCTCTCTTCTCATTTTATCATACCAAATAACCTCTAAATCTACTATATTTCTCACGTATTTCTCTCTACTCAACTTCTATCTTCTCTACTTTCTCTTGTCTACCAAACAAAGCCTAAGAGGAATCAACAGAATAACATTTGTATCCCTTCACTAGTCTTCACCAAATCTAGCCAAGTATCTGGACTGGGCGAGCCCCCCACTCCCTAGAAGGACTCGTCCAGAGGTTGCCCGACCCCAAGATTAGGCACTCGCCAAGGGCGAAGGCTTAGATCTAGGAATAACGAGTATCCCCCTCTAGGACGATCGCAAGAGGCGATCGTTTTGTGTAAGGGAGTTGAACCTAGCGTAGTACGACCCAACAAGCCCATTAGGGGTACACTTAAGACCCATGTAACCTCCATAAAAGGGGGTCTGTCACACATTGTACGAGACTTTTACCATTTCTGTCAAAGGATTAGGCTATTACAATTCCTAAGCTCTGCTAGGGTTTGGGGTCTACTCCTTCTTTGAGTGTTCATTATCGAAACATTTTGGCACCGTTTGTGGGGATCGGTGAACTCTTGATTCCTGGACCACGTGTATACGGTACTTGCTTTCTTGTGTTTTCTCTATGAGCATGGATACACGACGACAAAGGCGGACCTCGCCGGAGAGAAGGCGCATCTCGCCTCCACAGCGATATCTGCCACCAAATCAGGTGAATGGAGTGCTGCATTGTGTGGAAAGGCAATATCTAGGTCACAACGGGCTAGATCTGGAGAATCAAATTCCAGATTTGGCCAATTGAATTCCAGATCTGGCAAGCCGAGTTCCATATCTCGATAATCAAGGACCACCGCCACCTCCACTTACTCCGCCATCGCCTTCACCACCGCGATCTCCATTGTATTCTCCATCACCGCCACCACCACCACTCGCGGTTACGTAGGAAGGTTGGGCGCGGATGATGCACAATATTGGAGACATTTAGCGACGTAACGAGCATTTACTGGCTCAACTTGATTACTTCCGATATGAGCGGTAGGACAACAGAGTTCGAGAGGCGGAGACTCTAGTGGAGTTTCGTACATTCTCAGCGGCGGTTGAGAATGTAGCGATTCTGGAGAACCTGAAAACCTTGGTGTTGGATTCGTATAGTGGTGATACTGACCCTAAGAATCACCTCTTGTACTTCAACACAAAAATGGCGATTAGTGCTGCTTCAGATGCTGTGAGGTGTCGGATGTTCCCGTCAACCTTCAAGGCAACGACGATGGATCGGTTTGCTACTCTCCCACCAGGATCCATATCAAACTTCAGGGAATTTCTTCGAAGTTCTTGATCCAGTTTTTGGCGAATAAAATTCAGAAAGTGACGCTAAATGATCTATTCAACATTCGCCAGTAGACGCGCTATGGAGCTACCTTGTTGAAGGTGGAGGATTCGATGCCTGATTCTTGCGCCAGGCGTTCAAAAATGGTTTGCGCCCTGGATCCTTGAATATCAAGTTAAGTCGGAAGTCAGAAGCCGGCAGCTTCAATGGCTAAAGTTCGGGCGAGGGCACACATGTACTTTTTGGAGGAAGAGGACAAAGCATTCAAGCACCAAGGAAGAAAATGGAGACGGAAGGAGCATCGTCTAAGCATGTGGCGAAGGACCGGAGTAGTGGTGAGCGTGGAGAGAATAGTAAGCATAAAGAAGGAAAGGCTCCGCAGATGGTAAAGCCGGCGAGACAGGCTGCATATCAGCCTCGCGGATCTTATGAGAATAGGCATCCTTGGCAACAACAAGGACTTGCTCCGAGGCGAGCATAAGTTAATTGGGAGCTTGACACAAATCTGACGGATATTTTCCGTGAGATTAAGGATGCAAACATGGTTGGCGATCCTGAATTAGCTAAGCACCCGCCAAGGGATGTTGACTAATTAGTAGTGTGAGTATCATCGTACGGTGGGCCATGGCATTGATGATTGCTACACTTTAGAGCGGGAGATTGAGAAGCTTATAAGGGCGGGACACTTGCGACGTTATGTACAACGTAATGATTGCCATCAAGCGCCAGTGAGGGAAGAGAATAAGGAAACTTTAGACACAAGGACGCGCGGGGTAGAGGAAACATTCGCCAGCCAGGGGTTAGGACCATCGTCCGGCAGGAACAACACGATCACATGCGGATTTGGAGGAGGGGTGAGACGAATATCGCTCAAAAGAGGCATGTTCAGGCGGTTTATTCAATTCAAGAGATACCTTGGGGATTTGATCATCCAGACATCACAATCTCAAAGGCCGATTTTGCCGGAATCAAACCACACAAGGGTGATCCGATTGTGGTTCAGTTGAGAGTGAACAATTTCAACATAAGGTGTGTGCTTCTGGATCAGGGTAGTTAAACAGATCTCATTTATGGTGATGCATTTGACAAACTAGGATTGACGAATAATGATTTTCTCCCATATATGGAAACCCTCGTTGGGTTCGCCCGCGAGCAGGTTTGGGTGCGAGGTTATTTTCACCTTGACACCATCTTTGGCGAAATGGAGAATGTGAAGGTTTTGAAGGTGCAGTGTCTGGTGATACAGGCGGTGGCTTCTTATAATGTGATTATCGGAAGAAACACTCTAAATTGCCTATGTGCGGTGATTTCAATTGCTCATTTGGTGGTCAAGTACCCGCTGGACAATGGAAAGATTGGGCGAACCATTTTTTTTTGGTAGGAAAAATTAATATATGGAAGGAAGTACTAGGTGTACTTCAAACCAAAAAATACAAAGAAAGAAAAAGAACAGGGAAGACAAAACTACCGTCCAGAACTTTTATCAGTAACGTACAAGAGAAAAACAAGGGCTAAATAGAAACAAAACTAACGCCCAAAGTGAAAACCAGGGCACTTCCAGTTACTTCACATGGCCTGTAGGCTCTTGACACAAGCATTAATAGCAAGCTGGTGGCTATCCTTCAAAGATAATCACGATCAAATTCCTCTTGGTTCCATTCCATAATAGAGGTACTCATATTGCTTACGCTGAAGAAAGAAGACAGCATAGGAATAATTATATGCAACCCAAACAGTAGGAAGGATTGACTAGCCATTCGTACATAGAGACTCTGAAATTTTCGCACCTTGCTCTAAGCCAATTCCACGCCCTTAGCTAGGCTAGTTCCCACACTCTTTCAGCAATCTTCTCCCCTCCTTTGAATATGACATTATTTCTGGTTACCCACAGAGACAGATTGGGCGAATCATGGTGGATCAAAGGCGGGCCTGTGAATGTTACAATAATTGTTTGGACTTGTATGAGAAGAAGAGAGAGACCACAAATGACCCGGGTTTTGTCCTACTTTTTCGGGTCATTTATTTGATTATTTTCATTATTTTTTCTTGTCTCATGTAATGTTTCATGTTTTTTCATGCATTTTCCCCTATTGTTGTGCATTTGTATGTGTTAGGTAGTTCAATGGTTCTTTAGGATCCTTTTTCGTATTTTAGTATAGTTTTGGGTCTCTTAGCATTTGTCATTGGTCTTGGGGGTTCTTGTGTAAAAAGGATGCTTAATATTATGATATTTTCCCTGGTGCTTTGATGAGTTTGGCAGGTTGTAACTGAAGGAATGTGAAAGATCAAGAGGCTTGGAGCCTTGAATGGTGCAATGAAGAAGGCTGAAGTTAGAATTTTTGGCGAGCAATTGACGCTCGGGCGCCCAGCATAACAGAAGCAAGAATGCTGAAAAAATCAAGGATGGCGCTCGAGCGCCTAGCACTCTAAAGCCAACATAAACTTTTCAATCAATTGGCGCTCGAGCGCCAATTCCTAGAGCGAATGGGCGATGAGAAGGAAAAAGTTGTTCAACAAGGGGTAGATAAGCTTTTGGCGACTCAATATCCCACGTGGCTGGTGAACAAAGTTGTTCACACGTGGTTAAGTATCCCACGTGTGGAATGTGTACCGATTATATAGGCCTCAACAAGGCCTGTCCTAAAGATTCATACCCATTGCCGAGCATTGACAAACCGGTTGATGGAGCGTGTTGTTGAGCTTAATGGATGCATATTCTGGTATAATCAAATTCGAATGCACCCGACGGACGAGGATAAGACAACATTCATGATTGCAAGAGTCAAATATTATTATCACACAATGCCTTTTGGGTTGAAGAATGCAGGAGCGACCTACCAGTGGCTCATGGATAAGGTCTTCGCCGAGAAAATAGGGGAAAACATAGAAGTGTATGTTGATGATATGATAGTAAAGTGAGTGATTGGCGCGAGTCATTATGAGGATCTGGCCAAAGCTTTTGGCGAGATAAGGAAGCATAACATGCACTTTAATCTAGAGAAGTCTTCTTTTGGAATTCAATGAGACAAGTTTTTGGGATTCATGATTACATCTAGGGGAATTGAAGTCAACCCAGACAAGTGTAAGGCTATACAGAAAATGAAGAGCCCTGACTATGTAAAAGAGGTTCAATGATTGACGGAGCGCATCGCCGCTCTATGAAGATTTTTGCTTCATTCAGGTGATAGGTCAGCTCCATTTTTCAAGTTTCTTAAGAAGAATGTGATGTTCGAATGGACTATTGAATGCGAAGAGGCTTATACCCACAAGAAGGAGATGTTATCTACACCGCTAGTCTTATCGAAGCCAATTCAAGGAGTTCCGTTGCGCATGTACTTTTTCAGTTAGTAAAAACGCCATAAGCTCGTCGCTCTTGCAGGAAGTGGATGGCGAACAAAAGATTGTTTATTTCGTAAGCCATACTTTACAAGGCGCAAAAATTAGATATCAAAAGATTCAGAAGGCGACACTTGCGGTACGTGCAGGTGACCGTCCGAAGATTGAGGCCATATTTCTAAAGTTTCCAGGTAAAGGTACATACTGACTTGCCTTTGAGGCAAGTGCTGCGTAAGTCTGATTTGTCAGAACAAATGGTGACTTGGTCGGTGGAATTATCAGAGTATGGTTTGCAATATGACAAACGAGGAAGGTTGAGGGCCCAAGCATTAGCTGATTTCATGGTAGAACTAACTCTGAAAACGGCGAGAAGCTGATTAATATATATTTTTGAAATAAATTAATATTAAAATACTATAAATATAAACTTATACACTTGTATGCGTCACTCGAGAGTTGCAAACACAAAAAAAAAGTTGAAAAATGTATGATTGATAATAGTAAAGAAAATATGTGTTCAACAACAATGAATGTAGTTGAATGTGATTTATAAGAATGTTTTTACCAATAATTGATTAGCACTTGCACCGCAAGTGTCGCCTTTAATTTAAATATAAATGATAAATTAAACTCAAATATAATTCTAATTTAATGACTTATATTTGAGTTTAATTTATCATTTAATTCATACTTTTATTTCATCCGTACATGACGCGGAATCAATACTAGTTTAAGAACTAAAAACAAAACACAAAACATTTTTTTAAATGTGTTGGAATTTTTTAAAACAGAAAATGAGTCAAAAGAAGTTGTGACAAACATATTTTTGATTTTAACAAGTGACGAACTATATCCATTCGCGGTGGTCACTGCTGTCCTACATGACTTTAAAAAAATAGGTTCATTTAGTGTACGCAACTTTTATTTTATGCAAGGTTGCACAACTCTAGAAATACCCGTGTTTTCTGTCTTTTTCATTTGAAAAATAAATACAAATATATTTTCAGTTTTAGCCCATATGTAACATAAATCTTGATTCTCACCCATACTTCATCTAATTTATTCTTTTCCTATCATTTATGAAATTAGCAAATGGTCCTGGACATGAGATATATTCATCAAAGTTTATTAGATTTAATGGACCCTAAGCCACTAAGGTTTGCTTTCTTTTTCCTCCTACTTCTAGCTAATCTCTTAAAAAATGGATCGAATTGAGAGTCAATAATGCTAAACTTTTAATAGCATAATAATTTAAAAATAAACATCTCCAAACAGAAAAAGAAATGAAACATACAACTGGATATATATGCATGTCATGGTCCGAGGCAGAATTTTGAACGGAGGTTGTCCAGAATCTCTGCATACTCCATTTGAGTTGCCTCATTACAAAACACTTCATCCCAGATCTTGCATAAATCATCCTTATCTCCTGAATATATCTAAATATATCTCATCAAAAAGCTAAACAAACACATGAGATATATTCATAGCTTCTGGGTCTGAAACACGATGATAGGGTAAAATTGGCTCGGGGTAAAACATGTTAATATCAATAGATTTGGGGAAATTTTATATTTTAAGAAACTAGTGGGCCAGAACATAATTTAGTAAAATAAAAAAATTCAAAATGAAATAACCTGGGAGGGAACCTTCTATAGAAGGTTTTTCTAGGGTTGTGCAACCTGGCACAAGGAAAAAGTTGTGCAAAGTAAATGAACCCTAAAAATATAGATACAATTTTCAAAAATTGTAATCAAACAACATCGCAAGTTAACCAAAAAAATATATATCTTCCACCGCAAGGAGATCGACGACGAAATTTAAAGAATACTTTTAAACAACCACTTCTCTCAAAACACACCATTCAATCAAGAGTCCGTTTGGGCTTAAAGCGTGGCCAAGGGAGGAGGAGGTGAGAAATAAATTCAAGTTTTTTATTTTTGCCCTTTCACTATGCATTCAATCTTGACCATCAATTTAAATTTTGTATCTAACAGTTAGAATTGACTGGTTCAACGATGGACCAAAAATGTCTTTACACACTTACTTCAACTGTCAATAATGTACAAGAGATGATTTAGTGGAGTTGTCCTACTCTTACCATAGGAAACTGGTACCCCAAAGCCAAAGGTGGCTTTCCTAATACAAGAGCCTTGGATACTTGATCCATAGTTGGACGAGAATGTGGATTTTTCCTCAAGCAAGCAAGTGCCAGACTTGCAATCAAGATCACCTCCTCATCAATTGGTTTTTCAACCTGATGAGGTCTTTGATCTAAAATATCAATCAATAGCAAATCATTAACCATTGGTACTGTAGATGGTGACATCAATGAAGAAATAAGATCTCCTGGATGCATTCCCATGATGATTTCCAAAGCAAACACCCCAAAGCTATATACATCACATTTCTCATTCACTTGCATTGTCTGAGCGAGCTCTGCAGAAGTAAAAATATCCAATGTTATATTATGCACAAATCAATGTGGGTTTCAATCAAATCAAGTGAAGTAGCATGCATGTATTTTTTTAATGGACGGTATTTACACATCACATGTTTAAAAATCAAATATGGTGAGAAGCATTTGGGTGTTAGAATTGATTCTAAAGAGAAAGAAGCTGATCCAAACATGCTATAAAATTCTTGCATTAGGATTAGTCAAATTCTTGCACAGGTGAACTTTGATGTAAGAAGGCTGCAAATGAAAAACGATATGATAATTTCAATTTTTAAATATGATGGAAAAGGGTCTAACCTGGAGCTGCATAACCAAAGGTGCCTGCAAATGCGGTCCAAGTATGTGAACCAGGCTTCAGAAACTTTGCTGTTCCAAAATCAGAGACATGAGCTTCATATTGAAGATCTAGAAGAACATTCTTGCTTGATATGTCGCGGTGAATTATAGGAGGAGAACAATCATGGTGCATATAGGACAAAGCGTTGGCCACACCTTTCACAACATTCACCCTCTTTTCCCAATCAAATGCTGCTGCTTGTGTGTCACTGTTTAGCACTTGATCCAAGCTTCCCCCTTCCAAGAACTCATAAACCAAGAATGAGAACTTTGAGTGTAAGCAAAACCCATGAAGCTTTATGACATTCCGGTGCCTAATTTCCGTCAAGGTTTGAATCTCGCTGATGAAAGCCTTTGAGCTGAAATTTGACATTTCCTCATCTGTCACTGAATGAAGCTTCTTCACAGCCACAACCAAACCTGCTGGCAACAACGCCCTGTAAACGTTTCCTTGACCTCCCACTCCAATGAGATATTTGTCATCAAAATTCTCTGTAGCTTCAATGATATTCTCAAACATTATCTTTCCATCATAGCTCCACACGGAAAAGAGTGCTACCCTTTCAGGTTCTTCTTCAGATTGAATTTCTTCCTTTGGTTTACTTCTACAAAGTAGATACATTGAGAGCCCCACCCCACACAACACTAGTATTACAATTCCCACAGCAAGAAGTACCCACATGATGACTTTGTTCCTCTTTGAGCAACGTCTGAGGCCTTTGACATTACCACACAGCCCTTTGTTATTTTTAAATGATTCAATTGGAGCATTAAGAAAAGCTGGACTGTTTGGAATTGGCCCTTCTAACTGGTTGTCTGATATGTTAACAAAATCCAGTGTTCTACTGAAAGTGGAAGGAATGGTGCCGGAAAGACTATTATGTGAGAGATTCAACATTAACAAGTCCTCCGAATTTCCCAGACTTGGTGGTATCATTCCATTCAATAGATTGCCACTAAGATCCAGAGAGATCAGAGTTTTGGTAAACTGTGAGGGAATGTTTCCTTCAATTTTGTTCATGCTCAAATTTAACTTCAGCAACCTGGGTAAGATCATAACTTTTTCTGGTATTGTGCCACTCAATTCATTTCCTCCAAGATCCAAAGTTTCAAGCATCTGTAGCAATCCAATTTCTGCTGGAATTATTCCTGAAATGTCATTGTTACTAATCTTGAGCTCAGATAATTGTGCCAGGCTTCGTAGCTCCTTTGGAAGATTCCCAGTCAGGTGGTTTGAAGAAAGGTCAAGCCTGCCAAGCTTGGTTGCTCCAACAAGTTCTATTGGTATGCCACCAGAAATGTTATTGTTGGATAACTTGAGGGTGTTAAGATTAAGGTTCTTCCCCCACTTAGGTGAAATGGGGCCATACAATTTATTGTCACTCAGGTCAACAAATTCCACATCAGGATACACACCAAAATCTTGTGATATGTCCCCTTCTATTTGATTTTTATCAATCGCGAGTCTAACAATATTTGAGCAGTTCTTCAAGCTTCTTGGTACTGGACCAGTAAAATGGTTGTTAAAAGCCATGAAGTACATTAGAAACCCACCAGAGCAGATTTCAGGTGGCAAATGGCCAATGAAATCATTATTGTCTAATAACAAGGTATCCAAGATGGTTAAATTATTCAGGCTCTGTAGAATGCTACCATTGAGTTTGTTGCTGGACAGTTCCAACTTGAAGAGATTTTTCAAATTACCAATTGTGGTAGGAATAGTTCCTGAGAGATTGTTTTGTTGGAGACTCAGGGAATTCAAATTGATCAGGTTCCCTATAGAGGCAGGAATCGGTCCAGAAAGACGATTAAAGCGCAAGAACAAATCTGTGAGCTTTGTTAAGCTCCCAATGGTGGATGGAATGGGCCCTGAAAGCTTGTTGTCACTTAGCCAAAGTTCTTTCAAATTGACCAAGTTTCCTATGGAAGCTGGTATTGATCCAGAAAGATTATTGTTGTAAAGGTAGAGCAAAGACAGGTTAGACAGGTTCCCTATGGAAGGTGGGATTGTTCCAGACAAGTGGGTTGTGTTGCGAAGATAAAATTCATTTAAACTGCTCATATTACCTATTGTTTCAGGGATAGGACCAGAGAGAGGGTTCAGTGAGAGGTCAAAAATACTAACTTTTGTAAGCATCCCAATTTCTCTAGGAATGGGACCAGAAAGTTGATTGTCTGCTATGCTAAGATACTCCAAGTTTTTCAATTTTCCAATCTCTGGAGGAATGTGGCCAGACAACTTGTTGGTACTAAAGTCTAGATATGATAGTTTGGACAAGTTTCCTATGGAGCTAGGAATAGCTCCCTCTAGTTGACATTGGGAAAGATCAAGGCCATGTAGAGTCCTTAATGTCCAAATCTCTTGAGGAATGAAACCATCAAAGGGATTTATAGACAAGTTCAAAACATTTAATTTGGACATGTTACCTACTTGTGGGGGGATGGTCCCAGAAAAGGAGTTGTTATAGATATTTAGGGTAAGTAGGTTGGGGAGTGAGGAGAAACTGAGATTGTGGAGTGTACCTTTTAGTCCATAATTTTCCAGACTTATGCTAGAGATGGAGCTGGATTTGTCACACTGGATTCCTCTCCATTTGCATGGATCAGAACCTGTCCAATTTGACAAGAGAGCTTGGCTTTGGTTGTCAAGGCTTTGTTTCCACTTCAATAGAGCATTTGCTTCAGTCTCTTCAGCTGCTGCTTTGGGAAGCAAAAATGTTAGAAGGAGACACAGAAACATGATCTGGATTTGGGAGCGTGCTTGATTAATCAAAACCAGCATTTGTACCATGATTAAAAAAAAGGGTTTTTTTGTGTCAGGAATCAGGATTATGATATTGGATTTGAGGGGGAGCAAATGATGAGCAAGATGGTATGTTGAAGACTTGAAGTGGGTAAAGTTGGGTCAATTCTAGTCTGCCATTGAAAGATAATAAAAGAATTGAAGAATCTTGCTTAATGGATTAGCATGTCTGAATGCAAATTAATATATTATTTAGCACAAATCAAGCCAAATGTGTTTCACATGATTTCCGGACAATTAACATTTGTGAGTGGGGGACCTTTGGTTTGGTGTCAAGTCATGGATAGTTTCTTTTTTTGTGTTCGAAGGTTGAATTATTAGCTCAAGTTCTAGAATTTGGCTTTGACCAAAATAGAAAAATAAGCATTTGGCTAACGAGGCCCATGTTTTTCACACTCGATTCAAATAACATTTAAGTTTAAATACTATCATATAAGGAAATTGCTCACTTCATCCATACTATGAGAGTGGGTGTTCATTCCTGGTCACATTTCGGGAATTTAGTTTCTCAAAACATGTGAAAGGCATGAACATGAACTATCGTCTAATTTTTATACTTAAAATTCAAATGGTTGCCCAATGACATGATAATGAAATAAGAAGAGTTATAAATCTCAATGAGTGTGATATTTAAACTATCATTTATGCTGAAATGGATGTTTTTATCTCTGATTGTCAAAAGAGACAGAAAGTGTTTGATAAAGTAATGAATAAGGGTCAACGCAAGTAAGAACGAATCAATTTCTTTCTAAATGTTGTGTGTTCAATTTTCGTTGGTCGATGTGAGGATTGTATTGTTGAGCGAGACATACTCTAAATCGTTATAATGGTGACTGAAGCTGAATCGATGAAACTTTTATTCATATGAAAAAAAAAAGTAATGATCAACACAAATAGGATTAGAACTCAGTAGTGAATTAAATTGACTTTTTTCAAGAATTGCGATGTGGTACAATGTACTTTTTATTTTTGTCAATGTATGGGATTTTTGAATTATTGTTGGGCTTGCAATGAGATGGGCAAGTGTGATCATCTCTCGACGTTCGTTTTTTTAGCATTGTTAAACCTTGATTTTGCCTAGACTATTGATTACCCATTACTGTATGTTGGTTTCTTTCTGTTGACTGTCGAGTACATTTTTGTTCTAGTTCCAGAGGATTTTCATTTGCTAAATGGTTGTGGGCCTAAAGACAAGTTGTAAAGCTCAATATGAAAATTAGCCAGTAACTATTGCAACTTCTGTTGACTGAAATATGTGAAATTATTTGTGGATATGGTTCAGGATATTTCTAACATACTTTTTTTTTAATGATTAAACGGGGCTAAACAGCCCAAACAAAAGGAACTAAGACCTTAAATACAAAGTACGTGTTACAGAAATCAAACATAAAGGGAACTACACTAAAAAGAGGAAGAGTTTCAAAGGTCATAGAAGGAGTTAATAAACTCAAACCGTTCTTTACAAAAACATCAATAGCTGAATTAGCTTCTCTAACAATATATTTCCAATGGAAGTTATGATATTGCCCAACCAAGGAGTGGAACTCTCTCACCAAAGGGTAACAAGGGTGTGTCACCGCACAACCTTTATTCAAAAGACCAATAGCAATCTCAGAATCACTTTCAATCAGAACTTTGGAGAAGCCTTTTGTACGGGCCAGCTTCAAACCATGAATTATGCCCCACAACTTTGCTTGAAGAACCTGACAACTGCCCAAACTCACAGAGAAACCCAAAAGAAATCTCCCCTGATGATCTTTAAAAACTCCCGACACGCAGCCCGAAGACCATCTCCACTGTTTCTTATGGCCCGTATAGATGGAGCTCATCTCTTAACTCTGAAACCCTTTTATTGTGGAGTATAAAGATTCATGGATAGAAAAGGTATTTTGCTTTTTAATTTTCACATCTCTTCATATCAATTAGAAGGGTCGTTTCTGTAATAAGCTTGCTGAAATAAGCTTTGATTGTAAGATTGGTAGGAAACCACAGTTTTTTTTCCTGTTACAGACATAGAATGATGCTGAAGATACAGGTCTAAGAGATAGGACTCGTTTGGTGGATAAGAGAAACAGACACAATAGAATTGTAATCATATTCTGTTCTAATCTGTTGTTTGTTGCGCCAGCAGGGTACTATAATACAATCTTGTCCCTTATCATATCATGTCTATCATGTGTAAAAGTTATCCTGAGAGGAGAGTTGAGATAGAATATCCTGATAGGGGATGGGATAGCAATTTTTGATTCTTTTCTAGTACTCTAACCCTAAATTCAATTATTTCAATATTTATATTTTATATAATTTATAATAATATTAATTAATAAATATAAAAATAATAATTTTAGTAATACACTAATTTTATTATATATCAATTACTAGTTGCTATTGTTAAGTTACAATTATTTAGTTACTCATTAGTTTAATTAAAAAACGAACTAATTTATTAATGTGAAAGTATTGAATTTACTCATATAAAATAATTAAATTATCATTACCACTTGCTACTACTTAGTTAATATTATTTTTTTATATTATAATATAAATAAATAAAATAATTTTCATTAACAGTGAAATAGACTACTCACTTATAAATTTCTTTATTAGTATTAAATATAAACTAATTTTATATTATCATTTGCTATTATTTAAAATTATTTCTCTACTTATATAATAATTTATAATTTTTTGATTTTTTTAATTTTTTAATTACTAATTTTTAATTATTAACTAGCCACTGCTAAATTAAAATTCATTGGTTAAAATAGTTTTTACATTTAATTAAAATAGGCTCCCTTCGAGAACAAAATTTAAATAGGCTAGCTAGTTAATACAAATTAATAAATTTTAGTTAATTTTAAAACATAGGCTTATATATTAAAGTTATAAAAAAAAATTAATAGAATATCACGTTTCATAAAATTAGTTTTTTCCTCTTGTTAAAAAAAATAAAATTAATTTTTAAAAATTATTATGTATTTTGTATTCAAAAAAAATTTTGATATATTTTTCACTGTTTATATCATATCCTACCATTATCTTGCCCACCTCAAATACATGATAAGATAAGATTCTATCATACTCTCATCTTATCATGTTTTTATCAAACTCTACCATATATCTGCTCTTATCTTATCCTGACCACCAAACAGACTTGACTACCAAACAGGCCAGCCCATTAGAGTTAGAGGAAATAAAAGCTAGTTAGCCGGTTATAATTAGTGACCTTCTGTTAAGAGAGTTGGTTTTTCCCTCACTCTGAGTTAGTTACTAGTTAAGCTTGATATAAATAGCTGCTGCTAGTGTAATTTCTTATTCATTCTCATTCATAATAATGAATCACAAGTGCTTACCGAAAAAAATATATATATAATGAATCACAAGTTTCAGTTTTCTCTATGATTCTATTTCTTCACTGTTGTATCAATTGCTTCTCCTTAGGGCTCCATTCACATTCCGTCATGGTTAGACCTTCAAGTATGCTGCTACTGTTCAGTATCCTTCAACTGCAATGATGAATTGATTGAATTCTCTTCTCACTGGATGATATGGGAGCGCAGAGCGCTGTAACAATTTACTTCACTCATGGTTGATTAATTCAGTTTCTCCAACAACCGGAGACAACATTGTATACCTGGAGAACGCGGAAGAAGCATGGAAAGACCTGCATGTTCACTTCTCACAAGGAAAACATTGTATACAAAAAATAATGTGGTGATTGACAATGTTGATAGTGATGAATATGAAGAAAGCACAGTTAGACAATAGACAGGACAAGGAGAAGTTAGCTTCTGTAGGTTTTACACCAGAACAAATCAAGAGCATTATGAGATTAATCCAGCAAGCCACACAAAGCAGTGGAAATGTGTCAACAAGCTCAGTCAATCAATTCAGTACAATTGGAGAAGCAGCTGGAAATGCAAATTCAATGGATAACAATTCTGGACAAGGTAATCCTAAGGCTTTATCTTGTAGCAATCACAAAGGCGAACATTTATGGATCATGGACTCGTGCCACTGATCATATATGCTCCTTTTTGCCTATGTTCAATAGTTTTAAAAGAATCTCTCCTATTCAAGTAAGTAATCAATGATGAAGCAGGTGATTTTGAACTTGCCAAAATGTTGACTTCCAAAGTTATCAATTCGAAGTTACCAACCCAATGTTTACTAACTCACTCTAAATTTCATGCACTTTGTAGGTAGTAATGATATGAATTGGGGAAATAGAGGAAGAGAAAACTGTGAAAAGAGTAAGCATGTCTTTATATACATAATAAGGAGATACAAACACAAAAATACACTACATGATGAGTGACCAACTCTAACTAGCTAGATGAAACTAATGGTCTTTACACACTTGCATCAACTCTCACTAATATGTTCAATTTCATTTGCAATTTGCACGGATCATTATCTAGTTTCAATGATTTAATGGAGTTCTCCTACTCTTACCACAGGAAACTGGTTCCCCGATGGTGGCTTTCCTAATACAAGAGCCTTAGATACTTGATCCATAGTTGGACGATAATGTGGATTTTCTCTCAAGCAAGTAAGTGCCAGACTTGCAATCAAGATCACCTCCCCATCAATTGATTTTTCAGGCTGGGGAAGTCTTTGATCTAAAACATCAATCAATAGCAAATTATTAGCCATTGGTGCTGTAGATGATGACATCAAAGATGAAATGAGATCTCCTGGATGCTTTCCCATGATGATTTCCAAAGCAAATACTCCAAAGCTATATACATCACATTTCTCATTCACTTGCATTGTTTGAGCTAACTCTGCAAAAGTAAAAACATCAAATGTTATATTATGTGCAAATCAATGTGGGTTTCAATCAAATCAAGTGAAGTATTATGCATGTATATTTGAAATGGACTCTGTATTTACACATCACATGTTTGAAAATACTTCTACAGGAAAAATCAAATATGGTGAGAAGCAAATGGGTGTTAGAATTTATTCTAAGGAGATATAAGCTGATCCAAACATGCTATAATTCTTGCATTGGGATTAGTCCAATTCTTGCACAGGTGAGCTAATCCCTATACAGAAGTTTGATATAGAAAAAAAAGTGCAGCAAATGAAAAATGATATGATTATTTCAATTTCTAAATATGAGGGAAAGGGGTCTAACCTGGGGCTGCATAACCAAAGGTGCCTGCAAATGCAGTCCAAGTATGTGAACCAGGCTTCAGAAACTTTGCTGTTCCAAAGTCAGAGACATGAGCTTCATATCGAAGATCTAGAAGAACATTCTTGCTTGATATGTCGCGATGAATTATAGGAGGAGAGCAATCATGGTGCATATAGGACAAAGCATTGGCCACTCCTTTCACAACATTCACCCTCTTTTCCCAATCAAATGCTGCTGCTTGTGTGTCACTGTTTAGCACTTGATCCAAGCTTCCCCCTTCCAAGAACTCATAAACCAAGAATGAGAACTGTGAGTGTAAGCAAAATCCAAGAAGCTTTATGATGTTCCGGTGCCTAATTTCTGTCAGGGTTTGAACCTCGCTGATGAAAGCCTTTGAGCTGAAATTTGACATTTCCTCATCTGTCACTGAATGAAGCTTCTTCACAGCCACAACCAAACCTGCTGGCAACAACGCCCTGTAAACGTTTCCTTGACCTCCCACTCCAATGAGATATTTGTCATCAAAATTCTCTGTAGCTGCAATGATATTTTCAAACATTATTTTTCCATCATAGCTCTGTATGGAAAAGAGTCCTACCCTTTCAGGTTCTTCTACAGATTGAATTTCTTCCTTTGGTTTGCTTCTACAAAGTAGGTACATTGAGAGTCCCACCCCACACAACACTAGTATTACAATTCCCACAGCAAGAAGTACCCACATGATGACTTTGTTCCTTTTTCTACCATGGTCGGGGGAGCAAAGTCTCAAGCCTGTGACATTACCACACAACCCTTTGTTATTTTTCAATGATTCAATTGAAGCATTAAGAAAAGCTCGAACGTTTGGAATTGGCCCTTCTAAATGGTTGTCTGATACGTTAACAAAGTCCAGTGTTCTATCAAAAGTGGAAGGAATGGCGCCAGAAAGACTATTATGTGAGAGATTCAACATTAACAAGTTCTTCAACTCTCCCAGACTTGGTGGTATTATTCCATTCAACAGATTACCACTAAGATCAAGAGATATCAAAACTTCTCCAAACTGAGAGGGAATGTTTCCTTCAATTTTGTTCATGCTCAAATTCAAGTTCCGCAACCTGGGTAAGCTCATAACTTCTGTTGGTATTGTGCCACTCAATTCATTTCCTCCAAGATCCAAAGTGTCAAGCATTTGTAGCGATCCAATTTCTGCTGGAATGTTTCCTGAAATGTAATTGTCACTAATCTTGAGCTCAGCTAATTGTGTCAGGCTTCCTAGCTCCTTTGGAAGCTTCCCAGTCAAGTGGTTTGAAGAAAGGTGAAGCCTGCCAAGCTTGGTTGCTCCAAAAAGTTCTAGTGGTATGCCACCAGAAATGTTATTGTTGGATAACTTTAGGGTGTTAAGATTAAGGCTCTTCCCCCACTTAGGTGAAATGGGGCCATGAAATTTATTGTCACTCAGATCAACATATTCCAAATCAGGATACACACCAAAATCTTGTGCTATGTCCCCTTCTATTTTGTTTTTCTGAATCTGGAGCCTAACAAGACTTGAACAGTTCTTCAAGCTTGTTGGTACTGGACCTGTAAAATGGTTGTCATAAGCATTGAAGTATGCCAGTGACCCACCAGAGCAGATTTGAGGTGGCAAATGGCCAGTGAAATCATTTTCTGCTATTACCAAGGAATACAAGTTGGTAATGCTATTCAGGCTCTGTGGAATGCTACCATTGAGTTTGTTGGTGGACAGTTCCAACACAGTGAGCCTTTTCAAATTACCAATTGTAGTAGGAATAGTTCCTGAGAGATTGTTACTTTGGAGACTGAGGCGATTCAAATTGATAAGATTCCATATAGAGGCAGGAATTGGTCCAGAAAAATGATTAAAGCTCAAGTATAAGTCTGTGAGCTTTGTCAAGCTCCCAATGGTGGAAGGAATGGACCCTGAAAATTGGTTGTAATCAAGCGTAAGCTGTTTCAAATTGACCAAGTTTCCTATGGAATCTGGTATTGATCCAGAAAGATTGTTGCGGTAAAGTTGGAGCTCGGACAAGTTAGACCTGTTCCATAAGGAAGGTGGGATTGGTCCAGAAAGTTGGGAAATATTAGCAATATAAAGTCTATTTAAACTGCTCATGTTACCTATTGTTTCAGGGATAGTACCAGAGAGAGGGTTGAATGAAAGATCAAGAAACCTAAGGTTTGTGAGCATCCCAATTTCACTTGGAATGGAACCAGAAAGCTTGTTTTCTGCAAGGGCAAGGTACTCCAAGCTGTTCATTTTTCCAATCTCAGAAGGAATGTGACCATACAATTTGTTTTCACCCAAGTCTAGATATGATAGGCTGGACAAGTTTGTAATGTAACTTGGAATAGAACCCTCTAGTTGACAAGCGTAAAAATCAAGGACATGTAAACTCCTTAATGTCCAAATTTCTTGAGGAATTAAACCATCAAAGGAATTGTAAGACAAGTTCAAAAGATTTATTTTGGGCATGCCACCTACTTGTGGTGGGATGGTCCCAAAAAAGAAGTTGCTAGAGATATCTAGGCTGAGGAGGTTGGGGAATGAGGAGAAGCTGAGATTGTGGAGTGTACCTTTGAGTCCATAATTTGCAAGACTTATGTTGGAGATGGAGTTGGATTTGTCACATTGAATTCCTTTCCATTTGCATGGATCAGAACCTGTCCAAGTTGACAAGAGAGCTTGGCTTTGGTTGTCAAGGCTCTGTTTCCATTTCAACAGAGCACTTCCTTCAGTCACTTGAGCTGCATCTTGGGGAAGCAAAAGTGTTAGAAGGACACAGAAGAACATGAACTGGATTTGAGAGCTTCTTTGAATCACAACCAGCATGCGTACCATGATTGAAGTAACAGGGTTCTTGTATCAAGATTATGTTCTTGGATTGGATGGTGTGACATAGTAGGAGCTGATAGACCCTTTATAAAGCAATGATGACGAAGTGGGTACAAATATATATATTCTAGCCAATTCAATTAAGTCTAACACTCAGGCAATAAAATAGTCGTGGTTGAAGGACTAGCATGTCTGTATGCAATTTTGGTTAAGATACCTTTCAAAAACTAATATTAATGGCGCAAATGTGTTTCACATGATTGGCTTTGAATTTTTTTTTTTTTTGCATGGAGCATTTAGCAATACTCTCTTATTGATCACTTAAAATGTATGCAGTATTTGTGTGTTTGAAGGTTATATTATTAATTTTTTTTCATAAACTGTCCGGTATGCGGTTAACATTAAGATGATAATATTTTAAATTTGAAATTTAGTCACAATTAAGACTTTTTATCTCTTTTATTTTATGTGTATTATGTGGAAATTAAGCTTGGAAATATTCTCACTCCGTCACTCACTCGGTTTGGGTTGCTAGAGCTACCAATTGTGAGTATATTATTGACTTAGATTATAGTAGTTGGCTTTGACCAAATAGGAAAATAAAGTATTTGGCTAATGGGGCCATGTTTTTTACGCTCAATTCAAATTAATAACATTGAAATTAAATATTTATATAAGAGTTAGTAAGAGATTTCTTTTGTTTCCACCTAAAGTCTCTCTTTGCACAAATATAGCTTTCAAAATTTAATTTTAAAAAATGATTGGCTTCTAGAAATTAATTTTTAAAAGCACATGAACGGTGCATGGGGAGTTTTTATGTCACCAAAAGACACCTCTTCATACATTTAGAGGCATTGACTTTTTTATGGTTAATATATTGATTTATGATTTAATTTTTTAAGCGATTTTAATTTTAGTTTTTTAGCGATAAAATAATGTTTAGTACAATCATTTTTATAATTACTGGATTATTTTGACTGTGACTTTCATATTTTTTTCTACTCCACACGTATAAGGTTAACACTTTGTTTGTTTGTAGAGAGATAGAGAAGAGATGGAGGGGGAGAGAGAGAGATAGAGGGAGGAAGGAGGTGCCATGTGTATTTGGTTGTTGGAGAGGAGGGAAGAGAGTTTAGACTTTTTTACCTTGGTAGTGTAAATTTAGAATTTATTTACCAATATGGTGTAACTTTTAAAAAATTTACGGAACTAGTGTAAATCGCCACTACCAGTGGCGATATCTATTTTTTTTTTCTCACCCTCACAAGAAATTGCCAATAAGGGTGGGGATATTTGTCCTTTTTTTTTTGTGTCGTCATTACGATTGGCGTTAACAATATATATATATTTTTAAATTTTTTTAACAAAATGCCATTAACAGTGGCGATATTTCTTTTTAAATAATAACGCCAACAAGATTGGCGATTTGTTTTTTTTTGTTTTTTCTTAAATATTAAAAATAGTATCCATGTTTGATTATAATGGCATGCATTTTGTTTTTTTTACATGCATACATTTAATTTTTTTTACGGGACTATTTGTTTTTGTTTTTATTTTTAAAAGTAACTGAGTACTAAACCTCTATATATAGTGTTATTATTTAATGTATTACTATTTAACTTAAAATTAACTATATATTTTAGTGTTTAAAAAAACTATATTTTATAAATTTTAAAATAAATCAAACTGAACAAAAAATTAAAACGTGAATGATAAATACTATAGGAATTTCAAAATACCATTATAACCAAAATCAAAAGGTAATGTTTTAAAAAAGCTTGTTAAAAAAAAGAAAAAGAAAAAAGTTACCGCAAGTGCTAATGGCGTTTTGTTGAAAAAAAAAATCAAAGTCGCCACTTATAATGGCGACACTAATAAAAAAACAAATATCACCACACTTTCTGGCGATTTCTAGTGAGGGTGAGAAAAAAAAGTAGATATCACCACTGATAGTGACGATTTACACTAACTCCGTAAATAATTTAAAAGTTACACCAAATTGGTAAATAAATTCCAAATTTACACTACCAAGGTAAAAAAGTCGAGAGTTTAATTGATGGGTCTCACACCTTTATTTGGTCTCTCCAATTTGAAGAGAGGAAATGAACAGTAAAGGGGGGAGAACATGTGCCGGTTTTTATATTTTTTTTTTCAATTCCGTCATGTTTAGTGGCGGTTTTAAACCGCCACTTTATTTTTTTTTGCATTTTCTTTACATTTTTGTGGCGGTTTAGAACCACCACTATATGCTTTTTGACTTTTTTGTTTTTAAAAATGTTTTTTATTCAAAAGTTAATTTTTCTCTCTCTCTTCCACCTCATTATTCTTCATCTCTCTCTTCTTTATCTCTACTATACCAAACAACCTCTAAATCCACTCTATTTCTCATTTATTTCTCTCTACTCAACTTCTCTCTTCTCTACTCTCTCCCTATCTCCATCTTCGCTACCAAACAAAGCATAAGTGTGTGTTTTTCAATAACAACTTGTAGCAATTCTTTCTCTCTTGAAGAAGCTTGGAGTGCAAGGAAACCCTCAATCCGACTCCTCAAATTTTTTTTTTGAGCGTATAACATATGTCCATGTGTCAGGCGTGTGAAATTGGAAAATTGCGGTGGTTTGAAAACCCTGCAAAGATGATTCCCTGTGAATTCTCAAAACAAACATTCATGTGAATTTTGCTTTGGAAATGTTTCCTGCGAATTTGTTCGGACTTATTTTTGTTGTAATGCACGCAGGAAATTTCGAGAATAATTAAGCCGCAAGGACTGTTTGGTGGTCAGTTCTTATCGGAACTGTATAAATATTACACCTGCTTAATAATTGAGTAATGCTATATGGTACGAGAGAATATGTACGACTAGTGCACGAGTGTAATTTAAAACCGCCACAAAATTACAACTGTTAAAAAAAAAGCAAAGCTACGGTTTCTAGCGGTTTAAAACCGCCACAAAATTACAACTGTCAAAAATAAAAAGAAAAGCTACGGTTTCTGGCGGTTAAAAACCGCCAGAAATTTCTTCGTGCGTGGTGCACGAGGCCCAAGGTCGTGCCCCACAGCATTTTCCTTAATAATTAGATATATTAAATGGTGACTTTTTTTGGTACATACATATGAAATGATGACAAATTTTAATAACAAGACTTGTTTGTCAGATTAATATAATAAATTATGTGGTTTGGATGGTTTATTCTAATTCGCGATTAGTGACTAGTTAGATTCGTGATTATTTATTTTCATTTATAGATAATCCATTGAGTTTTAGTTTAGCCTTTTCTCCTACAAGATGCTTTATAGGTATTATATAGTACAAAGAAAATGAGAAGAAAAAAAGTGGAACTTTTAGTAATTTAGATTGAAAGAAAATAAAATAGGAAAATAAAACTATCTTTTATTTATATGGATTGATAAAAAAAAGTGTGATGCTATCTTATCCTTATTGTGAAATTTATGTAAATAATTCATCTATATATTATATAAATTGTGTAATCATTTAAAAAGTTTGGAAATTGACTAATTTAACTCTATGTCTCTAATATATTTCGAGCTCATATTGGTCTTGTTGTGGTGTGCAAGCAAGAGCGCCATGGCTCCCTCAAGCTTTTTGTAAAAATCTTATATAATGAATTGCATTTAAATATTGTGTTCAACAAAATATAACAAACATATGATGGCGTGCTTACTTTGCTAAATTAACTTTGTGTCCCAGTGGTTGTTGTCTTTATATATTTTTGTCAATCAAAGTCCTCTTTTTGCACTTTTTTTAATGTATTATTTTCACATTGTTTTTTTTTTTACCAACTATCCAATTGGCTTCACTTGTGACCAGATTTAAAAACTTACAAGTGTGTATAGAAATTTTTAATTTGTTGTCTCTAGTCCTCTTTAAGTACTTATTTTAATTTGAGAATCCATCTATATCTTTTAAGAGATTAATTTTTAGGCATTGACAGTGTAAAAAAATTTACACAGTCATTCAATCACAACCTTTAATTTTATTTCCTATTTTAAATATTATTAAGTTCAAAATGAATTATAAATTAATAATATGGATAGTTGTGATTGAATTATTGTGTAAACTTATTTACACTGTTAGTGCATAGAAATTAATCTCATCGTTTAATTTAACATTAATCTTAATATTAACTATTATACTATTGTTTAAAAAAATATTATACTATTAATTACACAAACTCAAAAATAAATCCAACAATTACCATGTGTACCATGGAGAAGCTTTTCTTGCGGAACTTCTTGCAGTGATAAGAGGTCTGACCTTGGCATGGCAGCAAAGAATTCGGAAGCTATTGTGTTTCTCTGATTGTATGGAGGTGGTGAAGGCTCTTACCGATAATAGATCGCATAACTTATATTCTCATGCAGCGTATCTAGCGGAAGCAAGGGACTTGATACACCAAGATTGGGAAGTTTCTCTTCATTATCTTCCTAGAGAACAGAATGCCCATGCGGATGCTCTTGCGAGTTTGGGGGTAAGGCTTAGCATTGCCTTTACTACGTGGTCCGTATTGGATCAAGCGCTTACCACTACGCCAAAAGCAATTGCTGTTAGTGAGGGCGCAACTTTATTTCCTTATAGCACAGAGTCCTCAAGGGGCTGCGATGTTAAGCGCCATGGGGTGGGATGTTAAGCCCATCGAATCCTAAGGGTGACGCTGGATTAATAAATCCAACAATCTCCCCCCCAGTGTTAGCCGGGGGATTCGAACCCATGACCTTGCTCTGATACCACTTATTGGATCAAGCGCTTACTAGTTGACCCAGATGAACCTATCTTGGCCAATCCTATCCAAGAGGCAGACCCCTTAGTCCAACAGGCTCACCCTGTCCCTGACCAACAAGAGCCAATTCAACCAGACCCTGAACCTGAACAATCAGTATCTAACCAATCCTCGGTTAGATCACCTCATCCTCTGGTTGAAACTTCAGACCCTCACCGTGGAACCTCTGAACCCAATGCTCCCATAATTAACATTGGTTCTCCACAAGGTGCCTCTGAAGCTCATAGCAGCAATCACCCAGCCTCTCCTGCACCCAACCTCTCCATCATTCCCTATACTCACCTTCAACCCACATCTCTCTCTGAGTGCATCAATATTTTCAATCATGAAGCCTCCTTGAGGCTCCGCAATGTGCACGGTCAGACTGACCTCAGTGAGAATGCTGAAAATGTGGCTGATGAGTGGAACGAGTTGAGCACTTGGCTGGTGGCTCAGTTTCCCGTTATGCTGCAGCTCCTGCATGCAGAGGGCAGTCAGAGCATTGAGGCTGCAAAGCAAAGATTTGCTAGGAGGGTGGCTCTTCATGAACTAGAACAGAGAACAAAGCTTCTTGAAGCCATTGAAGAAGCCAAGAGACAGAAAGAACAAGAAGAAGAAGCTGCCCGTCAAGCAGCAGCTCAGGCTGAACAAGCCAGACTTGAGGCAGAACGTCTTGAAGCTGAAGCTGAGGCAGAGCGACTTGCACCAGTTCCATTTACTCCTGCTGCTTCTGCTTCCATTCCAGAACCTCAAGCTGCTCAGAACGTTCCTTCAAGCTCTACTCCGTCAAGCGCTTACCACTACGCCAAAAGCAATTGCTGTTAGTGAGGGCGCAACTTTATTTCCTTATAGCACAGAGTCCTCAAGGGGCTGCGATGTTAAGCGCCATGGGGTGGGATGTTAAGCCCATCGAATCCTAAGGGTGACGCTGGATTAATAAATCCAACAGTCCGCACCCCCTCCTGAGATTATGCCTCTGATGGGTTGTGGCTAGTTTTCTTTTTCTTTTGTTGTTTTGTCTTGCTTTGTTTTATGCTTTCCCATGTACCAAAAAAAAAATAATGCTAATAAAAAAATTAATTCATGAAATGAAATGAAATGATATTTTGGCTCCTCAAATATATATTTCCTCTCAGTTCTGCCACTGGTAGTGTGTTATGTCTTTCTACATGGACTTTGCATCCAAGTACTTATATGACCACCTTTCCTTTCTCGGTTTCTCTTTTCCCTTCAAATTAATACCAACATATTAACCACTTCATGTTTCTTATGTTTGTTTGATTCTTAAGTTATGTCTCGAGTTTGAATTTAATGAATGGAATAAATTCTCAATGAGAGAGTTGGTCTCACCATAATGACGTAGATATTGTCAGCTCAAATATGATTATTTTTCATTGATGAAACATATAATACACCAAAAATATAAACATATTTTCCTCTAAAAAACACACAAGCATATCTACAATAACGTAACAACGACAATTATACTTCTTACACCTCCTCCATCCCATGACTCTATCTCATACTCTTTACCATAATGAGTTAAAGCATAGTGTTATTCAAACCCTAGTTTTGACACCCTATGTGTGAGCTCAACATCACGTTGAAGCAAATAACTAGAAACTCATATTTGGATCTTTGAATCAGTTTCTCTTAAATTTGTGTTAGCCATAACTCTAACCCAAAAACTAACTTAGGTGTAGGGGTTGCTCAATCTTTTTAAACACTTGTTTGGTCATACTTGTAGTCAATATGAGACTTTAACACCCTCGTACAAATGTTGTACAGCTAGAGCATGGGATTTGTAGAAATTTTGCGGGTGGCCTATGTGTGGTCTCCAATTAACGAATCTAAGATACTCTTTTAGCATCTTAGAATTTGGGAGACTTAAATCTACTCCCAAAAGCTAGCTTTTGGGTGATAATAGGTAGATATACCATTTATAAATACTTATTTTGCCATATTTCTAGTCAATATGGAACCTCAAGAACTTTCACCCCTCACCTCAAGTCCTCAATGAAACCTTTTATAATAAGTAGATATACAATTTATAAATACTTATTTTGACCAATGCTCCACATATGGTTGCACATAGAGAAACCTTCATTCGACATCGCCCAACACCCTTTCACGCCTTTTTGCCAAAACCCTTCTCCCATTCTATTTCCTTTCCCATGTAAACTTGAAATCAGTAGTTCCTTGATCTAGAAAACTACAGTAATCCATCATGCCCAACATGCTCATAGTTATGGCTTCCAAATAATCTCCACCCAACTCCTAATCATAAGATAAGGTGATCTCATTGTAGTTGTAGTCACCAAGAGTCAACCAAGGGTCACAAATTTATTGTCTCTGACATGCAAGATAATTCCATAGCTCTTCTCGCTTTCTAGAGTTTGAGCTCACATACACCACTTAGCAAGCCCATCTTCTGACTCCATGGACAATAGCCATTAAGCCACTTGAGCATCTAAGTCCACAACATAAGTAATGAATTCTCGATTTGGAAGTACAAAACACAAACTGTAACGCCCCGATTTCTCGACGGTCACTTTAGTAACTTTTCCAAAAACGTGGGTGAATTTTTGCCGAATATTAAAACCTTTTTAAAACATAGCTTAACAATAAAGAAGTAGTAACATGAGTAAATAGACTGAATAATTTCATTTTATAAACAAAAGCTTAGTACATTAACTCCTTCAAAATTAAAGACAGATGTTATTAAACTAATGTTCGACCACCCCCAAGCCAACACAACAAAAAGGTCTCTAGTTTAGGTTCAATACATATAAAAGAACTCGGCTCACCCCAAAAAACAGACTCAATTATCACACTCAATACCCGACTCATGGTCCACGTGCCTCCAAGGCTTCCTCCAACGCTCGCATCACTTTGTCCTGCATCCTCTACTCTCACTGGTCCCAAAGATGAACCATTGGTCACGTGGTTGATGTCCTAAAACTTGTCGTCGTCCACATCAAGTAGGTACAGGGTCACATCCCGTCTGATCACACACATGCTTATCGTTTGAGCGTTAAACAACAAACAACAAACAAGCAAGAGTCAACTTCTAACACACACATGTCATAAGTAGGGTATACTACCCTATCAATCACAAGTTCTTCCCCTAAGCTAACATTCACAAATCGGGGAACTATATTAAGTTCTAAGATTCACAAGTATGGGGAACTATCCCATAGTTCTAAGTTCAGTTAGTCGATGCTCGTGTAGATGCATGCAGACGCTTCAGATATCAATTCAACCAATCCCTCATGGAAAGGCAGGACGAACACGACTCCACGATCAGGGTTGGCCCTCACCAACGCACTGTTGTTCCTCAGCTCCACGATCGGGGTTGGCCCTCACCAACACGTTTTCGTATTTCGTTCGTCCTTTGTTCATGTTCACCCGATGAACATCACCACTAACTAGCCCAATCCAGTTCACCAGTCGTGGACACCAAGCTCAATCCAAGTCACTTGGCCACAAATGCATGCCATGCAAGTTAGTTATCATCTCTAGGCCCTAAGCTTTTCATGTTCATCTCTTGAACATAATCTCATAACATAAATATAACTTGCATTCATCTCAATAAATGAAGCTAACACCCTAGTCACATAGCCATGTTCATAATAACAACAACTAACATTTATTGCATCTATAATCAAATAGTATTTCTAGCACATACAACATTGATAACCCTAGTATCATGTTCATTCGAACATTCACAATCACAATCAATATTCTAGGCCGAGGCTGAAGTACTATCCTTACTATCATATTCATCTAGCATACGGTCCTTAACATTTCACAATCATACAACCACAATCAATAATTATAGGTCGTAGCCGAAGTTCCCTTACAAAGACCAAAAACGTGATGATTGTGAAATGACGCCAAAAACTTGATAACTCCTAGGCAAGTGTACCTATTTGTTAAGTAGTAATAAATTATCGAACTCAAGGATTGCGGCCATCTAAATTAATTTAACCTATTAAATAACTAAAAAGACTAGTAAAAAGGTTTTGGGGGTAAATAATTGTTGTTGAAAACAAACTTAATTGAAAGTTGCAGAATTCAGTGAAAAGCAATTACGTAATATTGAAAGCAATCAAAAGGGGAAGTACCTGGGGTAGGATTTCATCAATCTCACTTATGTTCTTAATAGACTAATTAACTCATGAATTATCTAACTTATTTATGATGCTTGCCTAAGTTTCTACGTGATAATCTCTTAACTACGCAGAACTTCCAATTAAACTGCTAACACTAATCTCTTAATTCCTAGACGAATTCAATTGGAGAATTAAAGTACATAGTTACTAGCCAACACAATTAGAAGTTACCCTTATCTCTAAGGCGTAGGCGTTCCTAATCAATTCCTCACCGGATCTTTATTTTCTACCGATTTCTCAATCGCATACAAAATAGCAAAGTTAATCTTCATGCATAAAGATTCATAGATAAAAGATGAGAAATTCATAAATAAAAATAGGATTCATGAGTCAAAAAGTAAATCAAAACATAAGGTTAAGAGTATCAAACCGAACACCCCAAGTACCTACGAAGGTTTAGCCGCTTCCATGATCAAATAAATTATTGAAATAAAAAGAGTTCTTCAAAAAGCTCAAAGTGGTGCTAGGGTTAACTCCAGGAAAAAAAACTCAAGAACGGCTGCTGCTCTCAATACCAAAAGTTCCGTTCAATACTCATTCTCCTCAAATATATATTCTTCTGTTTCTTTATTTCTATTCAAATCCGTACCAATCACGTGATCTCTCACTCTCTGGCTGATTTTGCTCTTGGTCCAACACTCCTGCCACGTGTCGCGTCACCATTGGTTCAATCTATAAGTTAGTATTCCAGTGCTTCGCGATTCACATCCTTATGGTGGTCCTCCAGCATGGTTGAGCCACGTTGTGTGGAAGAAGACAGCAGCCATTGATCTCCTGCATGTGCATGTTAATTTCAGTGGACTATCACCACCAGATCATATCCTTTTCCTGATTTTCTCTTTTCCTTTTATTCCGAAAATCCTAAATAAAATAAAATCAAAATAATAAAATAAATCAAACTAAAATACTAAAAAGATAATAATTCAAAATAAAACATATCAATTAAAAATAAAATAACTTAAATCCTAATAAATCTAAATAAAAATCATAAAAATACTAAAAACCACATAAAAAAATAGTAAAATGCATGGAATAATCATGGAGTGACCTAAAATGACCAAAATATCCTAAATAATATATCAAAATGCATGGAAATAAACTAGACAAATAGCTTAAACACCCGGGTCATCAGTACGCTTCCCTACAATTCTCAGGTTGCTCCTTGAAGCTAGGTTTACACTTGGAAATGTCTTACCAACGAACAAACAGAGTAACATTACTAAACGAACAATCGGATCAATCATAAGCTCATTCCCTTATTATTGATCAGGAAATTCCCCCCAAAAAATAAAAGAAAGGAATATTCCCTCATGAAATATTCTTAGAATCATGTCCAACACCTTCCCATAAGGTGTGGCCCGAGAAATCGTCCTCACCGGCGCTGTCGGGGCAATTTTGACCTAAAAAGTCACTGTCACGGAACCAAATCAATATTACAGTCAAAACGCTCGTAATGTCGCATACATCAACATCCAGACATTATCGAGACTTAATAATTCCTCTACCAAATAATTTCCCTTATAAAGGCATTATATCATATATAGCACAAACAATTCATTAAATAATATTAAATATTTTTATTTAAATAGTAGGCCCTGAGCCGGGTCTTACATATACCCCCATTGTAACCTACTGCCCCAACTTCACAACACAACTTGTAGCCTAATCCACGCCAGAAGGAAGCCACCCCCACTAAAGAACAATTAGTCTAAAACACAACCACAATGGATGGTCGAAAAGGATCGTACAAGATCCTTAGCCCTCTGTTGTCCTTGAGCATCTGCTCCTCCAAGAATGTTCATTGTAATCAAATTTACAGTCATATTATCCATGAAATATATGGATAGAGTGGTCACCTGTAGATCTTTTCTTTAGATATTTTTATGATTTTTTCCTCAGAGTTTTTTACGACTTTACCAGTAATGTGATAATGCATGTGACTTAATACTTAAATTCATAAGAAAAGTTGCATAAAACAATATTTTTATTTTAACATTAATTAATTAGCTCTACCGTAAAACTATTGATACTTTATTTATGATTTTATTTCTATGTATTGACGATGTAAATAATTTTGGGATTTTTTATAATTTTTAAATAATTAATTAAAAATACAAATACTATAATCATATATAAAATAAAATAAAATTATAAAAAAAGGCCCCTTCCTCATTTCTCATAAAAAGTTTGAAATTATGTTTTCTTTCAAATAATTAAGAAAATGTAATCATGAAAAATTTGGTAATGAAAACTATAATGAACTTAAAATATCAAAATAATAATTATAAAATAATAAAACAAAATGAAAGTCTAAAAATCATCAACAAACAACCTTTCCTTGTTCTTCTCACCAGGTTCCTACTTCTTCTTCCTAACTTTTCATTTCACTCTTGTATTATTCACGATTTTCAATTTTCATGCTCTGTTTTTCTCAATTCGATGAATTAGGTTTTTCGATTTAGGTTCTTGCTGCCTCTAGTTGCAATTTCTGATAACAAATTGTGTTTTCTCAGAAACTGAATGTACGTTTGATTTGCATTTGCAGGAAATGACGTTGTTTGATTTCTTCCGCTGAAGCAGAAATTTGTTGTCAAATTTTGCCTAGAGTCCAATACACAGGTAAGTGGTAACAAAATGCTACAATCTATAAGAAATGTTATGTGCTTTTGATGAACAAAATTTTAACACATGCTTGTGTGTGGTACCTTTAGATTTAATTCAGCATATGCATATGCTTTTAATTTATCAGCATTCTGCAGACACTGCAGTAGCAAGTTTGTTTTGTATAGGCACAATTTTTTTGTTTTCTTGCTGTTGTGAGTTGTAACTTACGGGTTTTACGCGGTTTTGCTATCTTTGTTATGTTGGTAGTTGGTTCTCCTGTTATGCGTAATTGGGGCTAGGACAACTAGAGGCATTTCTTACTTGTATGAAGAGTGCCAACAAAGAACAATCTATAATGACATAAAACCAGGAAATATTCTTAGAGAAGAACTTCAATTCTATAGTTGCTGATTTTGGTTTGGTCAATCTTTGGAACTGGGAAAATAGACACATAACCATGATCGGAGGAAGGGGACTCCAGGCAATGCTTCTCCTGAGCTTTAGATGTCATTTCCTATAACTCACAAGTGTGATGATTGAAGCTTTAGCATGCTATTATTTAAAATCATAGGTAGGAGGATAAACCTTGATATTAAACTTCCTGAGAGTAGTGGTTGCAATCTGGGTTCAGAATTTTTTTGGTGTTGGACAGCCAGAGGAGTTAATGATTGTATGTGGGGTAGAGAGGAAAAATAAGGAGATATATGAAGTCATGGCTAAGGTAGTGTCTTTATCATACTTGAGAATGGTTGTCTCTCAAGGTGCTCATTATCATGAATGAATATTTTTTTTATAGTTAAAGTAAAAAAAAAAAAAGTCAAGCAGATATTGCATTCCAAAATCATCACTTATTACAAAGCACAATACTATGATACCAAATATAAAAACTGATACAGCAAAGTTAACGCAGATACATAGTCTATTGAAGTAGTGAAATGTAGTCAGTCACCCACATCGAGATATCCCCAAACACAAAATTATGAAATGTTTTTTCATATGTGTCGAACTGTAATGGGACTCCTGACAATGTGTCTTCCATTTGTCCATTGCAAATCCCCAAATAGGTATTTTCTCTGTTGAGTCACACTCGTTGCTTGCACAATAACTTGGAAGGTCTTCTTTTCACCAATTTTCTGGAAAGTCAAGGAATTAGGAATAACAACAATTTTATGTTCAGGCAATTGGACATTGGCAAAATATGTGCTTGGTGGCCCAACATTGGTGACGGTGCGGGTAACATTGACCACATTAGACTCAATGTTCGGTAATGTGATTGAAGGGTAGTTAAAATCTGTTATGCTGTGAGATCCTGAACAAGTAAATGTCTTCTTGTTAAGTACTGAAATGAGTTGTTGGTCATATCCAGAAGCACATAAGAAGTTCAAGTAATCAACAATGCTTAGATCATAAACAAGCCCAGGATCAATTGCACTGTTAGGTTGAACATGTCCTGAACCATGAGCAAATGGTGTTGCTAATGTTTCATCAAACGCGTCTTGTATAGGCCTGTTGGTGTTATCTCTTGTACTTGCTGCAAGGCCATATGTTTAAACATAAATTAGTAGTCCTCTAAAAATATGACATTCCTTGTCATAGAATGAAGTATGTGAATATAATGAGAAATGTGTATGCTGGAAGAAAATTAAAATTGTACAATCATATACTACCTCCCGTACTTATTATAAGAATTATAAAACTACATAACGTCCATTAAGAAATATAGTTACTAGTTAGAACACATAGAGAGAGAGAGAGAGAGAGAGAGAGAGAGAGAGAGAGAGAGAGAGAGAGAGAGAGAGAGAGAGAGAGAGAGAGAGAGATAGATAGATAGATAGATAGATAGATTACCTGTGGTCATGATTGCTGATTTAATAGCAGATGGACTCCAATTAGGATGAAGTGTCTTAATTAGTCCAGCAATACCAGAAACATGAGGGCAAGACATGGAAGTTCCTTGTAGTACATTAAATGGAAACCCTCGACGATTGTCTGATAATAGGTTAGATGCACTAGCGAATAGTGAATAGGCAGCTAGTATGTTCACACCAGGCGCAGTTACATCAGGCTAAAATAGAAAACAAAAGTAATCTCATAAAAAGTAAAAAATAGTCAAATGGAGAGTATAACTTATAAAATTCCAAGTGTTTATACCTTGAGTATTGATGGCTGGACTTGGTTGGGTCCTCTAGATGAGAATGAAGCCATAACTGGAGCTGGCCTTCTTCCAAGAAGTGTTGTTGCTTGGGACATCGTTATTGTAGAATTCCTTCAATTGAAGTACAGTAAGTGAGTAAACAGAGTCCTTCATTTGTAACATGTGATTTAAAAAATGTAACAATTTTAAAAGGTTGTCATAAGTCACAACAAAAGCATGTGTAATTACGTTGCAACTGTTGTTATTCCATGATTTTTTGGGCCCCCCACTGTAGACAAAACATGAGGCTCAGAAAGAAGTGTATTTCCATTTTGCTGTTGATTACTTAAAACCATTCCCTGTGCACCAGAAGATAGAGCTTCCTGACCCTCAGCAACTGATTTTATTTTTCCTTCTCGAACGCATACCACTATTTTGCCGTTTACTTTTGCAGGATCAAGTGTTCCAGGTCTACAAAGTTGACTACAATAACATACATATAAAAAGTGAAGGTAAGAAACTTTGGCATTTAATTTGGAAGAAATTAAGTTATTTGTGATTTGTACTTACGCATCTCGATTTGTCGCGTTGGCAAGTTTAGCATCGGTAGAACTGATCAGGGTAAAGGATTGGTTAGGCGGCAAGTTCACGAAAAGACTGGCTCCCTAGTAATTTGAAAAAATCAGTTATTTCTACTACAACAACAGTAATAGTAATAAAAACGACCCTTACAATTTAGCTTAGGTGAAACTATATTTCAAAAAGAAGGATGATACCGTGTCTGTAGTTTGTCCACTGCTGTTACTAATAGTTATAGTACTGCTGAACTCTCTATCGATGGTGCTAGCAGCAACTGTGAACACCCATGGAGCCACATTCAAGACAGTTCCAGGTGTTGGTCCATCATTTCCTGCAGATGCAACTAATAATATATTTTTGGCAAGTGCATGGAATGCTCCTATGGAAACTTCATCAGTGAAAAATTTCTGTAGGACTGATAGAATCTCTGCCTCCAGCAGACACCGAAATCACATCAACACCATCGCTTATGGCTTGTTCAATAGCAGCCAACACATCCGCACCGTAGCAACTAGCATCATCAGTTAGAGACCAGCACACTTTGTAGGATGCAACTCTAGCTCTTGGGGATCCACCTTTTGCTGTGCCATTACCATTACCAAATACTTGTGCACCAGGAACGAAATTGCCAGCAGCTATTGATAATGTGTGTGTTCCCATGGCCTACGAAGTCACGTGCTGTTTGTTGACTTGGGGGAAGTTTGCCGTTGGATGATTCATAAGCTTTGTTGAAGATTCTTGCTCCAATTAGCTTCCTGGTGTTATGTGTAGCACATATTTAGATAAATAGTATTGTTGAGTTTAGATAGGCATAAAGTGGTGATTTGTATTTCAGTATTTCCAACACATTTCTTATATGTGGAGTACTAGCAACACCCTCTTTTAAATATAAACTCTCACATACACTCTTTGTGATTGGTGGATAATTTGGAGTGTGTGCGCAACTCTTAAACCATTTTAATAGCAGTTGAATTGTTCGAACCTGTTACATGGAATTTCTTTGAACCTTGGAGGTTGTTTGATTTCACAGGTGTTACCCCCACGCCATTTTGCAGGGACAGGACCTATTCCTATGTCACTAAAACTCTTTGATTCAGGCCAAACACCTGTCCAAGTCGCGCGTTATTATGAGAATATTTGAAGAATTTATACTCTCTAGATTTGCTCTCAATTTAAGAAGTGAATTCCGCTGAATAAAATCGTGATCTTGTATTTGCAAGTGCATTCTGGCCAAGCACCTATTCAAATGTTGTTTTGAACTATAAACTTCACATAATCTATCTTAGACATCACTGTTGAAAGGAATATGTTTCATTGACACCTCTTCTAAGTGGAAAAGAGGTGGAAGTATGAGAGATATAAAAAAATAAAAAAT